>NC_047100.1:24593338-25216342 GCF_902459505.1 Geotrypetes seraphini | reverse complement strand
CAAAGGCGGGTCTCGTAGAGGGAAGGCCTCGATGTCGGCAGCTTGTCTTGATCACTGCTGCTGACGAGTTGCTGAAGAGAGCCGCGGAGCAGGGGGGTGTTGCCAGGTGCAGGTAGAAGGGAGAGGGCCAGATGCAGGACTCGTGGGTGAGGGAGGAGAAGAGAGAGAGAAAGAGAGAGGGGAGGGAAACAAAAGGAAATCTTTCATGCTGGGCCGGAGTGGAGGGAGGGTGGAAAGATTCTAGCTACAGGGTGCAGTAACAAAGGAAAAGGGGGGGGAAAGCTGAAAATGGAGATAGTGACACAAAGAAGAGAAAGGGTAAGCAGGACCTACTGAATAAAGATAGAGATACAGAGGGGACATGAAGAGGAGGTGAAATAGAGACATAGAAGTAATGCTGAAAAAGTGGGGAGGGGGGGAGATAAAGACATTGAAAGGGCAAATGGTGAACATGGCGTAAAGATAAGGACAGAGACAAATGAAGATTCTGAAAAAGTGGTGAGATAGGGATATAGGTGAGATGGACACAAAAAAGGGTGATGCTGGAAAATAGGTGGAATGGTAATTCTGACAGACACAGAAGGGAAATGCTGGATCAAGGAGAGATGGGGCTCAGGCTGGATGGAATGAGGAGAAATGCCTTGTTGGCCCAGAACTTCCTCTCCTACGTCAGAATTGACGTCAGGGAGCGGAATGCTGGTCAGCGCAACACTTCTGCAGGGAAAGCTTGGGACGGCGGTGGCTTGGGGGCTGTTCCACGATTGCGGTGGCAGCAAACCGAGTGGCTTGGGGGAGGGCACGGAGACAGAAAGAAGGGGGAACAGGGAGACAGAAAGAAAAAGTTGGGGGAGAGAATGAGGTCTGGAGGAGAGGAAACATACAGGAGGCTGAAAGAAAGGAAGAAAGATTGGATGCACAGTCAGAAGAAGAAAGTGCAACCAGAGACTCATGAAATCACCAAATAGCAAAGGTAGGAAAAATGATTTTATTTTCAATTTAGTGATCCTGTATATAGCATTAAGATAAGAAACAATATATGCAGTGTTAGATTTGTTTTATAATGGTTTTGCGGCTCCAAGTTTTTTTTTCTTTTCGAAAACGGGTCCAAGTGGCTCTTTATGTCTTAAAGGTTGCAGACCCCTGGTATATACTGTCCCAAAGTTTTGTTTTCAGTCTCCACCTGCTGGTCATGATTAGATATATACCCATTCGTAAAGTTAACCTCTACTGGTCTGGAGAAGCTAAAAGAAAGTAAATTAGCAGGTAAGAACCTAATTTCTCCTTATCTGCCGTCATCTACTATGTTACTATGCTTTAGAAGTCCTTCCCCCCTCCCCAGGAGATTGCTTAGAATCCTACGTGCTTAATTTATTTTTACGGTATGTGGGTGGTAGCTTTCCTTTCATATCTTGTTTTCCTTTTTGTTTTATTTTTAATTGATTGTACACTGCCGTGATCTTGTTTTATAGCCAGGTGGTATTATATATACAATAAATTGTAACAGTAACGGAAATGCTTTCAAAAAAATTAGCATCTAGTTCTCTAAAGCAAGAGTGTCCAACCTTTTGGCTTCCCTGGGCCGCATTGGCCAAAAAAAAATGTTTCTGGGGCTGCGCAAACGCTGCAGCAAGACAGAGGAGGGAGACGGCAAGACGGTAAACACCCGGGGGCAGCAGAGGAAAACACTGCATCGCCCTCGACCGGGGCCACACAAAATACTTCACGGGACCGCAGGTTGGACACCCCTGCTCTAAAGCATTGAATGTAGCGGGTGTGTTTTTTCTGCTCTTCAACACTGCTGCTGTTTGCTTTGCAGTCGAGAAGAAACGTAGCTTAGCCATGTTTAAAGGAATTTGCTACTTTTTTAATGGTTTTATATTATATATAACTCCCCTCCCCTCTATTTACCTAAGCCATTGTTTTAATTTCTGTGTCAGGTGTAAACATGTACCACCACTTCTGTGATTTTGTCAATCTTTATATTACTCAGCACGTCAACAACTCCTTCAGCACAGATGTGAATATCGTCATGTGGGACACGGTAAGTAAAGCCGCCATTCCTAACTGGTGTAGAAGGAAGCATTTTATTTATTTATTTTTAAAATTTTCGATTCCGCCTAGCAACTGGGCAGATTACAAATGAACGTACATAAAAGGAGACCTACAAAAAAAAAAAAAAATACAAATTCAACTAAAGGCATATTAAAGGTTAATTGAACGATTGGTTGGGTAACATTATCACGCACTCCTCTTCCTACCTAAGTTTCAGAAAACTTGTAAAAAAAAAAAAAAATTAAAATTGAATCTGCCCAGGAGGTGGACCATCTGATCACTACTGAAGTAAATTTGACTGAGTTTTTGGAAGATACTCAGGATGTGATTCAGAGTCGGTCCACCCTGGTGATAACATGCATGAGTGAAATAGATAAGATGTTATTAATGAAACTTTATTTTAAAAATAGGTTAATGAAATTTTGTGGAGATTTTGGTTAAGATTTTTCCGGAGCGATTTTTTTTTTTTTTTTTTGCATCCAGCCTTGGCCCGCGCTGCTTCCTCAATGCCTGCCGTCGGTTCTTGCAAAGAGAAGTAGCTGGGTGTAGGACTGAAACCAGGTTTCCTATTTTTTTTTGCTGCTGGGCCATCAAATTAGTTCCTTACTTTGAACTCTACTGTTCTGTGGGTACAATTTTAGGCTCACTTTTACTAAGTCATGAGAGCGAGTACTATTCAGCAAATGTTCCAATGCCCATTTAGTCCCTATGGGCGTTGGAGCATTTAAAGTGTCAGTCTGCCCTACTGGTCTTAGTAAAAAAGGGGAGTTGGGGGAGGGTTAGATTATAAGCCCTCCAGAGATTGGAAAATGCCTACAATACCAGAATGGAACTATGAACTCCTGAAAAAGTCATGAGTTAAATCCAAATCCCTTTCCTGCCCGAGACTTTACAAGTGCAGTAACAAAATCTAGGAGGATTATTTTAGATCAAAGGCAGAAATTATTTGAAGAAAGTCCTTGGTGTTAACACTGCATTTGAAGTCATGTACCCTTATCAAATGTGACAGCCTGACCTGTATTCCTAGAGTCAATTTTTTTTATTTTATTTTTCTTTGTCTTATTCTAGGAAATTAGATCTTAGTTCTTGTTTATGCAGGCGTGAGAACAGGAAGAACGTGTAGAGCTAAGTCAGAGCACTTGAGTATAATTCAAAACTGGTTAGTTCAGTTTGTTTTGCTGTTATCCTCGAGCAAAGCAGGAAATTGAGTAAGAACTTAAATTCATATCTCAAATCTGTAAAAGAGGGTCAGCATTTAAAAATATAATTCAAGCTCTGGAACCATTTGCTGGCAACCTAAGTTTTTAAATTCTTTCAGTTTAAGATGTCACGATGGCTTTGGTAAACGAACTTTCTTTTAGTTAGGTTGGAATGTTTGAGCCTGGGGAAGACGAGCTCAAGATTTATTTTTCATATCAATAATACATATCTATTCTGCTTAAATACTAGGCAGATCACAATAAAACATTCATAACTATTTACACATACTCAATATCAACATTAGGTGTTTAAACATTCTAAGATTTTATTGTTAGCTAAAGAGACGTTTTGCATTAGTATGTTGTTTACATAGTGTACACACAAATAGCTTTTTAGTTGCATGAGTAACACAGTTTACATATTCTAATGCAGTGGTTACCCTGTCCTGGGGACCCCCTCCCAGCCAGTCGGGTTTTCAAGATATCCCTAATGAATATGCATATGAGAGATTTGCATGTAATGGAAGTGACAGGTATGCAAATCTCTCTCATGCATATTCATTAGATATATCTTGAAAACCCGACTGGCTTGGGGGGTCCCCAGGACAGGGTTGAGAACCACTGATCTAATGTCAAAAACAGCATTTACAAAATCAGACTATAGTGCTCCGAAGGCAAACTGTCAGCTTAAAACCAGAGGCTGCTCAACAACAGAGAGAGAGCTCAATTGCACAAAATTATCTGTGTATTTATTACATACTTAATTGGTCAACATTTTGGGTCATACCACAGGCAACTATCGGAATCAGTTGGTATGGACCAAAAACATTCTTCTATAACTGAGTTTTCACACTATATTGTTGATGGTACAATACCGTATGTTAGACTTTTACCCCTAAAAAAGGTATATTGCATTCATGAATTTATATGGTAATAATTTAGAAATAAGGGACTATTATCTTATTTCCTTTGTTTAATTTCTAAATATTACCTTAAAAAGTGGACTAACACAACCACTACACTATTTCACTCATGAATTTCATAAATTCAATATAGATTTATGTAGAGAAAGGTAGCTTACAAAGCTGTAAAAAAGGTCAGTTCTGCAAGCAGGAGTAGACACATAATATAACTTACAGGTTTATGGGTTTCATTTAGCAACCTTTAGCTTTCTGATGTAGACAGCGGCCTACCAGTTATTTCATTCCACTTGATTTTGTGAGGTTTTATGGTGACTTTATTTTGTTAAATTTTTTTTTTTTTTCATTATTTTGGTTGATCACTGTTTTGTTTTTAGCATGTGTTATTTAAAAAGAGTGCACTAAAAATGAAAAGTGCACATTTTTTTTTTCAAATTTATTTTGCAATGAAACAAATCAAATCTGCTTCTGTTTTTTAATTTATTTTAAAACAAATATATATATACATATGTGAATTTTTCAGTCTTCTTTTCTTGTGGCAGTGAATTTGATAAACCTGGTCTTTAGATTTACAAAAAAAATTAAAACCCCCAGTCCTCCAATAGTAATAAGCAACATTTTAATTGCTTGTAAGAATAGTTTTGGAAAGGTGTTCTATTATGTTAAATATCTAGGACCTTTATGACTTTTTTTTTTAACAGGTTTTTTTTTTAATTGAGTGCATTTTGGTGGATTTTGCAAAATGGGGTTGTATACCTTTTTATTGGTTTTTATTACTTACCATTTTTAATTTTTTTTGACAGAGTTCTTATGAATATGGTGACTTGTTTAGCGAAACGTGGAAGGCATTCACAGACTATGAAATAATACATCTGAAGACGTATGATTATAAAAGGGTATGAAATCAAACGTTCCAATAAACCAAATACATTCTACAATGTGGGGATTTAAACAGTAATCCTTGTGTTGAGGCTCTCTTCCCCTACCAATATGGTAACTTTTGTCATACTACCTCCTCTTATAGTCGGCATGCTTTTAAAGAGATTACTAGTGGTGTCATAAAACTCCATTAATTATTCACGGTGCCTAATTGGGTTAAACTTTTTAAGCCCTATTTTGCCTTTAGCCTTTGCCATGTTCTATCTGTATGGGAGAGGATACTTTTAATTATAACCTGAGAGTAACTCCAGGCTAACTTTTGTTGTTTTCAGGTCTGCTTTAAAAATGCAATCTTTGCCTTACTGCCGCGAATGCGATACGGCTTATTTTATAACACGCCACTGGTGAGTACAATGTGAGCAAAGGAATACAAACCTCGTGTGCATAGTTGAGTATAAATATGCAGCCAAAAAGCATTTGCTTTGTTTTTGTCTTTTCAGCCTCCCTTCCACCGAGACTTTTATTTTGCCTAGCTTTTTTTAATCTCATTGTTTTGTTACGAGTTTGTTAGTCCTAAATAGCTTAATCACTGTTTGTAGTTGAGGTCTAAAATCATTTGAGCCAACAAAACTCCCAGGCGGCACACATGTCAAGAAACATTAATAGGACTACCAAATCAAAAATCAAAGGAACCACAAAAGTGTGGTCATGAGTTACCAACGATAGCTCCATTTTTAAAAATAATATTCAACAATAATGGATTTCGTTCCCATCAAATCAGAAATCTTATCAAATATCTCTTGTACATGAACAATCGTAGTAGAGATAGAAACTCAAAACAGTCAGCTAAATATCATCAGCCGTAGACGTACGAAATCCCCTAAAATCTTAACAAGTGGCGAACACCAAATACAAATTGAAAAAGATAGCCAATAATGAGGATCTTTGTGACAATCCATTTATTTATTTCGTTTTCTGTCCTGTCCTGGGCTCTTTGGGGATAGAAAGGTCAACATACAGTTAACAGGCTACTTAGGAGGCCGTGATCCCCGACAGCGTGGTGTCTGCTTCTGTGGCCATATTCCATTTGCGGCGTGTGCGGTGGCTTGAGGCGGGTGCAACAATTTCAGCGATGGTGGCGGTTTGACTCCTGTGCCGTCACTGCCGGGACGCCTCTTCTCACCCCCAGACCAGCAAACGCAGCAGCTGTGGGGCATTTGCTAGGCCGGCCCACTTCGATAATGCCAGCCTAGCAAAAGCCCCGAGGCTGCCCGGGCTAGCAGATGCTGGACAGGGGCAGCAGGGAAAGGAGAAAGCCTACTGCTGGACAGGGGGAGCAGGGAAGAGGTGTTGCTGGACAGGGGGGGAGGTAAAAGGAAGGGAGAAGGCCTACTGCTGGACAGGGGGAGCAGGGAAGAGGTGTTGCTGGACAGGGGGGGAGGTAAAAGGAAGGGAAAAGGCCTACTGCTGGACAGGGGGAGCAGGGAAGAGGTGTTGCTGGACAGGGGGGGAGGTAAAAGGAAGGGAAAAGGCCTACTGCTGGACAGGGGGAGCAGGGAAGAGGTGTTGCTGGACAGGGGGGGAGGTAAAAGGAAGGGAAAAGGCCTACTGCTGGACAGGGGGAGCAGGGAAGAGGTGTTGCTGGACAGGGGGGAGGTAAAAGGAAGGGAGAAGGCCTACTGCTGGACAAGGGGAGCAGGGAAAAGGTGTAAACATTTGCGACTACTTCAAGATAGCTAAAAGGGAGAAGGCCTACTGCTGGACAGGGGGAGCAGGGAAAAGGTGTAAACATTTGCGACTACTTCAAGATAGCTAGAACTTATTTTTCATGTATTTCTTGGACATGTACAGAGACACATCCTTTACTGAACGTGTATGTAGACTAAAGTTAACTCTCTTTTGCATTTTATGAAGGTCTTTAATTGAATCTCCTTATTCAAGAAGCCCAATCATGAAAGTTTTTTTAAATATTCCCACAGGGCCTCGGCGACGCCATTCAAAGCTCAACAAACTTTTCACCGCCATAAGCTTGCCAAATCATCATCGGTCCTTAAAATGATTAATTTACATTTTTAAATGTATCTCATTCTCAAAAATAGAGAGGATTTTTTACTTCATTTCATTTAACTATTGGTCCGACACCAGTCTGGGAAGTTTCATCCGACATGTTTCACATGATGCATTTTCAAGGATCCTTCTCAATGATGGTGTCTTCTAGCCCCCACATACTTATGGACCACCCTGAGTGGTGTCGCTCAGGCCCTGTGGGAATAGTTTTTTTTAATATAATCTTCACGATTGGGGTCCTTCTAATAGAAAGCATTTGTTTGCTAGGATCCAGGCCCAGACCTGTCCAGAACCTGCGAGTACATTCATCTGCTGGTCAACAGATATAACCAACAGGCTCTAGACTGGTCTGGTGGATTAAAGGAAAGGAAATTAGCAAGTAAGATCTAATTTCTCTTTTTCATTCCAGATCGCTGACTGTCATGGCACCGGCCTTTTCAGAGCTTTTGCTCAACATGTGTTACACAGATTAAATATTTCTCAAGATGAGTCCAAGGTATGGCATTCTTTTATTGGGGATTTAATTGATCAGTGTAGTTTCCATAGCAAAGCAGCAGATGAATCCAGAGACTAGTGGGGTATAGCTCACATCGACCAGCAGGTGGAGATAGAGAACTGATTAACAGTTGGCCTTAAAGCCTGGTGCTCCTTCTGTTGCTTCAGTTTTGCTCTATCTCCCAGCAGGGTTGGAGCTACCTTTCTAGCTCCTAGTCTCTGGCTGCTGCCGGATAGATTGGATTGGTGGTCCGTTGGAAGTCCTCTGTTGAGACTAGTTCTCTTCAGTAGGTTGGGGGTGCCTGGCTGATTGGTGCCGGCTTTAGGAGGTACACCTGGGCCCTCCCAGGTCCCTGCTCCACCCTCCCCTCCGTTGGATAGAGGGGTTCCTTTCCAGGTTGCAGGACTATTGGCTGGCTTCTCCATTCCAGTAACAAAAAAAAAAAAAAAAAAAAGCGGAGCTTTAGTAAAGCCGAGGGGGGATGGCTGCCGAGGCTGGTCAGCAGTGTTCGCGCTGTGGGAAGCGTCGAACACTGTCGGGTCTGTGCTCTGCCGGGTGCAGGGAAGCGCCGGCAGAGGATCCGTTTTTGGCGGCTTGTGAGGCGGCCATTTCCCGGGTGCGGGAGTCTCGCTCAAGGTCCCCGCCGCTCGAATTCGATGCAGGGGGACTGCAGGACTCGGCCACGGAAGACAAGTGTGAGGCGGCGGGGGGAGAGCTGAGAGCGCTGGAGGCCGGCGTAGGCCCGCCCCTCGGCTCGGAGCAGGGTGGGGGAGTGCCCCTTAACTGGGGATCTTTGTCGCCCGAGTTTGTACAGTTGCTCCATCATGTATTTCAGTTGAAGTCCTCCCAGCCTACTCAGCCGGTGCTGGGGGCCGGGAGGTCCCTTGCGGTACCCTCTACCTCGGCGGGGGGGGAGGGGACAGATACCAGACCCACTGCGGGGGCAGCTGGGTCCCCGGGGCGGTCGCAGGGGGCTAAAAAGCGCAGGCTGGTGTCTGCGGAGGCGGTAGATATTTTGCCCAGGTCGCCTTTCTCTTTACCTGAGTCATTGGAGGAGGGTGAACTATTGGATTGGGACGAGGAGAGTATCCCGGGTAGGGAGGGGGATGACCCTTCCGCTCTCCGGTTGTTCCATGGAGAGGAGCTTTCTTCCTTTATTTCAAAGGCTTTACAAAGTTTGAATATTTCTCAGGAAGATGCTAAAGTGTCCGGAAACCCGCTGATGGCAGGTACACGTAGGCCGCCTAAGTCCTTTCCGGTCCATGAGGCCATGCAGGAGCTGATCTCGGCGCAATGGGAGGCGCCGGAGGCCAGTTTGCGGGTGGCAAAGGCCATGAGGCGCTTGTATCCGCTTGACCCGGCCTAACTGGACAAGTTTCGGTTACCTCGGGTGGACGCTTTGGTGGCGGCGGTGACCAAGAGGACTACCTTGCCGGTTGAAGGGGGCGTGACACTAAAGGATGCGCAGGATAGAAAGATTGAAGCATCCCTAAAGATGTCCTTTGAGGTGGCGGCGGTTACTTTACAGGCCGCAATATGCAGTTCTTACGCAGCGCGGGCATGTCTGCAATGGTCACAAGGGATGACCGATAATTTGCTGGAGTCTGGGGGTTCTGTCCCTGCGGAACTGGCAGATTTGGAGGCCGGCTTGGCTTATTTAGCGGACTCCTTGTATGATATGGTTCGGGCGTCTGCGAAACAAATGTCTCTGTCTGTGGTTTCACGCAGGTCCTTGTGGCTCCGTCATTGGGCGGCCGATGCCGCGTCCAAGCTCCGGCTGGTGAGACTCCCTTTTAAAGGGGGTTTATTGTTTGGAGAGGAGTTAGATAAACTGGTAAAGGATTTTGGGGATACCAAAACGCAGCGTTTACCGGAGGACAGGGCTAGGCCCCCGGTACGGGCCTCATCGTCTAGACCACGTTTCCGGGATGTGAGGCGTGCCAGGGCTGGTAAACCTTTTTCCAGGGCTGCATCTGGCCCGTTCTCTGCTTCGAGACCTCGGTTTCAGCAGAGAAGTTCCTTTCGCACGACGAAACCCTCTCCAGGGCAGGCAGCCCGTACCCCAGCCAGTCGCACTCCGCAATGACGGGGGCTGGGCTCCCTCCGCCCTGCCCTTAGGGGGTCGGCTTTCGGCATTCCGGGCGGAGTGGGCCACAGTCACGTCCGATCAGTGGGTGTTAGACATTGTTCGCGACGGTTACAAATTAGAATTCGCCGCTCCGGTCGTAGATTCTTTCGTGGTGTCCCCGTGCAATGGAGCGGCCAAGGGAGCCGAGGTCCGCAGGACCCTTCAGGTGCTGCTCGATCTGGGGGCGGTGGTACCGGTGCCCCCGGAAGAGGTAGGCAGCGGTATTTATTCCCTGTACTTCATTGTTCCAAAGAAGGGGGGGTCCTTCAGACCGGTGCTGGATCTCAAAGGGGTCAACAGATTCCTCAGTGTGCGCCATTTCCGAATGGAAACAGTACGCTCGGTTATTGCGGCGGTAAGGCCGGGAGAGTTCCTCACGTCTCTCGATCTCAAGGAAGCGTACCTCCATATTCCGATATGGCCTCCGCATCAGCAGTATCTGCGGTTTGCGATTCTGGGCCAACATTATCAGTTTCGGGCAATGCCCTTTGGCCTGGCGACGGCTCCCCGCACGTTTTCCAAGGTCATGGTGGTGGTAGCCGCTTTTCTACGCAAGGAAGGGATTCGGGTACACCCGTACTTGGACGATTGGTTGATCCGCGCCTCATCCCGGCAGGAGAGTTTGTCGGTGACGCAGAGAGTAATCTCTCTCCTTCAGTCGTTGGGGTGGATTGTCAACTTTCCCAAAAGTGTTTTGTCCCCTTCGCAGTCGTTGGTGCATCTGGGGGTGCGGTTCGATACGACTCTGGGGAAGGTGTTTCTACCCCGAGAGCGGGGGGAGAAATTGCAGGCGCAGATTCGCCTCCTTCTCGGGTCGCCCAGACCTCGAGTTTGGGACTATGTGCAGGTGCTGGGCTCCATGGTGGCGACTCTGGAGGTGGTTCCCTGGGCCCGGAGCCACATGAGACCCTTACAGCAGTCTCTGCTCTCTCGCTGGTCTCCAGCTTCTCTGAACTACAATGTGCGTCTCCAGTGGAGTCCTCGAGCGGCTCAAAGCATGCGCTGGTGGCTCCAGGACGAGCATCTTTGGAGGGGCATGCCGTTGGCCACCCCGGATTGGGTGGTGGTTACAACGGATGCCAGCCTGCAGGGTTGGGGAGCCCAGTGCAGGCACACGTCGGTGCAGGGAAGATGGTCTTCCCAGGAGGCTCAATGGCCCATAAACTTACTAGAATTAAGAGCGATCCGGTTGGCGCTGCGGGCTTTCCAGACCCTAGTTCAAGACAGACCGACCAGGATCTTTTCGGACAGTGTCACGGCGGTCGCGTATGTCAACCGTCAGGGGGGTACCCGGAGTCCGCAGTTAGCCGAAGAGGCAAGACTTTTGTGTCAGTGGGCAGAGGGGCAGATCCCGCTTCTGTCGGCGGCCCACATTGCAGGGCACGAAAACGTGCAAGCGGACTTCCTCAGCAGAACTCTTCTCGATCCGGGAGAATGGGAGTTGTCGGCTCGAGCATTCAGCCTGCTAGTCCGTCGATGGGGGTGGCCAGAGATGGATCTCATGGCCTCTTCCCGCAATGCGAAGGTGCCTCGGTTCTTCAGCAGACGCAAGGAACTGGGATCGGAAGGGGTGGACGCATTAGCGCTCCCGTGGCCTCCGAATTCCCTTCTGTATGTATTCCCGCCTTGGCCCATGATAGGGCGGGTGTTGCAGCGCATTGCTCGCTTTCGAGGCACAGTAATCCTGGTGGCTCCGGATTGGCCACGGCGGCCGTGGTACGCGGATCTGATGCTGCTGTCGGTAGGCGATCAGGTAGCGTTCCAGGTAACTCCGGACTTGCTAACTCAGGGTCCAATATTAATGGAAGATCCGGGCCGCTTTGGTCTTACGGCCTGGCTATTGAAAGGTCACGGCTGAAGAAGAAGGGCTATTCTGAACGGGTGATTTCCACCCTGCTTAAGGCTAAGAGGATTTCAACGTCAGCCTCCTATGCGAGGGTCTGGAGGATCTTTGAGGCATGGTGCGGCAGACACGGAATTGCGCCTTTCCAGGCTTCTCTGCCGGCTATTCTGGCGTTCCTGCAGGAGGGCGTAGAGAAAGGGTTAGCATATAACTCTTTAAAGGTGCAGGTATCGGCCATTGCCTGTTACAGGGGCCGGGTGGCTCGCTCGGCTCTCGCATCACAGCCGGACGTGGTGCGTTTCCTCAAGGGGGTTCAACATATCCGGCCGCCGGTTAGGCGAATTTGTCCAACTTGGAACCTTAAACTCGTCCTTGGGAAATTGCAGGGGGCACCTTTTGAGCCACTGTCAGCGGCCACTTTGAAAGATGTCACGCTAAAAACAGTTTTTTTGGTGGCGATGGCTTCAGCAAGGCGAGTATCAGAGCTGCAAGCGCTTTCTTGCAGGGAACCCTTTTTGCGTTTCTCGGAGGCTGGGGTGACGGTGCGTACGGGGCCGTCCTTCCTGCCTAAGGTTGTGTCGTTCTTTCATGTGAACCAGAGCCTGTTTCTGCCATCCTTCAGGAAGGAGGATTGGGGGAAGCGTTTTTTGTCGGTACGGCTCCTGGATGTCCGCCGTATGCTTCTCCATTATTTGGAGGTGACGAATGCTTTTCGTCGGTCGGACCATCTCTTTGTCGCGTTCGCGGGTAAAAACAAGGGGATGGCGGCGTCTAAAGCGTCCATTGCGCGTTGGGTCAAGGACGCTATTGCGTCGGCGTATGTGTTGTCAGGGAAGAAGGTACCGGAGCACCTTCATGCTCATTCCACTCGGGCTTTGGCTACATCTTGGGCGGAGTCCGGGGGGATGTCATTAGAGGAGATTTGCCGGGCGGCCACTTGGTCGTCAGGTAATACTTTTTCAAAGCATTATCGTTTAGATGTAGCAGCCCGGTCAGAGGCGAGTTTTGGCGCGGCAGTGCTGGCAGAGGCGGCATTGGCGTCCCACCCAGTTTGAGTTTGCTTTGCTACATCCCACTAGTCTCTGGATTCATCTGCTGCTTTGCTATGGAAGGTAAAATTATGGTCATACCTGTTAATTTTCTTTCCTTTAGAAGCAGCAGATGAATCCAGAGCCCCTCCCCAAGTGCACGGGTTGTGTGTAGGGTGTTTAAGTCATTAGGTTAGCCGGGGCTATGGTTGGTAAGTGTATTGTTTCATTGCTGAAAAAAAAAAAAAAAAAAACAAAGGGATAAGATGAAGAGAACGACACATTTTCTACTGGAATGGAGTTTTCTGGTTGCTCATTCTCCTATCGGGATGCTTGGGCAAAGTGCAAAACTGAAGCAACAGAAGGAGCACCAGGCTTTAAGGCCAACTGTTAATCAGTTCTCTATCTCCACCTGCTGGTCGATGTGAGCTATACCCCACTAGTCTCTGGATTCATCTGCTGCTTCTAAAGGAAAGAAAATTAACAGGTATGACCATAATTTTACCTTATTAATAGATAGTTATTCTTAATGTTTTAAATTTTCTTTGTGTACTTACGTAGCACATTCTGTAGAATAATATGAAGCTTTGGACAATAATCGATCAGCTTCTTGTACTTTTCTTTGAATTATTTAATGAGAAGGATAGCTTGGTGACGGGGGTAATGGGACTCATTGCTTTGTGCAAGTGGGGGCAGATGCACTGAATACGATAATGGCTTGTTTTTACCTTTTTTTTTTTTTTTAATTTAGGATGGGAAGATTCGAGTCACCATTCTAGCACGCAGTACAGAGTATCGCAGGATTTTAAACCAGAACAAGGTTGGCAGTTGCATGTTTGAAAAACATAGAAACTTGACAGCAGATAAAGGCCAAAAGGCCCGTCCAGTCTGCCCATCCGCAGCATCCACTATGTCCTCTTCCTAAGAGATCCAACGTGCCTGTCCCACGCTTCCTCGAATTCGGACAACAGTCTTTGTCTCCCACCTCTACTGGGAGACTAATCATGCATCCACCATCCTTTCTGTAAAAAAGTACTTTCTTACATTACTCCTGAACTTATCAACTCTTAACCCCATTCTATGCCCTCTTATTCTGGAGTTTCCTTTCAATAGAAAGAGACTTGCCTCGTGTGTACTTGTGCCACATATGATAGAGATGTTTAAATACCTATCTCCCGCCATTCCTCCAAAGTATAAGTATTGAGACCTTTGAGTCTGTTCCTGTATGCCTTATACAGGGGTAGGCAATTCCGGTGCTCGAGAGCCGGAGCCAGGTCAGGTTTTCAGGATATCGACAATAAATATGCATGAGATAGATTTGCATCTCAAGGAGGCAGTGCATGCAAATCCATCTCGTACATATTCATGGTGGATATCCTGAAAACCTGACCTGGCTCCCGCTCTCGAGAACTGAAATTGCCTACCCCTGCCTTATGACATAGACCAGTGTATCGCAAGCTGTGTTCCTCCTGAGATTTCAAGTGTGCCGCGACATACTGGCAAGAGGCGCGTCCTGTAGGAAGTCAGCCGGCGCGGATGACTCTTCCCCGAACCTCCCGGATCCCTCCACTGAAGAGGGTCGTGGCCAGAGGCCATCGCATCGGCATCCGTGTGCTTCCGGGTGCCTTCCAGCCGGGGCACTGAATTTAGTGTGCCACCGGCCAGAAAGGTTTGAGAGCCACTGACAGACACCAACCATTTTAGTTGCCTTCCTCTGGATCGATTCCATCCTGTTTATCTTTTTGAAGGTGTGGTCTCCAGAATTGTACACACCAGTGTCTTATACAGGGGTATCGATACCTCCTATTTCCTACTTGGCTATTCCTCTCCCTATGCACATTTGCTGTCTTATTCAAGGCTCTCGTTCTTATGTGGCTTTGCTGTTTTGGTCCCTGAACTCAGTTCTGAGCATGTGCAGGATGTCTTCCTTACTACTAAGGCAGCACAAGTGGTGGCTCAGCCAGCAAATCTCTTAGGCACCCCCATCAGCAAAGGTATGAATGTATACGTGTGTAGGGGGAGGAAGAAAAAAACCTGAAAGGAAATGCTTGACCCCCCCCCCTCCCAGTCCACCGGGGGAGGGGGATGGAGGTGGTTGGTCATGTCCCTGACCCATAGATATCTTAAATACCAATCAAACAATAATATAATAGTATAGAACAGCTATGATAAAGAACCCCTGTACTTCGATATCAAAATATCCCATAGGTGTCATTAATCCAGAGATGGTAATCCTGACCCATGGGTATCTTTTGCCTCTCTCCACACATTTCCAGAATTCCACTGTATGTGATCTGCAGTAACCTTGGTCCTCTAATGCAGTGGTTCCGAACCCTGTCCTGGAAGATCACCAGGCCGGTCGGGTTTTCAGGCTAGCCCTAATGAATATGCATGGAGGAGATTTTGCATGCCTTGTCGCTTCCATTATATGCAAATCGCTCTCGTGCATATTCATTAGGGCTAGCCTGAAAACCCGACTGGCCTGGTGGTCCTCCAGGACAGGGTTGGATAGCCACTGCTCTAATGGATTACAGCAGAGCGGGCCATCCTTTGGTACTGTAATTCTGTGTAAGGACAGAGAAAGGGGACGGGGTGGGGGTGGGGGGTCAATGATTGTGTATTTTTAAAATCTAGATATGCTTTTGGGCCAGCTCAGTGTTGCTGCTGTGTGTTACCATAGCATGAATTAGGGGCCTTCCGCAAGTCGGGTCTTGTACTCCTCAGGTCAGCTGGGCCTGGGGTTGCTGTGAGAGGCAAATGCAAAACCACAGTTTTAATGTTGGATTTTTTTTTTTTTTTCCTTTCTAGCTGGTAAATGCCTTGAAAACAATATGGGAACTTCAGGTTCAAGTGGTCGATTACAAATACAAGTAAGTTTACCTTTTGTTCAGCTGTTCTAAACTCTTTCATAAGGTCCCAAAAACATAATTGGGAGCTCAGGAGAAAGTCCAAGGATTTAACGAGACGATGTAGCAGCACTGCACACGTTAGTGACTCCCATCGTTTATCCAAACGCAGGGTGTGGCTCGCTTCAGCTTTCCAGTGTATCGTAAACTGTTGTGTCTCCTGAGATTTCTGGTGCGCCGCCGTGCCGCGCACTGTTCCCTCTAAGCTGAGCAGGTGTCCTCCAGCTGCATTGCTACCACTAGGGGGTGGAATATTTTCAGTCGCTAAGGACAGGTATGTTCCCTGGAGTCCTGCAGAACTTGCCTGTCCCTCACAATTGAAAAATGTGACAGTAAAACAGCACCCTCTATTGGTGAGACTGTGGGTGGAGGACTCCTGCTCAGCTTAGAGGGAACGCCCGCCACACTGGCGAGGAGGAGAGTCATCCACGCCGGCTGGCCTCTCTCCTCTTCTCCCTGCACCTAGTAACGGCGGGAGTCACAGCAAGATGGGCCTCCGTGCATTGCGTCGACTTCCGGGTGCCTTCCGGCCGGGGGCACTGAATTTAGTGTGCCGCCGGGCCGGAAAAGTTTGCGGGACACTGCCGTCGATGTTTATATTTAACATGCGAACGTTAGCGTCGCTGGGACAGATAAATCAAGCTCGGTATCCTGTTTTCAGCCGTGGTCAACTCGGGTCACAAGTCCCTGGCAAGATTCCAGAGAGTAAAAGTGTTTTTATGCTGGTTAGCAGTGGATTTTTATGCTGGTTAGCAGTGGATTTTTCCCCAAATCCATAATGGCTTATGGACTTTTTTCTTTTAGGAAATTATTCAAACCTTTTTTTTTTTAAGAAGGGCAGAGATCATCACAGGGGGGAGCATAGGGGGAAATAAGTGAGGAGAGATTTGGGGGAGCTTCAAAGCGAACGCACTTGTAAGTCAGCAAAGGAGTTTATTACTATTCAGTGAATTAGAAACTGCTTTGGGTAAATCTCTTCATGAAAAGGTAGTTAATAAATCCAAATTCTTTATAGAATATGTCTCTGGGTACTCAGCTATAAACTTAACCCCAATTTTGGCTTTCAGTAAAGTAAAATGGCACTTGCTAGAATAAACAGATTTGTGGTTTGTTTTTTTTGCCTGCCCCCTACTTTGTATGAAACATTTTGAGGAAATGCCATCAGGTGGGAATTCTGCTGTTTTGAAATGTGCTCTGATTGGAGCTTGTCTTTCTGCATGTCTTAATTATTTTCTTTTGTGTCTCTTATTACCCACAGAGAGCTTGGTTTTCTTGAGCAGCTGAGAATCACACACAATTCTGATATATTTATTGGGATGCATGGGGCGGGCCTCACACATCTCCTGTTTCTACCGGACTGGGCAGTGATTTTTGAATTGTAAGTCTTCAAATATTTTTAAAATCCGTTTGTTGCATTGTAACACAGGCTATAATCTCATCTATTTCATAGCTTCTCAGACTAGGGGGGTCAGGACCCATAATGAATTCACAGAACCCACATTTGGGGTTACACCTGGGTGGACTCTCCAAAGGGTCGTCATTTATTTTACATCTCCAGGGTGGATGGTGGGGGGCTGCCTTGCAATTTTATTCGGCCACCATCATGGGGCCATGGTGGTAAATAAATTGCTTAGCACTGGTTTAAAGGACATTAATCCCCATTCTGTAATCTTGCACACACATTTTCACGTTTAACCTATAAAATATGTGCATAGATTATAGAATAGTGCTATTCACATGTGTAAGGTAATTGGGAAATCGAGGGCTAATTGACGGCAATTACTGATAATTGGAATTAGAACAAAAGAGCTGCCATACTAGAACAGATCACAGATCCATCAAACCCAGTATCGTGTTTCCAGTGGTGGCCAGCCCAGATCACAAGTACCTTGTAAGATCTTAAAATAAAACAGATTTTATGCTGCTTATCCTAGGAATAAGCAGTGGATTTCCCTTCTATCTTATTGGTTTATAGACTTCTCTTTTAGGAAGTTTATCCAAACTCCTTTTTTTTAAACCCTGGTAAGCTAACTCCGTTCACTACATTCCTTGGCATGTAACTCCATTTTGTCACTATTCAAGGAACAGTGTAGTAAATCTACAGCATGTAATTGCAAGGGGCTGTGTACACGGGGGGGAGGGGGGGTCAGAAACATGCGGTTTATAAATTATTTAAACTTGCAGCTGCAACATTTTATGCTAGCCGTTGACATGGTAAGCAGCTGCAACTAAATCTTGGCATATAAATTCAGACTTACGTTCTGTAATGTCAATTCCCGATGTACAATTTGCACTCAGCATGCATAGTGTCTTAATTTTGGTAATACTTTCAGAGTTACCTTGGATTGTGTAGTAAGTTTCATAAAATGTTCAGTCGGGAAAATTCCTGGGTGTAATTTTAATTCCCTAGAAGTTTAATAACTGGCGGGGTGATTTCAACCTGGATGCGAAGTAATGATGGTTAAATTGCATGCTCTCATGGGGTTTTTACAACACTATATATTTTTGAGTGGCTTTGTCTGTGAGTTTTGTGGCTTTTTCTGGCAAGTGCTGTGCGCCTGGCTGTCGGCGACATTTAAGCAGAAATTGCTGGCGGAATTGAATCTGGTAACCCAGAGCTTCAGCTTCATGTGGGGTAGCGGCATTACCAGGGAAGAGAGCAAGGATTGAGTGCAAAAAAAAGAAATTTCATGTGAAAGTTTATTCTCCAGTCTTTAGTGCTATATTTTTTGTGTTATGCACTCACTCTCTGGTAATACTAAAAATATCGGGTTGGGACACTGAAATACGCTTTCTGCACTGCAGCCAAGGGAGCCCAATCTTTTTATTAAAAAAATTAAAAAAAGGTTCTGGTTCAGTCGGTGGCCTAGCAGAAAATTAGCACTGTGTGCACTCTTGGGAAGTGTCTCACCCTAACTTTTTAAGCCCTTTAGAGGCAAGAAATGAAAAACCAGTTTCAGCCAGCTCATGACTTGACGGGTGTTGATCTCTCGAATTCCACATGCCCTTGGGTGGCTTTTCCGCATTTCCTAACGCGACTCGGTGAAGCAAATTGCTGTGGAACGCGCTGACTCCAGCAATAAAAACTGCGCCCGATACTCGGTTAACGGTTTGGTATCGGTAAATGAGCAGTTTGCTTTACTACCACTAAGGGTCGAGGTGCCAAATAAGAGCTGCGCTCCTTTCTAACAGCTTCTTCCCTATGGAACGCACTCCCACCCGACATTTAGACTCGGAAAATCCCTGGACAAATTCAAGTCCAAATTTAAAAACCTTTTTATTTATGGATGCCTGCCTTACCCGAGAAAGGACCCTCTTCCCAGCTAACAAGACCAAGCACAGAAATAAATAAGAACTACTTTTCAGAAGCGACCCCGCCCCCCCCTCCCCTACTGTTCTTTCCATCCCTTCCTCTTCTATTTTTTTTTATCTTCTTGTATTTTGCACCTTCCTTCCCCCGGCTCCCTTTTGTCTCACATATTTTAACTATGAAAAGTCCCCCTCTTATTTTTCTTTATTTTATCCATACTTTTTTAAATTTAGTATTGTAAACCCTCTAGTTATACTTTGATTAGATGGTATATAAAATACAAAATAAACTTGGAAACTTGGCACACCTTTCTAACTTAATCCCTTGACGGTAGTGTCATCAGACTGCTGCTAGGGGGGGTCAGAGGTCTCCTTTTAATCCCAGGCACCAACAGGATAGGTCCCTGGACGCTTCTTTCGCCTGTTAGATACCACGAAACCCCCCAAGTAAGAATTAGAGAGGGAGGTTGGCAGACAGTAAGTGGTGATGTGACTGAGTGGGGGGGTAACATCTTCTCACCACCTGCTGCTTTCTTATTCTTGACTTGGTGCTTGCTATAGCCTAAACCAGGGGTGTCAAAGTCCCTCCTGGAGGCCCGCAATCCAGTCAGGTTTTCAGGATTTCCCCAATGCATATGCATGAGATCTATTTGCATGTACTGCTTTCATTGTATACTAATAAATCTGATACATATTCATTGGGGGGGAAATCCTGAAAACCCGACTGGATTGTGGCCCTCCAGGAGGGACTTTGACACCCCTGGCCTAAACTCACAGCTAGTCCTGAGTGTAGCAAATGTGAATCAAAGAGCTTGGGATTGCTACTTCCACTGGTTGTGCCTGTAAAAACCCGTGTATTTGCCGGCATCCTAGTTATTTTACAAAAGACTCTGCATTCGGCAAAGCCTTTTGTAAAATACAGGGGGAATTGAGCACGTCCACACCTTGATGTATTGGTTTCCCTTCTTGCCACTTTTTCTAACGTGGGCCTTTCACGAGCATGATTTTCGGAATATTCTCTCTCTAGGTATAACTGTGAAGACGGTTTCTGCTATTCCGATCTGGCTCGGCTGAGGGGCGTTCATTACATCACCTGGCAAAAAAGGAGCAAGGTTTTCCCTCAAGACAAGGTACAGGGCAGCCAGAGAATGCATTCTCTGACGTGTTATTTTGATCTTCCTTCTCCTTTCTTTTTATTTTTTTTTAACCATGTCGGTTGTTACTAAGGTAGGCTTAGGAGTGTGAAGGTGAAAAAGGAAAGGGATTATTTATTAAAATTGTTACTAATACCATAAATTCCATATTGTTTTATACCCCGCAAATGTCAACTGAGAATCATTGTAGCTTACATAAGATTAATAAGGTTAGCAACATAGACATTATGAAACATAGCAAAACTGTAATGAAAACAGATGCATTTTTAGCACCTTCGTACATTGAAGATAGAAGGAGGTCTGATGTAAGCAGGTCGGGAGGCGGTTCCAAATTTTGGGGCCTTGAAACTCGAAGGTGGTTTCGAAAAGTGATTTCCTCCAATGCAGCTGGTCCTGAATTAAACAGCTTTGTGGACCGTTGCTACTTATGGGTGAAGTTGGGCAGAGGTTTTAGCTCGGTCCTACTTGGTCCGTACAAAGGGCCCTATGGCGGTACAGGCCCGCCCGACACGCTTAATCAGGCCCAGGAGGTAGTAGTTGCGGGGCCTCAGTTCAGCCGAGAATCCTCAGGTGGATTTAAGTAATCCCAAGGCCTTAATTCACTCTTGGGCGCATCTTTGTATCGTAATGTCTCCTTAGACCTCAGTAAAGTTCGTCTTGAATGTAATGGCCACAAAATTCAATTGCAATGCCCTCCTTAGATTTTTGCAGTGATCTAAAGTGTTCTCCATTTCTCACTCTAAGTCTCCTTGAACCTTTCTAGTTATAGTGCGACGCACAAATTACAGATTAGATTAGATGGAGAGAGGAGGGACAATCAGCTGACTCCCTTCCTCCTCTCTCTGCTGGAATCGGAATGACCGGTGGGTTTTTTTTCCAGAGTTTTAAAGGGCTGCTTAATCAGGCTCAGGAGGATAAACATATACTCTCGGTTCCCTCTTTAAGAGCCATTAACACTCGGCGCGCTACTCACGGCTCCTCATATATGGAATTTTTTTGCCTGCACATTTGAAAGAAGAAACTAACCTAGATAGATTTAAAGGAAATCTTAAATGCTTTCTCTTTTTCAAGGCGTATTCGAACCTTAAAAGCTGCAAGGCCACTAAATTAGGTGTGTTTTTTTTTTTTTTAAACTTACTGTTATTCATTTTTATGTTCTCCTTTTCTTTACGCTTTGTAGCTCCTCCCACTCCCCTTATGTTCCTATCATCGCTTATTTGTCTGTGTTCTAGTGTTTTACTTACTGGTTTACGTTTCCATCAGTAAAAGCGTGTCGTTAGAAGAGATTCTTAGGAAAAATTTTTGCATTTCAGGCTAGTGCAATGCATTCATGTTGGAATATGATTATTCCCCGAGCTCAGTCTTATCTATTTAGAAAAATTCTTAGAACTTTATCTGTTTGATAAATATGTGATTTAATGGCCGTTTGGTATTTTCAGAGGAATTTTGATATGCTTATATAAGTAATTCATGGTTTGTGCAGTTTTTTTCTTGCTGTAAACCACCTTGAACTAATGGTTTGGCGGTATATAAGAATAAATTATTATTATTAATCCCCCATAATACACTGTTGCTCCCTTTTTTTAAAAAAAAAAATTTGTACATCGCATTGAACTTATGATAATGTGTTTCGGCTTTAACACATCTTTATTGTGGAATCAAAATTTTATTGAACTTGATCGCCTACCTGTCCCCAAAGAGGCAATGGGAGTAGGGTATACAGTGGTGCCTCACACAACGAACTTAATCCGTTCCAGGAGCAAGTTTGTTATGTGAAACGTTCGTTGTGTGAAACGCGTTTTCCCATAAGAATACATTTAAAACACAATAATTCGTTCTGCAGCCCTGTTTTCCCATAAGAATACATTCAAAACACAATAATTCGTTCTGCAGCCCTACATTTCCCTCCCTCCACCTCACCTTGTATGCGGAGTCTGCCGGCCCTCTCCCTCACCCAGCCGCACGCTTCCAGAAAGCTGTGCACGCGCAGCTGCTGGAGTTGGTCAATGTTCTACTCTCCTGCAACTTCCGGTTTCCGGTTGCGTCAGAGGAGAAGATTGAGCAACAGAGCATGCGCGCGTGCGCTGCTCCCTGAAAGCGTGCGGCTGGCCGAGAAAGAGGGCCGGAGAACTCGGCATCCAGGGTAAGGTGGAGGGAGATGATGGAACAGTATTTCATGGTACAGTATTACTATTTGTTAAAAAGGAAATAATCTTTTGATGTTTTCTGGATTTTTTTTCGTTAGCTTAAGAACATAAGAACATAAGAAGTTGCCTCCACTGGGTCAGACCGAGGTCCATCTCGCCCAGCGGTCCGCTCCCGCGGCGGCCCATCAGGTCCGTGACCTGTGAAGTGGTTTCTGCCTATTTCTATAAACTACCTCTAGTTATATCTGTACCCCTCTATCTCCTTATCCTCCAGGAACCTATCCAAACCCTCCTTGAACCCCTGTACAGAGTTCTGGCCTATCACATTCTCTGGAAGCGCGTTCCATGTGTCCACCACCCTCTGGGTAAAAAAGAACTTCCTAGCATTTGTTTTAAACCTGTCCCCTTTCAGTTTCTCTGAGTGACCCCTAGTGCTTGTGGCTCCCCACAGTTTGAAAAATCTGTCCTTATTCACTTTCTCTATGCCCTTAAGGATTTTGAAGGTTTCTATCATGTCCCCTCTAAGTCTCCTCTTCTCCAGGGAGAACAGCCCCAGCATTTTTAACCTGTCAGCGTATGAAAAATTTTCCATACCATTTATTAGTTTAGTCGCCCTCCTCTGCACTCCCTCGAGTATCGCCATGTCCTTCTTGAGGTACGGTGACCAGTATTGAACACAGTACTCCAGGTGCGGGCGCACCATTGCGCGATACAGCGGCATGATGACTTCCTTCGTCCTGGTTGTAATACCTTTTTTGATGATGCCCAGCATTCTGTTTGGTTTCAGTGATGTGTCGACCATCACCCCCAGGTCCCTTTCAAGGTTACTCACCCCTAGCAGTGTTCCCCCCATTTTGTAGCTGAACATCGGGTTCTTTTTCCCTACATGCATGACCTTGCATTTTTCTACGTTAAAACTCATTTGCCACTTTTTTGCCCAGTCTTCCAGTTTCGTTAGGTCCCTTTGCAGGTCTTCACAGTCTTCCGTGTTTCTAACCCTGCTGCAGAGTTTGGTGTCATCAGCAAATTTGATAACCTCACATTTTGTCCCTGCCTCCAGATCATTAATAAATATGTTGAACAGTAGAGGTCCCAGCACTGACCCCTGTGGAACTCCGCTCGTGACCCATTGCCAGTCAGAGTATTGGCCTTTTACTCCAACCCTCTGCTTCCTGCCAGCCAACCAGTGTTTGATCCATCGGTAGATATCCCCTTGCACCCCGTGGTACCACAGCTTTTTAAGTAGCCGTTCATGAGGTACCTTGTCGAAGGCTTTTTGGAAGTCAAGGTAAATGATGTCTATGGATTCCCCCTTATCCATCTGGCTGTTTATTCCCTCAAAGAAGTACAGCAAGTTCGTGAGGCATGACCTTCCCTTGCAGAAGCCATGTTGGCTCGCCTTCAGTTGTCCATGGTTTTCTATGTATTTGCATATTGTGTCCTTTACCATTGCTTCCATCATCTTTCCTGGAACCGAGGTCAAGCTCACAGGCCTGTAGTTTCCCGGGTTACCCCTTGATCCCTTCTTAAAGATGGGCGTGACATTTGCTATTTTCCAGTCCTCTGGGATCTCCCCTGTTTTTAGGGAGAGGTTACATATTTGGCGAAGTGTCTCTGCTATTTCGTTTCTCAGTTCTTTTAGTACCCTTGGGTGGATGCCGTCCGGGCCTGGTGATTTGTCGCTCTTTAGTCTGTCTATCTGTCTGAGGACATCCTCTTTGCTCACCTCTAGTTTTACCAACCTTTCATCTTGTTCTCCGTTTATAATCTCCTCGGGTTCCGGAATATTGGTTGTGTCCTCTCTGGTGAAGACTGACGAGAAGAATTTGTTTAACCTGTCAGCTATCTCTTTTTCCTCCTGTATCGCTCCTTTCCTGTCTCCGTCATCCAGTGGTCCCACTTCCTCTCTGGCTGGTTGTCTCCCTTTCACATACCTGAAGAAGGGTTTGAAGTTTCTTGCTTCTCCTGCCAGTCTTTCCTCATATTCTCTCTTTGCTTTCCTGACCTCTCGATGACATTCTTTCTGGTGTCTTTTGTGCTCTTCCTGGTTTTCCCTTGTTGGTTCCTTTTTCCATTTCTTGAAGGATGATTTCTTGTCGCTTATAGCCTTTTTAACTGCAGTTGTTATCCATGCTGGGATTTTAGTTTGATTTTTTTTGCACCCTTTCCTAAACTTTGGGACGTACAGGTCTTGTGCCTCGAGTACTGTGCATTTAAGCAGTGTCCAGGCTTCCTTTACGGTGTTCACCTTCCCTGAGCTGTTGCTGAGCTTTTTTCCTACCATTTTCCTCATGTCCTTGTAGTTTCCTTTTCTGAAGTTGAGTGCTGTCGTTGTGGTTCTTTTCACCTTGGTTGTTCCCATGTTTAATTTGTACTGGATCATGTTGTGATCGCTATTCCCTAACGGTGCTAGTACCACCACTTCCTTTGCGGGTCCCTCTAGCCCGTTGAGGATTAGGTCTAGAGTGGCATCCCCTCTCGTTGGTTCCGTGACCAGCTGCTCCATGAAACAGTCCCTTATTGCCTCTAGGAATTTAGTTTCTCTCGTGCAGTTTGAGTGCCCAATGTCCCAGTCTATTCCCGGATAGTTGAAGTCAAGTTCAAGTTTCAAGTTTATTTGGATTTGATTAATCGCTTTATCTTAATTCAAAGCGATGTACAACTCAAAAATTACAAGTTAAAAGTAATACAGATTAAGAGTGTGGACAAAACAGACAAAACATTTTTGACAATACCAGAAACAATTACGGTAAGGGAGGGATAGAAGTTACATTTTCATAAAAAGGTGGGTAAAACATTTAGGGAAAGTACATAAGGGAAGGAAGAGAGCATAATCTTGAAGTTATTTTATAGAAAAATTATTGTTGACTGACAAAGGCGTCAATAAATAAAAAAGATTTCAGGTTACTTTTAAATTTTCCTAGGTTAGATTCTTGTCTTAAATAATAAGGTAAAGAATTCCAGGTTTGGGGTGCGGTAACAGAGAAAATATATTGACGTCGTGTGTTTATAATTTTGAGAGATGGAATTGTTAACAGATGTTGATCAGTGGATCTAAGAGTCCTATTTGTTATGTAAGGGATTAGAAGATTATAGATAAAGGCCGGAGTTTTAAAAGATAAGGATTTGAAAGTAAGAAGACTAAGTTTGTAGATGATTCTATGAGCAACAGGAAGCCAATGAGCTTCCTTGAGAAGAGGAGTTACGTGATCAAATTTTTTTGCTTTGAAAATGAGCTTAACAGCGGTATTTTGTATAATTTGTAAGCGTTTAATTTCCTTTTGGGCTATGCCTTTGAACAAAGCGTTACATAACCACCACTTTTTCACTTTTGCACACCTGTCTCAGTTCGGCCTCCAGGTCCAGGTCGTTTGTTTCTGGTTGTCCTGGTGGGCGATAGTACAGTCCCAATTTGATGTCAGCTCCTTCCCCTCCTGTCAGCTTAACCCATAGTGACTCCAGACTGTCTGCCCTTATTGTTGTTTCAATTCTGGATGAAGCAATGGAGTCCTTTATATACAGTGCTATTCCTCCCCCCTTCTTGTGTGCCCTGTCCTTCCTGTAGAGTTTGTACCCTGGCAGGGCCACATCCCATTTGTTGTCCTCTGTCCACCATGTTTCTGTGATTCCTATTATGTCTATGTCCTTATTTCTGGCTATAACTTCTAGCTCCCCCATTTTAGTTCTTAGGCTTCTAGCATTTGTATATAGGCAATTTAAGTCCCAGTTTGTTACCTTTTCTTTTGGATCTACTCTTGATTTGTTGCTCCTGCTGGTCTCCTCGCGTGTTGTCTCCTGCGGTGTGTCTATTTCGTCCTCTGCCCGCTTCTTTGTTCTTTGATAGCCCTCTGGTTCCGGCTGTTTCCTCCTTGTTTTGCTCTTTAGCTCTAAATGCCCCTCGGTTCCCTGTGCTGCATCTTTGGGTTTGTGTCCATGTGGTGTCCATTTTGTCTCTAGTCCATTGTTGCCAGTTCCTGTAAATGGGTCAGGTCTCGTAAGATAGGACCAGAGAATCGGGTCTGGGTAAAACCAGGATTTGCAGGATCTCCAGGATCCTCATGGACTTGTATTGAGATCCTGGTAATATTGCAGGATTTCACGAATTTTCCAGGACCCTGGTCCACCTTAACAGCAGACCTCCTCTTTTTTTGATTGCCACAGCTGCTGCTCTGCATTTACTGGAGTCCCCTACACGCCGTCTTCTCCTTCTCTGCATGGGTGCTGCTGTTCCCGGCTTCGGCGAGAGTAGTTCCGCCCCCCCCCGGGCCCCTCGGGCGACTTCGTTGTGTGAAACGAAGTTCGTTGTGGGGAGCAGTGTTCCCTCTAAGCGGGCGGGTGTTGTGAGCAAACTTTTTTCACTGTGAGCTAAAAATATCGGGCGCCAGCAAGTTATGAGCCAAATAAATATGTTGTCAAGGCATCAGGCCAGCTTAAGTTCCAGGCCAGTTATGGAACTGAATTTAAGATTTGTAGGTTCATGGGGACATACTCTAGTCCGTATAGTGTAACAGGAAAATTTACAAAGGGAAACTCTCTAAGGCAGTGTTCTTCAACCTTTTTACACCTATGGACCGGCGGAAATAAAATAATTATTTCGTGGACCGGCAAACTACTAAGACTGAAATTTTTTTTTAAAAACCATCGCCGCCCCGTCCCCGCAAGCTCGGTCCCAAAAACCATCTGATCCCATCCGCACAAGCCTCAAATAGTTATAATTTTATATTGAACATATTTTATTAAAGTATAAAAAGAAACAATATTCTATACAATTGTCATTTTATAAATACAAATAATACAGGGCAAAATCAACAAAACCCCTGTCTCCCCTCCCCTTCACATATATCCCCTCTACTATCAAGAAAACTGAATAAGCCAAATTATTACAGAATGCTACACAAATATCAAGTAACAGAATATCACAGTCACACATGACAGGAATGGTGTTAGGGGAGTGGAACTAGGGCAACTGCCCCCTGGTCAGAGAGAGCCCTAAGCCAGCTGGAAGCTAAAGAAGCACTGCCATCTCTCCTCCTGCCCCCCCCCCCACCCCCCAATTTGGTCTAGCATCCATCATCTTCCTTCTGTTCCCCTCATGGTCTGGCATCTCTATCCTTCCCTCCCCCCTGTGGTTTTTAGCATATCTCTCTTCTCATTTCCTCCACTCAGATCTGATCATTCTCTACTCTCTCTTCCCTTTTCTTCTCTGGTCTTCCTTCTCTATTTTCTGCCTCCATCTAAATTAAATTCTTTCTTACTATTTAGTCCCGTTTCCCTCTTTTCACTGTGTCTACACACAGCTTGTCACCCCTTTCCCTCACCCCTCCATTATCTTACTATTTTCTTCCCCCTTTATTTATCTCCTCCTTCCATCCAGTATGTGTTCTTTCCCCACTTCCATTCAGCATCTGCTCTCCCCTCTCAACTGACATCCATCTGCCTTCTGCTCTCTCTCCCTTCTTCTCACTTCCATCATCTGTCCCCTTCTCTCTCTCTCTCATCTCCTCCATTCCATCATCTGCCCCTTCTCTCTCTCTCTCTCTCCCCCCCCCCCAACTTCCATCATCTGCCCCCCTTCCCCTCACCTTTGTGGGTCACTTTCTTTCCCCTGAGGGTGGCTCATGTCACAGGGGAAGCTTTGGCCGAGCAGAACCGCTTGATTGACAGTGGAACTTACTTGATTGATGTCGATGCTGGGGCCCGTTGCCGTTTGAAGGAAAAAAAAAAAGGTGGAAAAAAGGAACCTGTAAAGGCGAGAGGAAGGGAAACCTCCAGGACAGCTGCTTTTTGCCCTCCTTCAGCGGCCCAAGAGTTCAGACCAGCAGCGGCAGCTCTGTATGCTTTTAACTTCGGCACAGAGCTGCCCCTAATCAATAGTTTAGCGCGGTTTCATGAGGCAGCCTCGGGGCCTTTGATAGCCGGCCCGCTTCGATGATGCGATGTGGGCCGGCCTAGCAAAGGCCCCGAGGCTGCCTTATGAAACCGCGCTAAACTATTGATTAGGGGCAGCTCTGTGCCGAAGTTAAAAGCATACACAGCTGCCGCTGCTGGTCTGGAGGTGCGGAGACAAGGCAGGAGGCAAACGCGGTGGAAGGCAGGAGTCCCGGCGAAGGCAGGAGTCCCGGCACAGCGACTGCAACAGGAAGTTGCAAGTCAGCTGACGCCGGCCTTTCGTTGCGGCGGGGACCGAATCCTTCGCGGACCGGCAAGATTTTGTTTGCGGACCGGCACCGGTCCGCCGGTTGAAGAACTGTGCTCTACACTGTGTGCGCTGTGACGAGAAACTTGTGCGCTGCGAGGTAATATTTTGTGCGCAAGCGCACGCCAGCGCAGCTTAGCGGGAACACTGGTGGGGAGCACGACAAAAAGTTCGTTGTGCGCAGCGTTCGCTGTGCGAGGCGTCCGTTATGCGAGGCACCACTGTATTCTGCTCTTTTCACTGGTTTTCAGCATTATATCTGCTTAATTTCTCTTCTCCCTGTTTCTTACTTAAAAAAAACCAAAACCCAAAAAAGCACAAAAAAAATAAATGTTTTATTTTGTTTGGCATTAATATTGCGTTCTCCCTGCTGATTGATAATAATAGCTAATAATAAGAATAGCTTTACTTATATCCTGTCATACCTTTTCAGTTCAAGACAGTGTGCAAGAGGTGCTGTGAGAGGGGGACAGGTTCCCTCCCCCCTACTCTCTTGCAAAAAAATTATTCACTTAGGAAAAAACAGAAAAGTTCTGGGGACTCACGCTGGTAATTTGCTCAGCCATACTTTCCTTGCCTTTGATTTGGCTATCCTAATACTGGATGATCCTCTCTAAATTCAGCTAGCAAATGAAATGGTTCCTCGCTTCCGGAAGGATCAGTTTCGAAGTCTGATTTTTGCTGGGACTGTTAAGTTTCTTCCTGGATGATTCCTCTCTTGCACAGCTTTTGTATAACATATTTCATCCTATGCTGACCATTCTGCACGAAGGACCCTGCTTATATATTAATAGATGGGGGGGAGGAAGTGAAGTTTAAATTAATTGGCCATTAGCCTAACCTGCCAATAAGTCTTCTATTAGAATTGGAACCAGCTGTTTCTGTGGCAGGGCAAAATCAATAGATATGCAAGGCCTAAATTGAAATAGCTTGTCCCTTGAGAGAGACCGCTTTCATTTGTTTATTTCTAGATGAGAAGGAAAAAAAAATCACCTTGCTTGCTTTTAACAAAGCTATTTTGTGTATCTTTTTTTTTTTTTTTCTCCTCCTCCAGGGTCATCATCCTACACTTGGAGAACACGCCAAGTTCACTAATTATTCTTTTGATGTGGAAGAGTTTGTCCGTCTAGTTCTTTTGGCTGCAAATCATGTGTCGAACCATTCCAAGTGGCCATTTAAAAGAAAACACGACGAGCTATGAGCAGGGAACTGAATTTTTTTTTATTAATCTGTTGCTAAAAGCCCCTTCCTGATGCTAATCAACAGCAGTCATTACTGCCACCTCCTTTTGGATCCTAGCGATAAGCTCTGCAAGGATTTCCCCAGTAGAACTTCTACGAATCTCGTGTCTTCACATGTTAATATTTAATTGCACCACTGTAAGCATTGGCCAAAGACAGATAATTACGTAGTTCAGGCCGAAAGAAGCCTAGCCTACTTCAGATTTGCCTCGCGGTTATTTCCACCTGTGTAAATACCAAGACCAAGACCCACTGTGTAGCTGTATTCCATTATTTAGCAATGAATGTAATCCCTTCCTTCACCCTCGACTATGGCAGCTGATTCAGAGCTGATAGCCAGTTCACTTTTAATTAAGTGTATTGCTACCCTAACCCAGGTGATGACATGTGTGAGGTTTTTACATCTCAGAGAGGCAGCATCTGAACTTAAAAGAAGGGTCTTATGGTTTTTGAATGTTTTATGTGGATTAAATTTTATGTTGATCCAAGAGAAAATCTTAAAATACAGTCTACAGGACCAAGAGGATTGTTTGAACTGCACACTACAGCTGGGTGTGCCATTTTGAAAAAAAAAAAATCAGGTTCTGTATTTCATTTCATCTGCTATATTCATTTTTTTTTTTTCCATTTCATTAAAACACATGCTAAAATGCAGGGACATCTACTAAAACAAATGTGATTTTTCTGCTTTAAATCGATGACCCATCCCTATACGGTTGATATAGCTACAACAACCAAGGTCGTGCATTAGGTTCCTTTAGCATGTTGGAAAAAATGGAGCGGCATTTAAAAAAAAAAAATTTTGCTGCACAGAGCCTCAATTTTATAACCTAAAAGCTAGTTTTTCCAGACTTGATTTTATCACGGATCGGACCCAATCTTTTGCTGCATCATCACATGCTCATCCTAAGAATCTCTGGTGCTAATAGTCTAGTCTAGTCTAATCTTCGGTTTATGTACCGGGACTTCTCCTGGTAGAGCTCGACTTGGTTCACGAATATCCAAGCTCTTCTAAATTCTGTTATTGTTTTGATATCCACCACTTTCACCTCTCCCTCCCCCCCCCCCACCCAACCCAAGCCTTTTCCCTTTTTTGCTAATTGGTGCACCTGCTCACATCGACCCACACTCCCTACCAAAAATCTCCCTAACTTCCTGAATTCTTCAGACCAACCCACCAGAATTCTTTCGCTATCATGCTTTTGCAGTTCACCTGCATTATTCACAAAGATTTAATAGTGGCCCATGGCTTGTTTTATCCCACTGGGTACTGAAGATATATATTTAAAAAAAAGACTTCAGATCAACAAGTTTGCAGTCAACAAGAGTTATAAATCTAGACTGTAGTTTGGATTTTAAAGGTGACCTGACAATAGAATTCCTAAGCATTTTTAAATAAAAATTTGTAGCTTTATTTATAAGATGATAAAAACATACTCGGGAAAATGTCTGCTATGAAATCGACTCCTCGTCTGCCTTTTTACCTTAAGTTGATCATCCTGTGTACCCTAGAGAGGCCTTAATCACTTGTGATTTTAATTTTTGTTCTTTAGCACTCTCCAGACCAGTAGAGGTTAACTTTACGAATGGGTATATATCTAATCATGACCAGCAGGTGGAGACTGAAAACAAAACTTTGGGACAGTATATACTATCCTCCCTTCTCTATTTCCCTCAGTCTTCTTTCAGTCTCCAGCAGGTGTTGAGTGATCTGTACCCATCTCTCTTGGTAGGGCTGTTGGAATTTGTTTAGGGGTTTATTGTCCCTGTTTTTGGCCGGACGGAGCTTGGTCGGGCCCTGTTTGGGGGTCCGTCCGACCTCGGGGGTGTCAAACCCGGCGGGTCACGAGCGGGGTCCCTCCCCCCACTTCCTCCACCTCCCCACATTTTTTTAGAGGAGCCTCAGCAGTAAGCCTTGCCCCCTAAGTCAAGCAAGGCATATTGCTTCGAGAGCCTGTGGAGTCTGTTCTGTAAAAAAAAAAAAAATAAAAATAAAAAATCCTGAGGTAGTGCTGGTCTGAAGGGTTGTTTCCCTTTAAGAAAACTGTATTTTACTGTATTTTTTCATGTAACCCCAGCACTTTTTTATAGCTAGGTCGCGTCTGGAGCAATTGTGCCCTTCTCCGGGGGAGTAGGCCACAATTTTAGTCCAGCCGCGAGGCACTCGCGGCCGGCCTGAACTCGGCGGTTTGGGTCGGTGAGGTGGTGGAGCTCCGTCGGCAGCGGCTGCAGGCGCCCAGAGCTCCCCGCCGATGGTGCCTCGCGAGTCGGCTTGGAGCAGTGGGGAAGCCCGGTCTTCCACAACCGCCCACGGAGGGATTCCCCGAAGGATTCCCTCTCAGCTGATTTTTTGACAGCTGATGCCGACTTGCCTGTCTTAGCGGCTGAGACTGTTCAGTCTTCTCAGCCGCTACAGGCCATGGAGGGAGCATTTTTGGCGGGAACTTCGCCATTTTCTTTGTCTGGCCCCTCCATTTTGTCTGCAACCTCAGGTGACCTTCCCCCTGTATGGCGAACACAGGGGCAGGTTTCAGCATGGACCCCTGCTGGGGCAGGGAGTCCCTGGGGACCCCCAGGGGTTTTTTGCCCCCAATTTATTTTCTTTCTTTGTGCGGACTTTTGGGGGTCCCACGTGCGCCTGGGGGGTTTCGGGGGGGGTTTCCCTCCGCGCCCCCTATGGCTTTGCCTCCCTCTTTTCGTTTGGCGTCCCCTCTTCCTCCTCCCTCATCCAAGCGCCCGCGGGGGGGCTTGGATTGCGAATTGGTGGGCGGAGGAGCGTGTTGGCCTGGTTGAGGACCTGGCTGCTTTGGCGGGCTTCCAGGATCCTCTAGAGGGGACGCCTGTTGGCAGCGGGGCGGCGGGTTTCCCGTCTTCCAGAGCAGATGTGTCCGTGGTGCGCTTTTTTATTCAGAGGGATGAGCTTTTAGACCTGTGTAGCAGGTCTCCTTGGTGCTGCATTTTTGCAGTGGCGCCGCCGGAGACCCCGCGTATGGGGGCCCCTCTGCTTCAGGGGGTCTGTCCTGGTTCCCGCTCTTTTCCTGTGCGTCAGGATTTGCGGGATTTTGTGTTGGCGCAGTGGCCTATGGGCGCAGTTTCGTTTGGTGTGCGCCTTGGCTCTTGGGTATCCCGTCCCGGAGGGAGGTAGGGCTACCTTAATTTCGCCAATGGGGAACGCGGTGGTCTCGGCACTTCCTAAGCGGCATACCGTGCCTGTTATGGACGGTTCTGCTCTTAGGGTCTCGGAGGCGCGTGCGTTAGAGACTCTTCTTAAGTATGATTTTGATGTCTCTGCCTTTGGGGTCCAGGCGGCTGTTTGTGGGGAGCTAGTCGCTCGCGCCGTGTTTCGGTGGGCTGAGCGTGTCCTGGATCGGGAGTCTGATGACTGGTCTCTAGTGGATCAGGAGGTAGCGAAGATTGCGATGGCTGCCTCGTTCCTCTCAGATGCTCTTTATGACTTGGTGCGGATTTCGGCTAAGTCTATGGCATGGCCGCGCGGCGTATTTTGTGGCTGCGCGCTTGGGCGGCGGATTCTGCGTCCAAAGCTAAGTTTACTAAAGTTCCCTTTAGGGGGTCTTTTTGTTTGGAGAGGAATTAGATGAGTTGATTCAGACTCTGACGGACTCGAAGGTGCCCCGTCTGCCTGAGGACCGTGCCCGCCCTGCGTCTAGGTGTGGGGCTGCCCGGGGGCGTTTGCGGGAATTTCGCAAGTATCGCCCGGGGCGTGGGGCTGCTTCTTTCCCGGCTCAGGGTTTTTCCCGGGGTCGGTTCTTCCAGCGCAAGCAGCCCTTTCGGGGGGCCCGTCGGGGGGCAGGGAATCCCTCCGCCGGTTCCCCCGCTTCCCGTCCTGCGCAATGACTCCTTGCCGGTGCCCCCTTTGGTTCCGGTGGGGGCCCGGCTGCGCAAATTTTTCCCCAAATGGGCCGAGATCGCGTCCGATCAGTGGGTCCTTGAGGTGGTGCGGGACGGTTACGCTCTGGAGTTTACCCGCTCTCTGCCGGACCTTTTCCTCGCTTCTCCATGTCAGACTCCATGGAAGACGCAGGCTTTTCGTCAGACCCTTCAAGCGTTTGCTAGATCTCGAGGCAGTGGTGCCGGTGTCCCCTACGGAGTGGGGCACCGGCAGGTACTCCATTTACTTTGTGGTGGCCATAAAGGAGGGGACCTTTCGGCCCATCCTGGATTTGAAAGGGGTCAACAGAGCTCTCAAGATTCCGTCTTTCCGCATGGAAACGCTGCGGTCGGTCATTCTGGCGGTTCAGCCGGGGGAGTTTCTTACGTCTCTCGATCTGACGGAGGCCTACTTGCAGGTTCCAATTCGGGCCTCTCATCAGCACTTCCTTCGCTTTGCAATCTTGGGGCGGCACTTTCAGTTCTGTGCGCTTCCCTTTGGTCTGGCCACGGCTCCTCGGACGTTCACCACGGTAATGGTGGTCGTCGCGGCAGCCTTGCGGTCGGTGGGCATCCTGGTTCACCCCTACCTGGACGACTGGTTGATTCGGGCAAAGTCGTTGCAGGAGAGCTCCCGGGTTACGGCTCGGGTGGTGGAGTTTCTCCGGTCGCTGGGCTGGGTGGTCAACCTTTCCAAGAGTCGGTTGGTCCCGGCTCAGCGTCTGGAGTGCCTTGGGGTTATGTTCGACATCTCCTTGGGGAAGGTCTTCCTTCCAGAGGCCCGGGTGAGCAAATTGCAATCTCAGATTCGCCTGCTTTTGGCGTCCCGGGGTCCTCGGGCGCGAGATTTCCTCCAAGTCCTGGGGTCAATGGCGGCGTCCCTGGACGTGGTGAGGTGGGCGCGGGCCCACATGCGTCCTCTTCAGTATGCTCTGCTCCGGAGGTGGTCTCCCCGGAGGCAAGATTTGGATGTTCCGGTTCCCCTGCGAGGCTTGGCGCACTGCAGTCTGCGCTGGTGGCTCCGGACCCCTCACCTGGTTCAGGGGGTGGGTCTGGATCTCCCGCAGTGGACGGTGCTCCTTACGGATGCGAGTCTCCTCGGTTGGGGGGCTCAGTTTATGGGCCACTCAGCTCGGGGCACCTGGTCCGCGGAGGAGGCCTCCTGGTCGATCAACGAGTTGGAGACCAGAGCGGTCAGGCTGGCGCTGTTAGCTTTCCACTCCCTTTTGCTGGGCAAGTCGGTCAGAGTCCTGTCGGACAATGCCACGGCGGTGGCTTATGTCAATCGTCAGGGGGGCACCAAGAGCACTCCTGTGGCGCAGGAGGCGGCTCGGCTCATGGTTTGGGCGGAGTCCCATCTTCTGGACCTCTCGGCTTCTCATATAGCCGGGGTAGAAAATGTTCAGGCAGACTTCCTCAGTCGTCACTTCCTGGATCCAGGAGAGTGGTTTCTCGGCGCCGGAGCGTTTCAGTTGATAGTGCAAGATTGGGGGCAGCCCCTGATGGACCTGATGGCCACGAGTGGCAACGCCAAAGTGCCCCGCTTCTTCAGTCGTCGCAGGGAAGGGCTGGCCGAGGGTCTGGATGCTCTGGTCCAGCCGTGGCCAACGGAGGGGCTGTTGTATGTGTTCCCTCCTTGGCCGCTGGTGGGCAGAGTGCTTCTTCGCATTGTTCACCATCCGGGTTTGGTGGTGCTGGTGGCTCCGGATTGGCCTCGACGTCCGTGGTATGCGGATCTGGTGAGGCACCTGGTGGCGGTTCCTCTTCCTCTGCCTCTCTCGGACGACCTTCTGATGCAGGGTCCCATTCCCTTGTTCGACCCGTCTCTCTTCTGTCTTACGGCGTGGCTCTTGAAAGGGGTCGCCTTAGCAAGAAGGGATATTCAGACAAGGTGATCGCTACACTGTTGGGGTCCCGGAGGCTTTCTACCTCTCGGGCTTATGTGCGGGTTTGGCGTCTCTTTGAGGAATGGTGTCGGGCGCGGGGAGTGACCTCTTTTCGCGCTTCTCTGCCTAACATTCTAGAGTTCTTGCAGGATGGCCTGGATAGAGGCCTGGCTTGGTCTTCTCTCCGGGTTCATCTTGCGGCCCTGTCGACCTTTCGAGGGTTGGTGTCAGGTCAGCGTTTATCGGCTCTTCCTGATGTGATTCGGTTTCTGCGGGCGGCCAAGTTGCTTAGGCCTCCCCTACGGCCCTCGGTTCCCTCTTGGGATCTTAATCTGGTTCTCTCTGTTTTGGTGCGCCCGCCTTTCGAGCCCTTGGACGACTGTTCTTTGAAGGACCTTACTTTGAAGGCGGTCTTTTTGGTGGCCATTACTTCTGCTAGGCGTATTTCTGAGCTGCAGGCTTTCTCTTGTAGGGCTCCCTTCTTGGCGTTGTCTAGGGAGCGGGTCGTCTTGCGGCCTGTTCCTTCCTTTCTGCCGAAGGTTGTTTCTCCTTTTCATGTCAATCAATCGGTGGTTCTCCCGGTCTTGGGTGGTCGGGAGGGCTCTTCTGAGCAACGGCAGCTGCGCAAGTTGGATGTCGGTCGGGTCCTTCGCTCTGATGTGCAGCGGACCCAGGAATTCCGGAAGTCCGATCATCTCTTTGTCCTCCTGGCTGGTCCTCGTCGGGGAGCTGGCGCTTCTAAGGCTACTATTGCGCGCTGGATCAAGGAGACGATTGCTTCCGCTTATCTTCTGAAACAGCAGCCTGTTCCGGAGTTTCTCAAGGCTCATTCCACTCGGGGTCAGGCGGCTTCTTGGGCTGAGTCGTCGCTCGTGCCTCCGGTGGATATTTGTAAGGCTGCGGTTTGGTCCTCCTTGCATTCATTTGTTAGACATTATCGGGTAGATGTTCAGGCGCGTCGGGACGCGGTGTTCGGTGAGCGTGTTCTGGTATCGGCCCTTCGGGGGTCCCGCCCGTGAGAGGGACTGCTTTGGTACGTCCCATTCGTAAAGTTAACCTCTACTGGTCTGGAGAGTGCTAAAGAAGGAGAAATTAGGTTCTTACCTGCTAATTTACTTTCTTTTAGCTTCTCCAGACCAGTAGAGGTCCCCACCCTGTCTGTTGTTGTTGTTGTTGGGGCTGTTGCGCGGGCAGTTTTTGGTTTTTGCTGCGGGTTCTAGTATTTTTCTAGGGCCGGGGAGAATTAAAGAACAGCGGCTGTGGCTCGGCTGGCTTAGCTGGCGAGCTGTGGGGACATTTTCCTTCGGGTATTTCTCCTCTGCATTTTCCAACAGCATTTGGGTATGTTATTTGTTACTCCTGTTCGGAGTATTGTTTTCTTCCTGTTTTCCAGTTCTTGGTTCTGCTTGGCTATTCGGCAGACTGAGGGAAATAGAGAAGGGAGGATAGTATATACTGTCCCAAAGTTTTGTTTTCAGTCTCCACCTGCTGGTCATGATTAGATATATACCCATTCGTAAAGTTAACCTCTACTGGTCTGGAGAAGCTAAAAGAAAGTAAATTAGCAGGTAAGAACCTAATTTCTCCTTTTTTGTGTACTTTTGACACTATGATGAGAAGTCTGTGAAGTAGACAGATTCATTAGTATGGTAAATAACTGAAACGAGTCGTATGGATTCCCGTAGTACATAGTCTATGTGGAACAAGCAGCAGGATCCTTACCTACTAAAAACCTGAGTCTCATCCTTTCATTTATGCAAAATGATAAGGGGATCATTTATCTAAGGCCTATAACTTGCATTGTGTGCGCTGGGCCCGATGGTGAATGTGTTAATGGCATTAGAACATGCTGTTAGTAAATGACACTGTAAATATCTACTTTTTTTATACGTACGAGGCTTCTTCAAAAAGTTTCCGCACTTTCGTGTTTTCGCACTCAACCCAAAACATTATTTTTCTGATGGCATTAAGAAGTTAGTAGGACGCTGGGAAAAATGTATCGGAAAACGGGGCGGTTATGTGGAAAACCGATGCAATTTGCATTTGAGATAAATAAAAGTGCGGAAGCTTTGAAGCTCCCTTGTATTTAGAATTTGTATTAAATATGCATATAAAAGGTAGATAACATTTTTAATAACACTGAATAACAAGCTGTATTTTTTTTTTTAAAAGGTAACAAATGCCATTTTAAAATTCAAATATGTAAAAGGCCTATATTTTTGTAGCTGCTACCTTGTAGTTTTTAAAAATTATGTAAAAAAAATTAAAGGTGAAATCATTAAATTTGAAGTGCAGTTAGTTAGACTTTCAGAGGACAATTTTGGAAGCCAGTTTGCTGAGTACATAGCATTTTATCAGGGCAAAAATACTTCAGTGAAAAGTACCCCCGTGCCCTTTTAGCCAGGATGATGCAGTCAGATGGGTGACCTTAAACCTGTAGTTGACCTTTGCAAATGCATGCACCCTATTTAGATCTTCCCTTCCTCCATCACCCACCCACACTTAGCGGTGCGTGTATTTTGCATTTGACAATTTTCAAAAGGGACAGACACACATTGCTTCCCTTTGCAAACTGACCGCCATGGGTTATTCAAACTTGCTTCCTTGGGAGTATATAAGTTTTATGTGTATATATAATATTATATTTTGCACAGAGTTAAAACAAATCTATGTAAGCAAATTGGTGAGAAGTACGGACCGCCTTGTTAATGAAGTACAATTGTATTTTTTTTTTTTAATTGTGCTTATTGCATAAGTTGAAGGATATATAGTTTTTCTAAGAAGTCATGTTTCATATCGTGTGTTCATAAATGTTTTTTAAAATATTGTTGGTGGACCCATCCCGGTGGGTCTCTGCTAGCGCTGATGTTGCCATGCAGTGTTACCTGGGTTTGATTCCTAGCTCGGGGTTTCTGTGCTTTCTGGGCCATCCCAGGTTGAGGATGTTGCAGGAACAGCATACTCCCACCAGGAGGGAGGGAGCTGGTTGTTTTACAGTGGCAACATGTAATGCCTGCATTTAGAGCCCGATTCTATAAATGGCACCTAAAACGTGGTCGTTACTGTGTAGAATTGAGCCTAAAGTGCTATTAATTGTCGATAAGCGTCCTATCCTTAGATGTACCATATTTATTGCTAGGGTTTTCTTGGCCTAAATACCAGTGCCTAAAATAGTGGGCGTGTTTTACATCTGCCCTTAACCACGCCTACTTTCTGGTAGGTACTCACCATCCAATTAAATGCAATTAACATCAATTCCGAGTTCTTAAATCGCCAATTATCAGTGCTGATTACTTAAGCTTTAGTTAGGCCATAGGCATGCTGATCTAGGCATCTGACTTTAGGTGTCATTTATAGAGTCCAGGCCTTGGGGGCCTATGCTCGCAGGTGTCCAAAAGCAACTCTGATGTTTGACCCCTGGCCAAGACTGTTAATTGGTTAAACAAGGGGCGGGAGGGATGAAAAAGAGGTTAAAAATACTGCTGGTAATTGTTCTAGACGAGAGATTCCAGACCAAAGGAATAGGAAGAAACTTTTTTACACCTTCTTAAATAAAAAATTAGCACCTTAACCTAATTGCATCTCATTATTATTATTTTTTTTTAACCATGTTGTTTGCTGCTACATTGATAAGCTTATGAGCATCATAGTGAAAAAGGAAAGGGAGTTACTTATTACAATTATTATATACCACATACCTGTCTCTGAAGAGACAATAAAAGCAGTGCACATAAAACCTCCCCCCCCCAAAAAAAAAAAAAGACCAAACCAACAAACAACCCAACCCACCAACCATTTTTTCTTTGCCTCTGCTAGTAAAGGACAACGGTCGCTTGCAACTGATCCTTCTCTAAGCAAAGTTCTTTGATTTTGCTGGACTGTTAAATTTCTTACTGCATCCAAAGTGTACTCATGCACGCAGGCCAAACAATAACCTTCGTTTCGACCACAGGATTTTTCCTTGGGAGAATGTCTACCGTGAAATTGTCTCCCCTCTTGCCTTTTATCCAAGGACGAACAGCAGCTTGGGTACCATAGAGAAGCCTTAAATTGCTTGTGATTTATCATTTCGTGTGTGTGGGTACTTTTGACGCTAGTGGATTTTCTGGTGTTAAGACGCTACTTGCTACGAAAGCTCCCTTTCGCATATGGGACAGGCAGAGGCATGCAATCTGTTTCATGCTTAGTATTTTGTTAGTTCATTGATGAACTAGAACGGCACCACACAAAGTGGTCTGTACTTCTGGGTATTCTTATGGGCCATAAAGCCACACTGTGAACCTAATCCAGCAGAGGGAGCTAATGAGGTTCCATGGGAGGGGGGGGGGGATATCTCTAAAGATCTAAGAAACGGGTGCAGTATGGGAGCAAGAGCTAATTGAAGCGACACTACAAATGCTACTTGTTTCCAGCAAGTGGAGCCCCTCTTGCTGTCTCAGATTGGATTGAAACTTCCTGAGGGCAAAAGTTTGCTCACATATTTATTTGAATTTATTAACTGCCTTTACTATTTTACTGTATTATAACCCGCCTTGGGTGAATCTTTTTCATGTTATCTGGTAACAAAAATCTCATGCACGAATACAGGATGTCCGGGGCGGTACTTGGAGAGACCTTCCAGGAAAGGGACTTGGAAGTTCTGATCGACAAGTCGATGAAGACGTCCACACAATGTGCGGGCGGTGGCGAAAAGGGCGAACAGAATGCTAGGAATGATAAAGAAGGGGATCACAAACAGATTGGAGAAGGTTATCGTGCCGCTGTACCGGGCCATGGTGCTCCATGGTCCATCGCGCCCAGCAGTCCGCTCTAAAGGGCCGCCGCGTGAGCGGACTGCTGGGTGTGATGGACCACTGGTCTGACCCAGCAGCGGCATCTCTTATGTTATGTTCTCCCTCACCTGGAGTACTGCGTCCAGCACTGGTCGCCGTACATGAGGAATGACACGGGGAAAAAATTTGTCCCCGGCCCACCGTCCCTTTCTCCGCCCTGTCACCGCCATTCCCTTCACCGCCCCGTCCCCGCATCCATAGAAGCCTCAGTACTGCAATATTTAGCTTATTCCTTCCTTATAAATCAAAGTTCTGGCTGCTGAACTGGAGAAACAGATGTCCAGCTGGCAGGGCTTTGTTTATAAATTTTTAGCAACACAACTAATATACTACTTTATCCTAAAGCAAAAAAAAATAAAATAGAATTTTTTTTTTCTACCTTTGTCTGGTTTCTGCTTTCCTCATCTTCTCAATTCCTTCCATCCACTGTGTCTTCTCTCTGCATCTTCCATTTGCTCTGTTACTGTGCCTCTTCCTTCACCCCCCCACCCTCCAATTGGTCTGGCACCCATCTTCTTCCCTCCGTTCCCCCATAGTCTGGCATGTGTCTTCTCCCCACTCTGTCTTCCACATTTCCTCTCCACCATCCTTCAACGTCTTCTATTCCTTTCCACCACCACCCTTCCCTCCGTCCTTCAACCATCTGTTCCTTTCTACCACTCTTCAGCTCCCCTCGTGTGGCACGACTGACTATCTCCATCTTACCTTCATGGCGCGTTACAATGTAATTTGTGCAAGCCACTGGAGCCTGCGGTCCCCATCCCATTCCCACAAACCATCTCGCTTCTGTGTTCCTATTTTCTTTATTTCTAATATCTCCTCTATGTATCTGGCATTACCCCTCCCCCCCATGTCCATATACCATCTCCATGTATGTCCCCTTTATGTCTTTGTCCCTATGCCTCCATGCACATAATTTCCCCTCTGTTTCTATTACCTTCCTGTGTCCAGATTTCCCCTCTCTTTCTCTTCCACACCAATGTCTCTTCTCTGCATCCCCATCTAGCTTCTTTCCCTCTTCCCCTGCTTCAAGCATCTGGCTCACCTGCCTGTCATCCCCTTTCTTTCCTGCTGTGGGTTTCTTTCTCTCCCTCTTCATCCTCGGCCCAACATCTCTGTCCCTTTCACTCCCTCCTTCCTAGTGTGAGCCAGGAACATGCGCAATCCAACAGCCCCCTCCCACCCGATCGCAGGGTTCCGCCATCTCCCTCCCTCCACCTCACCTTAGATGACGAGTTTGCCAACTTTAATTATTTTTCTCCCAGCTGCACGCTTTCAAAAAGCCGTGCATGTGCAGCTGCTCGAGTTCAGTCTTCTCCTCTGACACAACCGGAAACAGGAAGTTGCAGCAGAGGAGAAGATTGAACAACTCGAGCAGCTGCACATGGGTGGCTTTTTGAAAGCGTATGGCTGGGAGAAAAAGAATTAAAGTTGGCAAACTCGTCATCTAAGGTGAAGTGGAGGGAGGGAGATGGCGGAACCCTGCGATCAGGCGGGAGGGGGCTGCTGGACCGCGCGATCTGTGATTGCCTCACTGCGGAGACGAGACAATTCACCACTCCACGTGGCGGTGAATGGCCTTGTCCTCATCCCCGCAGCGTCCACTATTTTTTCTCTCCCTGTTTCGGCGGGTTACCCGCGGCTACTTGTGGGTAACAACCACCGTGTCATTCTCTACATGGTACTACTCGAAAGGATCCAGAGAAGAGCGACTAAGATGGTTAAGGGGTTGGAGGAGCTGCCGTACAGTGAAAGATTAGAAAAACTGGGCCTCTTCTACCTTGAACAGAGGAGATTGAGAGGGGACATGATCGAAACATTCAAGCTACTGAAGGAAATAGACTCAGTTGATAAGGACAGGTTGTTCACCCTCTCCAAGGTAGGGAGAACGAGAGGGCACTGTCTAAAATTGAAAGGGAATACATTCCGTACGAACATAAGGAAGTTCTTCTTCACCCAGAGAGTGGTAGAAAACTGGAACGCTCTTCCGGAGTCTGTCATAGGGGAAAACACCCTCCATGGATTCAAGATGAAGTTAGACAAGTTCCTGCTGAACAAGGACGTACGCTGGTAGGGCTAGTCTCGGGGTCTTTGACCAAAGGGCCGCCACGTGAGCGGCTGGTGGGCATGATGGACCACTGTTCTGACCTGGCAGTGGCAATTCTTATGTTTTTATCTGTCCCAGCAGGCTCACATTCTTAACAGTAACCCAGAGTCAACAAGGAGAAGGCGGGAATTAAACTCGCAACTTCATAGTGCTGAGGTAGAAGCTCTAACCACTAGGCCACTCCTATTATGCAGAGACCATCATTAAAAACTGGTGGCACAACAGGATTCAGCAACGTACCGAAGTATGAGGAATATTCAATAATTTATCTACCCGAGTGTGAAAGACAGTAGTGAGTGTGTTGGAATAAGTCTGTGCATGTTGCGACTTAAACTCGTGCACAGTTGCGGCTCAGTGCGAGTCTTAACGTTCCAAGAGATAGGATGTCAGGAGGGCCTCGTGGGAATCAAGTAAGGAACTGCTAGATTTGGAGTACTGTTTAGTAGAGAATGACGTGGGGAAAAAATGTGTCCCCATGAGCCCGGCCCTGTCCCAATCCCTGCCCCATCTGATCCTATCCACACAAGCCTCGAATAGTTATGATTTTATACTGATCTTAAAAAGAAACGATATTCTGTACAATTGTCATTTTATAAACAAATAATATACGGCAAGGATCAACAAAACCCCTGTCTCCCCTCCACAAATATCTCCTGCACTATCGAGAAAACTGAAAAAGCCAAATTATTACACAATGCGACACAGGAAAATCATGTTAACAGAATACCGCAGCCACAAATGACTGGAATAGTGTTAGGGGAGTGCAACTAGGGCAACTGCCCCCTGGTCAGAGAGAGCCCTAAGCCAGCTGAAATTTAAAGAAGCATGGCCTGGGCTTTGCGGTCCCCAGTTCTGTCTAACACCAGCTCTTGCAGGATATATATTTCAAATCTGATATACTGTATTCTAATCACAAAATAAGTAGAAAAAAATACTTTTATTTTCTATTCTCATCATTTTATTCTTCAAATCATGTTGGTCTCAGGCGCTGGTCTCTTCTTTTGTATTCTCTTAACTCACTTGCCAGAGTCTCCTGACCATTTGACATGTCTTCTTTCTCCATGCTCACCATCCATCTGTGTATGTATTGTTCAGCATCTCTCTTCTCTGTCCCTTTCTAGTATTTCCCCTGTGCCCATCTCCCTGTCTTCATCATCTCACCATTCTATGATCTTCTCCTATGTACAGTATTGCTCCTCTATATTCCTTTGCCCCCCTATCCAGTATCTTCCTTCTGCCTTCTTATTCTCCCCCCATGTCTAGCTCTGTGTCCATATGCCACCCCATTGCAGATGCAGCATATCCCTTTTTGTCCCTGTTCCTATGCTCCCATGCCCATCATCTCCCCTCTTTTTTTTTGTATCTCCCTATGTCCAGCTTCTCTCCTCTATTCCTCCCTCTCTGTCCCTATGCTATATTCAATATTTCACTTCCTCTTCCTTCATCCCCTTGGTTCAGCTTTTCTCTTTCCTTCTCATCCCCTTGGTTCAGCATTTCTCTTTCCTTCTCTCTCTTTCTGCAGGTCTTGCACCTCTCTCCCTTCCCCTGGGTCCAACACCTCTACCCCACCCTTCAGCGCCCAGGTGTGGGTCTAGCACCTCTCCCTTTCCTCCAGCTCCACTTCACCTACCACATGGGTCCAGCAACAGTTCCCCCCCATTCCGATCCAGCAACTGTCTCCCTCCCTTCAGTCCTAGCAGGTTCAGCAGCCCAAGAAACTCCCTGCCCCCTTTGTGGGTGCAACAGCAGCCCCCATCCCTATTGCGGGTCCAATAGTCCCCCACCCTCCCTCCCAATCGGCGGCAGCAACCCCAAACAAGCAGCCTGCAATGCTCCTTGGTCGGCCCCTTCATGCCTCCTGGGATGGGCCTACCAGCCTTTTAGAAGCTTCCTGCACGTTGGATTTCTCTGACTGTAACCTTCTTGCCGCTGAATCCCTCCTTTCCAGACTAGCACAAAACCAATTTCTTTTTAGATCCACAATTCATCAAGTTGCTAGGACTTGAGCATGAGTCAATTGCACCTAACAACTCCTACCTAAAAAAACCCAAACAAAACCTACCTGCTCCATGCTGTCCTCCTGGCCCGTTTCAGACCTGGGTCTGACTGTATACATGCTTCAACCATATGCAACTCGCAGCATCACCACTATTCAAAATAGGAGTAAGAAAAGAAAATATCTTCACGTACGAAGCAAGAAAGCATAGCAGAGAGGAATTTTCTGATGCTTAAAAAGGAAGGTACAACGGATCTAGGGGTTCCCCCCTTCCCTCCCCCACTACTGCATTTATTCATTCAGTTTTCTATACCGTTCTCCCAGGGGGAGCTCAGAACGGTTTTCATGAATTTATTCAGGTACTCAAACATTTTTCTCTGTCCAGGCGGGCTCACAATCTATCTATCTAACATACCTGGGGCAATGGGGGGCTTAAGTGACTTGCCCAGGGTCACAAGGAGCAGCGTGGGTTTGAACTCGCAGCCTCAGGGTACTGAGGCTGTAGCTCTAAGTACTGTCACCCTCTCCCCTTTTCAGTAGAAACTAAGCCCAAGAACAGATATGAAAGAAACATCATTGTAAAGTTCATTTTCTCCGGCTACCCAGTGCTCTGGTCCCTTACGAATGCTGATCGCCCGCTGTGAGCATTATGTCCTAGTCGGTGACCCCTGACCATGGAGCATCAACGCTACTCAAAAATGCAAACAAGTAGAAAATATTATCATTGTATGTGCTACTTCAGTGGATGTTTTTGTAGGCAATAGGAGGGCTGGTTGGTTTTTCAGGTCCCGAAATTCTCTATCTAAATGCAAACCCGCAGCTAACCTTTTCCGACCCCTACGTATGTTTCTCTCTATAGATGGAAGATAATTCAAGCAGTAGCTAACTCACTGCAGGGTGTTGCCAGGAAAAGAGAGTGCAAGATGTACAAGAACGGTGCACGTTGCTCTGATATACCCTTGTGAGATGGCTGCAATGACCTCAAGATGAGCAAAAAGAGATGATAGGCGTTGATTACAATTTCAACAAAGTAGCTTTTTTCCCCCAACAACTTCTAATTTCTAAGTACCTATTTTACTTATAATTTTAATGCACCCTATTGTCTATTTTTCTGTAAACCGCTTAGAATCCTAACGGAGTTTAGCAGTATATAAGAAATAAATTACATTACATTAAATAAAAAAAATTACATTACATTACATTCCTTACTGCACCCTGGTGTCTTCTCACTGTTCAGCTAACCTAAAGGCTGACTTAGGGCTACCATCTGGCTCTAGAAAAAGGAGGATGGCTTGAGACATCGGGGTTTTTACTTCCATTGATGTCTCAATCCATCCTCCTTTTTCTGGAGCCATATGGTAATACTAGGCTGAACTAGCCTGGTTTTCTCAAACTTCATCACATGGTGCTGTGAGGGCCTAATCATGAATCAAACAGTGGCATAGCTGGACCCAGTATTTTGGATGCTCCCCCCCCCCCCACAAGATATGAGAAAAAAAATACAGGCTTTTGTACCCCTACCTTGCATATCTCAACTCCACAGCCTACCGGCATCTGCTCTCGTATCTTGGAACCCCAGGAGCCACTTCCTGGAAACAGGAAGTGACATCAGTGAGGGTGGGATGTGCAGAGGGAAGCCTAAGGGACTGGAGTCCGCAGCAAAAACGAATGGCTGCCGACACCGGGGACATCTGAAAGGTAGAACAGGGAGGGGTGGGGTTCCAAGATAGGAGAGCAGATGCCGGGAAGCTGTGGGATTGAGAGGAGGAGGGGGCAGTGTGGTGCTCTTATTGCAGGCCCACCTGTAGCTACGCGCCACCGCGCAAATGTCTTGACAAACTAAAGTTGTTGACGACATTTTTGACAGATTTGGTTATAACGGAGTGTTTTATATTACTGTTGCAGACAGTGCTAGTAAACCTGTTTTCTTTAGTTTCATCTGTCAGCTCCAACTATTAAAGCTTTTAGGAGAAAGCAATTAATAGCACTGAAATTCTATGACCAATTTGTGCAAACTCCAAAGGCCTTTGCTAAGCATCTTTGTGTTGACCCTACTGACCTCTGCAGCTCTGCACTGATTACTTGGTACACTTTGCCTTGTCTCTACCAATTACGTTTCCTTATTTAGCGGAGTTTTCCTTTAGGGGGAAAAACATCTAGCAGAATTCCTCAAATTACATTTGAAGGTTGCAACACTTGGGACGTTTCCAAATCCCCCAAATGGTGGAGTTTAAGACGATCTTGTTATGGTGCAGATAAGCCTATGAGCAAGAGCTATATAAACTGCTTTTTGTGAACCGATCCGCCTGGTGCTCATGTAGATACCCGATTGTAACGCTAGATGGCAGCAGAATACCTTTAAATGTTGTGTGAGCACCAATGAGTTGAGTGTGTTGGTGCAAATTAGCAGCATTTGTGGGACCCGACACTGCCAGATCTGCCCACAAACTCAAACTATCTTTCCCCTCGTTAAAAGGCGTCATGTATGCAGGTAAATTAGGGAAATCCCTTTTCTTCAAATTCACTGAGCTTTGGAATAACCTCCCTGCCCCGCTGCGGAATCTGGGCTCATCTCAATTATTCCGAAAGCATCTGAAAATCTGGCTTTTCTCCAAAACGTAAAGCTATCTATTGAAAATGTAAAGCTAGCTATCCTCTTCATAACCTCTAATTTCTTATTATGTCCTTCCCTCATTTATTGAATTTACCTGTAAACCGTGCCGAGCTCTATCTTTATGGAAATGATGCGATATACAAACTTAAGGTTTAGTTTAGTTTTAGTTTAGTTTATAGCAAAGAGTTGTCGATTGGAAGGGCTCAAAGAAAACAAAATTTCTGTGACTTATCGCGACTGGAGAAGGAGTAAGTGCTGAATGACGATGGATGCTCAGTTATCTAACCATAGTTTCTTTAGCACTCTCCAGACCAGTAGAGGTTAACTTTACGAATGGGTATATATCTAATCATGACCAGCAGGTGGAGACTGAAAACAAAACTTTGGGACAGTATATACTATCCTCCCTTCTCTATTTCCCTCAGTCTTCTTTCAGTCTCCAGCAGGTGTTGAGTGATCTGTACCCATCTCTCTTGGTAGGGCTGTTGGAATTTGTTTAGGGGTTTATTGTCCCTGTTTTTGGCCGGACGGAGCTTGGTCGGGCCCTGTTTGGGGGTCCGTCCGACCTCGGGGGTGTCAAACCCGGCGGGTCACGAGCGGGGTCCCTCCCCCCACTTCCTCCACCTCCCCACATTTTTTTAGAGGAGCCTCAGCAGTAAGCCTTGCCCCCTAAGTCAAGCAAGGCATATTGCTTCGAGAGCCTGTGGAGTCTGTTCTGTAAAAAAAAAAAAAAAAAAAAAAAAATCCTGAGGTAGTGCTGGTCTGAAGGGTTGTTTCCCTTTAAGAAAACTGTATTTTACTGTATTTTTTCATGTAACCAGCACTTTTTTATAGCTAGGTCGCGTCTGGAGCAATTGTGCCCTTCTCCGGGGGAGTAGGCCACAATTTTAGTCCAGCCGCGAGGCACTCGCGGCCGGCCTGAACTCGGCGGTTTGGGTCGGTGAGGTGGTGGAGCTCCGTCGGCAGCGGCTGCAGGCGCCCAGAGCTCCCCGCCGATGGTGCCTCGCGAGTCGGCTTGGAGCAGTGGGGAAGCCCGGTCTTCCACAACCGCCCACGGAGGGATTCCCCGAAGGATTCCCTCTCAGCTGATTTTTTGACAGCTGATGCCGACTTGCCTGTCTTAGCGGCTGGGACTGTTCAGTCTTCTCAGCCGCTACAGGCCATGGAGGGAGCATTTTTGGCGGGAACTTCGCCATTTTCTTTGTCTGGCCCCTCCATTTTGTCTGCAACCTCAGGTGACCTTCCCCCTGTATGGCGAACACAGGGGCAGGTTTCAGCATGGACCCCTGCTGGGGCAGGGAGTCCCTGGGGACCCCCAGGGGTTTTTTGCCCCCAATTTATTTTCTTTCTTTGTGCGGACTTTTGGGGGTCCCACGTGCGCCTGTGGGGTTTCGGGGGGGGTTTCCCTCCGCGCCCCCTATGGCTTTGCCTCCCTCTTTTCGTTTGGCGTCCCCTCTTCCTCCTCCCTCATCCAAGCGCCCGCGGGGGGGCTTGGATTGCGAATTGGTGGGCGGAGGAGCGTGTTGGCCTGGTTGAGGACCTGGCTGCTTTGGCGGGCTTCCAGGATCCTCTAGAGGGGACGCCTGTTGGCAGCGGGGCGGCGGGTTTCCCGTCTTCCAGAGCAGATGCGTCCGTGGTGCGCTTTTTTATTCAGAGGGATGAGCTTTTAGACCTGTGTAGCAGGTCTCCTTGGTGCTGCATTTTTGCAGTGGCGCCGCCGGAGACCCCGCGTATGGGGGCCCCTCTGCTTCAGGGGGTCTGTCCTGGTTCCCGCTCTTTTCCTGTGCGTCAGGATTTGCGGGATTTTGTGTTGGCGCAGTGGCCTATGGGCGCAGTTTCGTTTGGTGTGCGCCTTGGCTCTTGGGTATCCCGTCCCGGAGGGAGGTAGGGCTACCTTAATTTCGCCAATGGGGAACGCGGTGGTCTCGGCACTTCCTAAGCGGCATACCGTGCCTGTTATGGACGGTTCTGCTCTTAGGGTCTCGGAGGCGCGTGCGTTAGAGACTCTTCTTAAGTATGATTTTGATGTCTCTGCCTTTGGGGTCCAGGCGGCTGTTTGTGGGGAGCTAGTCGCTCGCGCCGTGTTTCGGTGGGCTGAGCGTGTCCTGGATCGGGAGTCTGATGACTGGTCTCTAGTGGATCAGGAGGTAGCGAAGATTGCGATGGCTGCCTCGTTCCTCTCAGATGCTCTTTATGACTTGGTGCGGATTTCGGCTAAGTCTATGGCATGGCCGCGCGGCGTATTTTGTGGCTGCGCGCTTGGGCGGCGGATTCTGCGTCCAAAGCTAAGTTTACTAAAGTTCCCTTTAGGGGGTCTTTTTGTTTGGAGAGGAATTAGATGAGTTGATTCAGACTCTGACGGACTCGAAGGTGCCCCGTCTGCCTGAGGACCGTGCCCGCCCTGCGTCTAGGTGTGGGGCTGCCCGGGGGCGTTTGCGGGAATTTCGCAAGTATCGCCCGGGGCGTGGGGCTGCTTCTTTCCCGGCTCAGGGTTTTTCCCGGGGTCGGTTCTTCCAGCGCATGCAGCCCTTTCGGGGGGCCCGTCGGGGGGCAGGGAATCCCTCCGCCGGTTCCCCCGCTTCCCGTCCTGCGCAATGACTCCTTGCCGGCGCCCCCTTTGGTTCCGGTGGGGGCCCGGCTGCGCAAATTTTTCCCCAAATGGGCCGAGATCGCGTCCGATCAGTGGGTCCTTGAGGTGGTGCGGGACGGTTACGCTCTGGAGTTTACCTGCTCTCTGCCGGACCTTTTCCTCGCTTCTCCATGTCAGACTCCATGGAAGACGCAGGCTTTTCGTCAGACCCTTCAGCGTTTGCTAGATCTCGAGGCAGTGGTGCCGGTGTCCCCTACGGAGTGGGGCACCGGCAGGTACTCCATTTACTTTGTGGTGGCCATAAAGGAGGGGACCTTTCGGCCCATCCTGGATGTCTCTCGATCTGACGGAGGCCTACTTGCAGGTTCCAATTCGGGCCTCTCATCAGCACTTCCTTCGCTTTGCGATCTTGGGGCGGCACTTTCAGTTCTGTGCGCTTCCCTTTGGTCTGGCCACGGCTCCTCGGACGTTCACCACGGTAATGGTGGTCGTCGCGGCAGCCTTGCGGTCGGTGGGCATCCTGGTTCTCCCCTACCTGGACGACTGGTTGATTCGGGCAAAGTCGTTGCAGGAGAGCTCCCGGGTTACGGCTCGGGTGGTGGAGTTTCTCCGGTCGCTGGGCTGGGTGGTCAACCTTTCCAAGAGTCGGTTGGTCCCGGCTCAGCGTCTGGAGTGCCTTGGGGTTATGTTCGACATCTCCTTGGGGAAGGTCTTCCTTCCAGAGGCCCGGGTGAGCAAATTGCAATCTCAGATTCGCCTGCTTTTGGCGTCCCGGGGTCCTCGGGCGCGAGATTTCCTCCAAGTCCTGGGGTCAATGGCGGCGTCCCTGGACGTGGTGAGGTGGGCGCGGGCCCACATGCGTCCTCTTCAGTATGCTCTGCTCCGGAGGTGGTCTCCCCGGAGGCAAGATTTGGATGTTCCGGTTCCCCTGCGAGGCTTGGCGCGCTGCAGTCTGCGCTGGTGGCTCCGGACCCCTCACCTGGTTCAGGGGGTGGGTCTGGATCTCCCGCAGTGGACGGTGCTCCTTACGGATGCGAGTCTCCTCGGTTGGGGGGCTCAGTTTATGGGCCACTCAGCTCGGGGCACCTGGTCCGCGGAGGAGGCCTCCTGGTCGATCAATGAGTTGGAGACCAGAGCGGTCAGGCTGGCGCTGTTAGCTTTCCACTCCCTTTTGCTGGGCAAGTCGGTCAGAGTCCTGTCGGACAATGCCACGGCGGTGGCTTATGTCAATCGTCAGGGGGGCACCAAGAGCACTCCTGTGGCGCAGGAGGCGGCTCGGCTCATGGTTTGGGCGGAGTCCCATCTTCTGGACCTCTCGGCTTCTCATATAGCCGGGGTAGAAAATGTTCAGGCAGACTTCCTCAGTCGTCACTTCCTGGATCCAGGAGAGTGGTTTCTCGGCGCCGGAGCGTTTCGGTTGATAGTGCAAGATTGGGGGCAGCCCCTGATGGACCTGATGGCCACGAGTGGCACCGCCAAAGTGCCCCGCTTCTTCAGTCGTCGCAGGGAAGGGCTGGCCGAGGGTCTGGATGCTCTGGTCCAGCCGTGGCCAACGGAGGGGCTGTTGTATGTGTTCCCTCCTTAGCCGCTGGTGGGCAGAGTGCTTCTTCGCATTGTTCACCATCCGGGTTTGGTGGTGCTGGTGGCTCCGGATTGGCCTCGACGTCCGTGGTATGCGGATCTGGTGAGACACCTGGTGGCGGTTCCTCTTCCTCTGCCTCTCTCGGACGACCTTCTGATGCAGGGTCCCATTCCCTTGTTCGACCCGTCTCTCTTCTGTCTTACGGCGTGGCTCTTGAAAGGGGTCGCCTTAGCAAGAAGGGATATTCAGACAAGGTGATCGCTACACTGTTGGGGTCCCGGAGGCTTTCTACCTCTCGGGCTTATGTGCGGGTTTGGCGTCTCTTTGAGGAATGGTGTCGGGCGCGGGGAGTGACCTCTTTTCGCGCTTCTCTGCCTAACATTCTAGAGTTCTTGCAGGATGGCCTGGATAGAGGCCTGGCTTGGTCTTCTCTCCGGGTTCATCTTGCGGCCCTGTCGACCTTTCGAGGGTTGGTGTCAGGTCAGCGTTTATCGGCTCTTCCTGATGTGATTCGGTTTCTGCGGGCGGCCAAGTTGCTTAGGCCTCCCCTACGGCCCTCGGTTCCCTCTTGGGATCTTAATCTGGTTCTCTCTGTTTTGGTGCGCCCGCCTTTCGAGCCCTTGGACGACTGTTCTTTGAAGGACCTTACTTTGAAGGCGGTCTTTTTGGTGGCCATTACTTCTGCTAGGAGTATTTCTGAGCTGCAGGCTTTCTCTTGTAGGGCTCCCTTCTTGGAGTTGTCTAGGGAGCGGGTCGTCTTGCGGCCTGTTCCTTCCTTTCTGCCGAAGGTTGTTTCTCCTTTTCATGTCAATCAATCGGTGGTTCTCCCGGTCTTGGGTGGTCGGGAGGGCTCTTCTGAGCAACGGCAGCTGCGCAAGTTGGATGTCGGTCGGGTCCTTCGCTCTGATGTGCAGCGGACCCAGGAATTCCGGAAGTCCGATCATCTCTTTGTCCTCCTGGCTGGTCCTCGTCGGGGAGCTGGCGCTTCTAAGGCTACTATTGCGCGCTGGATCAAGGAGACGATTGCTTCCGCTTATCTTCTGAAACAGCAGCCTGTTCCGGAGTTTCTCAAGGCTCATTCCACTCGGGGTCAGGCGGCTTCTTGGGCTGAGTCGTCGCTCGTGCCTCCGGTGGATATTTGTAAGGCTGCGGTTTGGTCCTCCTTGTATTCTTTTGTTAGACATTATCGGGTAGATGTTCAGGCGCGTCGGGACGCGGTGTTCGGTGAGCGTGTTCTGGTATCGGCCCTTCGGGGGTCCCGCCCGTGAGAGGGACTGCTTTGGTACGTCCCATTCGTAAAGTTAACCTCTACTGGTCTGGAGAGTGCTAAAGAAGGAGAAATTAGGTTCTTACCTGCTAATTTACTTTCTTTTAGCTTCTCCAGACCAGTAGAGGTCCCCACCCTGTCTGTTGTTGTTGTTGTTGTTGGGGCTGTTTTCGCGGGCAGTTTTTGTTTTTTGCTGCGGGTTCTAGTATTTTTCTAGGGCCGGGGAGAATTAAAGAACAGCGGCTGTGGCTCGGCTGGCTTAGCTGGCGAGCTGTGGGGACATTTTCCTTCGGGTATTTCTCCTCTGCATTTTCCAACAGCATTTGGGTATGTTATTTGTTACTCCTGTTCGGAGTATTGTTTTCTTCCTGTTTTCCAGTTCTTGGTTCTGCTTGGCTATTCGGCAGACTGAGGGAAATAGAGAAGGGAGGATAGTATATACTGTCCCAAAGTTTTGTTTTCAGTCTCCACCTGCTGGTCATGATTAGATATATACCCATTCGTAAAGTTAACCTCTACTGGTCTGGAGAAGCTAAAAGAAAGTAAATTAGCAGGTAAGAACCTAATTTCTCCTTCTTTCAGATGGTTTTTTTTGCTTCTTTATCTTGCTATTATTTACATTTTGGATCTCATTTGAAGACTTGAGCTGGATTTAAGCTATAAAATGTTCTTGTAATTGTTGTATACTATTTTGTTTTCTATGTCTTGAATTTGCTTTCGTTACAAGTTAATCTTGACTATGTATTTGAAAACTTATAAATAAACAAGTTCATACTTGTCTAAGAATGCCAGTGATCTCACATTTGGAGAATTGTGAATGAAAAACTTCGGGCATGCATCCGAGTAGATTATCTGCCCTTTTTTTAGGGGGAAGGGGGCAGGCAATCAATTCAGCATTAGTACCTATAACATTTGAGGACATAAGAACATAAGCGTTGCCTCTGCCGGGTCAGACCAGGGGTCCATCGTGCCCGGCAGTCCGCTCCCGCGTCGGCCCCCCAGGTCCATGACCTGAAAGTGTTCCCTACCTAACCTAAAATATCCATACCCTATTCGCTCAATGTCCTGTAAGGTAAACCTCTATCTGTACCCTGTTATCCCCTTTGCTTCCAGGAAATCATCCAGTCCCTTTTTGAACCCCAGAATTGTACTCTGTCCTATCACCTCTCCGGGAAGCGCGTTCCAGGTGTCCACCACTCTCTGAGTGAAGAAGAACCTCCTTGCGTTCGTTATGAATCTGTCTCCTCTCAGTTTTTCTGAATGACCTCTTGTTTTAGTTGTCCCTGCTAGTCTAAAGAATCTGTCCCTCTCCACCTTCTCTACGCCTTTCATGATTTTATAAGTTTCTATCATGTCCCCTCTCAGTCTCCGCTTCTCCAGGGTAAAGAGCCCCAGCCTGTCCAACCGTTCGGCATATGAAAGGTTCTCCATACCCTTTATCATCCTCGTTGCCCTCCTCTGGACCCTCTCGAGTATTGCCATGTCCTTCTTGAGGTACGGCGACCAGTATTGGACGCAGTATTCCAGATGTGGGCGCACCATTGCTCGATACAGTGGCAGGATAACTTCTTTTGTTCTGGTAGTGATACCTTTTTTTTGATAATGCCCAACATTCTGTTCGCTTTTTTTGAGGCCGCTGCACATTGTGCCGCCTGCTTCATTGTGTTATCCACCAATACCCCCAGATCTTTTTCTTGGCTGCTTTCCCCGAGTACCCTCCCTCCCATCGTATAGCTGTACATGGAGTTCCCCTTCCCTATGTGCAAGACCTTACATTTCTCCACATTGAAGCTCATCTGCCATTTTTTTGCCCACTCACTCAGTTTGTTCAGGTCGCTCTGCAGTTCTTTGCATTCCTCAACAGTTCTGGCCCTGCTGGAGAGTTTTGTGTCATCCGCGAACTTGATAACTTCGCACTTTGTCCCCGTTTCTAGATCATTAATAAATATATTGAACAGCAATGGTCCCAGCACTGACCCTTGCGGAACACCACTTGTGACCCCTATCCAGTCAGAGTAGTGCCCCTTTACTCCTACCCTCTGTTTCCTGTCCGCCAGCCAATTTTTGATCCATCTGTACACGTTCCCTTCCACCCCGTGACTCCACAGTTTCTTCAGTAAGCGTTCATGGGGCACCTTGTCGAAGGCTTTTTGGAAATCTAGATATATAATGTCTACTGGGTCACCTTGGTCCAATTGCTTACTTATCCCCTCAAAGAAATGCAGTAGATTTGTCTGGCATGATCGGCCTTTACAGAAACGTCTTCCTATGCTCGCTCAAATCTGCAGGTACTGAGCTACGACAAATTTTAGACTTAAAAGAGCACTTTAAGCTTCCAAAATGTGCACTTGCAAAAGTCTCTCCTTTCAGGAGAAGCCCTTAACTGCTTTGCGTGAGATGAGTTTAGGAAATGGCCAAATGAAGTTCTCTTCCTTAATTTCTCATGAGACTTGGGCGATGTGCCTTTCATACGCACAACGCTCCCATTAACTCCAAACACTTTTTTTGTTGTTGTTGTTGTTCCTCATTTGCTTAGGTTACTGCATTAATACTGCAGACGCCGAGTTCATTAAGTATGGGCATGCAAATATTTATTCCCACCATTTAGTTCTTTTGTGATCGTTCTGTGTTCTAAATGTGCTGATGGTTGATCATTAGACGAAGCGGCAACGAGCGGTCACGAAATTCATTCTGGGAGTCATTTTATGAGCTTTTCTGTGTATAAAGCAACTTTTATTAAGATTACCATGCATGCGCAAAAGGACACATGGTGCTAAGATAGCAGGTGCTTGTGTGGTCCTTGCATATAGATGTAGTCTGAGGCAGTATCATAATTTGTGTGCGCAGTTCATAAAATCCTATGCATATGTGCCTAGTTTGCATATTGTAAGCTCTTCCGAGCAGGGACTGTCTATAAGTGATAAGCAGAAGTCGTAGCAGCACTTGCTTTAATCTAGCCATGATTTAGACATAGAAACATAGAAGATGACGGCAGAAAAGGGCTACAGCCCATCAAGTCTGCCCATTCTGCTTACCCACCCCCCTGTCTATGCCCTAATGACCCAATTTCCTTATCTTGACCCTCGTAGGGATCCCACATGGGTATCCCATTTATTCTTAAAGTCTGGCACGCTGTCTGCCTCGATCACCTGCACTGGAAGCTTATTCCAATGATCAACCACTCTCTCTGTGAAGAAATACTTTCTGGTGTCGCCATGAAATTTTCCGCCCCTGAGTTTGAGCCTGTTTATTCCTAGTATTTTATGTGAAATCATTTTTATTAACCAGTAAAATACAGAAAACGTACAAAAGAATCGAAACTGTTGTTTTTATACAGACTCTAATCCCAAACCCCCCCATCCCCCCCACCCACCCCACCCGGGCAGCAGCGGCGAAAACAGGGTCCTAAAGAAAGACATAAGTAATAGATAACAAATAGGTTCTTAAACATCCCAGAGTTGTCGTTGAACAAAAGACGTAAAAGTCAAACTAAAAGAATACCAACATTGACGAAAGAGTCTGCCGGACTTAGCAGACATGTCCACTATATCTCTACGTTCTAGCAACATTTGTTGTAACATTAGCGCTCTCCACTGTTGAATAGTTGGGGGCTGCGGCGAAAGCCACTGTAACAGTACACATTTCCTCCCCAGATGTATAGTTCTCTTAAGAAAAGCCGCACAGCCCGGTCTGGGAGGATGAAATCGAATCTGTAATGTAATGAGGAAGCTCGGATGAAGTCTCCAGGTGCAGCCCCAAATCTGAGCCACTGCAGTTATCAATTGTATCCAAAAAGAAGACACCAATGGGCAAGTCCAGAACATATGGCCAAAAGATGCCTGAGGTTGTTTACATTTGCCACATCCATGATCCGCGTTAAGTCCCATTATATGAGCTCTCTTGGGCGTATAGAAGGCTCTCAAAAGAAACTTATAATTGCGCTCTTGCTCCACTGATGAGAAGTGCAAAGCTTTTCCCAAGCAAAGTCCTCTACATATCATATCCGCAGCTATGGGCACCTGCAAATCTGCCGACCATTTCCTGGCCAATGCCGAAAAGTCTGTCTCGCCCAAAAGGTCCAGTAACACCCCATGGTATATTTTCAGTGGTATGGGCTCTTGTGCTGTCAGACCCAGAACTTCTTGCAATTTGATGTTAACCTCCTCACGTAACACTGCCGGAGTCAATGTTCGCAAATAATGCTGTAATTGTCCATAAGCAAACCAATCAGCTGCTGGAAGATGAAACTGTGTTTGTAGGTCAGCAAAGGAAATAGGAAGCCCCGTGGGAAGCACGGCCTGCGAAATATAGTGAAGCCCCACTGAGGTCCAACGATGAAAGATCCCAGTGTTCATGCCCGGGAGAAATGCTCCATTGCCAGCAATCGGTAGACAAGACGTCGCTCTAGAGGAGATCTTCAGCAATCTACACAAAGAGTTCCATGCCTTGCGCATTGCAGGTAATAGTGGATGTGAGCGGATCAGAAGTGAGTCAGGCAAGTGGAGAGCATGCAATAAATAACTAAAATGATATGGTTTAAAGGAAAAGCATTCAATCTCAGGAAAAGAAAAGTAAGTGGTATCACAAAACCAATCATGAATATGTCGTAATTGACATGCAAGATTGTATCTAGAAACACTCAAAAGACCCAGTCCCCCTTTCATACGAGGTAACATCAGCTTGGATAGGGAGATCCTAGCCCGCTTCCCCTGCCATAGATATTTAGAAAGGTGTGAGTTATGTTGAGCTAAATGAGTGGGAGATAACATGACCGGAAGCATCTGTAATATATAAAGCCATTGCGGTAGTATCATCATGTTATAGAGGGCTATGCGTCCAGAAATAGACAAGGGAAATCTCTTCCAATTAGACAGAGTAGTCTCCGTATGGTGAAGTAAAGGCAATACATTTACAGCGTATAATCTGTCCAGGCTCTGAGGAATAACCACCCCTAAATAACGTAAGCGCGAAGGTGCCCATTGTAAAGGAAAATCCCCCTGCCAATCCTGACGCACTGCTTCTGAAGTAGGTAGAACCATGGATTTCTGTTTGTTAAGAACTAAACCAGAGTAGAGATGGAACTCATCCAGGAGGTCCAACGCTCGCGAGAGTGATCGTTGTGGGTCTCCCAAAGTCAGCAAAAGGTCATCCGCAAATGCTAGGACCCTCAACTGAGTGGAGCCCTCAGGTAGGCCCACAATCTCGTCATCTCTCTGAAGGGTACGTAACAGGGGATCCAAGTACAACAAGAAAAGTAGGGGAGACAGTGGACATCCCTGTCGAGTACCCCTACCCACTGGAAAACCCAGAGAACGCACCCCATTAACCAGCACCGAGGCAGTGGGATCCGAATAGAGTACGCGAATCAAGGCCAAATAGTTATCCGGAAGCCCAATATGCTGTAATACCTGAAATAAATAATGCCAATGAACCTTGTCAAAGGCCTTTGCCGCATCCAACCCAACCAGTAGGCCAGGGCATTGCAGCTGCTGCGCCCGAGAGAACGCCATCAACACTCTACGAACGTTCAGTACCGAGTGCCGCTCCCTAACAAAACCTACCTGCTCGGGCACTATAATAGTAGGCAACATAGGCGCCAGCCTATCCGCCAGCACACGAGCCAAGATTTTAATATCAACATTCAATAAAGATATCGGCCGGTAGGATTCAATGTCAGTTGACGATTTAGACGGCTTCGGAATCAAGGTAATGAGGGCATCATTCGCATAGTTAGGAAATGCACCGCGAGTTTGAACTGTCTTATAGTAATTTAGTAAGGGCCCCCCTAGGACGGACGACAAGATCTTATAAAACTCCGGAGAGTAGCCGTCCGGTCCCGGGGCCGTGCAAGACTTCAAATTTTTTATCGCCCGCAACACTTCTTGTACTTGCAAAGGTCTATCCAAACGAGCTGCCTGGGCTGATGAATTGGAATCTCTGTTTAAGCTCCGATAGTTGAGCACATAGAGGGTAGAAAGGCTTCCTCCTCTCCTGCAAGGCCATAGAAAAGTCCTGACTGATGCGAATAGGTGAGCCATCATATTTCAAAGCATCCTTCTTGAGTCGATATTGTTGTAGTATTTCTACTTTGTGTCTGAAGTTTAAGAGCTTTAAAATAACCACCCTTGGTCTGGTTTCCAGGCCAGGACGAGGGCCCAAACGATGTGCCCTCTCTATACGCAAAGGCCCTGCAGCAGCGGGAAGCGGCAGCTCCTCACCCAGCCATCTCTCCAGCAATTCTGGCAGTGAGCGATCTGGGAGTGTTTCCGGGACACCCATCAGGCGCAGGTTCGAGCGACGGGAGCGGTTTTCCAGGTCATCCAACTTGTCCGCCTGAGCTCGAACCTGCGCCTGTAGCGCTTTAAAATCGGCATTCTGAGTTGTACCTGCATCTTCCAGGGTGGATACCCGCTGCTCGAGTTCAGTCGTTCGGGTCGCCGCCGCCGCCAGCAGCGTCTCGATATTAGAGATTTGCGCCGTTAGTGCTTCTAACTTCGGCCCTAAAATCTGGGCCAGAGCGTCCTTGATATCGCTCAGCGCTGTGTCAGCAAGATGCGAGACCGCCGCCGCGGGGCTCGCCGCCATGTTAGAATCACCAGGCCGACCCCGCTCTCGTTCCTTTCGCGTCGATCGCGCCTGCATGGGTTCTCTGGATCGAGTGAGATATCTGTCCATGCACTTAAGGGAGCACAATCTATCGCGATTTCGCCAAAAAAGCGATTTAAATGCTCGTGGCTGGCTAAAACTCGGCAGGGCAGCCCCGGAGCGAGCAAGGAGACGTCCTCACACGCTCATGGCATCACGTGACCTCTTCCTAGTATTTTATAAAGATACAGGCAACAGATTTCCTTCCATGAGGAAAAAGTATTGGTTTAAAAAGTATTTCCTATCCCATGACATGAAGCTGGAGGTAACATTTCCCTTACAGCCCTCACGCCACCTCTGCTGCCACAAGATCTCAGATTGTTGAAGGAAGAAAAAGAAATGCCTTTTTTTTTTTTTTTTTTTTTTTTTTGGTGACCTGGTGAGAGGATAGAGGGGAAAAGGTGAGGGCAATAGGGCATCAAGAGAATGAGAGTGGGGTGGAATTGGGTCTTGGAATGGAGACAAAAAGGGGGTACAGAAGAGAGCTGTTATGTACTGTTTCATTCACATTGGGGGGGGAGGGAGGAGGGGGCATGCCTTTATGCCTCCAGTCGTCGTTTGGGCACTTTTCACACTTATTATTGAAACAGGTCTAGTGTCATGTTTTGCCCTGGACATTTTCTGCAGAAAAACATCCAAATCCTAATCCTGCCCATAGCACGTGCCCCCCCCCCCCCCCCCCCCCCACTTTGAGATTTAGATGCACCGCAGGCAAACAGCATAGACAACCTTCTAAAAATGTGTTTTGAAAATGCAATTTGGACGTTTTAGCAAAGGAAACATCCAAATGCAACGTTATGTCATTTTGTGCATGAAAACCTACCTTTTGATATAGTCTTCAATCCTTAACCCTACTCCTGTGCCCTCTAACCCAGCCAGCTGATTAACCATTCCCCTTGACTGTATCCATGACATCCTGTTTGTCTGTCTTGTCTGTTTTAGATTTCAAGCAGGGATTGAAGAGATTGGGGATCTTCAGCTTGGAAAAGAGACGGCTGATGGGAGGTTATGACTGAGGTCTAGAAAATCCTGAGTGGTGTAGAACAGGTAAGAATGAATCGATTTTGTACCCTCTGAAAAAGTACAAAACCCAGGAGATGCTCAATGAAACTACATAGAAATACTTTTAAAGCTAACAGAAGGAAACTTTTTTTTTTTCCCCCACTCAAAGAATAGTTGGAACATTTACTGAAGTCACTGTTTAAAATGTCACCGTATACCACTGCAAATATTGTTTGAAGCTTCTGGTTTGATCAGATGTGGGTACACTAGGGTTCGATCAGGGGGGTAGACTAGGGTTCAGCATCCAGTCAGGTTTTCAGGATTTCTCCCAATGAATATGCATGAGATCTATGAGCATGCACTGTTTTCATTGTGTGGTAATAGATCTCATGCATATTCATTGGGAGAAATCCTGAAAACCTGACTGGATGCTGGCCCCCAAGGAGGGACTTTGACATCCCTGGTCTAAAGGTAAACATGCCGGGAAGGAGGGTCTGAATGAGTGCAATAAGAGAGGGGAGCTTTTGACAGAGGACAGTGCGCCTTTTACCTTTTTATAAATCACTTTAAACATTATTCTCAGAATGATTGGAGTATTTTTTTTCTTCTTTTAAAACTAAATACATGATGGAATACCTAGAGCAACAGAGCAGATGTCTCGAATTTTGGAGAGAAAAAAAAAATGCTTTTCATTTCCCTTAAGTAAATACCTCTGGGACCAATTAAAGATGTCCATGAAGACATAATTATATTAGAAATCACTGAAGTGTTATAAGAAGAACTATTGTAGGTCTTTGGAAAACTTTCTTAAGTAGAATTTATTTTTTAGAGACTGTATAACCCTTTTAGCTCTGGAATGCGCTGCCTGGTATTCTGCAATTTTTGTGATGGGAGACTGAACTTTAAGAAAATGTTGAAAACGCAATTACATGTCAGATGCCTTCATGTGCTAATGCTATTTGCTGCTAATGCTTTCCCGTCCTTTAAATGTTTTTTATGGGATTTTGTCTTTCCATCTTGTTGGATGAATTTAAAAGAAGGTTTTAATATTATTGTTAGTTAATGTTTTATTGCATTTGTCTTGTTGAAACATGTTTAGTATTTTTAATATGTATGCAGGTAATCATAATGTTAGGCACTGGAATTTTAGGCCAGGGTTTTCCTAGTCAACTTAGCCATCCTAATGTTAGGCACTGGAATTTTAGGCCAGGGTTTTCCTAGTCAACTTAGCCATCCTAATGTTAGGCACTGGAATTTTAGGCCAGGGTTTTCCTAGTCAACTTAGGCATCCTAATGTTAGGCACTGGAATTTTAGGCCGGGTTTTCCTGGTGCCTAACACAGATGCCTACCAATACCACACTAAGTCATACCACACCCATTCTGCATCCCTAACCATGCCTACTTTTTTTGGGTAATTGTGGGTAGGTACCACAACTTAAGAAGCTACAATTACATACGTTAAAGAGCTTGATATTTTTAACTCTTTGGGGGGGAGCTTCAGAAGCAGATTAAAAATACTTGATTGTATCTCATCAAAGTCAGAGATAATAAGTAGTGAGGTAAATGCTCTCAAAGTATAGAAAATAGAGAGGTCAAAAACAATAACAAAAGTGTAACTAGAACCAAGACTTCTCTATATATGAAAGTCAAATATGAGTCTTAAATATAGGTGTTGAAATAAGATAATACAATTTTCACATACACTCAGATTTGTGTAATCCGACCATGAGCCGTGGCTCCTATAGCCGAACCCACCGTCCCATCACTGTGTATGACTTTAGTGCAAAATAATAAGTAAGGCAACGTGCTCTTTGAATGCTAGATTTTTCTCAATGGCAATAAGAGGGAAAAACCACTCCACTTAGCTTTAAGGTGTGTTAATGGAAAATCAGAAGAGACTTTTTGTTTCAACCTATGAACACAAGTGTTTCGTCCGAATCACTCAGCTACTATTTCTCTGGCATTTGAAGTTTTGCACATCTCCTTTGGTTTCCTTGAAACAGACCCTCGAAACATGGCCCATGTCGGGACCTTCTAACACACCTTAAAGCTAAGTGGAGTAGTTTTTCCCTCTTATTGCCATTGAGAACAAATCTAGCATTCAAAGAGCACGTTGCCTTACTTATTATTATTTTGCACTAAAGTCATACACAGTGATGGGACAGTGGGTTCGGCTATAGGAGCCACGGATCTTGGTCGGATTACACAAATCTGAGTTTATGTGAAAATTGTATTGTAATAGAGCAGAGAAGATTATTTACATTGTCCAATTTGACACGGACTAGAGGACATGTAATGAAGCTAAGGGGGGACAGGTTCAGGACTAATGTCAGGAAGTTCTGCTTCACTCAGAGAGTGGTTGACACCTGGAATGCCCTCCCAGAGGAGATTATGACGGAATCGACCGTCCTAGGCTTCAAGAGCAAACTAGATGCATATCTCCTTAAGAGAGGCATATAAGGATATGGTGGACTATAAATTAATGCTACCAAAAATTATACAAAAATACCACTTATACTAGTGTTACACCCACATACACTTCTTTTTTTCTTTTTTTCTTTTTTTCAATTTTCTTTTAATTATTTATCAACACTTGCAATAAACTTTTCAATTCACTCAGGAAAAAGCCTCAGAGTAGGAGCCCACGTACAGTCCAATCATAGACTTTACTTCCAGCGTGGTTTTTTTTGCTCCGTGGTTCCAATCATTGGCTAAAAAAACCTGAGACTCAGTTTTATTGCTAAATAGTCTAAAATATTTCTATATTACTGAATTATCTAAAAAATTTCTATCATAAATATCTTAATCAATCTTAGCAAACGCTACTTCTTTTTTTATCAGTACTGGTTGTGGAAGCAACACTATAGTAGTTTGAAAAAACTAGCAACCAAGCACTTATCTTATTTCAGCGTTCATTTTGTATGTTGTCATGCTACCAGTTCATTGCCGCTGCCTGCCGACGTTTCGCGGATAACACACTTAATCCGCTGCTTCAGGGCTACTGGCAGAAGCATTCAAGCATTGTGCTCAACTGTACATACTGCGAAAAGAGAAGGAAACACGCTCAGTAACTTTCCTAATCCTACTTCACATTTAACAGAGTGTAACTTACTGTTCTCAGCTGCACAGGAGTTTTTCAAACCGAGGCAGAATAGTCCCGGCTGTCATTATATACTCTAGCAATCATATGCTGACAAAGGACGTTATATTACGTATTGACGTCATAGTTCCCGACGTTAACCCTTAACGGGAGCGATCATTCAGTAAAAGTGCTGCCATTCAATATTTCTATTAAGCCCATAGGGGGCTAGAGAGCCCAATCGATCAATCCAGCGTTGTTCTCGCTGGGCAAGATATCTCTTGAAATTCCCCCCTCTCTTACTTTGATGAACAATTTCGATGATTATAGCTTTGAGAGAGAAAAAATCATGATTATTTTCAACACAATGCCTAGCTAAAGGGGCTCCCAGAACATGATTTTTGATGTTACTTTTATGTTCCGTCAGTCTGATATTGAATTTTCTTGAGGTTTGCCCCACATATATCATCTTACAAGGGCATTGCAGAGCATATATTACACCTTGCGATTTACAATTCAAGGAATGTTTTAGATCATACTGCTCATTATCCTTTGGGTTGTGGAATTTGTTAGAAATAATCATTATTTTACACATTTGACAATCACCACATTTTTGATGTCCCAGGTATACTGTGGCTGTATCGATCTGCTTCACAGGGAATGATGAAGGACAGAGAAGTTCTTTAAGATTTTTATTTCTCCTATAGGCAATCCGTAGATGATAATTCTGAAACACTCCTGCAATCTTCAGAATCTCCCAGTGTTTCCTTAGGGAACGAACAGTCTGATAACAGTTCCCTGAGTAAGTAAGCACACAGGTCATAACCGAATCCATTCCAGATTTTGTACTGTCTTTAGGAGTTAATAGGGATTCCCTATGGTTATAGTATGCCCTCTTATAGGCAGTTCTTACTACTGCCTCAGGGTACCCCCGTTGCCTAAACTTTAGTTGGAGCTCCTCTGCTTGTCTTCTAAATTCATTATTAGAAGAACATATTCTCCGTAGTCTCAAGAATTGAGAGTAAGGTAAACTCCTTTTTAGAGCTGATGGATGCGCACTAGAGAATAACAGTGCAGAGTTGCAATCTGTGGGCTTAAAATGTACTGCTGTATCAAAAGAATCATCTTTAATTTTGATTTGAACATCCAAAAAAGAGATCTGTGACTTGCTATATTCATGGGTAAATTTTACTTTGGGATGACATTCATTGATATACCTCAAAAATTGAAGAAGTTCATCCTCTTCACCATTCCAAATGAAAAAAATGTCATCGATGTATCTCATCCACGTCTTAATCTTTTTAAAGTGTCCAGAAGGATATATCCATTGTCTCTCGAAGCTATCCATAAATAAATTAGCAACAGAAGGGGCCATAGTGATCCCCATAGCAACCCCTGACTTTTGATGAAACAGAGTCTCTTCAAACATGAAGAAACTACCAGTCAGTACTAGTTTTGCAAGGGACATCAAAAATTCAGTCGGAACTCTAGGCTGATTTCTTTGATTTAAAGTTTCTGTGAGAATATCTAACGCTTCATCCTGCGGAATGATTGTGTACAGAGAGCACACGTCAATGGTAACAAGCAGAGACCGGGGGTCAGGGGACATCTCATTTAATTTTCTAAGAAATTCCGTCGTGTCCTGAATATAAGCTTTCGTCTGTTTAACGAAAGGTTGCAGAAATTTATCAATGTAGATCGAGGAGGCTTCCAATAGAGCGCCCCGGTTAGATACAATAGGTCTGCCTGGCGGGGCGGATGTTGATTTGTGGATTTTAGGAAGCAGATAGAGAATTGGGATCTTTGGATATAAAACATTCAAAAATCTGAATTCTCTCCTAGTTATATATCCCTCATCTAGAGCTGCTTTAGTCAACGCATTAATTTCCAGTTGCATATTTTCAGTCGGGTCAGATGAAAGGATCATATAATCTTCGCTCAACAGTTGTTTATATGCTTCTTTTAAATAAGAGTCCTTATTTAACAGGACGATCTTACCCCCTTTATCTGCCCTTCGTATCACCAAGTCCTCGTCTGCCATAAGAGTTTTAATCGCTGCCCGTTCTTTTTTGTTAAGGTTAAACTGTTGTTTATATTTATTATGTATTGTTTCGTTGTGTTTAAACTTATCAATATCAGCCAAAACTAATTTATGAAAAGTTTCAAGAACCGGATCACTCGAGCCTGGCGGGATCCATGTGGATTTCGGGGTTACAATTGACACATCCTTTACTGTGCCATCAGAATCTGACTTGGAAAAAAAAATGTTTGATCTTAAGCACCCGGAAAAATTTTTCTATATCTATTCTTGTTTGGAAATCATTAGTACTAGATGTTGGGACAAAAGAGAGGCCTTTAGATAATAAGTGGTATTTAGTATAAGTGGTATTTTTGTATAATTTTTGGTAGCATACTTTTTAGAGCCACTTTGGGTGATAGTTTTTGAGTTAGTGATACTATTATATTACCCCTCGTATAGACAGAATGGCACAAACCTGGCAAAGTGGTTTAAGTTTTAGTGCTGATTTCATTAGCTCAGTATTAGATTCCTCCACACCCTTAAATTGGGAACAGTCGATGATGAACAATTCTATTTTGTGGGATGAGTTAGGTGTACTATCTAAACGATACATTAGAGCTGAACTACACGGAGCAACGCTTACAGAATACTGTAAGAAAGAATATATTCCTAGAGGTCTAAGAGTTTTTAAAGAACCTCGGATGTTTAACGATGACCTTGAATTTAATCAACAATGGATCTCTATCCTGAATAAATGCTCTCTGGATCTGATGGTTCTACTTATTGACCGGACCAAGAAAGCCATGGCTTCTATCAAGCTAGAGATTGAAGATAAGTTAAAAATCTTAAAAGAAAACTCTAATGATGCTGAATTCAAAAGACAGCAAGATAATATGAAAATTACAGTTGATAGTTTCAGAGCAGATGTACAAAAAGACAAATATAAGAAATTCAAGAGAGATGAACAGGATTATCTGCAACATCAAGTATATCCTTGGTTAAAGTCTAAGGGAATAGATAAATCATCCTCTGAGAAGAAGGTCACTTTTGATCAAACCTCTGGATCTTCATATTCAAGTTCTACCTCTGATGAGGATTTTTTAAACCACAGACCAAGGCAGCAAAGGGGACGCCGGCGGAGAGGCGGTGGTCGAGGTCAAAATCCAAATCTAAACCAATATCAATATCCAAATCAAAGGCCGCAAACACGTTCACAAAGAGGACAGAGATACCCGTAAAAGATAGACGTAAGATGAAAAAGAATCAAATGCATGCTAATGATCAAACAGATGGAGTATCTATACTTAATTTATCTAAACACACTCTTACAGTTGATGAACAAAAATTATTATCTAAAGGCCTCTCTTTTGTCCCAACATCTAGTACTAATGATTTCCAAACAAGAATAGATATAGAAAAATTTTTCCGGGTGCTTAAGATCAAACATTTTTTTTCCAAGTCAGATTCTGATGGCACAGTAAAGGATGTGTCAATTGTAACCCCGAAATCCACATGGATCCCGCCAGGCTCGAGTGATCCGGTTCTTGAAACTTTTCATAAATTAGTTTTGGCTGATATTGATAAGTTTAAACACAACGAAACAATACATAATAAATATAAACAACAGTTTAACCTTAACAAAAAAGAACGGGCAGCGATTAAAACTCTTATGGCAGACGAGGACTTGGTGATACGAAGGGCAGATAAAGGGGGTAAGATCGTCCTGTTAAATAAGGACTCTTATTTAAAAGAAGCATATAAACAACTGTTGAGCGAAGATTATATGATCCTTTCATCTGACCCGACTGAAAATATGCAACTGGAAATTAATGCGTTGACTAAAGCAGCTCTAGATGAGGGATATATAACTAGGAGAGAATTCAGATTTTTGAATGTTTTATATCCAAAGATCCCAATTCTCTATCTGCTTCCTAAAATCCACAAATCAACATCCGCCCCGCCAGGCAGACCTATTGTATCTAACCGGGGCGCTCTATTGGAAGCCTCCTCGATCTACATTGATAAATTTCTGCAACCTTTCGTTAAACAGACGAAAGCTTATATTCAGGACACGACGGAATTTCTTAGAAAATTAAATGAGATGTCCCCTGACCCCCGGTCTCTGCTTGTTACCATTGACGTGTGCTCTCTGTACACAATCATTCCGCAGGATGAAGCGTTAGATATTCTCACAGAAACTTTAAATCAAAGAAATCAGCCTAGAGTTCCGACTGAATTTTTGATGTCCCTTGCAAAACTAGTACTGACTGGTAGTTTCTTCATGTTTGAAGAGACTCTGTTTCATCAAAAGTCAGGGGTTGCTATGGGGATCACTATGGCCCCTTCTGTTGCTAATTTATTTATGGATAGCTTCGAGAGACAATGGATATATCCTTCTGGACACTTTAAAAAGATTAAGACGTGGATGAGATACATCGATGACATTTTTTTCATTTGGAATGGTGAAGAGGATGAACTTCTTCAATTTTTGAGGTATATCAATGAATGTCATCCCAAAGTAAAATTTACCCATGAATATAGCAAGTCACAGATCTCTTTTTTGGATGTTCAAATCAAAATTAAAGATGATTCTTTTGATACAGCAGTACATTTTAAGCCCACAGATTGCAACTCTGCACTGTTATTCTCTAGTGCGCATCCATCAGCTCTAAAAAGGAGTTTACCTTACTCTCAATTCTTGAGACTACGGAGAATATGTTCTTCTAATAATGAATTTAGAAGACAAGCAGAGGAGCTCCAACTAAAGTTTAGGCAACGGGGGTACCCTGAGGCAGTAGTAAGAACTGCCTATAAGAGGGCATACTATAACCATAGGGAATCCCTATTAACTCCTAAAGACAGTACAAAATCTGGAATGGATTCGGTTATGACCTGTGTGCTTACTTACTCAGGGAACTGTTATCAGACTGTTCGTTCCCTAAGGAAACACTGGGAGATTCTGAAGATTGCAGGAGTGTTTCAGAATTATCATCTACGGATTGCCTATAGGAGAAATAAAAATCTTAAAGAACTTCTCTGTCCTTCATCATTCCCTGTGAAGCAGATCGATACAGCCACAGTATACCTGGGACATCAAAAATGTGGTGATTGTCAAATGTGTAAAATAATGATTATTTCTAACAAATTCCACAACCCAAAGGATAATGAGCAGTATGATCTAAAACATTCCTCGAATTGTAAATCGCAAGGTGTAATATATGCTCTGCAATGCCCTTGTAAGATGATATATGTGGGGCAAACCTCAAGAAAATTCAATATCAGACTGACGGAACATAAAAGTAACATCAAAAATCATGTTCTGGGAGCCCCTTTAGCTAGGCATTGTGTTGAAAATAATCATGATTTTTTCTCTCTCAAAGCTATAATCATCGAAATTGTTCATCAAAGTAAGAGAGGGGGGAATTTCAAGAGATATCTTGCCCAGCGAGAACAACGCTGGATTGATCGATTGGGCTCTCTAGCCCCCTATGGGCTTAATAGAAATATTGAATGGCAGCACTTTTACTGAATGATCGCTCCCGTTAAGGGTTAACGTCGGGAACTATGACGTCAATACGTAATATAACGTCCTTTGTCAGCATATGATTGCTAGAGTATATAATGACAGCCGGGACTATTCTGCCTCGGTTTGAAAAACTCCTGTGCAGCTGAGAACAGTAAGTTACACTCTGTTAAATGTGAAGTAGGATTAGGAAAGTTACTGAGCGTGTTTCCTTCTCTTTTCGCAGTATGTACAGTTGAGCACAATGCTTGAATGCTTCTGCCAGTAGCCCTGAAGCAGCGGATTAAGTGTGTTATCCGCGAAACGTCGGCAGGCAGCGGCAATGAACTGGTAGCATGACAACATACAAAATGAACGCTGAAATAAGATAAGTGCTTGGTTGCTAGTTTTTTCAAACTACTATAGTGTTGCTTCCACAACCAGTACTGATAAAAAAAGAAGTAGCGTTTGCTAAGATTGATTAAGATATTTATGATAGAAATTTTTTAGATAATTCAGTAATATAGAAATATTTTAGACTATTTAGCAATAAAACTGAGTCTCAGGTTTTTTTAGCCAATGATTGGAACCACGGAGCAAAAAAAAACCACGCTGGAAGTAAAGTCTATGATTGGACTGTACGTGGGCTCCTACTCTGAGGCTTTTTCCTGAGTGAATTGAAAAGTTTATTGCAAGTGTTGATAAATAATTAAAAGAAAATTGAAAAAAAGAAAAAAAGAAAAAAAGAAGTGTATGTGGGTGTAACACTAGTATAAGTGGTATTTTTGTATAATTTTTGGTAGCATACTTTTTAGAGCCACTTTGGGTGATAGTTTTTGAGTTAGTGGGACTATAAATTAAGCCAGGTGTACACCTGGCAGGGCCTCCGCGTGTGATGGACCGAAGGTCTGATCCGGAGAAGGCAGTTCTTATGTTCTTATGTATTACCTTATTTCAACACCTATATTTAAGACTCGTATTTGACTTTCATATATAGAGAAGTCTTGGTTCTAGTTACACTTTTGTATCTCATCAAAGCCATATTTGTGATAATCTGAATGCGCTATATTAGTGTAATATATTGTCATGTTAATTAGATGAAGTAATTTTGTGTATCAGATTAAGCAGTCGCCTCCAGCACTACAGGTAATTTTAAAATACTGGCAGACAACATTGTGCAGCCATTTGTAATATATTACTGCACTGAACCAACAGAATAAAATAGGTTTACTGGAAAAATATTATTGCTGTAGCTCTACACAGAGCCCAAAGAGATCAGCGCATACACTGGGCTTGATTTATTTGGCAGTAATCCCAAAGACCTTCATATGGGTACTAAGAAATCTCGTTTTAGGGCTTCTCAAGGAGTAACAGTTTTGTCAAGGACCGGCTGGGTGCATGCTTCCAAGATGAAGAGTTGGCGGGCATCATTCATTATTCAATCACAGACTGGGCATATCCATCAATGAAAAGCCTGTGTATTGTACTTGACGTAGATCACAATTTTTTCTCTCTCCACCAAATGCATGCCAGATGCTTGAGAGAGCAATGAATTATGTTTTGTGCCTATCATTCTGTCTTTGTCGATGTAGCCAGGCGTCCTTCTTTAGAAGCTGAAAACCACGAGGGTCTTAGTAAAGTTTGTGCTGCCCTGCATTGCTTTGATCCATGGGGATGCACATTTAGGCCACGGTAGTGACCTTCTGTCACGCAAAAGGTCACCTTAGCTACTAAACGTGTTCAAAGAGCATCTTTCAGAGGTATTTTAACCTTCCCTTGTAAATTTGTACAAGTGTCATGCTAACCTTAGGCATTCCATGAGACATGATCACTTGATATTCGATGCATGTTAAACTCTAGGTGCCAATAATGTGGGCGCTAAGGCAGGAAATTGAAAAGCCAGGCTTATTTTGTTTTACTTTTTGCTGGCAGGGTAATGAGGCCTGCTTAGCAAACTTACCTGAAAGCCTGAGCTTGTCACCCCTTTGGAAAGGGGATAGAATAAAACCGAACTCGTCCTTTTAAAATCCAGAACTGATTTAGAGTTGGGGGGCCATTCTCCCTCTTAGAGTTGCACGCAGATGTCGGCCTAGTTGCCCGTCCCGGCATTACAGCTGCCCAGCGGAGGCCGGGTGGGCGACCATGTCAAATCGCCGGTGAAAATGCTCACCCCCAAATTGTCATGTAATACCCACTAGTTTTATATACTGATTATTTCAAAGGGTATGTACCTCAAACAGCTGATCATCAAAATAGTTACAGATTTTTCCACTATTTTGTCCGCAACCCTTGTTACATGACTTTATCAAGATCCTCGGCGGCACCACTTAGAGCTCGATTTATCTCATCGTTCTAAGCGTTGCGTGTCAAAGTCGTCATCGGATCCAATTTTCTCCTATTTAATCTTATTTATACATTTAATTTTAACTTTTGCTTTTACGTACGTTTGTTGGTTTAAAAATATTTAAGCATATACTTAGCTTAAATCATGTGGTCTCTGGCTAGGGATTTCAATGCCGACATGTTTCGCTTTCTCAAGGCTTAACCCCTAACTGCTATACCGCCGATAATTGCAACCACTGTGTCCTCGAATATCCCCCAAATTCTGGCACTTAACGTTCATAACTAACAGCATTCTATAACTTAATGCTTAACTTCTTGGCACACCCCTGCTCATCCATGCCCCTCCCATGTCTCCAGTCCCTTGCAATTGTGGTGCCATAAAAATTAGATATTATGTTTATAGAATAGGGGTGTGAGTCATTTACATACATAAACTACAAAATAGTGCTTGTTGATCGTGGGCAGAGAAACACCCAACTGAGGTGGCGGCCTTGGCATTCTCAAGGGAGCGGCATCGAGCTGCTGGCCAGCTCTCTCTGCCCCGCCCCTTCCCCGACATCTACTCCCTCCCCCCCACCCTGAATTTCTTGTAACACTTGCTGAGCGGCGGAACCAATTCACAGCGTCGCTCTGCCGCCGTCTTCTCTCCACTGTGCCCGTCCTCTCTGACCACTTCCTGCTTCAACTGGGGCGGGCCGCAGTGGAGAGAAGATAGAGAAGCATCTACTGAGGGGTAATAGGAGTGGATATAGATAATTTAGGAAAACTGATGGATGGGGAGGGTTAATCTGGTGAACATTATTTTCCTGTAATATTTAAGATTGCTTCTTCCCATTGATGTGGACTTTGATTTCTTTGTATTTCATTTGTGTGAAATATGTATATAATAAATGAAATAAAAAAAAAATAGGAGGAAATAATTTTTCACTCAGATAATAGTTAAGCTCTGGAATATGTTGCCATAGGATGTGGTAAGAGCAGTTAATGTAGCTGGTTTAAAAAAAAAAAAAGGTTTAGACAAGTTCCTGGAAGAAAAGTCCATAATCTGCTATTGAGACAGACATGGGGGAAGCCACTGCTTGCCTTGGATTAGTAGCATGGAAAGTTGCTACTCTTTGGGGGCTTTCCAGGTACTTGTGACCTGGTTGCCCACCGTGAAGACGGTCTGGGCTAGATGGACCATTGGCCTGACCCAGTAAGGCTTTTCATATGTTCTTATGAAAGGTGCTTTATAACGTCTTGTTATTAATAATATGTAAGAAACTTTCATTTTACCACCTAGCTTTCAGAAACATTGGTCATATCAGACCATTCCACTGTGCTTCGAAGAAAACATTTATTGAATGCTGTGTAATACATCACTATTATTTAACAATCTTAATGCTTTTTCTTGATCATTGACATCCTTAACACAGGTTTAAAAAAAAATTCTGAGAGTGCTCTTGGTCATTCAGTGTCAACTGTGCCATATTGATTAGATCTGATTCAGCTTTTCATATTAGCTGTGTAAAAAAAAATAAAAAATAAAAATTCTCTTTCATGCAGCAATAACAGAAAATCCATGTGCCCACAAATCCCCCAGAAGTTTGATCTTTCAGTGGCTCCAACTTAGGCTGGTATTGGATCAGATTTCAAATTCTGTTGACTCAGCTTCTGCTGTAGCTAGACATAATGTCTTTTGCACTTGAGCTTCCTGAAATACAAACATTAGATAATGATTTTGTCTGGTGCTCTTTGTGGCAGTTTCTTTTTAATACTAGAATGGCTACATCATATACAGAACAACACTTGATTTCATAAGAACTATAAAGCGTAAGTGTTGTCCTACTAGGAGAGACAGAAGGTTCATCAAGTCCAGTATCCTGTTTCCAACAGTGGACAATCCAGGATCACAAATACTTGGCAAGATCCCAAAAGAGCAAAAACAGCATTTATGCTACTTTATCCCAGGAATAAGCAGTGGATTTTCACAAGTCCATCTTTAATAATGGCTTATGAACTTTTAGGAAATTATCCAAACCTTTTTTTAAACCCCGTTAAGCTAACCACTTTCACCACATTCTCTGGCGATGAATTCCTGAGTTAAATTACACAAGTATCTACAGTATAAAATCTTTCCTCCTTTTTGATTGTTCCTTTAGAATAGAGATGGGAGGGACAGCTATAAATTATAGGCTGGCATCCACCACATGGCCTGCTTAGGCTATAGTGAATCTGAAGTATTTGAACTTCCTGAAAAACTTTATAATGGAGGGCATCGGATTCAAACTAGGAGAATTTCAGGGCTGACAGAATTTTTTTTTTGCATTTGTCTCAGATTTTCTGGGTGTGTGTTGAAATATTTCCCAACAAAACTAGGGGCAAATCCAATAGATAGGTCAGATTCTATATTGAACTCAACAACTGTGAACCCCACAAATCTGATGGACATTCACTGATTTGAAGAATCTATTTCATGTTTATCTATCTATCATCTTTTTGTGAACAATAATTTAGTTATGTGCCTAGATTGGCAAGACAAGCTCAGTGGCGTAGCCAATGGCGCCCCTCCCAGCTCTCTCCTCTGCCCCATCTCCCCACGCTCCTTCCCCGCCCCCTCCTGCCGCTCCCTTCACCCATACCTCTGTAACATCTGTAACGTTCCTGGCGTGAGCAGCAACTCCCAGCTTCTGTCCTGCCAGCGTCTGCTCTTCCTCTGATGTCACTTCCAAAGGCATGGGTCCAGGAAGTGACATCAGAGGAAGAGCCAACACTGGTGCAATAGCAGGTTGGAGGGGATTGCTGCTTGTGCCAGGAACGTCACAGAGGTACAGGGGAAGAGAAGCAGTCCTGAAAACCCGACTGGATTCTGGACCTCGAGGACCGGAGTTGCCGATGTCTGGCCTAGACGTAATGATAGGCTGGGATTATCAAATACACAATAATCTTGAAACTTGAGATGCCAAAAGTTAGGCACCTAGATCCACGTTCCCCGTGGCAACAAGGGGCGGCGAGGAGGACGTCTAGGCCAGACATGGGCAACTCCGGTCCTCGAGGTCCAGAATCCAGTCGGGTTTTCAGGATTTCCCTAATGAATATGCATTGAAAGCATTATCCCAGGACAAGCAGGCATGATATTCTCACATGTGGGTGACGTCATCTACGGAGCCCCGGCGCGGACAGCTTTTCAAGCAAACTTGATTGAAGTTTCAAGTTTGCACACTGCACCACGCATGTGCATGCCTTCTCGCCCACTAGAGGGCGCATCCCACCTCGTGGTCCTCAGTTCAAATTTTTCCGCGGAGCAAGAAAGCCCTGTGGATCTGAGCTCCAGTGTTTTTGCCTTCTAGCTGCCGCGTTTAGTTTGTTTTCCCTTCGAATTAGTTCGCGGTGCTGTTTTTCTTTTCGGTTCCTTTCAAAAAAAAAAAAAAAAGTCTTTCGTTTTTCCTCGGGCTCCGGGGGCTCCCGGAAGCCGTGGCCGCGGGACGTCGGTACGTTCCCGGCCTTCTTCTTTTTCTTCGTGGATGTCCCGTCCTGTTACGGGATTCAAAAAGTGCAGCCGGTGTGAGAGGTTGCTTTCCATCACTGACCCTCACCGGTGGTGCATTGTCTGTCTTGGGCCCGAACATCCGACAGACTCGTGTGATCGCTGTGCTACCTTCCAAAACAGGGCCCTCCGTCGCCGTAAGGCAAGAATGGCCGAATTGTTCGCCGTCGACGCGCCGCCTAAGGCCTCGACGTCGGCCTCGGCTTCGGCCTCGAAGGCGTCGTCAGTGAAGCAAGCTTCGGGTAAGTCCTCTGTTCCATCCCCTTCAGCAAAGAAGCCATCCTCGAGTCAGGCCAAGGCGGGTGGGTCGACCCCGGCCCCGCATCGGACCTCGACTCCGCACACCCCGAGGGAATACTCGAGACCGAGGTCGCCCTCCAGGGAGTGTGCCCCGGACTCGGAACTCCCCACCTTCGTGGGGATTCCGGCCTTCCAGGATCTCCTCTGAGCTCTGATCTCATCGGAGCTGTCGGGAGCCCTGGAAGTGTTGCAGCGTGCTGCGGTTCCGGCGGCCTCGACCTCGGCCGGGGCGCCTTCGGTCTCGGAGGCCCCGGCCTCGGCTCCCTCGGGAGCCCCGGCCTCGGCGACCTCGGTCTCGGGTACTGTGGCCCCGTTCACCTCGGTCTCGGCCCCGCCCCGGACCTCGACCTCGGGGGAACCCCCTGAGCGGAGTGTAAGGCCCAAAGAAAAGTTGCGCAGAGTGCGCCGTCTTTCCTCCTCTTCCTCCGGGTCTTCCAGGCACGCCTCGCCCTCGACGCGACCTCGGACGGGGCGTCGATCGAGGAAGTCTAAGCGGCCCCGAGGCTCGCCTCGGCGCGACCGTTCCTCGTCGTTCGGGGGCGAGGCGCTGCAGGTGTCGGAGTTGCGCCTCGACAACCCGAGGCTCCTCCGCTCACCTCGTGGGAAGTCTTCCCGGGCCGCCTCGCCGAGGAAACGGGAGAGTGTCCCACGAACCCCTGGGTCCTCACCCAAGGGTTCTGCGAGGAGGATAACTTCCCCTTCCCCCTCGAGGGCCCTCGAGAGGGGATCCTGGGATTCAGGATCGGTTAGGGATCCTCATTATTCCCATGAGGCCTCCCCCCTCTCCTCGGTGGGGCGGTCGAGAACCCCGTCTCCCCAGGCTAGGCCGTCCTCATTTTCATCCTTCGTTCAGGACATGGCCCAAGCCCTGGGGATTGACCTGATGGTAGGTTCTCGGTATTCCAAAGAATTTTTGGAGGAACAGGACCTCCCCACTCTTCCTAGAGAGGTGCCTAGACTCCCTCTCAACAGTGTCCTTCTGCAAACCTGGCTGAAGAACTTGTCAAACCCTCTTACAGTCACGTCTGTGCCTTCAAAAATGGAATCGAAGTATAGGACGATTCCCCCTAAAGGGTTCGATAAGGCGCAGCTCTCACACCAGTCTCTTCTGGTGGAGTCTGCTCTTAAAAAATCACAGCCCTCACGGGTTTCTGCGGCGGTTCCACCAGGCAGGGAGGGGCGGACCCTGGACAAGTTTGGCCGTCGCCTCTATTCAAATTCCCTGATGGCCACCAGGGTTCTAAATTACGCCTTCACCTTTTCCTCCTATTTGCGTGGTATGGTGAAGGACCTTCCTCAATATCGAAACTCGTTACCGGACTCCCAAAGAGCAGGATTCGATAAGTTTATGTCCAACCTGTCTCAATTGCGGTTGTACCTATTCCATGCAGTGTACGACGCCTTTGAGCTGGTTTCGAGGGTGTCGGTTTCGAGGGTGTCGGCCCTCGCGGTGGCCATGCGCCGCTTGGCCTGGCTTCGCACCCTCGACATGGACCCAAACCTGCAGGAACGCCTGGCAGACTTGCCTTGTGTGGGGTCCGAGTTATTCGACGAGTCATTGGATGCGGCGACCAAGCGCTTGTCGGAACAGGAGCGCTCTCTAGCATCCCTGGTCCGCCCCAAACCTAGGCCCCCGCCGCAGAAACCCTTTCGGCCTCCGCCGCGCCGATACCCTCAGAAGTCGACCCCGGCTTTCTCGAGACCGCCTCCGAGACGTCCGTCTCAGCGAGGCAGAGGGGGACAAACCCAAGCCCCGGCGCAGGGCCCTTCTAAGCCCGCGCCTTCCTTTTGACGGGCTGAGCGGACGGGGCGGGTTCCCCTCCGCATTTTCACAGGAACCCCTTCCTATCGGGGGCCGTCTTCGGTCCTTCCGGGAGGCATGGACCGGGATTACCTCAGACGCTTGGGTGCTCCGGATCGTCTCCGAGGGCTACTCGCTCAACTTTGTGTCCTCGCCGCCGGACAGTCCCCCAAGTTTAGTCCCCTGCAACCGTTCGCAGCTACCGACCCTTATAACCGAAGCCAAAGCCCTCTTGAAGCTTCGGGCGGTCGAGCCGGTCCCCAAGGACCAGTGGGGTACGGGGTTTTACTCCCGCTACTTTTTGGTCCCAAAAAAGACCGGGGACCTGCGCCCCATACTGGACCTCAGGAAGCTCAACAAATTCCTGGCCCGGGAGAAGTTTCGAATGCTATCTCTCCCGGTTTTGTATCCCCTCTTGGAGGAAGGGGACTGGATGTGCTCCCTCGACCTGAAGGAAGCATACACCCATGTTCCGGTGCACCCCGCCTGTCGAAGATTCTTACGATTCCAGGTGGGGGACCTCCACCTCCAGTACAGGGTACTGCCCTTCGGCCTGGCCGCGTCCCCACGAGTATTCACCAAGTGCATGGTGGTGGTTGCAGCAGCCCTCAGGTCACGTGGACTCCATGTGTTCCCTTACCTGGACGATTGGCTCATCAAAGCCCCGACCAGGGAGGGGGTTATCTCAGCGACCCGACAGTCTATTGCCTTCCTGCAAACTCTCGGGTTCGAGATAAACTTTCCAAAGTCTCAGTTGAGGCCGTCGCAGTCTCTTCAATTCATAGGTGCGGTGCTGGACACGGTGCGCCTACGCTCCTACCTGCCGACCCAGTGGCTGGAAGCCTTGGTACGGATGAGCCGCCAGGTCTCTCAACTATCGAGGGTGTCGGCCAAGCGCATGATGATGCTGCTGGGCCATATGGCCTCGACGGTACATGTCACGCCGTTTGCGAGGCTACATCTGAGGATCCCTCAGTGGACCCTCGCGTCCCAGTGGCGTCAGGAGTGCGACCCGGTGTCTCGCCTCATTTCGGTGACTCCGCCCTTGCGGAAATCGCTGCGTTGGTGGACAGACTCTTCAAATCTGTCCATGGGGCTATTGTTCCGCACTCCGCCTTTTCGCAAGGTCCTGACCACGGACTCCTCGGAGTACGCGTGGGGAGCCCATCTCGACGGACTTCGCACGCAGGGCCTGTGGTCGGCAGAAGACCGTCAGTGTCATATCAACGTGCTAGAGCTGCGGGCCATCTTCCTAGCACTTCGAGCCTTCGTTCACATATTGCAGGACCAGGTGGTCCTCGTCCGCACGGACAATCAGGTGGCAATGTATTATGTGAACAAGCAGGGAGGAACGGGGTCATGGCCCCTCTGCTCCGAGGCTCTTCGCCTCTGGGAGTGGGCGGCCTCCCGGAACATCTTCCTCCGGGCGGTCTACATCCAAGGAGAACGGAATTGCCTGGCGGACAAACTCAGTCGACTGCTGCAACCGCACGAGTGGACTCTACACTCAGCAGTTCTACGCGAGGTTTTCGCTCGCTGGGGAACGCCACAGGTGGATCTGTTTGCCTCTCCGGAGACACACAAACTACCACTATATTGTTCTCGGATGTACTCGCAGGACCGTCTGGAAGCGGATGCCTTCCTACTCGACTGGGAAGGGAGGTTCCTGTATGCATTCCCTCCGTTCCCTCTGATCATGCGAACGTTGGTACACCTAAAATCGTCCACGGCCACGATGATTCTCATAGCACCTCGGTGGCCGCGTCAGCACTGGTTCTCCCTGCTGCTCCAGCTCAGTGCCAGGGAGCCTCTTCCCCTGCCTGTCTCTCCTTCTCTGCTGTCTCAGAGTCAAGGATCCATGTTACATCCCAATCTGCAGTCATTGCACCTGACAGCCTGGTTTCTTGTTCCCTGACTCCTCCGGACCTGTCTCAATCGGTGAAGGAGGTGTTGGAAGCCTCCCGCAAGATCTCGACGAGGCTTTGCTATGCGCAGAAATGGACCAGGTTTTCCACCTGGTGTTCGTCTTTTCACCTGGATCCGGTATCAGCTCCGGTATCCTCGGTTTTAGAATATTTATTTCATTTGTCGCGCTCCGGCTTGAAAACCACTTCGGTGCGGGTTCATCTCAGTGCGATTTCTGCTTTCCACCAACCTCTGGAGGGACGCCCTCTGTCACTCCATCCCTTGGTGACACGCTTCATGAAAGGGCTACTCAGGGTTTGCCCCCCTCTTAAGCCTCCGTCTGTCGTGTGGAATTTGAATGTAGTTCTGGCTCAACTGATGAAACCCCCTTTTGAGCCACTCAACAAGTCCCTCTTGAAATTTCTGACTTGGAAGGCGGTGTTTCTGATTGCCCTCACCTCCGCCAGGCGGATTGGGGAGTTGCAAGCCTTGGTTGCGGACCCTCCTTTCACTGTCTTTCATCACGACAAGGTGGTTCTCCGCACCCATCCTAAGTTTTTACCTAAAGTTGTTTCTGACTTCCACCTCAATCAGTCCATTGTCCTTCCTGTGTTTTTCCCGAAGCCCCACTCCCATCCTGGCGAGACGGCGCTTCACACGCTTGACTGTAAGAGGGCGTTGGCATATTATCTTCAACGCACCAGGTCTCATCGGAAGGTCCCTCAATTGTTTTTGTCCTTCGATCCCAATCGATTAGGGCATCCAGTTTCCAAGCGCACTCTGTCTAACTGGTTGGCCGCTTGCATTTCCTTTTGCTACGCTCAGGCTGGCCTTCCTCCCCCGGGTCGGGTCACGGGTCACAAGGTCCGAGCAATGGCAGCTTCGATAGCTTTTCTCCGATCCACTCCGATGGAGGACATATGTAAGGCTGCCACTTGGTCTTCGGTTCATACATTCACCTCTCATTACTGTCTGGACACTCTATCCAGGAGTGACGGCCGGTTTGGCCAGTCAGTATTGCAAAATCTGTTTTCCTAAATTGCCATCCTCCCACCTGCCCTGTTTTGGTTAGCTTGGAGGTCACCCACATGTGAGAATATCATGCCTGCTTGTCCTGGGATAAAGCACAGTTACTTACCGTAACAGGTGTTATCCAGGGACAGCAGGCATATATTCTCACAACCCGCCCGCCTCCCCGGGGATGGCTTCCTTGCTAGTTATGGAACTGAGGACCACGAGGTGGGATGCGCCCTCTAGTGGGCGAGAAGGCATGCACATGCGTGGTGCAGTGTGCAAACTTGAAACTTCAATCAAGTTTGCTTGAAAAGCTGTCCGCGCCGGGGCTCCGTAGATGACGTCACCCACATGTGAGAATATATGCCTGCTGTCCCTGGATAACACCTGTTACGGTAAGTAACTGTGCTATCCAAGCAAATAGATATCATGCATATTCATTGGGGAAATCCTGAAAACCCGACTGGATTCTGGACCTCAAGGGCTGGAGTTGCCCATGTCTGGTCTAGCCAGTTTACAATAGGTTATAACAAAGTAAAAAAAATAAAGCAGTGGTCTCAAACTCACAGCCCAGGGGGCCACATGAGGCCTGCCAAGTACTATTTTGAAGCCCTCGGTATGTTTATCATAATCACAAAAGTAAATTAAAACAGTTTCTTAATCATATGTCTCTCTAGCTATAAATGACAATATTATTATTAAGACTTAGCCAAAAGGAAAGATTTATAAACTACTAGTCTTTAAACCCGTTACATTAACGGGTGCTAGAATAGATGTGTGTGTCTGCTTTCTTTCTCTCTCTCTCTTTCTGTCTCTCTCTTTTCTCGGCTGTCCAGCAGCACCCCTTCACTGCTCCCCCTGTCCAGCAGCTGCCCTTCTCCCTTCGTTTTACGTCTCCCCTATCCAGCAGCACTCCTTCACTGCTCCCCCTGTCCAGCAGTAGCCCTTCTCCCTTCCTTTTACCTTCCCCTGTCCAGCAGCACCCCTTAACTGCTCCCCCTGTCCAGCAGCAGCCCTTCTCCCTTCATTTTATGTCTCCCCTGTCCAGCAGCACCCCTTCACTGCTCCCCCTGTCCAGCAGTAGCCCTTCTCCTTTCCTTTTACCTCCCCCTGACCAGCAGCACCCCTTCACTGCTCCCCCTGTTCAGCAGCAGCCCTTCTCTCTTCCTTTCACCTCACCCCCTGTCTAGCAGCACCTCTTCCCTGCTCCCCCTGTCCAGCAGTAGGCCTTCCTTCCTGTTACCTACCTCCCCCCCCCCGTCCTGCAGCACCCCATACCTGCTCTCCCTGTCCAGCATCTAGCTTCGTGGTCCATTTGCATCTGCCCTCCTCTTCAAAGTAGCCTGCTGAGGATCGCAGCCGGCTGTAGTGAACCTCGTAGGCCGCTCTGCACATTGGTAGCACGTTCCTTCTGACGCAATCCCGGGCATCAAAGAGAACGTGCTACCGAGGTGCAGAGTGGCCTGTGAGGTTCGCTACAGCCGGCCGTGAACCTCAGCAGGTTGCTTTGAAGAGGAGCAGCAGTGTTGGCAGCAATTGGTGAGTGAGGGCGGGAGTCGCCAGCGTGTTCCCTGCCTCTGTGTTCAAAAACGGATTTTGGCACGAACCCAGAGACCATGGTGGCAGGGATCATGCCGTCCTAAGTGCGCTTGCGCGCTTAGGGTTTTATTATAGAGGATAAAGAGTTTTACCTCATGCAAAATTGTCATTTCTTTAATGACATTAACTATTTTTTTCTGAGGCCCTCCAAGTACCTACAAATCCAAAATGTGTCCCTGCAAAGGGTTTGAGTTGGAGACCACTGCATTAGACAGTTTAGAAATGGGCTTTTACAATTTCCATTTCAGTTACTCCCTGTCTTGTTAGTGAAATGCTTTTCAAACTTTTCTGAACCTGATATCCTGACACCCTGATTGGCTAGGGATTCCCCCAGGACAGGTCTGAGAAGCACATATTCAGAGAAATTTGGAGATGTCCATTTTTAAGAACTGAGGGAAAAAAAAAAAATCCAGTTACTCCACCATACGTTCTGAGCTGACACTGGGAACATACCATTACTTGTCAAGTATAGCTGTGAAATACTGCAGAGGACACCGAGTACATGGCTTTCTTTTGAAGGACCTGCATTCATCATAACACTTTTGCACCCCCATTTGCACATCAACAGTATGAATGAATGACTGTTTTAGGGGACCCCCCCCAAAAAATAAAAATACTAGTGACAACAGAATATGACTGAGTGGAACATCTTGTAATTATTTGTATTTTGAAGGATGAATAGGTTAAGTGGAAATGCGTCATCTAGATTCTTCAAAAAAAAATGAAAAGTACATTCAGTAATGCAGGCCATGTTGGGCTAATTGATGGGGGCAGCCCGCACTTTGGTGGCACAGGCCCAAATCTGTTGTTAAAATAAGCCCAATACATTTTCCATTTACAAGGGATGTGCACAGCCCAAACATTTGTTTTTGGTTTGTTTGACTTCACCCCTCTCCCCCAATCTCCAGGCACTTTTTCGGTTTGCTTCAAACATTCATTTTAATAAGTCTTTTAGAACACAAATTAGCCCCCATTTTACAAAACCGCAGCGAGGTTTTTAGCGCTGGCCATGGCGGTAAAAGCTCTGATGCTCATAGGAATTCTATGACACTGTTTTTGCAGGTTCTCAGCCCTCCAGCCTAAGCTATGGAACCGATTTACTGAAAAAAAAAATAAAAATATATATATATATTTTTTTTTTGCTAAAATATTTTCTCTGCTATATCTGAGGCATAGTTGATGGAAGAGGAAGACCTGCACAGTGCATCCAGTCTGCCCAATAAGGTTGTCGGAGCCCTATTCAAAAACAGAAAAATATGCAAAAAAAAAAAACCCCAAACTTTTCGCAAAAGCCACAATGAACAAACTGGGGTCAGGGATAAGAGGAGAAGGAAGGGAGGAAGTGGAAGTAGCTATGAGGGAAGAGATGGGAACTGTAAGAAGGTGAAGGGGTCGGGGGAATGATAGAAAGATAAGGTTAATAGAAACATAGAAATATGATGGCAGGCAAAGGCCAAATGGCCCATCCAGTCTGCCCATCCACAGCATCCACTATTACCTCCTCTCCTTAAGAGATCCCATGTGCCTGTCCCATGCTTTCTTGAATTCAGACCACAATCTTTGTCTCCACCACCTCTACTGGGAAACTCTTCCATGCATTTATCATGCTTTCTGAAAAAAAAAAAAATATATATATTTCCTTAGAGCATGGGTGCCCAATATGTCGATTGCGATCGATCAGTCAGGCAACCCAAGTTGATCGCGGAGCCATGTGGTTTCCCTTCTCTTATTTCTCCCTCCTGACCGGCGTCCAATTAATCCGCCTCTTGAAGAATGCCAGCCAATCAGAGTGCTGGCAGGGCGGGGTTAGAAGGTTGGTGGGGGAATGGAGCTTAGTGCTCTACTACAGGAGACAGAAGTGCCTGTTGTGGTAAGAGCCGAGGACTTAGTGCTGCCCGATTTGAATCGATTCACATCGGGTGAATCGATACGATTTAACCCCCCTCCCCCACCAAAAAAAAATCGGCCTTCCAAAGCAGGATTGGCAGCACTGCCACTTGCTGACCGTCCGCTGCCGCTCCTGCTTTAGAGAGTGAGGGGGGGAGGGTCAGTTGGGAAATGCTGTGGTGTCCGGCTTTCTCCCTGACCTCACGTGCATCCCTTTATCTAATTCCAGCAGGGAGCAGCCTGCAGAGAGGATCGCCGGTACTTTAGCGATCCTTGCAGGTTGCCATAGGCCTCAGGAGCTGTCTTCCCTCTGCCGCGATCCAGCCTCTGACTCGGAGAGGGAAGACAGCTCCTGAGGCCTATGGCAACCTGCAAGGATCACTAAAGTACTGGCGATCCTCTCTGCAGGCTGCTCTCTGCTGGAATTAGGTAACTGGATGTGTGGGAGGTCAGGGAGGAACACGGAGGCCTTCTGGGGGGGGGGAGGAGGGGGAACAGGCCTTCAGGAACGGTGGTGCAGGCCTTTTGGGGGGGACGGACAGGCAGGCCTTCAGAGGGGTAATGCAGGCCTTCAGGGGTGGGGTGCAGGCCTTCATGGGAAGAGGGCCCTAGTGTAGAAATACACAGGGGAGGGAAAGTGGGTTCAGAGAGATGTGCATATGCTGGACTTGGGGGGGGAAGAAATAATGGGTCTAAAAACAGAGGAGAGGGAGAGAGATGGTGGACAATGGGATTTAGAGAGGGAAGGAACATAAAGGGTAGAAGTTGGACACAAGGGATGGTGTGGAGGGGGGGGGATAGAGATACTGGATAGGAAGGTAGTTGGAAAAAGAAAGGGAGAGATGGTGGACCCTAGGGTAGTGGGGAAGGAGGGAGAAATGCTAGATGAAAAGGTAGTTGAGAAAAGGTGGATCTGTGGATGGAAATGAAAAAAAGGAAAGATGCCAGACTTCTGGGGGAGGGAAGAGAAACAGAAGGGGAGGACAGAGCTGGAAAATGGATGGTTAGCACGGATAAAGAAGAAAACAAATGGGCAGGAGACCCTGGCAAGTGATTTATCAGAAGACAACCAGAGCCTGGGGCCAAAATGATTTGAATAATGACCAGACAACAAAGGTAGGAAAAATAATTTTATTTTCAATTTAGTGATCAAAATGTGCCTGTTTTGAGAATTTATATCTGCTGTCTATATTTTGCACTATGGCCCCCTTTTACTAAACCACAATAGCGGTTTTTAGCGCAGGGAGCCTATGAGCTTCGAGAGCAGCGCAGGGCATTCAGTGCAGCTCCCTGCACTAAAAACCGCTATCGCAGTTTAGTAAAAAGGGAGGGGGGTATATTTGTCTATTTTTGTATAGTTGTTACTGAGGTGACTTTGCATAAAGTCATCTGCCTTGATCTCTTTGAAAAAAAAACCCCCGGAATATAAATGATAATTAACATTTTCTCTGCATATAGTGTGCTTGGTGTTTTTTAAAAAAATTTTATTGTTGGTAGATCATTTTGACTTGTTTATTTTAAAAGTAGCTTGCAAGCCCAAAAAGTGTTCTTGAGCCGGAGCCTGAGCCTCTTAACATCATTCTATACCCTCTCACTCTAGAATTTTTTTCTTTCAACTAAAAGAGACTCGCCTCGTGAGTATTTAAACCTCTCTTATCATATCACCCCCTCTCCTGCCTTTTGATAGATTTTGTATTTGGAATTTTCCATTTAATATTTTCAGTACTAGTCATTTGATAAATGGCTTTATAGGTAATTCCTGTTTTCAAAATATTGCACGAATTTCACCTTCATTACAGCTTAACGATGGTTGCCCCACCTTAATTTTAAAGTGGAATGTTCTGTGTTTTCATGTTTAGTTTACCAAACTCACCGTCGATGTGGGGTGTTGTTTGGGGGTTGTTTTTTTTCTTTGTTTTGTGACTAATCTGGTTGTCCCCTTAGAATTTTACAATTGACTTGGTTTTTCTTGGAGTCTGTGCTGAGCTGACATCTGTGCCTGAAGGTTATTTTCAAAGGACCTATTCTTTAAAAGGTTGTAAAAGGCTTAGCAGTGGGTCTTAGTGAATGTGATGAATATTTTAATAGTTAAAAGTCTAGCCAGAGAGCATGAAAAGGTTTTAATGTTGCAATTAAATCTCTTTGTGGGATTTAATGCGAAAAACAAAATGGGCCATGATAGCTTCGAAAGCTTCCCACAGCCTCCCGGATCTATAGCATAACACAATCTGTATCAATATCTTATCTAATATTAAAATCATGCGTACTTGTTAGATTTATATTTATCTTGCCAAAAACTGAAAGGTGGTAGGCACATTTTTCTGGGCAATTGTTATTAAGCAATACATCTAAAGTACATTTACCAGCCAGCGCTCGGACTAGATAATGGTTTCAAAGTGTATGTACGCATTGCCAAATAAAAACCTTTCTTTTTAAAATCTATGGAAGCATTTCTGCTGCAAGGAGAATAATTCTGGAAGCAAGCTGAACCCAAGGCAGAGTTCAGGTCCGGTTATCTTCCGCGTACAGTAACTACATTTAATTTATATTTTGCATAGCCCTTCAGGTTGAAATTAATTATTGGAGAGTGCGTACTCTCTGTGAAAAGTGTTAGATTGGAAACATAAGCATTCAATTTATACAGAGAACAAACCTTTTTAATTGCTCTGCATCATGAAAAAGAAAGGAGGCCGGCAATGAAAGAGCAAATTAACAAAATCATCCAACAGGCTAATCAAAAATAAATGACCAGGATGTTTTGTCTTGTGCACTTTGTGGAAAGGCGGATGCTCAAATTAAATGTAATGTTTTAATAGCCTTCTTCAAGTAGCACTCTCTGTGTCATATCTTAATATGATAACTTAATTTTAACACCAGAATTAAAAATAAGGTGCATGAACTCAATGAATTATCCAAAGTGTGCTTTTTATGTTTCCTTTTTGTGACGTAGGAATTCAGGTGTAGCTTTAGTCAAACTGGAACGCTAGAAACAGGTTGGATTAAAAAAAACCAAACCAAACACCCCCTAAAACCCCCCAAAACGACAACAAAAAATTGTGAATAAGTTTGTTCAATGATGCCAATGACATGCTCCTACCCATACGTAGATGATAACATTATTGCATGAAAAGAAGAGCACCCTTGTGGCACCCAAAGTCCGTGTACTGCAACATCTTTTGAGTTATTTTATTTTTCGACACTCGGTTTTGCAACCTTCAAAACCTTCAGTTCTCTCCGGGGCCAGTATGATCAGTGTGCGAGGGAAGTAGGAAGAAACCCAAAAAGAAAGAATAAAGAGGAGACAGAGTTTCTAATTATCATACTCAGTTACTGTAAAGGCCAGATTGGAAATGTTCTGTAATTATCACTTCTAGTTCATTAAGTCTCTCATACCCCTTGCTGTGGTCCTCTGTTTAGACCTGTCTTACATCCTCACCAGTCATTCTTCATTGAGCTCTGCTTGTAAGAAGAAAGGTATCAGTGCTCCAAAGCTTAACAATTACCCTTCATGCTTAAATTTAAAACTTATTTTCTCCCAGCGAAGATGAATATATTCTTATTAAATAAGAATGGAATACATTGATGGAAGACTTTTTAATAAATGTTACGCCGTACCAAAAAAAAAAAAAAAAAGCCTGAGATTTAAATTTTGTAAAGAATTGAAAATAAAGGACTATTATCTTATTTGAATATGTTCAGCTTCTCTGAGGGAATTAAAAAAAATGAAAATCAGAGGCATGGTTTCTTTCATAGTGACCTTCCTTTTTCTCAGAAAGGAAGATTGTAAACCGTGCTGAAAGTGAGCAGTTTGAATCAAAGACCCACCGAACTTTGATTAAAAAATCGGTAGACCCCGTCCTTTTACAAAGCCGTGCTAACGTTTTTAGTGCCGGCCGCCGCGGTAACTAGAATTCCTATGAGCGTCTAAGCTGTTACCGTGGCAGCCGGTACGAAAAACGCTAGTGCGGTTTTTGTAAAGGGGGGGGGTTTAAAGAGAGAGAAGAGAATCCCCATAATCCCTGGTTCAGCTGTAACGAAATTGTCCAAGATGAGAAGGGAACAGATGGATTCTGATTAATTTTCTTACCGAGATCAAGCATCTACAGCAATCACAGCTAACGTCTGGTAGATGTTGCCGAGACCTCGGGAGTAAAGAGACTATTACTGTTTGACTTAAATATGTTTCATTTGCATACTGGATAATTTTACCCCAGGCTCCGCTCATTCCTTCTATGTCTAAAAATTCTGTGCTATGTTTAGTCACGATTTTAAGTACGTCCAGGTAATCACTGATCCAATCCAGTATGCCAAGATGCTGATCAGTTTTTAAGTACGAAGGCAGGCTTGCGTAATAGTGCCGTGCTATGTGGCTAGATTGGCTTTGTGAAAAGAATATCGGGATCGTTCAGACTGTCCGTTTTAGAAGGTATACTAATTTCAGGCACGAAAACTTTTCATCAAGAAAAATACTCTACTGATTTGCTCTCAAAAATATACTGGGTGGTTCTCATTTGATATAAACCAACTATGAACCCCCAACTATTTGCAAAGGCTGATTAGAAGAATATAATGAAGACATTTAAGCCAAAAGAGAAGCCAACTAGTACATTAAAACAAAGTTACAGTTTTACCTCTCACATCTGAATATTTCAAGTCATGGCGCTAGAGTTACTTACAACAGTGAAAGACACAAGAGGGCTGGCAGTGCAAACCGAGCCATAAGTGTAAGAAGTCATATCACCAGCTACAAAGCAATCATTGCCCTCTGTTTTAGGAATTATTATAATTTTGCAACGTCTCGGTTCACAGAAACAACATTGAAGGAGCAATCAACAGCTACCTTACTTTCCCAGACCCCCCCTGAATTCCCAGGGTGCATTGCCCGCACCAGCGTCGACCCTTCTTCTGATGTCACTTCCTAGGTGTGGGTCCTGGAAGTGACATCAGAAGAAGAGCCGATACTGCCATGAGCAACAAGCTTGGGGTTGCTGCTTGTGCTGCAAATTTAAAAAAGGTACATGGGGAAGGGAAGCGGTGTGCATGCGCGGCAGAGGGCGGGGCAGGGAATGAGAGGAGCAGAGAGGAGGACGGGTGCTGGCACCCAGGGGGGGACTTCCCCCCTTACTAGGCCACTGTTTCTATGGCAGGGGTGGGCAACTCCGATCCTCGAGGGCCGGAATCCAGTTGGGTTTTCAGGATTTCCCCAATAAATATGCATTCAAAGCAGTGCATGCAAATACATCTCATGCATATTCATAGGGGAAATCCTGAAAACCCAACTAAATTCCGGCCCTCGAGGACCAGAGTTGCCCACCCCTGTTCCATAGTCACTGTTTCTATGGCCCCACAGTGTCTTTGCTCTCTCAGGATTTCCACATCAAAGTATATGACTGTACAGCCATGGGTTGACTCCCTCCCTGTGCAGTATCTTGTGTCCACATCCCATATGAAGTCCCAATGTCTTTAGGATCAGCAAAAAAAAAAAAAAAAAAAAAAAAAATTGGAAGTCAGACATCTGAGGTTGAAGAAGAGAATGAACATTAAGAGATTTACAAAGATTTTTCTACCCTAATCAATGGCCCTTTAAGTTTGTGCATCAGGGGTCCTGGGACCCAGCCTGGGAAGTGTTAATTTTACCACAGCATTGCCATCAGCAAAAAGAAAACCAAACCAAACACCTGCCAGGATTTCCCAGGTCTTGCCAGAAGAAGCAGAAGATGAGTGTGGCATCTAGCATGAGACCAAGCTCTACGAGCAGAAATGGAGGAGCCACCAATTCACCACTCAAAAGCCACATGTGGGGGAGGCCAAGCCCCATCAGGGAAAGAGCCGCTAACAAATTACTGAAGAAAGCCACTGGCAGAGAAGCCAAGCCCAAGGAGTGAAAAGGCCACTGAGCCATGCAAATTAGGTGGGAGGAAGCAAAAAGAAGGTGGTGAAGGGAAAGGGAGGGGATTTTGAATTTATTTCACCCTTTTTTTTTTTTTTCCAATTTTAGTGCAAGGCAAGATTCAGGTACAAGAGTTGGGAGGGAAGGCAGGATGTTGGAAGACGTGTAGGGGGTGGGACGATGATGGAGTGTACCACACACCCCTACATACCGATATACTTTACTTCTGGTGACAAAAGGTGGAGGGGGGGGGGGAAGCAGAAAGCTCTGGGCAGAGTTCCTGGGGTGGGAGGTTGCCGATTTCTCAGAAATCTATAATTATTACTACAGATGCCTTACTATCTGTTACATCCCTGGGAATTCTGCCCATCCTGACCCTATGCTGGCATGTCACGTCATACTCCAAGGTGGGGGACCATCTCAGCCCCAGCCAGGTCTGTTATAAAATGTATTATATGGCCCCTTCCTTTAAGGACTCCTGCAGTGCATAAAAACAGGTCTGATTAAACTCTATATCATCATAAAGCATGAATAGTGGTTGGCAGGACTTCAAAACTACTCAAGCACTCTGATCTCATCAAAAGCGAGTCCATTACCAGCAAAGCCCTGAGGGAAGTTGGGAGCACGTCCTGAAGTGGAGGAAAGCATCGTTTTGGAAGAGGATGGTGGAAGATCAAGATTCAAGAGAAAATTCCAGGAAAAATCAATTGTAGGTACCACATAGTGTATGCCAAAGAGAAGGAAATCATGCTTGGCACTTCCTACACAATATAATATTCTTAATGGTACAGTGTAAGAATAGTAAAAATGCTTCAGTTGCATTACTCATCTGCAAAACACTTGTAAGCAGGTCACACAACTACCTTATAACCATAATGTGAAGTATAATATATATTGATTGATGTTAATCTGGTGAAGTAACATTGCCCGCCCAGTATAATGTTTAAGGACATAAACTCAGAGCATTAAGGAAGGACTAGAGTCTGATACTCAAAGGTTTTATGAGACTTCCTGGATGGAACTTATACAGTGTGACTTAGACCAGTGTTCTACAACCGCCGGTCTGTGGACTGGTGCCGGTCTGCAGAAATTTCCTGCTGGCACCTGCATCGGGCCCAATCTTCTACCGCCGGTCCGCGGTGTGATCAGTGCGGCACTCAGCTTCAGTCGGCTCCCTCTTCTTCACTGCCGCAGTACACAAAGCCGCGGGCAGCGGCTCCTACAGGCGTCCTACGCCTGAACCGGAAGCCTTCTCTCTGACGTCGCAACGTCAGAGGGAACATAAGAATTGACGCTGCTTGGTCAGACCAGTGGTCTATCATGCCCAGCAGTCTGCTCATACGGCAACCCTCTGGTCAAACACCAGCGCCCTAACTGAGACCAGCCCTACCTGCGTACGTTCCGGTTCAGCAGGAACTTGTCCAACTTTATCTTGAATCCATGGAGGGTGTTTCCCCTATGACAGACTCAGGAAGAGCGTTCCAGGAAGAACTTCCGTACGTTTGTGCGAAATCTATCCCCCCTTTCAATTTTAGAGAGTGCCCTCTCGTTCTCCCTACCTTGGAGAGGGTGAACAACCTGTCCTTATCTACCAAGTCTATCCCCTTCAGTACCTTGAATATTTTGATCATGTCCCCTCTCAATCTCCTCTGTTTGAGGGAGAAGAGGCCCAGTTTCTCTAATCTGTTGCTGTACGGCAACTCCTCCAGCCCCTTAACCATTTTAGTTGCTCTTCTCTGGACCCTTTCGAGTAGTACCATATCCTTCTTCATGTACAGCAACCAGTGCTGGACGCAGTACTCCAGGTGAGGGCGCACCATGGCCCGGTACAGCGGTATGATAACCTTCTTCGATCTTTTTGTGATCCCTTTCTTTATCATTTCTAGCATTCTGTTCGCCCTTTCAATTGCTGCTACATATTGTGCAGACGGCTTCATTGACTTGTCGATCAGAACTCCCAAGTCTCTTTCCTGGGAGCTCTCTCCAAGTACCGCCCTGGACATCCTGAGGCGTGGGACACGCGAGGAGCCGCTGCCCGTGAGAATGCCAGCAGCATCATCCACACACTTGGGGACTATATGAGGGAGCTCCTAAAATGTACTCAGCCACACATGGGAACACTGGCGAGGGTATTACACGAAATTGAGTATGTCAGTAAAGCAGCTGGGAGCATGTGAAGACCGTAGCACTGGAGGTACAAAACTTTGCAGCTGGCTACATCAGGGGCCTGGAGGAGCACAGGGATAGGCTCCTGAAGCACTTGGAAGAGCTTAAATTCCAGAAAGAGACTGCACTGCACTTGCAAATGTTGCAGCTGGAGCAGTGAGGAAGAAAAAAGCTGGCCTGAAGATAACACCAGGGGCGGCATAAAACGGCCAGGGGGGAGCAGGCCAGAAGGAGGGAGGGAAACAACAAAAGTAAGGGGAACGATTTTATTTTTTAATTTAGTGATTGAATTGTGTCTGAGAATTTACATCTGCTGTCTGTATTTTGCACTTTTCAGGAAAAAATGCATTTGCTTCTTTTCCTCTGGGGTTGTACTGCATGCAGAGTCTTGCATCTTAGGGATTGTTTGTATATATTAGTACTTTTAGTTTTTGGTCCCATATTTGCATAGGTGTTATCTGTGTTCTGGTAGGAATGAATGTTGAGAAGCATACAGTCTGCTTTGTGTAGTTTAATTTTGTGGTTAACCATTATGTGATGTTAATAAGATTATCTTGTGTGTATATATGAAAAATGAATGGAAAAATAGTGTTACAATTAGTACTACTATGGGGGCGTGGTCTGGGGCGGACATGGGCGGGGTCTGGCCTATGCCTTACCCCAGTGTTCTTCAACTGCCAGTCCACAAAATAAATTTTTTTTAATTTCCGCCGGTCCATAGGTGTAAAAAGGTTGAAGAACACTGACTTAGATGATGTAAAAACAGGTCTAAGTGCCGAAAAGGTATCCAAAGTGACCAGCTAACCACCGCAGAGACAAAGTATAGTACTTCCCAGTGTTTACTGACCCCCTCACACCCCCACAAAGATCAGAAAAAAATGTACATACCTGTCTCCAGAACATCAGCAGCTAATATAGGAAAGCCTAGTAGAGGTGCATACAGGTATCTGAAGTAGCTTGGGGGGTGGGCTAGTGAACCATAGAGAGGAGGACCCAGGCCCATAAGGCACTTTAACCAGTACATTCATGAAGGAAATTGTGAGCCCACCAAAACCCCCTCAAACCCTACTGTACTGCTATATAGGTGCCACCTGTAGCCATAAGGGCTACTGGGGTTGTAGACAGCTGGTTATAGTGGGGGGGGGGGCTCACAATATCCTATAAGTGGTGAGATATTTATGTGGCACCCTTTTTGTGAAGTTCACAGCAGTGCCCTGTAAGGTGCTCTACTGCCATGTCTGGGTGGCCAGTCCGACATATTGCGGGCCCCTCCCCCGTCCCAAATGGTCTTGTTCTGGGCATTTGGGACTTAGACAAATTTTTGGTCGAAAATGTGGCATAAAAATAGACATACCGGCGGTCTGGACGTCCAGATAGACAATTTTTGTGTCTTTTGATTATGCCCCTCTATGCCTAACTTTAAGTGTGACTTAAAGAACGGCTTTTTTTTTTTTTTTTAAACACTTTTTGGGCACCATATATAGAATGTAGCCCATGATGCCCTAAATTGTGAGCCCAAATTTGGGCCCATGTCCAAGTTGTATATACATTTCAATTGAATAATAAGCCAATAACTAAGAATAATTTAATTGCTGTTCTTTGGCTCCAATTAGGATTTAGGAAATGGGACATAGTAACATAGTAGATGACGGCAGATAAAGACCCGAATGGTCCATCCAGTCTGCCCAACCTGATTCAATTTAAATTTTTTTTTTTTTTTTTTTCTTCTTAGCTATTTCTGGGCAAGAATCCAAAGCTTTACCCGGTACTGTGCTTGGGTTCCAATTGCCAAAATCTCTGTTAAGACTTACTCCAGCCCATCTACACCCTCCCAGCCATTGAAGCCCTCTCCAGCCCATCCTCCACCAAACGGCCATACACAGACACAGACCATGCAAGTCTGCCCAGTAACTGGCCTAGTTCAATATTTAATATTATTTTCTGTTTCTAAATCTTCTGTGTTCATCCCACGCTTCTTTGAACTCAGTCACAGTTTTACTCTCCACCACTTCTCTCAGGAGCGCATTCCAGGCATCCACTACCCTCTCCATAAAGTAGAATTTCCTAACATTGCCCCTGAATCTACCACCCCTCAATCTCAAATTATGTCCTCTGGTTTTACCATTTTCCTTTCTCTGGAAAAGAAAAAGATTTTGTTCTACGTTAATACCCTTCAAGTATTTGAACGTCTGAATCATATCTCCCCTGTCTCTCCTTTCCTCTTGTATATTGTATACAGTATATTGCTTTTTGTGGCTACACATTCAAAGTGGTTTACACTTATTTTTTGTACCTGGGGCCCCCCAAATAATGCGAGGACAACAAAAAGCTAGCTATTGTGTCCTTTTGTCATGGTAAAGTCATTCATAGTGCAGGGAACTCCTACTCCAGAGGTGGGCATATAGAGGCCTAGGCAAGTCTGTTCGGCTTCTGCCTGCACTGGGTTCTCAACTGTTGGACTTTGGCAGGGCGAGATAATCTGGGCTAGGTAGGAGTTAGAAGAGCCCATACAAGGCAACCTCAAGGAAGTGATGGAGCGAGGACACTGGAATAACGCTAGTGAGAGATCAGAGGGTACATATTTCAAATAACAGGAAGGAAAGAAGAGACAACGTGCTGGCAACCTGTGAACTGGAAGAAGTAGATAGACAGGAAACAAAATGGCCACTGGCAGGAAGTGTGGGTCATGAATAAGGTGACCATACGTCCCGGTTTTCTGAACGGGACCGTCCCGTTTTTAGATCCCCGGTCTCGTTGTCCCCACACACAGCTTCGGGATGCCAAAATGTCCCGTTTTCAGGGACAGCGTCCCGAAGCTGAGCGCGGGGACAACAGGACAGGCGATCGCTTCCTGTCACTCCCTGCCGCTCAAAAAAAAAAAAAAAAGCCTCTCTGCATGCCCAATTTAAACCTCCCAGTCTGCCGCCGCTACTACTGTGCTTTCATCTCTGCTGCTAATCACGCCCAGAAGCCTTCTTCCTGACGTCAATTCTGATGTCGGAGAGGACGTTCTGGCCAGCCAGGCAGCTATTGGCTGGCCCAGAATGTCCTCTCTGACATTGGAATTGATGTCGGGAAGAAGGCTTCTGGGCGCTATTAGCAGCAGGGAGGTAAGCAGAGGAGCAGCAGTGGGGGGGGGGGAGGAGAGGCTTAAATCGGGTTGGGAGGGAGGCTTTTTTTTTCCGCAGCAGGGAGGGAAGGAGGTAGGTAAGTTGGCTGGTTTTGGTGCGGCAGAGAGGCAGGTAGGTAGGCAGGCTGGTTCTGGGGGAGGCAGACTGGCTCTGGGGGAGGTAGGTAGGTAGGCAGGCTGGCTTTGGGGGAGGCAAGCAGGCTTTTTGGGAGGGGATGGGACAAAGGCTGGAAGGCAGTGAGGGGACATAGGAAGGAAGGAGAGAAAGGGGGTTGTAAATAGAAGAAAGACTGGAGAGATAAAGGCCTGGACCAAAGGGGAAAGGCAGGAAGCAGAAGCAGGACTCTGGGAGGTGCAGATAGAGGGGGAAAGACCCTGAGGAAGAGCAGAGAGAGGCAACATCATAACAGAGGAGTGAGAGAGAGGGAAACCTGGAACAAAGTTATAAAGGAGAATTGACACTGGCTCTGGGGGCATTAAGGACATAGGGAGGGAATAGAAAGGGACAATTGTTGGGCCTGAGTGCAGACAGAAAGGATGCAGTCAGAAAGAAACACAACCAGAGACTCATGAAATCATTAGACAGCAAAGGTAGGAGAAATGATTTCATTTTCAATTTGGTGATCAAAATGTGTCAGTTTTGAGAATTTATATGTGCTGCCTATATTTTGCACTATATTTGTCTATAGTTACTGAGATGACATCTTTGAAATCCCCCCCAAATATAAATGATAATTAACATTTTCTCGGTGTAGAGGGCTGCTTTGTGGGTTGTTTTTTTATTTTATGATTACTATTCTGAAATAATAAGGTATTGTGTGTACATGAAAAATGAATGGAAGAAATTGGGGCGGGACTGAATATTAATAGATGTCCCCTTTTGATGAAAAAAAAAATAATAAAGGGTCAGGTTAGGCATGAAGCTACATTCTGGTCCTGGTGCCAGTTGTTAGTGTAGTTTCTTGCCCAGCCTGGGGCAAGACAGTAGAGTACCCAGGTAGACAGCACGGATGTCTGCTTGGAAGCAGCTCCATCACTGTGGCAGAGAGGGGTATGGGGAAAGATGCAGACAGGACCCTGTGAAGAGGAGCAGAGCTGGCTTTAGGCCATGTCTGCTCCTCATTTGCCACAGTTGGGAATAATAAAATCATCCCTTCATTAGAAACAGCCTTCTTCAGCCTTTGTGTTTCCTAAGGTTGCATCAGTGACCAGAAGTACCGACTGCATTTATAATAATGGCTTTACGTTATCTGCACCTTTTAAACAGCTCTATAAGATTTGCTTTAAATAGGTCGGAGCAAATGTGGCAGGATGGAGCAGAGCCTGGATGCAAATAAGCCCGTGGGGGGTTTGCGTTTTGTTGAAAAGACAAAAGTGAACCTGACCACCAGCAAATGCATCTGATGTGTGCAGAAGGCTGATTTAAAAAATAATATAAAATGCATTAAAACAAAAAAACAACAACCTGTAATGTTTATTTTTTCCAGTCCTGGAAAAAAAAAAATGTGGCGCAAGGCATGCATTTGCAGAAACAGGAGGCTCTGCTCCGATTGCAATTAGCCCGAGGTTAATTGGTTTAAGGGTGGGACGTGTTAGCTCACAGGTGTAGGAACTGAGCCCCAAATTAAGCTGTGGCTGGCGGGGGGACTAATTGGGTTGCATCCAGCAAAAGTTCAAGACTCTGCTGGTTTCCCGCCACAAGAGTTGATGGCGCCAGTGCAACCCAGGCTTGGCCCCGGCGAGACCGGGCTACCGCTTCTAATGGCGGTGCAGCCGCTGCTAGGCTCAAGCCTTATGCGGTCGTCGGGGGTTGCATGCGAGCGGGCTGTGCGGAGAAACGCAGCGGAGCTCTCGACCTGCTTCCCGGGAGGAGCTGCCGCCGCGTCGGCACCGAGGTAAGCGGGTGCGTCGTTCCCTCCCCGGGATTCTGGGAGCGGCTTAGCGGTTCTGCCGGGGCCTTGGGAGGGACTGGAAGGCGCTGGGGAGCGAGTGAGGCAAAACAGTCCTCGCCCTTACCCTGACCAGGGCTATACCTTCTCTCTTCCTCTCCCCCCCCCCCCCCCAAAAAAAAAAAAACAAAAAAAAACCCGCCAACTTTTCCTGCCGAAAATCCACCACATTCTCCGGACTAACCGTTTCCCTTTCAGTAGAGTTTATAACCCTTAAACCGGAGGGCGGGGGGAAGAACCCGGCGCTATTTATAAGGACAAAAGAGGAGACGAGTTAAGCTCGACTCTAGGCTGAGCTCAGTCCCTTGCTCATCTCTGCCCCGCTTTCCTTCTAGTATTCCCAGCGCTTCCACCAGTGTAATATAACTGCCCATTGGGAAGGGAGAGGGCGATGGTCTTCGGGGGTGGGAGGGGGGAAGGTAAGACCCAAGCTGGCTCTCGCTCAACCTCCTTCTCTCTCACGCCAGCGCTCTTGAGGGGCTGCAGATGTGATGATCCTTATCTATTAATTGCAAGCGTTTGACTTTTTTTTTTCCTCTCCCCTTTCTGGACCTGGAATGTGGTTTTTCCCCCCCCCCCTAATTTATAACACTTTTATTGAAGGAATCTGTAAACGGACCATAAAATAGTCTGGAATGTTAGTCTCGATTAAGCAAATCGCGTCTTCTCTGCTGCGTGATTCGCTTTATCGACCTAATTCGTTCCTGCGTCCTTGCCTGGGTTGTGTGTTTTCAGCACCGGATCTGGTGTGAGGCGTGGAAGTGGCAGAGCCCCCCGCTCCTTAGCCCCGTTTTCTACGCGTGCCTGCGCTTTGCATTGTATCCGTGAACAGCTTTTAAGCGCGCCCGGAGCGTCCGCTCCCACCCTGCGGACGAATCAAATCTCGCCTAGCAGCTGTAACTCGTTCTCCCCTTCTCTCCTCTTAGCCCTGGAAGCTCTGTGGAGTCCAGCTCGACCGGAGACGAAGCCTCCGCCGGAAGCACGGTAAGCTCACTGCACGGGGGGCAGGGACTGGGCAATGTGCTTTTGATCTGGGAGCCAAAGCAAGTTCTAAGTTTTTTAAGAAAGAAAGGGTGGTGGGGGGTAATGGGGACGTTGTGGGTGGAGGGTGTTTTTGGGGCTGTTAAGTTCAAACGGGAAGGAGGCGTGATGGGAGCTGGTGGCGGCGGCTGGGGCTTTCTTGGAATGATGCGATCTGATAACCTCAGGCTGTGGAGGCGACGGTAGCTTTCACTGGAACCTGCCTCTCACGTCGGTTCCGTCTTTAGGCGCGGGATCGATGAGTGGGGCTGGAGCTCAGTTGACCATGCTTTTCCATACCGTCCTCTGCTGCTGCTGCTTCTCTAGACGAAAAAAATAATCCCCGAAGCCTGTTCTAAGCAAGGACGGGGAGATAGGTACTAGTTTTAACAAAGCAGCAGCAAAGCTGTCTGAAATGGAACCTTAATTTAATCTTTGCTGGTAGGATCATGTGCTTCGTGCAAACAGGCTCACTCTCTTTATTTCAGCTCATTGATTTGATGTTTGGGGGTTAAAAAAAAAAAAAAAATTTAAAAAAATTCCAAAATCCTGAAACACCTCTTGTGGAGTCTGTGCCTCCTGAAATGACCCCTCTGACCTCAAAGAAGCAGTAATATTCTTGGGCTAGGTCCCAAACTCATTCATACCATCTCAAATTTTTTTTTTTTTTTAAATTTATTCAATTTTCTATACCGTTCTTCCCCAGGGAGCTCAGAACACTTGACATTAATTTATTCAGGTACTCAAGCATTTTTTCCTCTCTCTAATGTACCCGGGGCAATGGGGGGAAATCCTGAAAATCCGATTGGATTGCGGCCCTCAAGGAAGGACTTTGCGATCCCTGGTATAGAATAACTTTGTAAACTGTACCTGATGAATGACTTAATTTGCTTCCAGTTCAAAACAACTATAACAAAGATTTGCCCATTGAATGGAAACTTAATATTGAGGCTGATATTCATTTGATCTAATGCATTGTGTAAGTGCAAATAATTTTAGAGTAATTAATGATAGGTGGTGTGATATATTAATGACCCTAATTAACAGTCATTATGGACAATTAATAATATATTATCTGCTCAAAAACTGGTGGCCAGGCCATATGTTAACCAACTCTATAGTTCTTTAAAGATATGGCATTTATACCTGTGTTTTAAGGGCTCCTTTTATCAAGCCTCACTAGCAGGGTTAACACGCGTGACGTTAACCCCCGGGCTGGCCTAAAAACTACCGCCCGCTCAAGGGAGGCGGCTAGCGGTTTAGCGCATGGTATTACACTCTGGCGTGGCTTGATAAAAGGAGCCCTAAGTGTAGACTTAAAAATAAAAAAAACAAACAAAACAGGAAACTTTTACTGTTTTAAAAAATTAATGAGATTAGGGTTGCAGTACATTTTCCCATAGCAGCATCTCATGTTCTGTGTTAAAACCCACCACCACTGTTTGCAGGACTGGGATTCATTGCTGGTTCACTTAAAAAGGAGATTTAAGAAAATAAACAGAACAAATAAGGTTTAAACAAATTCTTTAATATTGGAAAAGGCGCTGTAGGTATTTGTTACTGAATGTTAATGACACTGTGGTAAGTATTAGTAAAACTCAATGGTGTGTACATTAAAGATAAAAAGTGTATATGATCCTCTGTTTTTTTTTAAATTCTTTTTTTTTAAATTCTTTATTCATTTGTATAACTTTCAAGTGCATCAAAAAGTAACCACATTTTAACTTAAATACATCACTTGAAAATCTACAATTCTTCATAGTAAATAGAATTTCTCTTTCCCACCCGACCCTTCAATATCTCATATCGCATATAAAATCTTTCTTTCCATTCAAAGCAAATAATTCAAAACTACCCACTTCCCATTATTTCATTTGTACTAATCAGGGAAAAATGATACCTATTCATTGCAATAATATATGACCCTCTTTACAGTAGTAAAGGCTATTCAGTCTCTGTCTGAGCCTGTCTCATTCAGTCTCTGTCTGAGCCTGTCTCATTCAGTCTCTGTCTGAGCCTGTCTCATTCAGTCTCTGTCTGAGCCTGTCTCATTCAGTCTCTGTCTGAGCCTGTCTCATTCAGTCTCTGTCTGAGCCTGTCTCATTCAGTCTCTGTCTGAGCCTGTCTCATTCAGTCTCTGTCTGAGCCTGTCTCATTCAGTCTCTGTCTGAGCCTGTCTCATTCAGTCTCTGTCTGAGCCTGTCTCATTCAGTCTCTGTCTGAGCCTGTCTCATTCAGTCTCTGTCTGAGCCTGTCTCAGAGCAGTTACATCCCCCCCCTAATATAGAGTAATATATCCCCCCCATCTATGCTTTCGAGCAACCAAATCATTTCTAAAGACCAATGAAAGTATGGAGGGAGCTGTGCCCTTAATACCAGATTGGGAGCTGTCAAATTTGAGATCATGAGGGAGGCCGGTTGCGCCAAATCTCCTTTTAGTGTTGCATATGACCTTTATATCGCCAGAACCACTCTAAAAAGGCTGCGTTATTACATACGGTGATTTTTGAGGTGGCTTCTACATCTCTCTAAGCACAGAGGAATGAAGTGACAGGGCTGACACAACGAGGAATTCTGCCTTACTCTGTCCCAAATAAAGGAGCATTAGCTTGGAAGTGACAAGGGACTGGATGCTGAAGGAGAATTACTAACCCACTTCACCCAGGCCACCTTTTTAAGGCCACCGCTGGCCTGAACAACCTTTGAACTGGTGACCTAGAACTCAAAATGCTGTGTGAATTTTCTTACGCACAGCATTTCGGTTCTAGGTCACCAGTTCAAATGTTGTTCAGGCCAGTGGTGGCCTGGGTGAATTGGGTTAGTAATTCCCCCTTCAGCTCCAGGGGCAAGAGCTGAAACATATCTCAACCCCTGTCAGATTCCTGCGGGTCTGTGAATTCTGCTGCATACTCAGTCACTGATTCATGACAAGGACACCGGAGGTTAGCTATCATAAATAGCAGAAGATGACCATAGGAAAGGGGTTTATCCTTCACCTCATAATTGTAAAGAAGAAGAAAAAGTAATACTTTGAGATTAATGAGAGTTCATAACAAGCAAATAGGACTGGGTGGATGGAAATATTTTGTGTTTTTTCTCATTTCCAGTTCTGTTTAAGGGAATGTTTGTTATGTCTGTTTACTTTCTGGACATTTATTCCTTATGGGGGCTATGTCATTGTAAGTGTACACTTTTTTTGCAAAAAAGGAGCACCGTTTTCCTCATGCCATCCCTCCCCCCACCCCATACTTCTATATTATCTTCACTGGGGCGAGCAACTTCTGCCTCTTGCTTGCTCCAGCCTGGCTCCCCTCTGAATCACTTCTGGGTCACGGGACCAGGACGGAATCCAATGCTGGCAAGAGGTGCATGCTTGCAGAAGCCACTCGTGCTGGTGAAGATTAAGAGGTACCGGGGGGTGGAGGGAAGGAGAGTACAAGTATAGAATGGGGGTGGGAAGGAGTGGGGGTATGTAGAGGAGGGTGCAGGGGGCACCTCCTATCCTTACTAGGCCACTCTATTTATCCATGCCTAACTTTGGGTACTGGACTTGTACCTGATAGAATCAAGCACAAGTCTGACACCTGTGTGCTGGACACCCTTTACAGAAGTTGGGCTTATGGCGGCTCCTCTTGGCATCTTAATTTTCAGCGGCCCAAAATGTGGTGGGGTTTTTTTTATTTTTTTTATTTTTACTGCTCAGTTTCATTTGTTAATGACATGCAGTGACATTGACATTGACTTTTGCTGTGTTTTTGCAAGCACTAGATTGTCCCTACAAAGAAATGCTAATTCAGGTCTAACATTCTTTGGGGGGGGGGGGGGCATAGAAGCTGACAAATTGCTGGAAGCAAGGATTTCACAAAAGAATACCATTCGGAAAATCTTCCGAGTCTAAACACTTGTCAGTAAAGGGCACCTAACGGCCAGGTTTGCTCCTCGGGTAAATTAAATATGTCATGGCACTAGCTGGTCACATGACCTGCTAGCTGAGAGCGTCTGCGAACTGCAGATTAAGACCACCCACCGTGGAGCAATGTCACAGTAAGCTTAATGTTAATTTGCCTGTTAATTAAATCCATGAAACATGACTCCTGCTACCAAGTTTATTTGGTAGCATCATCAGCGTGATTGATAGGAGTCGGGGTTTGCATGTCCAAAAGACGCCGATGACCTTTGTACAAAAAGGAGATCGATGAGAAGGAAAATTAATTACATGTAGTAAATGCATTTAATATTGCTGTGTAATGAAGAGATAAATACCGTTAATCTATTTTGTTTAAATTTTAAAGGCACCAGTTGTCAAATTTTCTGACAACAAATATTGTACATTTCTTAGTTTGGAGCACAAGGCGATGAATCAGATTGCGTAAACAGTGGAGCACATCTGACCTCATAGAAACATAGAAACATAGAAAAAAGCAGCAGAAAAGGGCTATAGCCCACCAAGTCTGCCCATTCCAAGTATCCCCCCCCTGAATTTACTCCCTTAAAGATCCCACGTGAGTATCCCATTTTTTCTTAAAATCCGTTACGCTACTGGCCTTTATCACCTGGGGTGGGAGTCTGTTCCAATGATCCACCACTCTTTCGGTGAAGAAGTACTTCCTGGGATCGCCATGAAACTTCCCTCCCCTGATTTTCATTGGATGCCCTCTGGTGGTTGAGGGTCCCATGAGCCAGAAGATATCATCTTCTGACTCGATGCGTCCCGTGATGTACTTATACGTTTCAATCATATCTCCCCGTTCTCTTCTTTCCTCAAGTGAGTACAGCCGCAACTTCTTCTGTTTCAATTTTTGTTGTTTTCAAAATAGATAAGTAATGGATTATCCCATTATGTCCCAACTGATGGTAAGCTTTTTGTTTCATGTTTAAGTCTGGGGGGAAAATGATCAAAGTGCAACAGCAGAAATTATAGTGAGCAAACAGTAAAAAAAATTCAAGCATTCTTGCGACAGATACGGAGAATAATTGAGGGTCATTATGTCATAGGGCTGTGGATTAATTGTATTAACTGATGCTATTGATTTTTCCGTGTGATTAAAAAATTTTATCATACCAGAGTTGATGCAACCTGGTAAGCATCTCGCTTTCTACTTCTGAAGTTCCCTCCGCCCCCCTCTGGTGGTCCAGCATATCTTTCTTTTTCCCTCCTCCCATTCCATACGTTTTCTAAATTTGCTTGGGTTGTAGGCAGCATCTGAAATGCAAGCAGTTTTCCTCTGCTGACCCCCAAAAGCCTTCCTGCAGCAGTGTCCTGCCTCTTCTGATGGAACTTCCTGTTTCCATGAGGGTGGGACATGGCTACAAGAAAGCTCTCTGGGCTGGTGGAGGAAGCCTGTTTGCACTGCAGAACACTGGAACGCTCTTCCAGAGTCCGTCATAGGGGAAAACACCCTCCAGGGATTCAAGACAAAGTTAGACAAGTTCTGCTGAACTGGAACGCACTCGGGTAGGGCTAGTCTCAGGGCGCTGGTCTTTGACCAGAGGGCCGCTGCGTTAGCGGACTGCTGGGCACGATGGACCACTGGTCTGACCCAGCAGTGGCAATTCTTATGCTCTTATGTTCCCATGACCCAAGCTAATAATACAGTTTAAGTCAAGATTAACTTTTTTTAAATTGTGCGATTAATTTTGATTAAAATTTTTAATTCTCCAACAGACTTTCCTCTTGTCAAATAATGAGATGGTCCTATTCTCTGGTCTTGAGATGTATTATGCATAAGGGGACAGTTAAACACATAAATTACCCCTGGGAATACATTGCCTTATACAGGAAATATAAGTAATGGAACACTTTATCTATACAAATCCGAAATCTATATCCTAGAGTTACTCTTAATTAATAGATTTCACTGTATCGACAATATCCTTGCTTAGTACTGTAGATTCCAGTCTAGTAATGCCTTATTTCTGTGGAAATGCTTCAGTGGTCTGTGAAGACGGTTTACAAATTCACTTTAGCCGGACCATGTGTGTTTAGGCTACACAATATTTTATTTTTTTTTTCTTTCACGAGTCGGAGAGATCCTAACCATTTGCTGATGGCTTTCAATCTGCTCCCGTCCGATATCCTTGGAGGGAGTTCACTGGGCTGTGGAGAATGGGACTGAATTCTTTTTGTAATGGGTTGGACGACAGCGGAGTTCAAATGTGGCCAAGCGCTGCATATGCTGAGGGCCGACGCTTTCCTTTGGCATATTACGTAAGTGCTACGTGTTCATCTCCTGGGTTCAATGTGTGTCATCGCTTAAGGAAAAAGTACCTTTCAGATATTCTGATTTATGTAAGGGCAAATTAAATGAGAAGAGGGAGGAAAATCTTGTGCTTTTAGTCCTTATTTAATTATAAGAAATTTTCATGCTTTGACCCAGAGATATCCTAGTGACACATTTTTGGATTTGATTAATGTACTGATTTCCCCGGTGTCAGGTCAAAGGCACGCCCAGACAATTGAGCGCAGCGCGGAGGCGTGCGCCGCTCTAAATTACTGTTTTTAGGGCTCCGATGGGGGTGTGTGTGGGGGGAACCCCCCCACTTTACTTAATAGACATTGCGCCGCGTTGTGGGGGGGTTTGGGGGGTTGTAACCCCCCACATTTTACTGAAAACTTCACTTTTTCCCTGTTTTTAGGGAAAAAGTTAAGTTTACAGTAAAATGTGGAGGTTACAACCCCCCATAACGCCGGCGCGATGTCTATTAAGTAAAGTGGGGGGATTCCCCCCCCACACACCCCCCGTCGGAGCCCTAAAAACAGTAATTTAAAGCGGTGCGCGCCTCCACGCTGCGCTCAATTGTCCGGGCGCACCTTTGTCTTTCGCACGCTGTTGTCTATGAACCGATTTCCCATACTGTGTTTATTAACGAATGGTTTGGGGAGGTGACCTGGTGTTGGCGATAAGCATGGCCTATTATAGGTTCAGGGAAAGGCAGGTTGCAGGATACTAAACCATGAGAGAGAGAGAGAAGATTCATCCAAACAGATCAGAAAAAATGGGTCTCATCTGTTCTGGTTATGATACTAAGGAAAGTCAATATTCTAGTTTTTCTTACTTCATGCTGACATAAAAAAAGCATATACAGTTTTTAAATTCATTGCAGTTCACGGTTGGAGAAATACTGTTTTTTTTTTTTTTTTTTTCTGTTGACAAGCAGGATTGAAACGGCCACACAAGTAGGTAATGTCATTCAAAAGCACCTAGTGTAAATATAACCCCCAGAAGGATCCTTACCAGCCTTGGATTCAGGGGTTCAGGATGCATGGGGGTTACTAGGCTAAGGGGGTGAGATGTGTCAAGCCTGATTGATGCTGAGTTGACATGAGAATGAGCCCTGAAACTGCTTAAGCATCAAAATGTATTAAAATGAAATAATTAATATTATGAGCACTCCAGTCGATGGTCTAACATCACTAAGGCATACACTAAATTTAGTGATGGCTAATAATGACCTGAAAGAAACAGGTCTAGGACCTGTCGGTAACTGTTACCAAAAATAAGTCCATACCCCATGGTAGAAAATCCTCAAAACTGCTCAAGCACATACATTTGTGAAAGGGGAAGAACAAATGGCTAAAAATGTAAAAAAAAAAAAAAAAAAGACAAAATTTTTTTTTTTTTTCCAGATATATTAGTGAAAGGAAGAAGAAAAGTGGATTTGTGAAACTAAAAGATGTTATGAACTGGTATATGGAGAAATCAGCTTAGCAGGGTTTGAAAAAGGTTTGGCTAATTTTCTAAAGTTCATAGGCCATTATTGAGATGCTTAGGGAAATCCACTGCTTATTCCTAGGATAAGCGGCCTAAAATATGCTTTACTCCTTGGGATCTTGCTAGGTACTTGGGATCTAGGTTGGCCACTGTTGGAAACGATATACTGGGCTTGATGGACATAAGAACATAAGCAATGCCTCTGCTGGGTCAGACCTGAGGTCCATCGTGCCCAGCAGTCCGCTCATGCGGCGGCCCAACAGGTCCAGGACCTGTGCAGTAATCCTCTATCTATATCCCTCTATCCCCTTTTCCAGCAGGAAATTGTCCAATCCTTTCTTGAATCCCAGTACCGTACTCTGCCCTATTACGTCCTCTGGAAGCGCATTGGCTAAGGCTCTTAACATTTGCATCTCCTCTTCCTATAGGCTAAGGCTCATTGCACCTGCATTGTGATGTCATAGAGCTTTATGGTTATAGAAACCTAGAAACATGATGGCAGATAAAGGCCAAATGGTCCATCCGCAGCATCCACTATCTCCTCCTCTCCCATAAGAACATAAGCAATGCCTCCACTGGGTCAGACCTGAGGTCCATCGTGCTCAGCAGTCTGCTCACGCGGCAGCCCAACAGGTCCAGGACCTGTGCAGTAATCCTCTATCTCTATCCCCTTTTCCAGCAGGAAATTGTCCAATCCTTTCTTGAACCCCAGTACCGTTCTCTGCCCTATTACGCTCTCTGGAAGCGGATTCCAGGTGTCCACCACACGTTGGGTAAAGAAGAACTTCCTAGCATTCGTTTTGAATCTGTCCCCTTTCAACTTTCGGTATATCCCAGTATGGCAATATTTATGTGTTTTTTATGTGGGCGAAGTATAGGACAATCGAGCTATTGTGACAGCACTGATGAGGTTGGCTCTTGGGCAATGGTGGAATAAGGCATTATGACTTAATCTCGGCTCCGAAATGTTGCTGCTATTTGGGTTTGACCTAAGTTGGCCACTCGTTGGAAACAGGATACTGGGCTTGATGGACCTTCAGTCTGTCCCAGTATGGCAATTCCTATGTTCTTAAAATAACTATTGGGTCTTTTGCTGTAGTGGAGGCTGCCTCTTTTGAGCTTTCTGCAGCCTAGGGCCTCCTCTGTGTAGAACATATACATAAGCATGGATTAATGAGAGCCAGCATAACGGATAGTGTAGCTGAGCTTAAAGGTTTGGATGATTTCCTGGAGGAAAAGTCCATAGTCTGTTATTGGGAAAGACATGGGGGGAAGCCACTGCTTGCCCTGGACCGGTAGCATGGAATGTTGCTACTTCCTGGGTTTTGGCCAGGTACTAGGGACCTGAATGGGCTACTGGGCTTGGTGGACCATTGGTCTGACTCAGTAAGGCTATTTTTATGTTCTTAGGTACATGAAAAGTGGAAAGTTGTACTCGGAGACTTTGAAAAGTGGAAAAATTCCATTAGCTTGTGCTAAATGCTAAGGAGCCCATTTTATACTAGGGGCTATTTAGCGTATAGTGTGCACTAATGGACTTAGAGCATCCTAAGCTTTAGTAAAAGGGCCCCAATGCTCGTTAATACAGTTGAACACTTTAAATCTATATTTTCATTGCTACCAATAAAAATATGCTGGGTAGAAAACTTACATGCAAAATTTAGCTCCCAGGACAACAAAAAAAAGTAATTATACCTTTATAGAGCTGATTTTTCTGAGGATAAAATGCCTTTTACCCATGGAAATTGCTTTGAAATTGCTCTCCGTACCTGTAAATGCGCCATATTAGGAGAGTTTATATGTAACAAAAATGCTGCATGAAAGGCAGAGCATCGCACCTTTTATAAATAACAGGAACACAAAAACCATTATAAAAGACAAGAATTAAAAGAAAAGATGGAATGGGAAATAACATTTTGATAGCTTTGCATGAACTTTCTTGAGCCTGTAAAATGACAAAGAAGAAAAGGGATTTTTGAACAAAGGTATCCATTTAAGAGAGATTCTCACCACTTATGCGTTCTAGAGGACAATATATTAAAAAAAATCTGGCCCTGGAGAAATGCCCAAGTGGGTCTGGTTTTTCAGTACATCCAAAACAGAAAATCATACTTGTTGTTAGCTTAAATAATATGCAAGCATTTCTTAAGAATATTCCTTTTGGAGGTTATGGAAAAATGAATTTAGTTGAGTGTTTTGTGTTTTTGTGGTTTTTTTTTTTTTTTTTTTTTTTTTTTTTTGCAATATTTGGATGACATTGGTGATTCCTTGAGTAACATAACAGTGCTTTAACCCATCCTGTGCTATAGGTCACTGGCAATGTTCCCTCTAAGCTGAGCGCATGAGCGATTGCTCACTATTTTCACTGGCGTCGCTCATAATTTTTCTCGTGTCGCTCACTATTTTAAGTTGAAAGATGTAGCGGCGGCTCCTCAAGATCCCCGACTGCATCGGACTTCCGACGCAGATGGGGATCGTGAGAGGAGCCGCTGCCACGTCTTCAATGGCGTACCAAGGGGGGAGGCCGTCCGCCCCGGGTGCAGCCTTAGGGGGGGTGCACAGCCGGCCTGGTCCAGAAAATGATCAATCGCCAAGGCAAAGTGAGTATCGCGGAGCCCATCCCGGACCTGGCTGGCTGTGCACCCCCCCCTAAGGCTGCCGTCGGAGAGGAAGTTCTGGCCAGCCAATCACTGCCTGGCTGGGCGGAACTTCCTCTCCGACGGCAGAATTGACGTCGGGGGAATGCTGGTCGGCCCGACGGTGGGAAGCAGAGAGAGCTTGGGGCAGCTGCGGCGGTGGCTTTGGGGCCTGTTTCCCCCGATGGTTGCAGCAGTGGCTTCGTGGAGGGTATGGAGAAAGAAAGAAAGGGGGCAGGCAGGGAGACAGAAGGGAAACAGAAAAAAAGAAAGGGGGCATCAAGAGAGAAAAAAGAAAAAGGGCAGGGAGAGAGGAAGAAAAAGTTAGGGGAGGGAATGAGGTCTGGAGGAGAGGAAGCATACAGGCTGAAAGAAGGGAAGAAAGATTGGATGCACAGTCAGAAGATAAAAGTGCAACCAGAGACTCATGAAATCACCAGACAAGGTAGGAAAAATGATTTTATTTTAAATTTAGTGATCAAAATGTGTCTGAATTTATATATGCTGTCTATTTTGTACTATGGCCCCCTTTTACTAAACCACAATAGTGTTTTTTAGCGCAGGGAGCCTATGAGCGTCGAGCAGTGCTGGGCATTTAGCGCAATTCCCTGCGCTAAAAACTGCTATTGTGCTTTAATAAAAAGGAAGGGGGGTATATTTGTCTATTTTTGTATGGTTGTTACTGAGGTGACAATGCATAGAGTCATCTGCCTTGACCTCTTTGAAAAAAACCCAGAATAGGAATGATAATTAACATTTTCTCAGCATATAGTGTGCTTTGTGTATTTTAATTTTATTGTTGGTAGATCATTTTGACTTGGTCATTTTAAAGTAGCTCGCAAGCCCAAAAAGTTTGGGCACCCCTGAGCTAGAGCATTGAAGCTGTGTATTTCTATTTTATCCCCCCTTTTACAAAACTGTGGAGCGTTTTTTAGCGCCAGCTGTGGTGGTAGCAGCTCTGATGCTCAGAATTCTATGAGCGTCAGGGCTGTTACCACTGTGGCTAAAATCCACACTACAGTTTTGTAAAAGGGGAAGGGGTTAGTTTGTGATGACATATTCCATACTAGGCGAAGGTGTTTTCTGTTTGTTCGAAAGACATGGTTTTCTGTTAGGATTGACAGTGTAGGATTGATCTGTGCTGGTCTGGCTTGTTTAGTTTTACAATGGGTGTATTGATGTACTGCTCACTGCAATATGTAAGATGCTGCCTTTTCCTAGGTACTCATGTGTGACGTGTGGCTTGTTACTAAAAATCATGTTTTTCGTACGGGGGGGGGGGGGGTGCCAAAAAATGATGGGCCCCGGGTGTTACATATGCTAGGTACGCCACTGTATGTAAAGATACCAGAAAGCTGGTGAAGCAAAAACTTTAAGTAAATTGTTATTCTTCTAAGTTTTGAGTATTTAACCCTCCCACAATCTCACGGGCACTCGTTCTCCGCGCCTGCTCATAAATTTGTGGAGTATGTAACTTGTCGCTCATGCATATATTTTTTTTTTGCACACACCTCATCAATCCTTAGAGGGAACATTGGTCACTGGGCTTGCTTGCTTATCTCAGAAATCTGTTTCCTGGGGAGGGGGGCAAGAGGGGGAGAAGTACCACAAGTAGAATCCCATACCATGTATATACCATGTGGATTTCAGCTATAAAATGCAGTGGTCGGAGCTACAGCCCCAAGACCCTGGGGTTGTGGGTTCAAATCCTGCACTCCTCCTTGTGACCCTTGGCAAGTCACTTAAATTCCCCAGTAGTGTGAGCCCGCCAGGACAGATAGGGAACAAGGCTTGAGTACTTGAATAATTTGTAATCCACCTAGAATTGTAGGATATGTGGATTATAAAATTAATAACACAAAAGTGCAGGTACTGCTAGGGGTTTTCTCAGGAGTACAGATGTATTCAGGTCTAAAAGTAATTTATTTAGGGCCAGTGGTGCAGTAAGGGGGGTGGGGGGTATGGTCCGCCCAAGGCGCCATCTTGGTGGGGGGGGGTGTGTGCCGGCACCTGTCTTCCTCTCTGTCCTCTGCTCCTTCCCCACCCTCGTACCTCTTTAATTTTCCCGGCGTGAGCATATCGCGAACTTGCTGCCCGCATCCGCATTGGCTCTCTCCGAGATCGCTTCCGGGTCTCGCATCTAAGAAGTCATGTCATAGGGAGAGCCAACACGACATGGGTGGCGAGTTCGTGATGCTGCTCGCGCTGGGGGAAATTGGGGGGGGGGGGAGGGATGGTACCGCCCTGGGCCAAACTCACCCTCGCCACCGTGCTGTTTAGTCGCAGTAACAACTCTCCCATGGCAAATATACCAAAACCCATAAAATCTGGAATGCTAATGTTTATATATTATGTTTTTGATTTTTGATATACCACCTTTTTTCTGGTACAACTAAAGTGATTTACGTATTCCATACAGGTATTTTCTTGGTGTCTAGTGGGTTCATAATTTTAAAGACCTGTTAACTAAAGGGTGCTATGCCCTTAATATGGGGTTAGAACAGGGGTGGACAACTCCGGTCCTCCAGGGCCAGAATCCAGTCAGGTTTTCAGGATTTCCAGCAATGAATATGCGTTTGAAAGCAGTGAATGCAAATAGATCTTATGCATCTTCATTGAGGAAATCCTGAAAATCCGACTGGATTCTGGCCCTTGAGGACCGGAGCGTGATTCTGAAAAAGTATGCACCCGTCTCAGTGTGTGGATTTGAAGCGACGGCATGGCCAGGGGCAGATCGTGGACGTTCCTAAAAGTTTAAAGTGCAATGTTACACAATACATTTCTCCTATTTTGAAGAAGCTTCATTGGCTGCCAATTCACTTCAGTATACAATTTTTTAAAAAAAAATTCTGAAATTTGTCCAGCAGGGAATCTATGACACTTCACCTGATTATCCCTCTCTTCTAAGAAACTGTGCTAGCGTTTTTTAGTGCAGGGAGCAGAAGAGGGAGGTATTTGTTAGTGTTTGACACTGTAAAGGCTTACCAGATCATTAAAGGTCTGAAAAATGTTTACCATTGGATAGGCCAGGGATCTCAAAGTCCCTCCTCGAGGGCTGCAATCCAATCGAGCTTTCAGGATTTCTCCAACGAATATGCATTGAAAGCAGCGCATGCACATCGATCTCGTGCATATTCATTGGGGAGATCTGAAAACCCGACTGGATTGTGGCCCTCAAGGAGGGACTCTTGAGACCCCTGGGATAGGCGGACAAGGGAGGAAGGGAGATGTGCGAGACTTTGATAGGAAGATAGGACTCAATTAGGAAACCAAGGAGGCATGGGGGCACCTTCTGGTGATTTAGACAGGTCGTGACCTGTTTGGGCCGCCGCGGGAGCGGACTGCTGGGCATGATGGACCTATGGTCTGACCCAGCGGAGGCACTGCTTATGTTCTTATGTTCTTAACAATGAAGTCTTGCTTTTCTATTGCGGGCCCTGTTTCATGGAAGGTAGTGTTGAATCTTGAGATTTTGTGGAGATTTGTTGAAGTTTTGAAAATTTACTGAAAACATTTCTTTGCTCGAGCCTTTTTATTGATATAAGAAGGTCATACTTACTTTGAGATGGCTCTTCCTTTTTTAAAAAAATTTGTTTATTTTTATTGTTTTTTGTTTTATATTAATGGGAGATAAGTTATGTCTGTTTATTATGTGTGTTCTGAGCCACTTAGGCATTAAGCGATTAAAAATATTTTCATTATATAAATAAATATGCTCAAATGTGCGCATAGCTTAAGCCCAGGCGTTCTGGCTGGTTTAAAAGCCTGCGCCTAACTGATGAGTCGCACAATAGCGCTAAGCCTGATTCTATAAAAGGTATGAGCACCTTGTAGAATCGAGCTAAGCGTCATTCTGGTTGGCGCCAAATTTTTAGGTGTAATATACAGAATCTGGCCCTCGAGGATTAACTTGGGAGCACTTAGCCCCTCCTAAATAGGAGATGGTACATGCTCCCACATTAGTTCTTTTGCAGATGCCCCCTTGCTAATGGAAACGGAGCATGACGTGCCAAAAAAAAAAAAAAGCCCTACACTAATGCTGCATTAAATCTGAGTTTGGTGTATGGGAAAGTCTTGGGTTAAGCTAAGTCGATAGGAAAAAGTCCCCTACTTTGCACTGGGTCATTGCTGTTTAAATTAGAAAATTTTAAAAAAGGCTGCTTCAAGCTTATGAATTTTGCACAAACATTTTCTACTTTTCCAGATTTCCCAGCTTGTGAAAGAAGCCAAAGAGGGACATTGTGGCCTGGATTCTCTCAGTGCTTTTTTTATTTTTTAGGTGAAAGTAGGCGCCCAAGCTCAGTTAAAAAAAAAAACCCAAAAAAAAAACCACACCATTTTAAATGACAATTTTTTACTGATATTCAAAGCACGTATTGGTGTCTAAAAATCAGTGCCAGAATCTTACCTCCTTGGGCACTTTAGGGTGCCAAACACCACTGTGGACATTAGACGACTTAAAGCATCTACATAGGTGAGAGAGGTGCTGGAAACCCCTGGCCTACATTTCTGGTCCCCATGTGGGATCCCTTAGAGCAGGGGTCTCAAAGTCCCTCCTTGAGGGCCGCAATCCAGTGGGGTTTTCAGGATTTCCCCAATGAATATGCATGAGATCTATGTGCATGCACTGCTTTCAGTGCATATTCATTGGGGAAATCCTGAAAACCCCACTGGATTGCGGCCCTCAAGGAGGGACTTTGAGATCCCTGCCATAGAGGGTTAAGCCAAGGGAATCTGTCACCAGGAGTGGGATCCCTAGGATAGTAGACTTCGGGGTGTGTCAGAGTGGGCAGACTTGATGGGCTATGGCCCTTATCTGCCGTCATCTTCTATGTTTCTATCTTTCCCGGAGGCATGATTTCTCTATATGGCGCTGTCACGTGATTGATACACGATTGGTGGCTGCCAATATTGGTGCGGTATAGGGAATCCAGGCCTTAGTCTTTCTGGTTCATTGGAAAGCTATAAGTGTTGGGTCCGAATTAAAGTTTTATTTTGAATGATGGATCTATGTTATATCTATTAACGGACAGATTATTTAACAATTTATACACCGCATGAAACTATGCGGTTTACACATTAGCCACATACGTATTATCCTGATCGCCCTTTAGTCGCCAAACATACGATACAAACAAGGACAAATGTAAATTTCCCATCCCCCCAGACAAAAATAATACAATATCAAAAACAAACATCAAATCATAATATCAATACTGATAGTCTCAAATCATAATTTTATCAAATAAAATACAGAAAAGCATTGAATATTACATTCAAGGCAGAAATATTCTTAATACTATAGGCCTCTTCTATCAAACTGTGTTGGCGGCTTTTAGAGCAGAGAGCCGCGCTGAATGGCCCGCACTGCTCCCGACGCTCGTAGGAACTCCTATGAGCGTCGGGAGCAGCGTGGCTCTCTGCGCTAAAAACTGCTAGTGCCGTTTGATAGAAGAGGCCCTATATCTTAAAACGGAAGAGACTGCCGACACACTAGCATTGGAAGTCATCGACAAAATGACACTTATTTTTGATGCTGTACCTTATTTTAATGCAATGTGGAAAAACGAGCCAAATTTTTGCAAATTAAAAAAAACAAAACGTTTTAACATGTTCTGCATGAGTTGGTAAAATTGAACATTTAAGGGGTCCTTTTTATCAAGCCGCGCTAACCCCTGCGGCCGGCTAAAAAACTAAACGCCTTCTCAATGCAGGTGTTGGCAGCTAGCGCGGCAGGCGGTTTAACGTGTGGTATTACGCGCGTTAAACCCTTACCGCAGCTTGATAAAAGGACCCCTAAGTGATACTAGCAAAAAAAAATTAATTCAAATTAAAGCATCTGCTAATCCAGTTCCCGGGAGGCATGTCTTAATCTCCTCTGCCTTTATGCATTTGTTGTTTTTTTTTTTTGCAACAAATGTGGGCCATATACCGACCTACTACAACTTTTACATTTTTGTTAGAAAATTTTTTTAAAAAAGGAGACAAAGTTTGAAATTTTTTTTTTATATACCACCTACAGCCCAAATGGTTTACGTTCAAGTACTCGAGCATTTTCCCCTGTCTGTCCCAATGGGTTCACACTCTAATGTACCTGGGGCAATGGGGGATTGAGTGACTTGCCCAGGCTCACAAGGAGCAGTGTGGGATTTGAACCCACAACCTCAGGGTGCTGAGGTTGTGGCTCTAACTACTGTGCCACACGCCCCCCCCCCCCCCCCCCAAGATATAGTTAAATAGTTATGGCAACAAATCCCATTTGACTGGTATGATAAAGCTTTTGGAGTTTCATATCGCCATATGACCGACCCTAACGGCATCTGTTTTTTTGCGGGCCCTGCTCCCTGTAGCAGCAAACTTTTAAGATAGCTGTGTCCTCAAAGGTCAACATTTCGAGATGAAATTGTGCATAAAAAGTGGCCATGCTTTTTTTTTTTTTTTTTTAAATTAATTGGACCGCTACAGGCGACACTGTGTCGGCTGGCTAATGAGAATCCGCGTTCTTTTAAAAATGTCAGCACAATTGTTTCAGTAAAAAAAAAAAAAATTAAAATGGGAAGAAAGAATCATATTCATGATAGCTTATAATCTAACCGGAGAGATAATTACTTTAATAATCGAGACATACAAGATAGCTGGAGGATAAAAGTACACTGGCCTCGCAGGATGGTAAGGCGAATGAAGGTGCACGTGGCACGCACATAAAAAAAAAAAAGTTGATTGAGTTATTAACATTATGAGCACGTCTGTCTCACATCATGGAATTAACAATTGATCATCTTCACTGGGCTTTAGCCTTCATAAGCATGGCATGTTTATTCATTGTCGTAGCTGTATCGCCGAGGCACTGGAGATCATTAACGCAACACAATGCAAAATGATCAAGATGTTTTCAGTATTTAATATTTGCATTTTACACAGATAAAAACAGGCTTTGTGTCTTGGGGTATGATTGGCATTAATGGGAAATGAATAACAGTTGTCTGGTTCGCCTATGTTTAATACATTCTCGGAAATAAACGGGCTTATGTGTGGTAAATATTCTGACGATATAACTTATATTGCTAAGTAAACAATACACAGATCTGATGGCAGAAGGAATTAATTTCATTTCTCCCTTTCTCATTAAGGGAATTTTAGAGAACGACATGGGGGACAAATTTTTCCTGTCCCTGCCCCATTCCTGCAAGTTCCAACCTCATCTGCAGAAGCCTCAAACACTTTTTAAAACCCGAAGTAGCAACATTCTAGAGATCAGATTGTGATGTCGTCATGCCTCATTCCACCAATGCTTAAGCTCCGTCCTCATCTGCACAAGCCTCAAACGCTTTAAAATCGTAAGTGTTCGAGGCTTGTGTGATAAAAGCAGAGCTTACAGGAATGGGACAGCGACAAAAATGGGGACGGGACAGGAAAATTTGAGTTCCTGCGGGGATGGGGAAAAATTTGTCCCTGTGTCATTCTCTAGGGCAGGGCTACCCAATTCCGGTCCTCAAGATCTACAGGCAGGCCAGGTATTCAGGAAATCCACAATGAATATGCGCGTAAGAGATTTGCCTGCACTACCTTCTTGGTATGCAAATCTCTCTCATGCATGTTCATTGTGGCTATCCTGAAAACCTAGCATGTCTGTAGATAGCAAGGACCGGAATTGGGCAGCCTGCTCTAGGGGATGTGCCTACTTTCTTGTAATGGAGGGGTTCTCAACCCCAGTCCTTGGGACACATCTAGCCAGTCAGGTTTTCAGGATGCCCACAATGAATATTCATGAGATAAATCTGCATACTCTTCCTCCATTGTATGCAAATTTATGTCATGCATATTCGCTGTGGATATCCTGAAAACCTGACTGGCTAGATGTGTTCCAAGGACTGGGTTAAGAACCCCTGCTTTAGTATGATAAGTGAGTTTGGTAACAAGGATCTCAAAGTCCCTCCTTGAGGGCCGCAATCCAGTTGGGTTTTCAGGATTTCCCCAATGAATATGCATAGAAAGCAGTGCATGGGCATAGATCTCATGCATATTCATTGGGGAAATCCTGAAAACCCGACTGGATTGCGGCCCTCAAGGAAGGACTTTGAGATCCCTGGAGTAGGACTTTACGCATGTCAGGATTGGAGCATCAATGATGTCAGTGACTGGAGTAAAACTTTTGCATGCTCTGCCTGGAATTTTGCGATTTTTGTGCTGGGTAGATTAACTTTAAGAAAATGCTGAAAACATAACTATTTTGTTAATGCTTTCTTGTGCATCCTAGCGTCAGGAGGGCATTAACATACTTCAAGAATATTCTGATATGTATTCAACTTTCAATGTCTTCTAGCACTTTTATTGTTGAAATTTTATTTCATAATGGTGGTTAGTGTCCTCTTGAATTCTGTGAGATATTGGGGGAAGAATGTTAAAAAGGTGTTTGTCTAGTCCAGAGGTGGGCAACAAGGGTCTCGATCCAGTCGGGTTTTTAGAAGTTCCCCTAATGAATATGCATGAGATCTATTTGCATACAATGGGAGGCAGTGCATGCAAACAGATCTCATGCTTATTCATAGGAGAAATCCTGAGAACCCGACTGGGTTGCGGCCCTCGCTGCCCACCCCTGGTCTAGTCTGTTCTGTGATTTGTAGTGATCGCAGGGAGCACGAGACATATCTAATGTGTAAACTGCATAGTTATTTGCCGTATTTATTTTTAAATAAAATAAATACAACATAGAGTATATGCTTATAATTGTTGCTATTTTCCGGGTCTCGTTGCATCTGGGTAGGTAGAACCAACATTTCGGTCATCGTTCTTCAGGGTATGCTGTGAGGTCTGCAGTTTCTCTTTTTATATCACTGACCTGATTGAGGGAGGTCTGTACCTGCCAAAATTCAAATTTCCTACCACATGTCATTTGTGACCAACAAATTTTCCCGCCAAAATTCAAATTCAAGACTAACAGATCTCCCTGTTCTCAGGTCAGTGAACCCACTATATATAAAGGCAAACTTCAGACCTCACATTATACCTTGAAGAAAGCCACAGTATTATGGCTGAAATGTCGGTTCTACCTACCCAAACGTGGCGAGACCCGGAAAACAGCAACAATCGTAACTCCAACCATGGAAGCCTAAGAGACCATACATGCTTAAAAACTGGGTGCAAACCTTAGAGCTGGTGTAAGTGTGGGCACTTGAGTTCTGGTGATATGCGTGTAACTTAAAGCATTCTCTGTTATGGGCTTGATTTTTGTATTTGCTGGCAAATATTTGAAAAAAATAAGTGCTAAGGGCTCCCTGAACTGAGTGTGATTTATAGAATAGCATTTGACATTGATATCTATACCAAATTTTAGGTACAAGGATTTACTCTAAGGAGGGGATTCATCAGAGGGCAATAAGGCCCTGATTCTCCAAAGTGCATCCCGGTTTTAGGCAGCTGTAGGTGTCCTACAGCCAATTGGGATGCAAGTTTAAAAAAAAACATCCTCCCCAGGCAGCCTGCCTATATTGAAGGCACCTCCGGGAGCCTAGGGAAACCCACAAGACCGCCTAAGGGCCTTAGGCGAACCTACGTGTCTTCCTAGTAGAGGAAGAGACACTTACAATGTAGGCCAGCAAAATGCTGGCCTACATTGTAAGTAGATGCAGCCGCTATACTTATCGCGATAAATGTAGCAGTTGTCTGTCCGATCGCTGGCAGGAGGGTGCCCAATCCCTCCTGCTGAAACGCCGCCCCCCCCCAACTCCCAATTGCCAGCAGGAGGGTTCCCAACCCCTCCTGCCGGAAAGCTGCACCCCCTCCGGACCCCTCTAACCTCTCCCCCCCCCCCCAACTAATCTCTAAATTGTTGGATGGCTGGACAGGTCTTACTGCCATCCAGCTGGCAGACCCGCCTCATCGAAATGAGACGGGCCTGCCCCTTGCCGGCCCATCCCCACTAAGCCCTGATTGGCCCAGGAGCCTAGAGCACCCTCCTGCCGGCAATCAGACAGATGGCCGCTATACTTATCGCGGCAGGGAGATCCCTTGCCGCGATAAGTGTAGTGGCAGCATATACTCTAACCCGATTCTCTAACCGGCGTCTAACATGGACACCAGTTACAGAATCGGGGTTAGTGTAGGCCCGATTCTGTATAGGATGCCCCTCCCGGGCGTCCTATACAGAATCAGGGCCTAAATGCATTAACACGCTAACCACTAAACACACCCATAGAATATAATAGGTATTTTCAGTGGTTAGTGAATACGATCACGATTGCCCCCACAATAGCCAATTTGTTTATGGCTAATATCAAAAACATTTGTTTATGCTAATGAATTATGGAAATATATTTTGTGCTGGGCACACTACATAGATTTTTTTGTCTGTGGCGTGGATCAAGACTAGAGCTCAGCTCATTTTTTTTTTTGAATATTTAAATGGATGTCATCCGCTGATTAAATTTGAGTTGCAATGTAGTGAAAGTGAGACTTCGTTTCTGGAGGTGCTGATGCGGGTTACAGGGGACAAATTTTTTTTTCACTTCTGTCGTTTCTAAGAAAACTGACAGGAATTCGATTTTTGCATGTTTAATCACTTCCTGCCTGAGAGCGGGGTTTATAATCTGCTACTGGGGTATTGGTTTGTGTGGAGTGTGTTTTTCTGACCCATGATAGTATTTTTTTTTTTTTTGCCCCTAGCCTTATTACTTTGGTAATGGGAAGGTGCAGTTATATCTGAGTCCTGTTTTTTTTTTCTCTACACTAACTCGGGGATCTCAAAGTCCCTCCTTGAGGGCTGCAATCCAGTTGGGTTTTCAGGATTTCCCCAATGAATATGCATTGAAAGCAGTGCATGCACAAAGATCTCATGCATATTCATTGGGGAAACCCTGAAAACCTGACTGGATTGCGGCCCTCAAGGAGGGACTTTGAGACCCCTGCTTTAACTGATCCTACGGTTGCAGATTTTCCCAGTCTCTCTCCACCACCTCTTTCAGGAGACTGTTCCATGCAGCCCTAGAGCAGGAATATCGTAAGAACTTAAAGACTAGCCTTACTGGGTCAGACCAATGGTCCATCAAGCCCAGTAGCCCAACTCTCATGGTGGCCAATCCAGGTCACTGGTACCTGGCCAAAACCCAAGGTGTAGCAATATTCCATGCTACCGATACAGGGTAAGCAGTGGCTTCCCGCATGTCTTTGCCAATAAACACCGATGTCTAATTTAAGTATATGCTTAGATTAATAACCCCCACTTTTACGAAGTTGCGTTAGGCTTTTTTTTATCACCAGCCGTAGCTCCGACGCTGATAGCAATTCTTTGAGCGTCTGAGCTAAAACCATCAGGCTGGCGATTTAAAAAAAAAAAAAAAAAAAAGGTTAACGGCTTCATTAAAGGGGGATAAATTTGTAATCTTATGTGCCTCATCCATGTTCTGCCCAAATTATTCCCTTGTACACCTTCTGGGAACGTTCTTGTCATCACGTTGATGTGCACTCTTACCCCAGTTGGTACTTAACAAGAAGCCATTTAAATACATTTGTGGGTTACATACACACAAAAATGACCTCCAGTTAGCCCCGATTTGTGTACAAAATGGTTTCTCCTCTTGAAAGTACAAAGGCTATATTTCTTATTCTTACAGACATTTAAATACCTACGTGATGAAAATGCACATTGAGTTGAGTCTGTCACTTGAAAGGAAGCTCCGGAATGAGAGGGCATAGGATGAAGCTAAGAGGTGATAGGCTCCCGAGTAATCTAAGGAAATACTTTTTTTACAGAAAGGGTGATAAGATGCATGGAAAAGTCTCCCACTAGAGGTGGTGGAGACAGAGACTGTATCTGAATTCAAGATGGCCTGGGATAGGAACGTGGGATCTCTTAGAGAGGACGAGATAATGGTTACTGCGGATGAGCAGAATGGATAGGCCATTTGGCCTTTATCTGCCATCATTTTTCTATATCCATAGAGCTCTATGACATCACAATGCAGGTGTAAAGAGCCTTAGCCTATAGGAAGAGGAAATGCAAATGTTGGTGTCTTGGCCAATAGGGAGAGGAGGAGGTAGTGGATGCTGTGGATGGGCACACTGGATGGGCCATTTGGCCCATCATGTTTCTATGTTTACTAACTTTTTGGCTATATTGAAATGCCTCTGAATATTCACAGGAAACACCTACATTCCTAAAATGTAATTTTGCTCTGAGTTATTAATTCACTTAATAAGGATAAGGATCTGATTGTGGATATCCAAAAGTTTGGAAGGAAAGAGGAGGTTCTGCTGTTGGGAGATTTCAACCTGCCGGATGCGGACTGGAATGTTCCGACTGCGGAATCGGAAAGAAGTAGGGAGATTGTGGATGCCTTTCAAGAGGCTCTGCTCAGACAAATGGTGACGGAACCCACAAGGGAAAAAGCGATATTGGATCTGGTCCTCACAAATGGAGAGAGTATCTCTAATGTTCGAGTGGGTGCTCACCTGGGTAGTAGCGATCATCAAACGGTTTGGTTTGATATAACGGCTAAAGTGGAGAGCGGCCGCACGATACTTAAAGTCCTAGATTTCAAACGTACGGACTTTAATGCAATGGGAAAGTACCTGAAGAAAGAGCTGTTAGGATGGGAGGACATAAGAGAAGTGGAAAGACAGTGGTCTAAGCTGAAAGGAGCGATAAAAATGGCTACGGACCTTTATGTGAAGAAAATCAATAAAAACAAGAGAAAAAGGAAGCCGATATGGTTCTCCAACCTAGTGGCTGAGAAAATAAAGGCGAAAGAGTTGGCGTTCATGAAATATAAAAAAACCCAAGAAGAGGAGAGCAGAAAGGACTACAGGGTGAAACTGAAAGAAGCCAAGAGAGAGATACGTTTAGCGAAGGCACAGGCGGAAGAACAAATGGCTAAAAATGTAAAAAAGGGAGATAAAAATTTTTTCAGATATATTAGTGAAAGGAGGAAGATAAAAAATGGAATTGCTAGGCTAAAAGATGCTGGGAACAAATATGTGGAGAGTGATGAGGAGAAAGCAAATGTGCTAAACAAATACTTCTGTTCTGTGTTCACAGAAGAAAATCCTGGAGAAGGACCGAGATTGTCCGGCAAAGTTACACGAGAAAATGGAGTAGATTCTGCGCCGTTCACGGAGGAGGGTGTTTATGAGCAACTTGAAAAACTGAAGGTGGACAAAGCGATGGGACCAGACGGGATCCATCCCAGGATACTAAGGGAACTCAGAGAGGTTCTGGCGAGTCCTATTAAAGACTTGTTCAACAAATCTCTGGAGACGGGAGTGATTCCTGGGGATTGGAGGAGAGCGGATGTGGTCCCTATTCATAAAAGTGGTCACAGGGATGAAGCAGGAAACTACAGGCCGGTGAGCCTCACTTCAGTTGTTGGAAAAATAATGGAAGTGTTGCTGAAAGAAAGGATAGTGTATTTCCTTGAATCTAATGGGTTACAGGATCCGAGGCAACATGGCTTTACAAAAGGTAAATCGTGCCAAACGAACCTGATTGAATTTTTTGATTGGGTGACCAGAGAGCTGGATCAAGGACATATGCTAGATGTAATTTACTTGGATTTCAGCAAAGCCTTTGATACAGTTCCTCATAGGAGGCTGTTGAACAAACTTGAAGAGCTGAAGTTAGGACCCAAAGTGGTGAACTGGGTCAGAAACTGGCTATCGGACAGACGCCAGAGGGTGGTGGTTAATGGAAGTCGCTCGAAGGAAGGAAAGGTGACTAGTGGAGTCCCTCAGGGTTCGGTGCTGGGGCCAATCCTGTTCAATATGTATGTAAGTGACATTGCTGAAGGGCTAGAAGGAAAAGTGTGCCTTTTTGCAGATGATACCAAGATTTGTAACAGAGTAGACACCGAAGAGGGAGTGGATAATATGAAAAAGGATCTGCAAAAGTTAGAGGAATGGTCTAATGCCTGGCAACTAAAATTCAATGCAAAGAAATGCAGAGTAATGCATTTGGGGATTAATAATAGGAAGGAACCGTATATGCTGGGAGGAGAGAAGCTGATATGCACGGACGGAGAGAGGGACCTTGGGGTGATAGTGTCCGAAGATCTAAAGGCGAAAAAACAGTGTGATAAGGCAGTGGCTGCTGCCAGAAGGATTCTGGGCTGTATAAAGAGAGGCGTAGTCAGTAGAAGGAAGAAGGTGTTGATGCCCCTGTACAGGTCATTGGTGAGGCCCCACTTGGAGTATTGTGTTCAGTTTTGGAGACCGTATCTGGCGAAAGACATAAGAAGACTTGAGGCGGTCCAGAGGAGGGCGACGAAAATGATAGGAGGCTTGCGCCAGAAGACGTATGAGGAGAGACTGGAAGACCTGAATATGTATACCCTAGAGGAAAGGAGAGACAGGGGAGATATGATTCAGACGTTCAAATACTTAAAGGGTATTAACGTAGAACAAAATCTTTTCCAGAGAAAGGAAAATGGTAAAACCAGAGGACATAATTTGAGGTTGAGGGGTGGTAGATTCAGGGGCAATGTTAGGAAATTCTACTTTACGGAGAGGGTGGTGGATGCCTGGAATGCGCTCCCGAGAGAGGTGGTGGAGAGTAAAACTGTGACTGAGTTCAAAGAAGCGTGGGATGAACACAGAAGATTTAGAATCAGAAAATAATATTAAATATTGAACTAGGCCAGTTACTGGGCAGACTTGCACGGTCTGTGTCTGTATATGGCCGTTTGGTGGAGGATGGGCTGGGGAGGGCTTCAATGGCTGGGAGGGTGTAGATGGGCTGGAGTAAGTCTTAACAGAGATTTTGGCAGTTGGAACTCAAGCACAGTACCGGGTAAAGCTTTGGATTCTCGCCCAGAAATAGCTAAGAAGAAAAAAAAAAAAAAAAAAAAATTTAAATTGAATCAGGTTGGGCAGACTGGATGGACCATTCGGGTCTTTATCTGCCGTCATCTACTATGTTACTATGTTAATAGAAATGAGCAGTAATTTCAGGACTTTGGTGACACGAAAGGGAAACTAAAGAACATGCCCTGGTTTTTACCCTTCAGTGTGAGTCACTGATTTATTAAAGCAGATAAACAGCCCTTTTTATAAGTTGATTACACAAGAGTCTTATCCAAAGAGAGAACATTTTGCAAGTCTGAGAGTTGAGGTCACCCTGAGAAAAAAGGGGAAAGCCGAAGATGAGTCGGAAAACTTCATTTTCCCAGAGAAGCGACAATTCAAAGTGGGGTTTTGTTTTGTTTTTTTTTTGCTCTTTCAGAGTGTTCCTTGTACAAAGAATTGGCATCCCCTGTGTAAAAACTGCCATAGTGCTCTGATGTGCAAATACTTCAGAGCAGTGCACTACACAGGAAGTTAACGGCTTTAGAGCAGAGAGAGAGAGACCCTAGATCTGCATTTCAGAGGCTGTAACTATCTACCGGTGGAATCGGGGGGAGGGGAGAGAAGAAGGAGGCACTTTTGGAGCAGAGCTGGGAGGCATCAGTCTAACGAAAAAGATTTGTGGCCCGCTATTTAAACAGCATGGCCATTAAAAAATAAAAAATTGCTGGCTGTGGCCTTTTAAATGAGCCATGTATTTTTGTGCCATTATTTGGATACCGGGTGATATCTACTATATACGCAGTGTGGTAGCGTTGTTGCTTTATGGGTGACGTCGATATTCAAGGTGGGAGGTTATCAATATGGGCTACAATTAAGAATAATTATTTTTCTGTTACCCCCCGTTCCTAGTATCTAGGTCTCATTGAAAAAAAAATTGTAGTCTATATTTAAAACTTCCCACCTTAGCAGTGGTATAGTGAGGGTGGTGGTGCCCTCCTCCTCTGCCCTCGTCTCCATCCACCAGCTCCTTCCCCAATTCCCCCTCCCACTGCACACGTGCCTCCTTCCCTTCTCTTCCCCCCGTACCTCTAGTTCACCGCTGTGAGCAACAAGAACGTCAACGTGCTCCTCGTGACCCTGCTGGTGCCCCCACCAACATGGCGCCCGGGGCGGACCGCTCCCCCCCCCACCTTCCCCTTACTACACCACTGCACCTTAGTGTGAAAGGTTTCAGTCTCTGGGAACCAAAGCTCCTACTGTGATGTCACAATACCTCATTCCACCAATGCCTAAGAGCCAGCCTCATCAGTGAGGTCACAATGGCTCAATTGCCCTATACTTACATATAACCATTTCTTTTTTTTCTTTAATTAAGGGGCAGAGTTATTAACCTGAGCTACGTTAAGATGCTATTATACGCTTATCCCCAGTTATTACAGTAATAACTAGGTCTCATTGCTAAAATGGGAGCTGTACTAAAAAAGCATGAGATAGGGGCAGCGTTCAGGGGTGGATCAATGTAGGCCTCTGTTCAGATGACTATTTTACCACCGTCTGTATACTTTTGCTAGACCACTCATGCTCTGCATTTGCTGTTCCTTGGCAGCAGTCGGAGCGGGGAGGTCCATAATGGCTTTCGGTAGTACTGTCCCGATAATGCTGCTGAAATCATTAGATAGAGCAGGCAAGGGCAATTACAGTATTTGGAAACGCTGCCGTTACACATTCGAATATCGGGACCTTTGTTTATAATTCTAGAGTCAAAAAGGAAGTCCTATTTTGGGGGTGGAAGAGAGAGAAAGGCATCATGGATGGTGCTTTTCCAAACAACTAAACGAGCATGTATGTTAAGACATCAACAGGACATTTCTATGCTAGTGCACCTTATCTATAAGGTAGAATACACGCCTAGAATTTAGGCATGAGCAATAAGAACATAAAGAGTTGCCATATTGGGACAGACCGAAGGTACATTGAGCCCAGTATCCTGTTTCCAACACTAGCCAATCCACGTCAAAAGTTATCGGGCAAGGTCCTAAGGAGTAAACCAGATTTTATGATGCTTATCCTTAGGAATATGCAGTGGATTTTCCCAAGTCCATCTTAATAATGGACTATAGATTTTTGTTAAGAAATTATCCAAACCATTTTTAAACCTATGGGGTCCTAGACAGGCACAGTGGGACCCCAAGTTCTGATCTGTGTCCCACACTTATCCAAGACTTAACACCTGTAGTATTCACTCATAAATACGAGTGCACAGACAAAATTCAAAGTTCTTTTCTCTTTTATTCTTAGGTTAGCTGAAGCTCTCGCACACTCGTAGAAATAGCAGAATATGTGACGCAGAAAATAAAATTACTAGTAGAAAATCTTATAGCCTAAAGGGCTGATTCTATAAAGGGCGCCAAAAGTTGGCACCTAACTTAATTGGCAAAATCCCCTTAACAGCCTCAATAATTGGTTTAAAAAATTTTAATTGGGTGATAGACACATATCTAAATCTATAAAAGATAAGGCACCTATCGTAATGCGCATAGCAGCGCCTAATGCCTAAGTTGGGGCGTTTTTATGGGCGGAGCTTAAGTTGAGCGCCATTAAGCGTGATTCTTCAAAAAACTTAGGCCCCTGAAATGTAGGCTTTTAAAACCTTCGCCTACATTTCAGGTGCCTTAAGGTTTTACATAGGCACCACTATTCTGTAAACTATGCCTAATTGTGATTGACATGTCTGTCAATGTTCTGACCTATATTGTGAATGTACTCTTGTAACCCGTTCTGACCTCCTTTGGGAGGATGGGCTGAATGAATAATTTAAAAAAAGTCCACCCTAAGCTCTAAGGATATCTAGAGGAAGGGAACCCAAGCTTATCTAAACATAAGAACATAAGCAGTGCCTCTGCCGGATCAGACCACAGGTCCATCTTGCCCAGCAGTCCGCTCCCGCGGCGGCCAAAAACAGGTCAAGGCCTGTCTGAATCATCAGAAGGGGCTCCCTTGCCACCTTGGTTTCCCATTTAAGTTCTGCCCTCCTATCGAAGTCCTAGCCCTCCGGTCTTGCACATGTACGACCAGGTTGGTTTACTCAGTACCCCACGATCCCTCTATCCCTCAGGAATCCATCCAATCCCTGCTTGAATCCCTGTACCGTACTCTGCCTGATCACTTCCTCCGGTAGCGCATTCCAAGTGTCCACGACCCTTTGGGTGAAAAAAAACTTCCTTGCATTTGTTTTGAACCTGTCTCTACTTAAATGGTTAAGTAGATAACAGAAATCTTGTTGTCCACCTCCCAGGAGACACCCTGAGGTTGTGGGTTTTGACATGTGCTACTCCTTGTGATATTCGGACCGGTCACCTGGTCCCCCATTGCCCCAGTATATTAGATAGATTGTGAGCCCACGGGGACAGACAAGGAAAAATGCTTGAATACGTGAATTAATTCATGTAAACCGTTCTGAGCTCCCTTGGGAGAACAGTACAGAAAATGGAATAAATAAATAGTGTGAAAAGTTTCAGCCTCTGATAAACAGAGCTGGTATTGTGACGACATAATGCCTCATTCCACCAATGATGTCACAATGGCTTGATTTGACCTATACTTGGCTCACTTTACTACATTTTGATTTCTAGAGTGGTGCAGTGGTTAAAGCTACATCCTCAGCACTCTGAGGTTGTGGGTTCAAACCCCCTCTGCTCCTTGTGACCTTGGGCAAGTCACTTAATCCCCCCATTGCCCCAGGTACATTAGATTGTGAACCCACTGAGACAGATGGGGAAAAAATGCTTGAATACCTGAACTAATTTTATGTAAACCGTTTCGAGCTCCCCTGGGAGAACAGTATAGAAAATTGAATAAATAAAAAATATCCCAAAAACATGACTGGATAAATATGTTCAAAGGCGGAAGATCTCTTTTATAAAGGCACCTTTTAGTTCCCTCTATAAATGCTTCATTATTTTGAACCCCTGTCCCCCCTGGTTTCATTCATTCCACCTGTCCTGAGCAGTTATTTCAGGCCCTGAGTTTCTCTAATCCATGAATAATGATGCATTTAGAATCTGAAAAGGGAAAAGAAATGATAAATCATCTAATCACAGTCAGAATTCTGCTCCCTCAAGATAAGTCTTTTGTATTTCACTCACTTGTGTGTTATTAGTTGAATGGCGTACATTACATTTTTCATTTTCATTTAATTTATGTGGTAACGACAAGTGTTTTTAGATAGTATACAGCACATTTCATAACTATTAGAACAGGTAATGGAAATATTATAGTTCAACTCTAGGTATTTTCCTGTGTTGGGACTGAATGATGTGTATTCCTTTTTGTCCTGTTAGCGATGATCTTTTGTCTCCCCGTTTATTATGGACTTGTAACAATTTCCAGAATACAGTAAAACCTGGGTTTGCAAGCATAATTCGTTCCAGAAGCATGCTTGTAATCCAAAGCACTCGTAGATCAAAGTGAATTTCCCTTAGGAAATAATGGAAACTCGGACTATTCGTTCCACAATGCAAAATACTATACGCACTTGTATTGCAAAGACCTGGCTCATTTAGAACAGTCACTACGCTCCTGCAGCGTCGGAGTGAGAAGAACCACCGGCTAGGTTGTGATGATGTGACGCGTGTATACTGTATGTACTTGTATTGCAAGACTTTGCTTGTACAGCAAGTTAAAATTTAATAAAATGTTTTGCTTGTCTTGCAAAACACTTGCATACCAAGTTACTTGCAAACCAAGGTTTTACTGTATTTATTTAAAAGATTTTATATCCCACATATCCAAAAATCTATGCAGGCTACAAGAAAAACACACATAAGTTAAAACAAACAAAACACCAAAATGTTAAATCCAAATTAAAACATTCTAAAAATGTTATAAATCAACGTAACCTACCTACAAATATCATTAAATAAACTGTATCTAATACTTTTCATAATTAAACAATCTAAAACTAATGATATCAACACCACAAATCGCAAAAAGCTTCCTGAAAATCATAGGCCCTCGCATACCGACGAAAAGCTAAGAATGATGAACGGTGGTCTCTGTGTAAAAATGGAATGAAAGTGTCGAAGGAAATTGGTATAGGTAAGGGCGTCCCACAAGGGTCTGCCCTCTTGGCATTACTGTAAAATATTTACATGGTTACCATAGGAACGATGTTTGAGACATTGGATATTCACTATATGCGGACCTTCTAGCGGTTCTTATTTTGGACCGAATGTTGAGTGGATGAAATTGCATGGATTACAACTTAGTGTTAACAAAACTGAGGTTGGAAGAGATGTGGATGAAAAGTGACAGAATTATTTGAAGGTGAAGGATGTACAGTTGGAAGCTTAAACAAGAAATGACTGTTAGGGGTTAGTTTAGATTCTAGTTTGTGTACGAAGCGTGAAGTGTCGAAGTATTAAAGCAGTTTATACCCATAGGACTATAGCCTTGTACCGTGGTAGTGCCAATTTGTTCTCCTTTCCAACTCTGCATCTATAAGAGGTTCCTAGATAGGACACTAGCCTTTCAAGCTGTCAAAAGGAACAAATGCCTAAGTGAGTTTATCTTAAATGCATTTTCTTACCAAACCTTTAGAAAACCAGTTAAAACTTACATTTTTGATAACTTTGTCTGATTTCATACTTTTTGTCATATTGCTGTCTGTATGCAGTCTCTTATTGTAAACCTCTCAACTGTTTGTGATATTGCGGTGTATAAAAATAAAGATATTATTATTATTATTATTACTAGTCTCGTAGCCCGTTACATTAACGGGTGCTAGAATATATGTGTGTCTGTCTATTTCTTTCTTTCTCTCTCTCTCCCCTTAGCCGCTTTTATTTCTGTCTTTCTTTTTCGTTGGCTGTCCATCACCACCCCTTGCCTGCTCCCCCTGTCCATTCTCCCTTCCTTTTACCTCCCCTTCACTGCTCTCCTTATGCAACAGCAGCTCTTCTCCCTTTGTTTTACCTCCCCCCCCTGTCCAGCAACACCTCTTTCCTTCTCCCCCTGTCCAACATTAGGCCTCAGTTCCTTTTTCTTCACCCCCACTGTCCATCAGCACCTCTTTCCTTCTCCCCCTGTCCAGCAGTAGGCATCCCTTCCTTTTTCTCCCCCCTTCTCCTTCTTATCCCTTTGATACACTTACCTTGCTCTGCCCCTGATCAGAGATTCCCGACAGCCGCCCAGTTGCACCCATTGGAAAAGTTCCCTCTGCCGCATCCCGCATCTTTCTGTGTCCCTTCCTCCCTCTGTCTCTCCAAAGCAGCATTCCCTCCCCCTCCATTCCCCTCCCCCCACACCAGTTCCCTGTGCACCTGCCCCTGTCTTTCTTCTTTTCTTTCTGTGTCCCTTCCTCCCTCTGTCTGTCTGTCCAAAGCAGCATTCTCTCCCCCCATACCAGTTCCCTGTGCAGCAGCATTAGCGTTTCCTCTACCCCCCTTTCCCTTCCCACGGTCCCGACTACAAACCTGGTGATTCCAGCAGGGTGTGCAGCAGTCTCCACATGCTGCTTCAGGTCCTTCTACTGCCCTGATTTACTCTGGCACGTCCCTGATGACATCATCAGAGATGCAGCAGACCAAATCAGGGCAGTAGAAGGGCCCGAAGCAGCGTGTGAAGACTGCTGCACAAGCTGCTGGAATCACCAGGTTCGTAGTTGGGTCCGTGGGAAGGGAAGGGGGGGCGGCGGCAAAGGACTCGGGTCCTGGGCAGCGGGGTCAGTTTAAGAGCCGGGGTGGAAAGTTGCTTGGCTCCTCGGTGGGGGCGCTGAGCGGCCGCGATCCCTCTCCTCCGAGACCCCCCCTCGGAAGAACAGAGATCAGCGGCTGGCTGCGGTCCCGGCTTGTGGAGGCGATCGGCGGCTGGTGACTTATAAGCACGCATGTGCACTCCTGCGGCCACAGACCTACTGATCATGGAACATGCAAATAGGAGTGCGCATGCGCGGCTAGTGTTTTATTATATAGGATTATTATACGATTATATTAAAGTGAACTCTCAGTTTTCTGGCTTCCTCAGCAGAAGAGAAGTTGAGACTTAAGTAGGGGATGGCTAAAGAGACTTGGCACCTAATCCAGATGAAACATACAGTAGCTACTCCCTTTTGTTATTTATAGCCTCTGAAGAGATTGCACTGATGGGTTTGTTATAGGGGAAGGTTCGGTCGGGATAATGTCTCCAAATGGATTCGTTTTCCACGTATCACGTCTCCTAGGGCAGGGGGTACTGGGGGGAGGTTCACAATATGGGTTTAGTGGAAGCCATTGATCACAGTCCCGAGTCAAAATTGCAGGGCCTTAGCGCAGACCATTTTAAAAGCTGCAGATCGCGGTGGGAATTGTCAGGTAATCTCTTGGCCTCTGCCATGTAAAGTGACGCAGTTGTTTATGGATGTCCATGAATTATTCACAGAGATCTATAAATGTGGTGTGTGTGTTGTTGTTGTTTTTTTTTTCCCCCCTGCTACATACTTTTGGTTCTTAAATTGTTCGCCTACCAAATAAGCCTCAGTTGTGCAAGTTTTTGGATTTGTGATGCACCGCTGTAGAAGGAAACGTGCTCTTAATTACTTACTCTGACAAATAATATTCATCGTGGCCGAAGGTACTGCTTTCTGAATATCTTGCTTTATTTCCATTTTGCTATTGACTGCTGCAATTACACCTTATTCATGTTTGGGGTTTTTTTTTTGCCTTTGGCAGTATCAGATTTGCTTCCACCCGTTCAGTCAGTTTGAACATTTTCTGTATTAACCTATTTTGGTTTCTGTTCTTGGCTATTTTCCATAAAATCCATTTAATGAAAAAGCAATGCAGCATAAAGATGCTTATCAAAATCTATTTAGGCTGGCCAGGGACCATGCTAAGTAGCAGAATCTTTTTAGACTTCGGTCCTTGGTGGTTTAAAGGTAGGTTTCTAACCAACATTAAAAAAAACAACTCCATTTTAATTTTGCTTTGTTTCTGGGTTTTAGTTTTCGGCAAACAATTTAACCCATGCTAAAGCAGTATTTCTCAAACTGTTCAAGCCAAGTACCCCCTAAGCCCAACATATACCAACTGAGTACCCCCGCCCAAACTCTGCCCCAGACTCTGCCCCCATAATACTACTACCACTGTATTTTCCCACATATAGGACCGCCCCCATGTATAGACCGCAGAAAAGGGTGATCTATGTTTAAAAAAATCAACCCCCAGGAACATAAGCCACACCATGGTATTAGCCGCAGCTTATCTTCCGGTACATTAACTGGCTTTTTCAACCATCCCCCCCCCCCCCGTATCTCCCTTCAAAACCCCCTCGCTGCATGACGCAAATCTCCAGTGGTGCAGGGCAGCCAAGAGAACTGATGTCAGCCTCTTGGCAAGCAGTGCGGGGGCAGGCCGGATGTTGAGATCACGGCTGCTCTGCACTTCTGGAGATTCAAGCTGTGCGCCAAGGGGGTTTTAAAGGAGGTACGGAGGGGGGGGGTGATAGTTGAAAAAGGTACCGGGGTGGGGGGATGATTTTTTTACATAGGCTGCCCCATATAACTTGGCTGTACCTCATACATAAGTTGGTAAAACCCATGTATAGGCCACGGCCTATATATGGGGAAATACAGTAATTGTAATGCAATTTCTTTCATCCATTTTTCATATACACAATATAATCTTGTTAATGCATAATGGTACCACAAAATTTAAAAAGCACACTTTTTACACAGAGAACATGTTAATTATTTATATTCGGGTTTTTTCAAAGATGTTAAGGCAGATAACTTTAAAATATGCAATGTCACCTCAGTAACAACCATACAAAAATAGAAAAATATAGTGCAAAACAGACAGCAGATATAAATTCTCAGAACTGACACTAAATTGAAAATAAAATCATTTTGGTGATTTCATGAGTGTCTGGTTGCACTTCCTTCAGACTGTGCATCCAATATATTTTTCTTTCTTTCTTTCTGCCTTCTGCATGCTTCCTCTCCTCCAGACCTCATTCCATTCCCCAACCAACATCTTGCTGTCCCTCCATGAGTTCAACTTTTTTTCCTCTCTCATCCCCCAGATCATTATTCACCACTGCCCACCAGCCTCATGCCCACTTCTGCTTCTATCACACCTCTCCAACATCATGCCTCATCGCTCCCTCCAACACTATGCCCAACATTCTTCCCCCTCTCATCCTATTCCCCATTCATCTCTACGTCACTCCTCTCTATGCCCAATTTTCATCTTCCTTTTTCCCCATGTGCACCATCTCTTTCCCTCCCACTCACACACTCGGGCCCAATTGTCCCTTTCTATTCTCTCTCCGTCCCAAGTTAGTGCCCCTTCCTCCTTCCCATGTGAAGCCTCCTCTCAATCGGTCTGCCAGTGCTGCACGCCACAACTGCAGGAACGGAAAGGAAGGGCCAAGCGCAGATCCACAGGCTTCCCCCCCCCCCCCCACACACATCAATTCTGACGTCGGAGAGAAGGTCTGGGCCAGCCAATCGTACACGTGAATTCTGACGTCGGAGAGAAGGTCTGGGCCAGCCAATCGCTGGCCCAGACCTTCTCTCAGACATCAGAATTGACGTCGGGGGGAAAGTCCATTCCAGCAGTTGCGGGGCAGTTGGCGGTCAGCTCGCGCGTTGAGAAACCCTGTGCTGAAGCATAGAAACAGAAAGGAATCAAAGAAAGAAAAAAAATAATAAAAGATCCTGAAAAAGTCATAAGGGAAGTGGCAGGTTTTCCCATGCCTACTCTAAGAGGAAACGGGGATTATCTGTGTGCGTGGAAACCTTGAATTAGTTTACAAAAGGAGATATTCGGACTTGTTAAAGCTTTCTTTTTATTGTTCAGGAGTGATAAGTAGATGGTTAAATCTGGTCTCATGAGCTCACTCAAGCATCTACTGTATTCTGATATTGCTTTAATAAAAATAATCACAACAAATTCCAGAGTTTAATTACAAGGAGAAAATATTTCTTCACACATGTGCAATTAAACTGTGGAATTCATTGTTGCAGAATGTGGTGAAAATCAGTTAGCTTAGCAGGGTTTTAAAAAGGCTTGGATAATTTCCTAAAACAGAAATCCTTAGGTCATTTTTGAGATGACCTAGAGAAATCCACTGCTTAATTCTAGAATAAGCAGCATAAAATCTGTTTTACTAATTGGGATCTAGCTAGGGACTTGGGTTGGCCACTGTTGGAAAACAGGATACTGGGTTTGATGGACCTTCGGTCTGTCCCAGTATGGCAGCTCTTATGTTGTTAACCAATTTATAAGGAGTGTAAGAATATAATGACTTGTCATTGCCAAATAAGATGCTTTAGAAATGAAAACAATGGATCTGTCTATTGTCTGTTTATTAAGCAGTGATTTAACCACAATGAGAGAGGCCCTCAACTTAACCTGTTGGTCCAAAAGGCATTTGATTTATTATGCAGATTGAGATCTATTTGAAAATAACTTGACTCCGCTCATTTCTGTCTGGTAGTCCAGACTTTGCTGCTTTTTTTTTTTTCCTTTTCCAATTCTTTATTCATTTTCATATCTCATAACAAGTATACAATAATCATCAGACTTTGCTTCTAAGTTATTTGGACTACGGTAATGTTATATACCTGAGTTGCTTTTTGTGGGCGTGTGTGGTGCAGTGGTTAGAGCTACAGCCTCAGCACCCTAAGGTTCAGGGTTTGAATCCCGCACTGCTCCTTGTGACCCTGGGCAAGTCACTTAATCCGCTTTGCCCCAGGTACATTAGATAGAATGAGAGCCCGTCGGGATAGTTAGGGAATGTATATGAAATAATTCTGGTCGATACTGGAAGCCCGTGAACTTTACTGTCAAAATCAGTAATGCTATCATTCTGTACTGTTTGTAGGGTTAAAAAAAAAAAGTGTGTATATATTTTTTAACCCTACAAACAGTACATAATGATAGCATTACTGATTATTGGCAGTAAAGTTCGCGGGCTTCCAGTATCGACCAGAATTATTTTTCAAATTTTCTTGTCTTGCTGCATAAAGTATTTTATGGGGTAACACCAGGTTATTTATCTCAGAGTAATATACTCTGGTTTCCCCCTATTTTTATTTATTCATTTGATTCCATATTCACCCTGGAGGGAGTTGCATTCCTCCAATCAATCCTTCCTGTCTATTATTCCATCCTTTAGGCAGCTGTTTCTGGATATTTACAGAGACTCCAGGCGTCTCTGTAATGGTTTCAACACTCTGGAACTCTCTCCCGCTATATCTGCGGACAGAAAAATCTCTTTAAGTCATTCAAGTCTCACTTGAAAGCTTATTGCTTCAAAATGGCGTTCAAACTTAGTTCCTTATAGTCCGACATTTTGTAACCTTTTTCCTGTTCCTTGTGACTACGTAGTCAGTATCTTAAGCCTGTTTTTTGCTTATTTCTGTCTTTTTACGCATCCTAAACCTAGCCCCTAGTTCTTATCCTGTTTGGGTTTCCCTCATGATATTGTATATCTTTCCTGCACCTGTTTGTCGTCTTGTGTCTAGTTTTAGTTATTTGGCCTGCGTACATCTCCCTTGTTCTGTGTTTGGTGTTTTTGGTTGTTTTTACTTTTTTTTTTTTTTTTTTATATATATAGCTCTTGTTTTTATTTATTGTAAACTGCTTTGATTTGACCTTTTTTTTTTTTTTCTAAATGGTGCACTATACTTCCTATTTCTTCTTGGTTATCTTTTTGATATTCTCTTTCATTCCTTTGCTTTGCCTGATGGACTGGACAAATGGCGTTCTAAGTTATTCGATATTGCATAAGAACGTTAAGATTTGCCGCCGCTGGGTCAGACCAGTGGTCCATCGTGCCCAGCAGTCTGCTCATGCGGCGGCCCTTAGGTCAAAGACCAGCGCCCTATACGAGTCTAGTCTTACCTGCTTATGTTCTGTTCCAGCAGGAACTTATCTAACCTTTTCTTGAATCCCTGAAGGGTGCTTTCCCCTATAACAGCCTCCAGAAGAGCGTTCCAGATTTCACCCACTCTCTGGGTTAAGAAGATCTTCCTTACGTTTGTACGGAATCTTTTCCCTTCTGCAAATGATTCTCTTACACTGGAAGTCAGCTCAATTATTAAACTCCTCTTTTTGGTGGGCTATAGGCATGATGATTCATAAATATGAATGCAAAGCGAATTTCCTTACTAACAGGAGCTTTAAAACTAACAAAATATGGTTTCCAATAACAAATGTCTTATTTTTGATGTAATTGTTTCATTTCGGCTGATAACTTTGAGTATAATTTCTTATCCTAATTTGTTACCGATTGCTTGTAATACTTAATTTACTAAAAGCTCATTGGCTTCCAGTGTCTCATCGTATTCTATATAAATCTATGTCTGCTTACATTCAAATATCTCTTATTTAAAACTCCAGCTTTTATTTATAAAGCATTGATACCATATAATTCTTCTGGATTATTGAGATCAAATGACCAACATTTATTGGTCATTCCTTCACTTAAAATTATCAATACTCGACGGAAATTTATCTTTACTATTACAGCGCCTCAGACTTGGAATTCACTCCCACTTTACGTAAGAGGAAAAGAACTTGGAAAAGTTTAAGAGCAAACTTAAAAGAGTGTTTTTCTTTTTTAAAGATGCAGTCAGTATTTAATTGATTTGCCTACTGCTCTTCTGTTTATTTTTAAACCTTAATTCAGTTTTGTCTTTCCCTTCCTGTTGTGCTTAACCTCTAATTGTTTACTCCTACATTACTTAGATTGTATTTCTTTCCTTGCCTTGTGTTCGTAAGTGAGGTTTTTTTTTTTTAAATTATGTTTTGCAAACTTAGTCCCTTGTTAGTTATGTATGTTTATTTTATGTATATTTTAACTATGTATTTTGCCGATTTGTACATCGCTTAGAATTTGGAATAGGCGATTAATCAAATTATAATTAAACTTGAAACTTCTAATTGAATCTTATCTCATTTTTGGTGTTTACCTAATCGTATGTACATTTAAAATGGTCATATAATTCTAACACACCACCAGTTATGCTGTATTTTCTTGCCAGAAATTTCACTCTTGCAATTGATCACAAAAGCCAGATAAGGGAAAAGGCCTCAGAAGCCACGGGGTTTATTAATACCAGGTCTATGGGTGAGAGCTAAAACTTAGGGCTCCTTTTACAAAACCGCACTAAACCGCTAGCCACTACCGCCTCTTGAGCAGGCGGTAGTTTTTCCGGCCAGGGCGGGGATTAGCGCATGATTAAGTCACGCACGCTAAAGCCGCTGACGTGGCTTCGTAAAAGGAGCCCTTAATCTAAGCTCCCCCCCCATGCTTCGATCATCAGCCAGAAAACCCTTTATTATACTGCAGTGATTGTGTTATATGTAAACAAATAAATTTAAATAGACTGTTGCAAAAAAAACAAAAAACCCTGAACTTATCTTTATAGTCAAACCTTGATTTGCGATCATAATTCATTCCGGAAGCATGCTTGTAATACAAAGCACTCGTACAAAGTGAATTTCCCCATAGTAAATAATGAAAATTCAGACGATTTGTTCCACAACCCAAGAACTTTAATAGAAAATACTATACTTGTATTGCAAGGCCTTGCTCATTTAGGGCAGTCACTACACTCCTGCAGCGTCAGAGAGAGAAGAACCATCGGCTCAGTTGTGATGTGTGTACACTGTATGTACTTGTATTGCAAGACATTGTTTGTATATCAAGTTAAAATTTAATAAAATGATTTGCAAACCAAGTTGCTTGCAATCCAAAGTTTTACTGTATATTGATGTGCAGTGTAATTGAGTAGAACGGGGTACACGTATATTGTTTTTTTTGGTATTTTTTTTTCTGCGTCAGGATTTACAGAGACTAGGAGTCACTCGATGAAGTTAGAGTAATACTTTTAAAACCAATAGGAGGATATATTTTTTAATCTGAGAATAATTAAGCTCTGGAATACGTTGCCAGAGGATGTGGTAAGAAGTTTGGACAAGTTCCTGGAGTAAAAGTCCATAAACTGATAAGACAGACATGGGAGAAGCCACTGCTTGCCCTGGATTGGTGGCTTGGAATGCAGCTGCTACTACCGTATTTTCACGCATATAACGCGCGCGTTATACGCGTTTTTACCTACCGCGCATACCCCTCGCGCGTTATATGCGTGAGCGCGGTATACAAAAGTTTTTAAACATAGTTCCCGCCCGACGCCCGATTCACCCCCCCCAGCAGGACCGCTCGCACCCCCACCCCGAACGACCGCTCGCACGCGCTCCCACCCGCACCCGCATCCACGATCGGAGCAAGAGGGAGCCTAAGCCCTCTTGCCCGGCCGACTCCCCGACGTCCGATACATCCCCCCCCCCCCCGGCAGGACCACTCGCACCCCCACCCCGAAGGACCGCCGACTTCCCGACAATATCGGGCCAGAAGGGAGCCCAAACCCTCCTGGCCACGGCGACCCCCTAACCCCACCCCGCACTACATTACGGGCAGGAGAGATCCCAGGCCCTCCTGCCCTTGACGCAAACACCCCTCCCCCCCAACGCCCGCCCCCCCCCAAGAACCTCCGACCGCCCCCCCCAGCCGACCCGCGACCCCCCTGGCGACCCCCACGACCCCCCACCCCCCTTCCCCGTACCTTTGGTAGTTGGCCGGACAGACGGGAGCCAAACCCGCCTGTCCGGCAGGCAGCCAACGAAGGAATGAGGCCGGATTGGCCCATCCGTCCTAAAGCTCCGCCTACTGGTGGGGCCTAAGGCGCGTGGGCCAATCAGAATAGGCCCTGGAGCCTTAGGTCCCACCTGGGGGCGCGGCCTGAGGCACATGGTCAGGGGGGGTCGCGGGTCGGCTGGGGGGGCGGTCGGAGGTTCTTGGGGGGGGCGGTCGTTGGGGGGGGAGGGGGGTTTGCGTCGAGGGCAGGAGGGCCTGGGATCCCTCCTGCCCGTAATGTAGTGCGGGGTGGGGTTAGGGGGTCGCCGTGGCCAGGAGGGTTTGGGCTCCCTCCTGGCCCGATATTGTTGGGGAGTCGGCGGTCCTTCGGGGTGGGGGTGCGAGTGGTCTTGCCGGGGGGGGATGTATCGGACGTCGGGGGGGGGGGGGCATCAGGCTTTCAGGATGGGGACAGACCTTCAAGGGGGGACAGTGCACGGAAAGTCAGGGGGGGTGAACGGAGAGTCGGGACAGCGCACGGAAAGTCAGGGCAGTGCACGGAAGTCAGGGGGGTGAACAGAGAGTCGGGACAGCGCACGGAAAGTCAGGGCGGGCGAAAGGAGTGTCGGGCATCATGCGCGGTATACCCGTGAGTGCGGTATACAAAAGTTTTTGTACATATCATCGTGATTTCTGCGCGCTATACCCGTGTGCGCGTTTTACACGGGTGCGCGTTATTTGCGTGAAAATACGGTATTTGGGTTTTTGCCAGGTACTTGTGACTTGGATTGGCCTCCGTGAAGACAGGATACGGGGGCTAGATGGATCATTGGTCTGATCCAGTAAGGCTGTTCTTATGTTCTGTCACCTGTCAGTCAACCAATTTCTGATCCAGTTAATTACTTTGGATCCAATCCTCAAGCTGCACAATTTATAAATGAGCCTCCTCTGAGGAACAGTATCAAAGGCTTTGCTGCCTTCCCATCGAGGAGAACAAAATCTATAATAGAGCAAACAGTTTCAACTGTTTCAACTATCATTTCCAAAAGTGCAGCACAGAAAGTCAAAATATTTTTGCACAGTATATGGCAAACCTAGTGAGAAATAGGAGGCTCAATAGAACTGAACGGTGAGAAAAGAAAATACAGATGGCAAACGGGTTATCTTTACAGCTGGAGGAGATCAGTTGTATTTGCACATCTGTCAGGAGTTTGCAACACCTTGTCTTGCTCCGCAGAGCACTGGCCATAAAATGGGAAGGCATCTTGACAGGTTTGCAATTAGTTTTAAGAGGTGGCTGGCTGCTGGCTCAGTCTGTGCAATTTCCCTGCCCTGTTCTGGGAATACACCTGTTGCTGCTTTGCCACCTCGGCTGCAGCAAAATCCATAATACGACAGAAGCTTGTCCTAAGAGGACACAATGATCTGAGGGCTGATGTCTTGAGAGGAAGGAGTTAGAATGCTCAGGTCATAACCTTAGCCGCAGTCACAAAGCTATTATCTTTCTGATTAGGTAAAGTATAAGCTTCACAGAAGGATTTCAATGCCTGAAAACATGGTCTGAATGGCTCCACAAGTAACATGAGACCAAGTAATCATTAGAACTAAATTTGTATGACTGCTTTTATATTAAAACCAGAGTTTTAAGGGTTTATTGATCAAGCAAAAATGGTTCCTAATGGAGAACTAGCTTACCTCTTTTTCCAGATATAATTGATTCATTCAAAAATCCCCTCGAGGGCTATAAGGAGCAATTTTCAAACAAATCTGTTGCTAAATATCCTCGGGGAGTGAGCGGTGACCAGAGGGTCTGTGGAGAGACCAGTGTACGGTGAAGTTCTGGCCGACAGTGGCTGGTGGAGAGACCGATGGTGACCAGTGGAGGAATCCAAGGGACAGGCTATAGCTAAGAGACCGGCAACCAGAGTGACTGGTAGGGCACAGAGTGAGTGTTCCGCAGTGACCAGAAGGATTGGCTTCCAGAATGTCTGGAGATGACCGGGAGTGACCAGAAGGGACTGGCAGTGGCTGGAACAATCTTTGACAAGCCCGAGAGACCCGGAAAGGTCATGTGATGAAGGTGTTAAGAGCATTGCCTGGAAGACCAGAGTAGCTCGGGAATGAGGAAGTAATGGTTGATGACCGCTCGGCCCATTCACACCCTGGTCACTTTTCTGGTAAGACTAGATGAGACCTTGCTGGTCTTACCTGACATTATTTACTACGTAGGTTACTACTTTAGAATTGTGTTGAGGGTAAAAGCCTTTTCTTTTTAAGGTCGATTCAGTCCTGTTAACCCTATAACGTTCTGGACATGTAAAACCCTAGGAAAAGCTAGCCTGTCAAATCAAACCGTTCCCATTTAGGAGAGCAAGAAAGACCTTCCTTTTTGCCAAAGATACTGAAATGAAGCGACTCCTTGTAAACTGACCCCTTCGAAAGCAACTAACTTTAATCTCTCGTCCCTTTTATAGTTGGGGAAACTGTCCCCTTGTAGGGTTCTATCGGTATCCTCTCGTTCTTTTGTGCTCTGTAGTCCCTGTCTTTAGCTTAATGTCCTCTCCCTATACTGTGAATGTTCTTTTGTAACCCGTTCTGAGCTGTTGGGAGGACAGGACAGAAATCTAAATAAATAGTGTTAGAGCTAGTCACAAATACAATAACAGTTCTCTTGACCTATTAACCACTCTCTTTCACCTCTTAAGTTCAATCAATTTGTACCTTCTTTTAATCTTGTGTAAACCGCATAGAACTTCATGGTCCTGCGGTATATAAACTTGTTATTATTATTATTTTTATTATTCAGTTTTAACATATATAGGCAGTAGCGCTAAATTTTACAGTATAGGTAAAGGGCCATTCTGGAACGAGGTTCCTGGAACCAGTGGGCCCCCTAATTCTAAAAACTCACATGCCCAAATTTAGGCTTGGTGCACAAATTTGCAGGGCCAGATTCTATGCAGGGTACCCACAAAAACACTCCTTGATTTCATAATGGTTACAAAATCAAAATTTATTGGGATATTCTGTCACCTTTGCAGCAGCGCCGTTATGAACACAGCTTTTGACAAGCGAAACGGGGATTCCCCGTTGGGCTCTTTTTTTCAAAGGAGCCCTTGAAGTCCAGGGACGGAGGAAGCCAGCAGAAATTTTGAGACGACGCTGGATCCCGTGTATCCCCTCTACTGTTTGAAGCAGTGCTGGTGCTAGGATGCTTCTTCGACTAATGACACATCTCGCGAATCGATTTTACTCCTGCATTAGCTTCCATGCACCGGCTGCCCATTCAAAAGCGCTGCACCACCAAGGCCCCGGTCCTCGCTTTCAAAGCCTTCCATGAAACGATGCCGCACTACATGAAAACTAAACTACAAATCTACTTCCCAGAGCGACCACTGAGGTCCCAAGGAGGAAAAACGACTGACCATACTTCCTGGCCACTCCATCAAAACTGATGGGACTTTGGAGCTTCAGGAAGGCTGTGTAAACCTTCCTCTTCACAAACCCAGCGCCTTAAGGACGTGCACCTACGCCACCTAACTCTCACTAGATGCTACTTAAATGTATATGTTTTATCGTCATGTCTATATTGTAAATTATCCTAAAATGTGGCTGTAGTGCTGTTTTGTTCTACCAGTCCCAAATGGTGATATAAGCAATTAAAGTTTTAGTACAGGGCGGTTTTACATATTATTCATGAGTATGCCTCAGCCCCACCACTCCGCCGCTGTACTATCTTGTGACTGCGTGGAGATTTAAGTGGCACTTCATCACTGGCTGCTCATATTTTTTGTTTATATAATATTTTGTGCATTTTTATAAAAGAATATCTCTATTATAGAAATAGTATGAATACTTAGCTTATCAGCCAACGTCTGGGAGTCTAACCCGACATGTTTCGCGCCTGCCGGTGCTGTATCAAGGGTCTCCCTAAACATCATAAAAAGAACAGTTACCATCAAATACTGTGTAGCTGCCCCTCTTAATCCTTCATAATGCTATACAATTAAAGAATATGTGCTTACCGAGAACGCGCTTGTCACCCGACTCATAATACTGTTAAGAGTAAGATGGCCGCGGCGTCTAACTCCGGCATATATATACACTGTCAACTTTCATTCATAATCATGTACCTCCCCCCAGGATCTGGTTGGACAAACCCCTACCCAATCATAGACATCCACTCTATCTCCCCATTCAATCCAAAGGGTGTTACAGTGTCCAATGTAAAAATATATCTCTGCTCGCTTTCATTCAGTTTCTTGTGATCTTTCCCACCATCCCTCCCAATGACTCTTGTTAATAACACGCCATCTCTTCAATCGTGTGATTGTGTGCTTTCCAATGTTCTACCAGGGGAGCCTGCATAATCCCATTCACAATCCGTGATTTATGCTCTGTAAGCCTGACACGTATAGGTCTCGATGTACGCCCCACATATAGCAGATCGCAGGGGCAAACTATCACATATACTACATCCTGAGAGGTGCAGTCAGTCCTGGTCCTAGAGTATAGGATCAGCTCTCTCCCGGGAACCTGCCAAGAATCACCCTCGATAGTGGAGGAACACCATTGACTTCTACCACATCTATTGTGTCGCCCCCCCTTCCTGTCTAGGTGCCACCCCATATTTTTGGAAATTGCACTTCTGGCCCAATGTGACACCTCTTGAATATGCTATCCTGGGAAAAGGTTGAAGAATCTGGTGGGTCTGTACAATACACCAGTGTCGTTTCATCAGTGTCGCCACCTTTCTAGCAGCATTTAAAAAAAATATATAACTTAAAGATGATTTTTATCCTACACAGGAGATATAACAAAACCTTTAAATTTCCTTTCAAAATGTGAGAGGGTTATAAAGAAATTTAAAATTCTGTCATACAGGCGTCAGCCTCCCCCATTGGGACAAGATTAATCTGTTCAGAGATTTTTCAACTCCCCCAGCTATCAACCGAAATAGGGACCCCTTAAAAATGTAAGAAACTGATGCTAACAATTTGTTCTGTCAGGCAGCAGAGATGAGAGGTAAATCTGTTAAATATAGCCCTTGCATTACCTTATCACATCTTGTGCTGCTCCTTTCAAGGTGGATGGACATAGAGGGGCCTCGACATTCCCTCTGCTCCTCAGTGGTAGAATCAGTGTCACTCAGTGTCGTGCTCGACAGAAAAAGAGGAGTCTTCCTTTGCCCAGCACAGCGAGAAGCAAAAGAAAAGGAAATACAGCACAAGGGATTTTATTGAAAATTCCTGTGGGAAGTCCCAACTAGGATCCTGGTTTCGGCAGAACACTGCCTTCAGGAGACATACGAAACTGATAACAGGATATTACAGTGGTATTTCTATTTCAGGTAGTCATAAGAACATAAGAATAGCCTTACTGGGTCAGACCAATGGTCCATCAAGTCCAGTAGCCCGTTTCCGCAGTGGCCAATCCAGGTCACTAGTACCTGGCCAAAACCCAAGGAATAGCAATATTCCATGCTACCGATCCAGAGCAAGCAGTGGCTTGCCCCATGTCTTTCTCAAAAAAAGACTATGGACTTTTCCTCCAGGAACTTGTCCAAGCCCTTCTTAAAACTAGCTATGCTATCCGCTCTTGCCACATCCTCTGCCAGTGCGTTCTCTGAGTGAAAAAAATGTTCTTCCTATTGGTTTTAAATGTATTCCCCTGTAACTTCGAGTGTTCCCTAGTCTTTGAAACTTTTGACCTTTAGGAACGTTCTGAAGAAGTACTGACAGCCAAACTGAGTTCTTCGACAAGTTTCTTTAGAAGTTTGGCTGTCAGTACTACTTTCAGTACGTTCCTAAAGGTTTTGTCAAGACCTCCTGAAATAGAGATGCCACTGTAATAGCCTGTTGTTAGTTTATGTCCCCTGAGGAAGGCAGTGTTCTGCCGAAACCAGGATCCTAGTTGGGACTTCCCATACAAACTTTCAGTAAAATCCCTCGTGTTGTATTGACATCGACTCGGTATTGTGCAACATGGTCTCCTCTCTCTATCGCTAGAGCAACTGTAAAGCACAAGGAACACCGCAACCTACTTCCACTACAGCTTGTTTTTCGATTATGTCAAAATCATGGCTAATGCCATTGTTGGCGTACTTGAGTATGTGCCAACAGGTTCTAAATTAATTGATGGATTGTATTTCCTCTTATGCACCGTCTCGGATGTTACGCTCCAGTGGTCGTTGTGATTTAACAGTACCAACGCAAAAGTAGCGGCGTTTGGGAGACATTAAAAACCAGTGTCTCTTCATGTATGGGGCCTACTGAATGTCATAAACTTCCAGGCCACATTGGACGACAAGGGGCGTATTTTCCAAAAACTGTTAAAGCATCTTTCCTTTTACTAAGCTGCGCTAGCGGTTTTAGTGAGCACTGCAGTGCCACACTTGCTAAACGCTAACGCCTCCATAGAGCTTGCGTTAGTATTTTTCGTTTAGCGTGTGGTTTGCGCGCGCTAATCACGCTAGCACCCCTTAGTAAAAGGAGCCCTAAGGCACATTAATACCATGACAACTAACACCTTTTCTGTCGCTGCCCGCAGGCTTTGAAACTCATCCAGAGAGATTTCATCCTTAGACAATTTCAAATCTAGTCTAAAAACATTCCTGTTGAAAGATGCTTTTGAATGTTGATCGTCCTTTTAAGGATGTTTTTACGTTTATGCAAGATCTGCCTTTTGGCCGGTCTCTCTGTTCTCCCTACTTTTTTAGTTTTCTCAAATTTTGTTCTTTCCTATCCAAATTTCATAGCTCTTCCCCCTTCTCCTCTCGTACCATATCAGTCATTGTTTCTATTAAATGCTTCATGTTTGTTGTAGGTTTTGGTGTATTACTCATTTTTCCGCTTTACTTTTTAACTTTGTGAAATCACCTTAAATATCAATAAAGCGGTATATCAAATTTTAAAAAAACTTGAAGAAACTTGTTCCGCAAAATTAAATGCGGACACTGAAAACTGTGGATGATAGGAAATGTTTTATGATTTTATGTGTTTTGTTTGGCTTGGTTTGAGATATGTGTTAGGTTGTAATTTTTTTTTGTTAAAAGCGGGCTATAAATAATAAAAACTATGGAGCTCATAATCGAAATTTAAAACACATCTAAAAATCTGCAAGGAAAGGTTGCTCCTGCGATGCCACAGAAAGCTGGCAATTGAGATCCATTATTTTCTATGAGGTCAATGTCAAAGGAAGAACAGTTAACACCCTCAAGCTGAATATTTTTGCCTGAGTTTGGCAATTTTGTTCTGTTTAAACCCCGTGCACAGTGGCGGGCTTAGGCCTCTGTTTGAAATTTTCATTGCTTCGTGGAGTTTTTTTTTTTTTTACTGCCCATGATAAGATTTGAGCGGCTTGAAATCATGAATGATTACCGTTTTTGAAATAAGAAATTGAGGCTTTTTCTCTGTTTTTGTGTAATGGTTTTCTCTTGTGGCTAACCCACCGCGGGCTAGCAACAGTATATAAATGCATATTTAAATGTCTTATCGTATCTCGCCTTTCCTTCAAAGTATTCAGATTGAGAGTCTGTCCCCTTAGGCCTTATGACGAAGATCATACACCATTTTAGTAGTCTTCCTCTGGACCGACTCCATGTTTTTTTACATCTCTGCCTTAACCGCACAAGCCTTGGACACATGATTTTGAAAGTGTTTGAGGCTTGTGCAGATGAGGACAGCGCTTGCAGGAATGGGGCAGGGACGGGAAAAGAACTCGCCGGGATGGGAAAATGAGTGTCTGCGGGGACGGGGGAAAAATTTGTTTCCACGCCGTTCTCTAATATATTTGACTCATTTCCATAGGTACATAAGAACATATGAGTTGTGTTACTAGGCTAGACCAGGGGGGGTCCATGTGGTATCCTGCTTCCAACAATCTCCAGTCCAAGTCACATGAACCTGGCAGAACCCCCAAAACTAACAAAATTCCTATCTATTTAACCCTAGAGATAGGTAGTGGCTTTCCCCAGGTCTACCTTGATAATAGATTATGGACGTTCCTCCAGAAATCTGTCCAATTTCTTTTTTTTAAACCAGCTACTTTAACTGCTTTTACCACTTACTCCTGCAATGATATTCCAGAGCTTAACAATACATTGTGTGTTAAAAATATTTTTCTCTATTTGTTTTTAAGTGTGCTGCTTAGTAACTTCATGGAGTGTAACCCTAGTCTTTGTCCTGTTTAAAAGGGTAGAAAAGGGAAAGGTATTTCTTTAATATGTCATCCTACCCGAACCAAAATATAGGGCTCCTTTTACTAAGGTGCGCTAGTGTTTTTAGCGTACATGCTAGACGCTAACGCCGCCATAGAGTTTGCGTTAGTATTTTTCGTTTAGTGCGCGCTAATATTTGGCACTAAAAACACTAGCGTACCTTAGTAAAAGGAGCCCATAGTGTAAAGCAAAAAACGAGGATATCATGGATGTTACAAGGAAAAACCTTTGGGATATATAAGCTGCCTGAAGTAGGCTAATTTAGATGTATCAATTCTGGATGTTATCTATTCCCATAAGGGTAAAAATGCAAAAACTATTTAATTATTATTCGTTTTTTGTAATTGTTTGTTTATTGAAAGTGAAGCACATCACAAAAGAAGCCAAATACGGCAAACAGACCACAAGTCCACACCTCCTAAATAGAAAGAGGGGGGGTTGGGGGTTCCCTGTTCTCATTTGTGGAGCTGTATTTTTTTCTAAACACCTAATTTGTTTTAGGTAAAGGGCAGGCGTGTCATAGCTAGAGGTGATCCGATCATAGGACCATTTAAGACAGGGATCTCAAAGTCCCTCCTCGAAGGCCGCAATCCAGTCGGGGTTTCAGGATTTCCCCAATGAATATGCATGAGATCTATTTGCATGCCCTGCTTTCATTGTATGCTAATAGATCTCATGCATATTCACTGGGGAAATCCTGAAAACCCGACTGGATTGCGGCCCTCGAGGAGGGACTTTGACACCCCTGTCCTACATTAACCACGTCTGCTTCTATGACAGGGGTCTCAAAGTCCCTCCTCGAGGGCCGCAATCCAGTCGGGTTTTCAGGATTTCCCCAATGAATATGCATGAGATCTATTTGCATGCCCTGCTTTCATTGTATGCTAATAGATCTCATGCATATTCACTGGGGAAATCCTGAAAACCCGACTGGATTGCGGCCCTCGAGGAGGGACTTTGACACCCCTGTCCTACATTAACCACGTCTGCTTCTATGACAGGGATCTCAAAGTCCCTCCTCGAGGGCCGCAATCCAGTCAGATTTTCAGGATTTCCCCAATGAATATGCATTGAAAGCAGTGCGTGCCCATAGATCTCATGCATATTCATTGGGGAAATCCTGAAAACTTGACTGGATTGCGGCCTTCGAGGAGGGACTTTGAGACCCCCGATTTAAGATAAGGGTGGTTTTCTCTCTTCATAGCATGGCTTGATGGTTTGTTTTTTATATAATTTTTGATTTTGAGTTAGAGATGCACATTTTTTTGGGAGGGATTCTTTGTTAGGTTATTCATGAAGCACGTATAGGTTATAGGCAATTTTGAAGCCGTTAACACGAAACAGGTAGGTAGGGTGGGACAGGTGTCAGTGATTACAACTTGGAATCAGGATGTGGATCTGAAATAATATATAGATTATAGGAGGTCTTATGATCGGATCACCTCCAGCTATGACACGCCTGCCCTTTACCTAAAACAAATTAGGTGTTTAGAAAAAATAATAATAAATAGTTTTTGTATTTTTACCCTTATGGGAATAGGTAAACATCTAAATTGATTACATCTAAGTTAGCCTAGTTCAGGCAGCTTGTATATCCCAAAGGTTTTTTTCTTGTAACATCCATGATATACCCGTGTTTTGCTTTACACTGTTTAAAAAGAGTAAACAATTGATTTTCATTTACCTGTTCAACTCCATTCTGGATTTTCTAGACCTCTTATCTCCAAAAGTCCTAACTGGGCAAATTGGCTATGTGAAAACCGCCCAAATATCCAAATCCCTGCAGGCAGTGGCAAAGTAAAGGGGTGTGCGAGGTGGGGGTGGTCTGCCCCGGGCGCCATGTTGGTGGGGGCGCCGGCACCCCTCCTTCTCTCTGTCCCCCCACCGTCTCTTCCCATTCCTCCCCCTCGTGCACGTCCCCCCATTCCTCTAATTGAAGTTGTTCACGGCGGTCAACCATGTGCTCTTTGTGGCTCTCCCGCTGATGTCACTTCCGGGTGCCACGCATAGGAAGTGATGTTGGAGGAAGAGCTGACGGGGTCGCGAGGAGCACGTGGTTGACTGTCACGAGCAACAACTTCAATTAGAGGTATGAGGAAAGGGGGGGGGGGGCACGCAGCAGGTGGGATCTGGGGAGGGGGGCACATGCCAGGAGATGAGGGCAGGGAGGGTCACCACCACCCCGAGCACCAGGTTAAAGCTGAGAGTTGTTGCTTTGACTGTAGCTACCCTTTGCAACTCTCGGCAAATATGTAAACTGCCTAGTGGTTGAGTCTGCATGAACAGTTAGCAAATGATCCCATTTGAGACGGTATAGTAAAAATGCAACTTGTAAGAATATTTTGTTTTATGGGCCATGGTGTACAGAAAGGTCCCGAGTCTATAAAGTCCGGCATGGATATCGGGGCCTAATTTAACAGCAGTGGTCTTAATTAGTGCCTATATTGACACTTAACATCTCAAAATCAGCTTTAATTGGACTTAATTGAAAGTTAGGTGCCTAACTCAAAAATCCCGAGTCTATATAAATGTAGGCACATAGATCAAAGCACCATGGGTCATGGGTGTCTTTTTAGCTAGGCACCTCTTTGTGGATCAGGTGCTTTTAGGCTCTATCGGTGCCTATCTCTAGGCATAGAATACTCCGGTATAAATTGAGGATGCCTAAAAGTTAGGATGCTGATTGCCGTCTAAGCATGCTTAGACGATATTAAGCATGATTAGAATTACCAGGAGTTCATCTGCATATGTGTGGATATAACATGATAATGTCACATGAATGTGTGCGTGGATGCGCTCCTGCCCGACAGTGATTTGTTCCAAGCTTTTCAAGTGCCGGGTTTTGAAAAGCCGTACGGGGAAATCCAGTGGCATAGCCAGCCAATTTTGGATGGGCCTGAGCCCAAAGTGTACGAGCCTTTCTCTTTCCCTCCCTTCCCACCCCTTCAGCCCATGGAGCCTCTCTCTTCCTCTCCAGCCACCAGCAGTGAATCCTATATGCTGCTGGTGGCTGACCCAAAAGCTTTCCCTGTGACACAAAATGCAAATGTGTCAAAGGGAAGGCTTCCTGGCTGCTAGGTGGAGGGCTTGAGGTTATATTGGGCAGGCTAGGCATGTCTGTGCCCTCGATGGTCTGGACTCAAATGTTGTAACCAATGGTCGGTCACAGAATGGAACAGAAGAGTTGCTAAATTAAGTTCAATGCTTCTCAAGGCCACAAGGTGGCAGCCTTGTTACATCAAAGAGAAACTCAGTTTGCAACACTTCACTGGAACCCAACACTAGTTAAAACTAATATTTTTGCTATTCCTTACTGGAAAAAAATGGTTGGTATCTCCCAAGACAGCTTGAAACGTAATTCTTTGATTTACCAAACATCCTATAAGTTATTTTTCTAATTAAAAATATCAACTAGATATGTTCCCCCCCCCCCCATATCGTTATAGTAATTCTTAACTCTTAACTTTTTCCTCTTGAATCTTGGTGCAGAATTATTAAACCTAAATTTTAATTTAGTTCAGAGTCATGCCGCCTTGTATATGCTTGATTTCAAAAATAGGAAAAAAATATGTGCCGATCTGTGCAATTACTTTTTCCAATTTAAGCACGGTACAGTTATGAGTGCTACATACGTTAAATAATTTGATAACTACGTTTTCGTCATAAGCTAAAAAAGAAAAATATTGGGACGAATTAAGGTCAACTAGTTATTGAAAATGCATTTGACACCCTGTTTTCATTACTGGAAAACTTAAAATGAAACATGTCTAAAGAAGATCTTCTAATTAAGAAAAAAAACTCAGCAGTAGCAATAATTAGTCCTTTAGAGATTTAAAGGCAATCTCCATTTCCCTTTGCTTTTCTGTATCTGAAGCACTGGGCATGATCCTTTGGACAATGTGCAGACACTCTGATACTCTCTTCATAAGGGTGAGTAAAGTAGCGTTTTGTCATGTCTTACTTCAAGTTTAATGCTGATCTCTTTGACATTAACGCTAATTAATATCTATCATTGCTACTCTGTTAATTTTATTTCTGTGAAAAGAGAGAGAGAGAAAAGTGTATTTTGCAACCTTTTATGAAATCATCCATAATTTGCAATGTTCTAGCCTGGTATTTACAAGTTAGTTCTCACATCCTTCACAAATGTCGAACTCTTCTTTTCTGTTCAAAATATCTCTTTTTTTTTTCTTTAACGCGTTAATAGATGAAGTGCAGAAAATACATCTGTTAAGGCAAACTTAGGGCCTCCCTTACAAAGCGTGCGGCTACAGTTCTGAAACCCTTTAAATCTCTATGCGCTTTGGGGCCGTTACCGCAGCAGCCTGCGCTAAACGGCTTCGTAAGAGAGGCCCTTAGCATCAAGTTTTTCTTTTGCTGAGCCGTATATTTCGAGCAAGGTGACTTGTAATCATCTTTCTACCCTCTTCCTGCTGACATCTAAGGGTGTATCAAAATCAGAGATGCCCTCGGGAAAGGTTTAATCAATTCAGGAACTGAATTGACTATAAAACAGTGAATGACTTGCAAACTAATCACAGATACTGTTCTGATTATCTTTTAAAACTGACGTTAAGTCACTGTTCTTTGTAGCTGAGCCCTAAACCAAGGTGAGGGAGGACAGCTAAGGTGGATTCAAGAAAAAAACAAAGATGACTAAAATGACCTTTTTTAAGTTGTGAAAAAAGAGAGGCTATAATTGCCCTCCAGTCTGGCTCGTTATATATGCTGCTTTTCTTTACTAGAATAGGGTTTGAAGTATAATGTTGTCAGTATGGCATTTTCTAAGAATGCACCAGCTTTTTAAGAAATAATTCATGGCCAAGAAATAGTAGTTGATGTCCATTGATTTCAATAAAAAAATTAGTGCTATCATCTTAACAATATGATATAAATGATTTTTGCAGACTAAGCAACAGTGTCTGTTTGGCTTCGCTGTAGATCACCATCGGTCTGTCTTTTCCTAGGTTTGCCTGAATCCCTTTTCCTGTAACCTATGTTATACATTACTTGCAGTCTAGAGTTTAAGGATAACCTAAAGAAGACAGTATATAGCTCATAAAAATATATTAATACCATCTCCAACTTCTTTCCATCGTGTATCCAACATGGCAGCACACCTCTGCCTGAGACTGAAATGATTTCAGCTGAGAAGGCTGTTAGACTTAACTGAAATGTACTACAGTTAAGAAAAAAATAATCATGGTTTTAGTGCATTTTACACAGGTTTGTTTTTTTTTTTGTTTCGTCTTGCCTGATTTTTCCTTCTGTGTCTCTTTACCTCTTCCCAAAGTCAATGGAGATGAAACCTTTGGACCAATAAATGCATTATTTTAAAGCTATGCAAGCAAAACACTGACTTCCTGGCTGTTTTTGGTCCCAGTGGGCTCAAAATCTATCTAATGTACCGGGGGCAATTGGGGGGGGAGATTAAATGACTTGCCCAAGGTCATAAAAGGCAGTGTGGGTTTGAACCCACAACTTCAAGGAGCTGAGGCTGTAGCTTTAACCACTGCAACATACCCTCCCTGAGATGGGGAGTTTGAGCCCAGTGCTGGTCCTTGTGACCCTGGGTAAAAGTCACTTAATCCTCCTTTGCCCCAGGTACTTTAGGTAGATTGTGAGTCCACTGGGACAGACGGGGGGGAAAAATGCATGAATACCTGAATAAAACTCGTATGAACTGTTCTGAGCTCCCCTGGAAGAACAGTATAGATAAATGAATAAATAAATAGTGTGAAAGTTTCAGCCTCTCATAGCCAGAGCTGGTACTGTGACATCATAATGCCTCCATTCCACCAATAAGCCAACCTCATCAGTGAAGTCGCAATGGCTTGATTGTCCTATACTTGGCTCACATTTGATTTCTGAGGTTGTGGGTTCAAACCCATGCTGGTCCTTGTGACCCTAGGCAAGTCACTTAATCCTCCACTGGACAGACAGGGAAAAATGCTTGAGTACCTAATGTCAAAAACACTTAGGCAAATCTCCATTGATAGGGGCAGTATATAAATAAACTGGAAAACTCAGAAACCTGTTCCAGATGTAACTCAAGGTGAGTTACATTCAGGCACACTGGGCACTTTCCAGTCCATGGAAGGCTTACAATCTGTATTTGTACCTGAGGCAATGGAGAGTGGAGTGATTTGCATAAACATCACAAGGCCTGGAAGTGGGATTGAATGTTGACTTCCCTGGTTCTTAGGCTGATGCTTTAACCATTAGGCTACTTCTCCACTCCCACCTACCCTTCTTATTCAACATCAGTATGGAGTACAATACAATATTCAACATTTAACCACCTAAACATTAAAAAGTAGTCTAAAGGTTTTGCCACAAAAGCTTGATGATCATTAAGTCACTAGGCCTCAGAACATGATATGATGGCATCTTAAGTCTCTTAGAGAGAGGAAGAGATAATGGTTACTGTGGATGGGCAGACTGGATGGGCCATTTGGCCTTTATCTGCCATCATGTTTCTGTGTAAGTCTATAGGTATGGAAGGTTTATCTGTTTCATACAAACATCTTTCTTCCCTTCGTAATGAAATCAGTTTAGATTAGAAGTCCTCTCGTAGTACCAAGAAAAGGATGGATCATGCAAAGAGAGTCTTCGTAGACGTAGAAATATGGGGGGAAAAATTCCTGGTGATTCATAATTTCATCTTGGACTTAAGGAGTTTAATTTTATGTGTAATATGTTTATTAATTTTTCAAAGAGGAAACAATACACACAAGCACATGAAACATGGTGTACAACAAAACAGTTGAATACAGACTCTCTCCCATAATTCATCGAAGTTTAATTTTATAATGGGGAACTTGTGAAGAGGATAAGTAGGCACCTTTGGCACTGTTTTAAGGAGACAGACACATGCCCCTATGTTTATAGTTAACAATTTATTTGAAACTTGCTATATCGCATAAGGCTAACAGATCTCAGCAGTTTGCATATCAAAAATAAAAGGTCAGATTGAAAGCAACTACAATAATGATAGAACAGGACACAATCATTCATAAGAGACACAGTCTGTGTCCCATAGATGGTGATTTAGTGTAGGATGGGCTGGTGAGCACATGAGGATGTTACTGGCCAGACTTTATGGTAGATATCATGCAAACAGGATGGTTGGATAGGCTGGAGTGAGGTTGGACGGCAACTTCAGCATTTGGAACCTAGGACAATACCAGGTGGACTTTATATGACCCAGAAATATTAAAGAAGAGACAAGTTAATGTAATCATGTATTTGTAATGGGTATAACTAATAGGCAGACTGGATGGATCATCCAGGTCTTTATCTGCCGTCATTTACTAGGTTACCTGGCAGAAACCCAAAGAGTAGCAACATTCTAGAACTGAGATTGTGATGTCATAATGCCTCATTCCACCAATGGCTAAGAGTCAACCTCGGCAGTGATGTCAGAAGGGCTTGATTAGATGGTAACTTCAGCATTTGGAACCTAGGACAATACCAAATGGACTTTATATGACCCAGAAATATCAAAGAAGAGACTAGTGAATTTAATCATATTTGTAATGGGTATAATGGGCAGACTGGATGGACTGGACCGTTCAGGTTTCAAGTTTTGTGGGGGGTTTTTTTCTTTCAAGTTTTATTAAAATGTGATTTTGTCGCCTATCTGCCGTCATTAACTGCGTTACTACTTCTAGGTCCCTCCTCTTGCTTCTTGTCCCCTTCCCCTACTACTTTCCCCTTCCTCTTTGATCTGTCGCCATGAGCCTGTGTAGGTATGTGCGATTCACAAATGGAAGATTAGATTAGACTGTTACTAACGATAGGAAAGTGTCAGACATAGGGAAGGGGTAGAAATAGAAGACAGGAAAAAACAGTAGCAGGTTAAGTTGAACAAGCTTAGGCTGAAACTGTTAGTTTTATATGCGATGTTCACAAGACAAATTTTTAAGGCGACTTTCAACGATTTAAAGGATAGCTCACCTCGGAGATAGAGTGGAGGAGAATTCCAGGAGAAGGCTACGATGAAGTAAAAACCATGATGCCTGGTAGAATCAAGTTATGCTAATCTAGAGTAGAGTAGGACTTAGCAGTGGTCATTTATCACGCAAAGAAGTCGGACAGGAGAGTATAGGATGGTAAAGAATTGCTAGATAATCTAGGTCGCCTATTCTGTGTGCTTTGAAACTAAGGGCTCCTTTTACTAAGGTGAGCAAGTGTTTTTAACGCGTGCTGCTAAAAACCATCACTGGCATAAGCATCAAAACTGCACCTTGCATGCAGGCGTGGGAATTTGCAATTGCTTGAGACCAGATGTAAATATTTGCACGGAAGTTCATTTTATGATTTGATTTATGAACTTGGGGAGTCAATATTTAAAGCAATGAATTGGGGCAGGAGAGGCTTCTGCAAGATTCAATTACCTTATGCAGGCCGGTATTCAGCAGCAGTGAACCAGAATGCCAGCCATGAATCCATGGAGCACGTCCCCCAAAATATGGACATAGGATTGAGTCCTGAATGCCTAGATTCGGAATTATCTGCAGTAAAACCGGGGGATGGGATGTCTTGCCTACACTTTCTTGCTGATCCAGCATTTTGCAGAAGGGAACACTATCTATGGTTGATGGTAGTTTTTTTTTTTTAATCGATCCATTACTAGCAATGAATGTCGACATTAACCTCTTATCGAACATCACCATGAAGTGCACTCGATGCAGAAATTCTGGAGGTAGAGAAAAAAAATGTTTTCTCCGACTTCAGCCAAGCTCTTGTAGCTAGTTACGATGCCAATTTGGAATGAGAAAATCTAGGGGATAGGTTTTTCTTCATGTTACTGTGGAACCCCTCACTCCTTTATTTTCTGCATTGAGTATGTCGTACCTGCACTATGAGCTGTTTTCAAGTGTCTTTCTGCTGGGGCTTAATTTTAAAATAAGCCCAGGGTTGTTCCCTATCTGCCTCTTATGAAATTAGCTTAAAAAATAAAAATGACTTATTGGAGAAGAAATACAAATAAGATTATACAAATGTGAACGTCTCAGAAAAATATACAGTACAACGCTGATTATCCAAATTCCAATTATCCGGATGCACAATTGTCTAGATCAGGGGTAGGCAATCCCGGTCCTCGAGAGCCAAAGGCAGGTCAGGTTTTCAGGATATCCACAATAAATATGCATGAGATAGATTTGCATCTCAAGGAGGCGGAGCATGCAAACCCATCTCGTACATATTCATTGTGGATATCCTGAAAACTTGACCTGCCTTTGGCTCTCGAGGACTGGACTTGCCTACCCCTGATCTAAACTGATGCTGGAGTTCATGTGCTTGGTTGGACTTGGGGTGGGCATTTGACCATCACATCCTCATCGGGCAACTCTGGTTTTCTATGTCTGTTTTCATTGTAGTTTTTTCCCTAATGTTTGCTATGGATTAAGGGTGGCTAAGGATTTGACAGCATAATTAAATGAGCTTCTTGCTCTTAGCTTGCACTAGTGTCATCCTGGAAACATATTCCATTCATAATACCACAACTATATCTCTCAATGCCGCTCTCTCTTCTTAATAAATTGCTTTAGTCAAACTATCAGGGTTTCAGACATGCCATTTGGTCACCACACAATTGTTTGTGTGTTTGCTTGGTTGCCAAAATTCTTCTCACTGGCTATGGCGTCTTCACTAGCCCCTACTCAATATGTTTCACAATTTTTTGGTTTTTTTTAAAAGTGCTTCATTATATCTCAAACTTATCAAAGTGCTTAATGTCAATAACTTAACCGTTATAAAAACTGATTAAAACTTATCTTATTATATTCTTTTTCTTGATGATCTTATCTCATCGGGAAAGGGACCTGTCGTATCCGACATGTTTCGCCGACAGGCTGCTTCAAGAAAAGGTCCCCCCTTCACAACTTATTCTGCACCATCTCAATCCATATTCCAAGCACTTCCTCTGCCTATTTCAAATGTTAAGAGTGGCGCACTTTCCATATCTAAGCATAGTAAGACTTATATGCGAGAGAATGGGGACTGCTCAGGTGTTTTTGAGAAACCCAGTACCTCTTTGCAGCCTTTTTATTTAAATGCAGTAAATGAAATATTTGTATTTCTCTAGTGCGGCAAAAAGTATGTTCACCTCAGTTAGGTCTCTGATCCCTAATAATTGCAGATTCCTCAGGCAATAACTGCTCTTTTCCCTGTCACGTGCTTTCACATTTAATTCAGTTGTATTTTTATCTGGGTTTTTTTTTAATCGAGCTCTGTGCATTTGCATATTGCTTCTTGAGATTTCAGCAAATCGGTCGTAGAGACCTCATTCTGCAAAAATCTCATTTTGATCATTTTAGCAGATAAAATCTGCAAGTATAGGAAACCATTTTGGTAATAAAATAAGAATGTCAGTGACTGGAGCAACAAAGATTTATTTTATTAATTTTACACATTCTGAGAGAGAATAAGAATAAAGGTAATAAGATGTGCCTTATACTGTATATTAAATGCTTTAATGTTTCAAGGGCAAGGGAAGGACATTTGTAATGTGTTTTCTTGACCTTGAGCGTTGCTATGGACACCAGCAGGAAGGCCTTTACAGTATTTTGTTCGTTCTTCAGGCAGGATTTCTAATTGTTGTGACAGAAATATAGTGGCGTAAATATCAGAAAAGGTTATGTTGATTATTCAGCAGGCAAAAACGACACAAATTCAGAGCAATTGCAGAGTGTCAAATTTCTGATAATCCGAGGTCACGTCACATGACAAAGGGGTGTCCAACCTGCAGCCCCGTGAAGTATTTTGTGCGGCCTCGGTCGAGGGTGATGCAGTGTTTTCCTCTGCTGCCCCTGGGTGTTTACTGTCTTGCCAGCTCCCTCCTCTGTCTTGCTGCAGCGTTTGCGCGCGTGTGCAGCCCCAGAATCAATTTTTTTTTTCAGCCGATGCGGCCCAGGGAAGCCAAAAGGTTGGACACCCCTGCTATAGACGGTGCCGTTAGCAGCCGGCGTAAAAGTGGCTGCTGATCACGTGTCGATCATGCGACAGCACCTGGTATTCTGCGATGGGAGACTGAACGTTAAGAAAATTGAAAACGCAATTATTTTGCCAATGCCTTTCTGTGCTAACGCTATTCTCTGTTAATGCCTTCCTGTCCTGTAAATGATTTTATGGGATTTTGTGTTTCCATCTTAGGATGAATTTAAAAGAAGATTTTAATAACGATACCGTTAATGTTTTTTTTGTGCTTGTCTTGTTGAAACATGTTTAGCATTTCTCAAATATGTATGCATAGTTTTTATGTGGTATATACATCATATATAATAAAACCCTACCTCACGCATGCGCACTCCTATCTGCGTGCTTCCATGATCAGTAGGTCTGTGGCCGCAGGAGTGCGCATGCGCGAGTCCCCAGCCATACTTCCCAGCACCTACCACTCACCAGCAGTGCTCCCTCTAAGCGGGCGGGTGTTGTGAGCAAACTTTTTTCGCTGTGCGCTAAAAATATTGGGCGCCAGCAAGTTATGAGCCAACTCGCCCGATTCTCCTCTCGCTGCCCTGCCATCTGCCGTACGCCGTGCGCTGTGACGAGAAACTTGTGCGCTGCGATGTAATATTTTGTGCGCCAGCGCACAAGAGCGCAGCTTAGCGGGAACACTGCTCACCAGCAGGACTGGACGCCAGCGCTGGACTCCCTGCTCTCCATGTCGGCTCCTCTCACCAGCCGCACCAGCGTCGGAGAAGGCTTCCGACGCTGGCGGGATCGAGAGGAGCCGCGGCGACACCTCATGGGGTGGGAAGGGAAAGCCCAAAACACTCAAGCCGCGAAGGGATGCCGCGGTCCCGACTCCAAACCAGCTGATTCCAGCAGCGTGTGCAGCACTCTACACACGCTGCTTCGGGGCCTTTTACTGCCCTGATTTGCTCTGCTGCGTGTCTGATGATGTCATCAGGGACGTGACAGGGCAGTAAAAGGCCCCGAAGCAGCATGTGTAGAGTGCTGCACACGCTGCTGGAATCGGCAGGTTTGTCGGACCGTGGGAAGTGAAGGGTGGGGGCGGCAAGGGACTAAGGGAGCAGGCAAGACCAAGGGAAGGGAAAGGGGGGGTAAGGGAAACACTGCTGCTGCACAGGGAAGTTGTGTGGGGTGGGAGGAAATGCTGCTGTGGCTGCTGCACAGGGAAGGGGGGATCTAAATGCTGCTGTACAAGGAAGTAGTGGAGGGGGAGGGAATGCTAGGGACATGGAGGGGGAGGGAATGCTGCTGTGGCTGCTGCACAGGGAAGTGGTGGGTGGGGGGGGGACAGATGGATAGAAAGAAAACCAGACAGCAAGAGGAAGGAAGGTAGACAGAAAAAAGAAGAAAGGCACAGGGGCAGAGAGAGACACAGAAAGACAGGCAGACATATATTCTAACACCCGTTAATGTAATGGGCTAAAATACTAGTTTTTTAAATAAATAAATGTAGGCCAGGGTTTTCAAGGCCTATATTTCCAGTGCCTACCTTTTGACATGAATTGCGCCCTCAGAGGCGTTTTACGTGCCTAATGCCACTTCCAGTGTTAACACACAAAACAGAGGGAGACCACAGTAAAGGAAAAAAAAAAATCCAAAGATAAAAACAGACTTTGTCGATGTCCTGAAAGATGATTTTTATTCGCTCTTCGTAATAAAAATACAAATAAGTCTGAATTTGTAATACACGTATGGGTGTCCTGACGGACCCTACACAGTCCGTGATTCGGCCAGACCGCCTTCCTCGGGGGTCCGGATGATGTAGGGTACAAAAATAAAAAAAAAGAGCAAAACAATGTACATGTCTTTGAGCATAAAACCTGAAAATGGCTTTAAACAAGCAGAGTGGCGCGTAAAATCGCAGTGTTAGCCATAAAACGCCTCCGTAGGCAAGATTCTGGTGCTGGTTTGGGGTTTTTTGTTTTGTTTTTTAATAGGTGCCAGTAGGCGCCTTGAAATTCCTTTTAGAATGTCTTTTGTGGTTTATGGTTTTTATTTATAGTTTGCTTTGTACAAAGTACATGCATATTAAAATATACAACCAAACAAATACAAGACCATACAAATAATCATAAATACAATATAAAAATACCACATTACCATAACTATAAAATAAATAAAATCATTATACTGTTCCCCATCAATTGGCCTCAAGTAAAAAAAAAAACAAAAAACAAAATGCTTCACCATACCATGTTGCATTTAGGTGTCGGTAGGATGCTTAAGTTGAGGCGCCATTTTTTTTTAGAATACGGGCCTTGTTGCTATGCTTATGAATAGCAGAAGGATCCTGCCTTAGAAAATCATTTCTGATCCAGAATTTCATAAATTCAGACGTAAAAGCAACCCGTCAAAAACAGTGTGGAACTCTGCAGAGGGTATCCAGAGCAATTTTTTTTTTCTTGGTCTTTTGAAATGTGTGTTTTTCTCTTTCATAAGAATTTCATAAGCCATCGATGTGGAGCCCTAATGGAAGGGGGTGGGGGGGGGGGAAGGAATGTAATTCTTTTGATTTTGTTGTGAGAGCAATTGTTTTTGTTAGTTAGGTAACTATCTATGCATTAGCAGTTCATAATGAAGTTTGTCCCTTATTAGTTCTTTTCAACTATATTGTCCAACTATATTGTATTTTTCTCTTAGTAAAAACAATTCAAAGAAACAAAAAAAATTGGGTGCATAACTTTTAGTTCCAGTTAGTGTCAACTGTAAGATGTTAATTGGCAAATACCGAGCTTATGTGAAAATAAGTCAGGGGTCTTTTATTAATTTGTGCTCTAAGAAATGCACTAGGACTTATTTTCGGGAAATCATCTCTCCCTTCCTCTCCTCCACCCCAATTCTTCCTCTTTTCTTACTCTCCCCCCCCCTATGTGCAGCATCTTTCCTTGCCTCCCAAAACAGCGGCAGTGCTCGGAACGGGCTGTTCCGCAGCCTTCCCCGCTGGGGCCTTCCGTCTGCCGCATCACTGATGACGTCATCAGCGATACAGCAGAAGGAAGGCCCTGGCGGTGAAAGCAATGAAGCAGCCCATTCAGAGTGCTGCCACCACTGCTGTTTTGGAGGCTTCAGAGTGGAGGTATGTCAGGCTCACGGTGGGAAGTTTGGTGGGGTTCCGCTGCACAGAGGGATTGGCGGGAGGGATAGTAAGACGCTGCAGAGGGAAAGCCTGGCCCCAGCAGGGAAGGCTGCAAAGCAGCCCATTCAGAGTGCTGCTGCTGTTTTTGGAGGTCTTGGGAGCTGCTGCACAAGGGGATGGGTGAGATGCGAGGATAGATACTGTACATGGGGGGGAGAGAAAGAAAAGAGGAAGAATTGGGGTGGAGGAGAGGAAGAGAGATGATTGGCAAATCGGGTAGCACTAGTGTCAGGGATGAATTTGGGTGTGTCGGGGTGGCTTCGGGGGTCTTTCTTAACTAGGGCTTATATTAGGAGTATCTTTAAAAATCATGTAGGTCATTGAATAGCCAGTTGCTTTAGATGTGAATTTGCGATCTGCATCCCAACTTCCACGGCAACGAATTTGGAAGAATGCCACTTACATGTACCATTACAGAATAGAATTTAGGCACCCTGCTGGTACTTAATTATGCATGTAAATGCTAATATCTGAAAACTAATGCATGCGAGGAGCTGGAAAATCAGCAAAAGGAGCTCTTAGCTAGCAAAAATTTAAATTAATTGGGTGGTAGGTGCTTTTGGGTAGCTGCCTGGCCCAAGGCACCTACCAGAAAGTGGTCGTGGTTATGGGTGGACCGTGGACAGATCTCGGGCGTGTTTTGTGGCTAGGCATGTAAATTGGACAAGAAAATCCTGGCATAAATAGGAGGCGTCTAAGATTTTGATGCCTGTTGGTGTGTTTAAGTCACATTTTAAGTGCTGCTAGGCGTGATTCTTTAAAAGGTGCTTAACTGAAGATTGACAGCCGCTATGCGCCACGTTCTTAGAATCAGGGTCACAGTATAAAAGCAAAGAAAGATGACCTGCAATACTGATGGGAAATCTAATTGTCCCCTAGTGAATTTTATGAAATATCAATGTGAAATTTCAGATGCACTTACATACCGCCTCTCAAGGTTATCTAAGCAGTTTCACAATTAAGCATTATTCCCCGTCTGCCCTGTTGGCCTCGCAGTCTATCTAACGTAGCTGGGGCAATGAAGGATTGAGTGATTTGCCCAGGGTCACAAGGAGTAGCTTGGGATTTGAACCCACCATCTCGAGGTGCTGAGGCTGTAGCTCTAACCACGAGTATACACCTTCCCGCGTAGTTTGCCTGTGTTCTTGGGAAGAGGGGCGTGTAGGATAAGAATGACTTATTGGCAGTAGGGCACCTACCTTTTTTTTTTTTTTTTTTGAGGCGTGCTTTGCCTGTGTTTGAGAGGGTGTTCTTTCCCTTTGGAATTTTCTAGATAGCTTGGGCTGAAGCTTCAAGCACGATTGAATTTGTGAGTTGCCTTTCGCTGTGAGTGGCGCACAGCTAGAGAATTGCTTTGGAACTTGGGCTGTGTTTCACATCACCTTTTCAAACACTAATTGCTGTCTTATTCCTGTTTTTTCTTTGTAGGTACCTTACGGGGAAGAAATTCTCTGAAATGCAGAAATGGTTGATTGTAGTTGCAAATGGGAATGTGGAGTAACTCTGAAGCACATACTGAAATAATTGCACTTGACTGGAATAAAATCCATGTGAAGTCCCCAAGGTGAGACGATTCTTTTACCTTGGGTGTGTAAGGAAGGAGGATTCTGGGTTCTGGCTGGATAAGTTGCACTTTTTAGCTTGGCAAAGTAGTCCTTTTATTGCTTGAAAAGCAAACAGATTTTCGCTTTTGTTTTAAATTATATTTTAATTCACGTCAAGTAAAATAGCTATTTTTCCAAGCAGAGGCTGTCTCCTAAGTATAGCCTTGGAATGTGTTGCATTATATCACATCGGTATCTGACGCTATGAACTTGATCAGCTTTGACTGATGGAACAAGTCAGTTGGACGCTATAATTGTATCAGCCGTTAAAATGCACTTACTTTTTCAGTAAATTCTGGCTTGGGTTTGCAAATTAAGTCGTGTAAATTCTTACTTTAATTGTCTAGGAGCTTGAATTATCTACTCGTCAGTGGTCCGTGGTTCGTTCCAGATCCGTTTGTGAACTAATTAGTTACCCCCCCCCTATACTAAACCGCGATAGCGGTTATTAGCGCAGGGAGCCGCGCTGAATGCTTTGCGCTGCTCCCGAAGCTCAGAGTTCGGGAACAGCGCAAAGTATTCAGCGTGGCTCCCTGCGCTAATAACCACTATTGCGGTTTAGTAAAAAAGTGTGTGTGTGGGGGGGGTTAATAGCTTTTAACAGTCGATGCTAATTGGCAGTCATTTAGGTTTCTACGCAGATCTGCCCTGCACCCAATTTTATAAAATATGCAAGTAAATTTTATAGTGTGCAACTCGAAAGGGGACGTGGGCATGGGCAGGTCAGCGGCGTTACCAGAAATTTCTTATAGAATGTTATCCCAGGACAAGCAGGCATGATATTCTCACATGTGGGTGACGTCATCTACGGAGCCCCGGCGCGGACAGCTTTTCAAGCAAACTTGCTAGAAGTTTCAAGTTTGCACACTGCACCACGCATGTGCGTGCCTTCTGCCCACTAGAGGGCGCATCCCACCTCGTGGTCCTCAGTTCAAATTTTTCCGCGGAGCAAGAAAGCCCTGTGGATCTGAGCTCCAGTGTTTTTGCCTTCTAGCTGCCGCGTTTAGTTTGTTTATTGATCGGATTAATCGCGGTGCTGCTTTATTTTTCGTCCGTTTTACAAAAAAAAAAAAAAAAAAAAAAAAATAATAATAATTGTTTTTCGTTGGGCTCCGGGGGCTCCCGGAAGCCTGAGCCGGGGAACGTCGGTCGTTCCCGGCCTTCTTCTTTTTCTCGTCGATGTCCCGTCCTGTTACGGGATTCAAGAAATGCAGCCGGTGTGAGAGACTACTCTCCATCACCGACCCTCACCGGTGGTGCATTGTCTGTCTTGGGCCCGAACATCCAACAGCCTCGTGTGATCGCTGTGCTACCTTCCAGAACAGGGCCCTCCGTCGCCGTAAGGCCAGAATGGCGGAATTGTTCGCCGTCGACGCGCCGCCCAAGGCCTCGACGTCGGCCTCGGCTTCGGCCCCGGCCTTGACCTCGGCCTCGGCGTCCTCGGGGGCCTCGGCGTCGCCTCGGCCCTCATCTTCGAAGCCGTCGTCATCGAAGCCAACTTCGGGTAAGTCCTCTGTTCCATCCCCTTCAGCAAAGAAGCCATCCTCGAGTCAGGCCAAAGCGGGTGGGTCGACCCCGACCCCGCATCGGACCTCGACTCCGCACACCCCGAGGGAATACTCGAGACCGAGGTCGCCCTCCAGGGAGTGTGCCCCGGACTCGGAACTCCCCACCTTCGTGGGGATTCCGGCCTTCCAGGATCTCCTTCGAGCCTTGATCTCATCGGAGCTGTCGGGAGCCCTGGAAGTGCTGCAGCGTGCTGCGGGCCCGGCGGCGTCGACCTCGGCCGGGGCGCCCCCGGCCTCGGAGGCCCCGGTCTCGGCTCCCTCGACCTCGGGAGCCCCGGCCTCGGCGACCTCGGTCTCGGGTATTGCGGCCCCGTCCACCTCGGCCTCGGCCCCGCCCCGGACCTCGACCTCGGGGGAGCCTCCTGAGCGCAGTGTCCGCCCAAAAGAAAAGTTCCGCAGAGTGCGCCGACTTTCCTCCTCGGCTTCGGGATCTTCCCCGGACGCCTCGCCCTCGAGGCGACCTCGGACGAGGCGCCGATCGAGGAAGCCTAAGCGACCCCGAGGCTCGCCTCGGCGCGATCGTTCCTCGTCGTTCGGGGGCGAGGCGCTGCAGGTGTCGGAGTTGCGCCTCGATAATCCGAGGCTCCTCCGCTCACCCCGGGGAAAGTCTTCCCGTGCCGCCTCGCCGAGGAAACGGGAGAGGACCCCACGGACCCCGGGATCCTCCCCCAGGGACTCCCCTAGGAGGATGATTTCACCCTCCCCCTCGAGGGCCGTGGAGAGAGGATCCTGGGATTCAGGATCGGTTAGGAATCCTCAGTATTCCCATGAGGCCTCCCCCCGCTCCTCGGCGGAACGGTCGAGAACCCCGTCCCCCCAGGCTAGGCCGTCCTCCTTCTCATCTTTTGTCCAGGACATGGCCCAAGCCCTGGGGATTGACCTGATGGTAGGTTCCAAATATTCCAAGGAATTTCTAGAGGAACAGGACCTTCCCACTCCCCCTAGAGAGGTACCTAGACTCCCTCTCAACAGTGTCCTCCTGCAGACCTGGCTGAAGAACTTGTCGAGCCCTCTTACAGGCACGTCTGTCCCGTCAAAAATGGAATCAAAGTATAGGACGATTCCCCCGAAAGGGTTTGATAAGGCGCAGCTCTCCCACCAGTCCCTCCTGGTGGAATCTGCCCTTAAAAAATCACAGCCCTCACGGGTTTCTGCGGCGGTTCCACCCGGCAGGGAGGGGCGGACCCTGGACAAGTTTGGCCGTCGCCTCTATTCAAACACTCTGATGGCCACCAGAGTTCTAAATTACTCCTTCACCTTTTCCTCCTACTTGCGTGGGATGGTGAAGGACCTTCCTCAATATCGGAACTCGTTACCGGACTCCCAAAGAGCAGGATTCGATAAGTTTATGTCCAACCTGTCTCAATTGCGGTTGTACCTATTCCATTCAGTGTACGACACCTTTGAGCTGGTTTCGAGGGTGTCGGCCCTCGCAGTGGCCATGCGCCGCTTGGCCTGGCTTCGCACCCTCGACATGGACCCAAACCTGCAGGAACGTCTTGCAGACCTGCCCTGTGTCGGGTCCGAGTTATTTGACGAGTCTTTGGAGGCGGCGACCAAGCGGTTGTCGGAACAGGAACGCTCTTTAGCATCCCTGGTCCGCCCCAAACCTAGGCCCCCGCCGCAGAAACCTTTCCGGCCTCCGCCGCGCCGGTACCCCCAGAAGTCGACCCCGTCTTTCTCAAGACCGCCTCCGAGACGTCCGTCTCAACGAGGCAGAGGGGGACAAACCCAAGCCCCGGCGCAGGGCCCTTCTAAGCCCGCGCCTTCCTTTTGACGGGCTGAGCGGACGGGGCGGGTTCCCCTCCGCACCTTCACCAGAACCCCTTCCCATCGGGGGGCGTCTTCGGTCCTTCCGGAAGGCATGGACCGCGATTACCTCAGACGCTTGGGTGCTCCGGATCGTCTCCGAAGGCTACTCGCTCAATTTTGTGTCCTCGCCACCGGACAGTCCCCCAAATTTAGCCTTGTGCAACCGGTCGCAACTACCGACCCTTCTGACCGAAGCCAAGGCTCTCCTGAAGCTTCGGGCGGTCGAGCCGGTCCCCAAGGACCAGTGGGGGACGGGATTTTACTCCCGTTACTTTTTGGTCCCAAAAAAGACCGGGGACATGCGCCCCATACTCGACCTCAGGAAGCTCAACAAATGCCTGGCCAGGGAGAAATTTCGAATGCTATCTCTCCCGGTCTTGTATCCTCTTTTGGAGGAAGGGGACTGGATGTGCTCCCTCGACTTGAAGGAAGCATATACCCATGTCCCGGTGCACCCCACCTGCCGAAAATTCTTACGATTCCAGGTGGGAGACCTACACCTCCAGTACAGAGTCCTGCCCTTCGGCCTGGCCGCGTCCCCACGAGTATTCACGAAGTGCATGGTAGTAGTGGCGGCAGCCCTGAGGTCTCGCGGGCTCCATGTGTTCCCTTACCTGGACGACTGGCTCATCAAAGCCCCGACCAGGGAGGAGGTTATCTCAGCGACCCGACAGTCTATTGCCTTCCTGCAAACCCTCGGATTCGAGATAAACTTTCCAAAGTCTCAGTTGAGGCCGGCTCAGTCTCTTCAATTCATAGGTGCGGTGCTGGACACGGTGCGCCTGCGCTCCTACCTTCCGACCCAACGGTTGGAAGTCTTGGTACGGATGAGCCGCCAGGTCTCTCAACTACCAAGGGTGTCGGCCAAGCGCATGATGATGCTGCTCGGCCATATGGCCTCGACGGTACACGTCACGCCATTTGCGAGGCTGCATCTGAGGATCCCTCAGTATACACTCGCATCACAATGGCGCCAGGAGTGCGATCCGGAGTCGCGCCTCATTTCGGTGACTCCGCTTTTGCGGAAATCGCTAAGTTGGTGGACAGACTCTTCAAATCTGTCCACGGGACTAATGTTTCGCACTCCCCCATTTCGCAAGATCCTGACCACGGACTCCTCGGACTACGCGTGGGGAGCCCACCTCGACGGTCTTCGCACACAGGGCCTGTGGTCGGCAGAGGACCGTCGCTGTCACATCAACGTGCTAGAGCTTCGGGCCATCTTCCTAGCACTTCGAGCCTTCGTTCACGTAGTACAGGACCAGGTGGTCCTCGTCCGCACGGACAACCAAGTAGCAATGTACTATGTGAACAAACAGGGGGGAACGGGGTCGTGGCCCCTCTGCTCCGAGGCCCTTCGCCTCTGGGAGTGGGCGGCCTCCCGGAACATCTTCCTCCGGGCGGTCTACATCCAAGGGGAACTGAATTGTCTGGCGGACAAACTCAGTCGACTCCTGCAACCCCACGAGTGGACTCTACACTCAGCAGTTCTGCACGAGGTCTTCGCTCGCTGGGGAACGCCACAGGTAGATCTGTTCGCCTCTCCGGAGACACACAAACTACCACTGTATTGCTCTCGGATGTACTCGCGGGATCGTCTGGAGGCGGATGCCTTCCTTCTCGATTGGGACGGGAAGTTCCTCTATGCATTCCCTCCTTTCCCTCTGATCATGCGAACGTTGGTACATCTCAGATCGTCCACGGCCACGATGATTCTCATAGCTCCTCGGTGGCCGCGTCAGAACTGGTTCTCCCTACTGCTCCAACTCAGCGCCAGGGAACCCCTTCTTCTGCCTGTCTGTCCTTCTCTGCTATCTCAGAATCAAGGATCCATGTTACATCCCAATCTGCAGTCATTGCACCTGACAGCTTGGTTTCTTGTTCCCTGACCCCTCCGGACCTGTCTCAATCAGTGAGGGAAGTGCTGGAAGCCTCCCGCAAGATCTCGACGAGGCTTTGCTATTCGCAGAAATGGACCAGGTTTTCCACCTGGTGCTCATCTTTCCTCCTGGACCCGGTATCGGCCCCGGTACCCTCGGTTCTGGACTACTTATTCCATTTGTCGCGCTCTGGCCTGAAAACCACTTCGGTGCGTGTCCATCTTAGTGCGATTTCCGCCTTCCACCAACACCTGGATGGACGCCCTCTGTCTCTCCATCCCTTGGTGACACGCTTCATGAAAGGATTACTCAGGGTTTGTCCCCCGCTCAAACCTCCCCCAGTCGTATGGAATTTGAATGTGGTTTTAGCTCAACTGATGAAACCACCCTTTGAGCCACTCAACAAGTCCCTCTTGAAATTTCTGACTTGGAAGGTGGTGTTTCTGATTGCCCTCACCTCCGCTAGGCGGATTGGGGAACTACAAGCCTTGGTTGCGGACCCACCCTTCACCGTATTCCATCATGACAAGGTGGTCCTCCGCACCCATCCTAAGTTCGTCCCGAAGGTTGTTTCTGATTTCCACCTCAATCAGTCCATTGTCCTTCCTGTGTTCTTCCCTAAGCCCCACTCCCATCCTGGCGAGACGGCGCTTCACACGCTTGACTGTAAGAGGGCGTTGGCATTTTACCTTCAACGCACCAAGTCCCATCGGAAGGTCCCGCAATTATTCTTGTCCTTCGATCCCAATCGATTAGGGCACCCAGTTTCCAAGCGCACTCTGTCTAACTGGTTGGCGGCGTGCATTTCCCTTTGCTATACTCAGGCTGGCCTTCCTCCCCCGGGTCGAGTCACGGGGCACAAGGTCCGAGCAATGGCAGCTTCGATAGCCTCCCTCCGTTCCACCCCGATGGAAGACATATGTAAGGCTGCCACTTGGTCTTCGGTTCATACATTCACCTCTCACTACTGTCTGGACACTCTGTCCAGGAATGACGGCCGGTTTGGCCAGTCAGTTTTACAAAATCTGTTTTCTTAAATTTGCCATCCTCCCACCTGCCCTTTTTGGTTTGGCTTGGAGGTCACCCACATGTGAGAATATCATGCCTGCTTGTCCTGGGATAAAGCACAGTTACTTACCGTAACAGGTGTTATCCAGGGACAGCAGGCATATATTCTCACAACCCGCCCACCTCCCCGGGGATGGCTTCTAAGCTAGTTATGGAACTGAGGACCACGAGGTGGGATGCGCCCTCTAGTGGGCAGAAGGCACGCACATGCGTGGTGCAGTGTGCAAACTTGAAACTTCTAGCAAGTTTGCTTGAAAAGCTGTCCGCGCCGGGGCTCCGTAGATGACGTCACCCACATGTGAGAATATATGCCTGCTGTCCCTGGATAACACCTGTTACGGTAAGTAACTGTGCTTTATAGAATAGGGTCTTTTATGCTCCCCCAATTGCCGTTAGTTGTGGATTAGAGGTCTCTGGAAGGTACAGGAAAAGTTTATTTAACAATATAAACCATGAAAGCACATATGACATAAAACAATACCATACATATAATTCAAAAAGACAACTCTAGGTACGTACATATGTCACTTACGGATACGAAAGCCAGACACTTTGGAAACAAGACAGAAAGACGATTGACTCATTTGAGCTTTGGTGCTGGAGAAGAATTTTTGTGTGCCGTGGACCGCAAGAAAAACAAAACAAATTGATTCTGGAAGAGATCAAACCGGCTGTGCCACTCAAAGCCCAAATGATAGTCACGACTGTCTTATTTTGGTCACATTGTCAGAAGTAGCCTGCTTCAGGAGTCTTCAAAGTGATATAAATTGATATATCCACTAATGTACAAACTTTCAAGTCCCTGATAGTGTTAAAATCTTTTGACAGAAATTACAGGAGCCAAAAGGTATCCTGGGCAGGCCACTGTGGCTGAAACATGTACATGTCGAGTCATTGAGTTTTTGGATGAATAAAAGGACATTTATGAAATAGATTTGAGTCCACCAGTCTATATTAGGACATTTCCATTCCTTGTTTTGTAACATATACTTAAAAAATGCACCTCTGATAAGAGCCTTTCCATCCTTTTTGGTGGTGGACCCCAACACGGTCCGTGTTTCGGCTTTAAAAGCCTTCCTCAGGGGGTATATAGATATGGACCAGTAGATGGCGCCACAATGCAGGAAATTAAACCAAAAAGGAATGCATTTCCTGCATCGTGGCACCATCTACTGGGCCATATCTATATACCCCTGAGGAAGGCTTTTAAAAGGCGAAACAGGGACCGTGTTGGGGTCCACCACAAAAAAGGATTGAAAGAGATACGAGTATGTTATACATGTATTAGTTTATGTATTTTTAATAACCAACTTAGGGGCCAAGTAGTTTGACTTGTGACTCCTTTTTGTTATCTATTTTCACACGTGGGGTTACGTTTCCTTTGTGTTGTGGAATCTATTCATCTATTTACTATCTGTCATGGTTTGGTAAATAGACCTTTGTCGCGTTGGCTGATGGTGTTGTATGAATTTCTGATTCACCTTAAGGTTTTATAAAGAATAGCCACAGTTCTTATTTCATTGGTTGTAACTGAATTGTTCAGCATTTTACTTTAGGCAGGGTTTTGTACAGTTTCTCCCAGATTGCTTAGTAAAAATGACTTTGGAAATGACTTCTGACAAAGTTGCTTCTCTTCTAAGATTGTAAATGGGCACAATTGCTTTAGGGTGTCCCTTCATCTCGCCACTTGGCCGAGCTGTAACCTAAATTTTTCTTTTGAACAGCTGTTCAAACTCGGTTTCCAGAATTTGTTCAGATGGAGGAAAAAGATATGTACCAGAACGGTTTTGTGGCATAGAATGGAAGGTTATGAGGGTGTTATAACCATTCACGCAAGATAAAGGAATTGACAAAGACAGGTGGCACCTTGTAGACTCGCCAATTTATTAAGGCATGAGCTTTTGAGATCCAGAATCGACGTCTTCCAGTGCATCAGAATGCAGTTTTCGTAGGAAGTTAGTGATGTCATGAAGTTAGCTAGGAGTGCTGGTGTAGAGTTACCCGATTCTCCTTTGGGGAAAATCCAGACCCATGGCCATGCCCCCAGGACTGCCAAGTTCTGCCTCTTTCCCACCCTGTTACACCCTCCTGCCCCCAGATAGCATCCGCGCATGCGTGGACACCACGCAATGACACACATGCTCAGATGCCCCTTCCCGATGCGATTATAACATAACATAAATCTTTATTTTTATACAACACAAGCCTTTGAGTTCTAAGCGGTTTGCAGAGTAAAACAAATTCAACAATAATATTTAGTAATTAAGGATTTAAATAATAGCAACAGAGGAAGAATGAGGGTGAAATAGTGAATAAGAGAGATTGTCGGGGAGCTTTTTAAAACCCGGACCCCCAGACGTGTCCTCCAAAAGGAGATGTCCGGAGAAATCCGGATGTCTGGCAACCCTATGCTGGTGACACAGGGTCTGAAGATGGCGTCCATGTAGCCAAAAAATGGCCAAAAACAAAACCCCAAATTACCAAACCCAAATTGTCATGATTTCACAAAAAATTATAAAGTATGTGTGTATATATGTAAGTTTAAGTTTTATTACCATTTGATGAATCGCTTATATAAAATTTCTAAGCGATGAACAACTTAAAAAGCCACTAGTTAGTGGTCAAACAAATAATAGGGTACAAAAGACAACGTACATAATAAATATAACAACTAACAATTTTTCTTGCAGTCAGATTAAAGACAGACATGATCAAAGGAAAGGGGGGAAAAGTTACAATTCATTCTATATTGAAAAGTACATAAATGGGAAAAAACGAGAGGGAGGGAGAGTTGATTTCTGAAACAAAGTATGGAGAGTACGAAATAAAAATATTAAATATTAAAAGCATCTTGAAACAAAAAAGTTTTCAAAAGTTTTTTAAAAGAGGTATGATCTTTTTCATTTCTGATATAATGTGGCAATGAATTCCACAGTTTAGGAGCCATAACAGAAAACATGTCACTTCTTCTTGTGCCCACAATTTACAGATATGTATAGATATGGAGAGAGAGAGAGAGAACCCAATTAAGAGAAAAGAGGAAGACCTCAGTGCTGGGGGGAACTGCACCATATTATACTTTGCAGTAAATCCCGCAGGCAGACAACTCATATTGATTATGCAAAATGAAGCCTAAATGAATTATTTTTATGACTTTTTTCGTGAGCAGTGAAAAAGAAAATTGAATGAAAATAGGACTGAAAGGGGAGAATTTGAAAATAAGTGTGTGTTCACTTTTTCACATTATTTTTACACACTATCATTGAGTATTTCATACACGGAGGAGATATGTTGTACGGCGCGAACTCGTTTAGGCTTCATTTTGCATAATTGATACGAGTTGTCTGCCCGCGGGGTTTACTGCAAGGTTTGATCTGGTGCAGTTTCCCCCAGTACCAAGGTCTTCCTCTTTTCTCTTAATAGTGTACACTATTTAGAGAATTTTTGTGCAATATTCCCCATCTTATTTAATACTGTGTTTGGGGTTACTAGCCTCCTCACTTTTCTCTATATGTACATCCATATAGCCAGACATTCCCTCTGGGCATCCAGGCTTTCCTGGTTTGTGTATCTTGCAAATCTGTTTGCACATTTTAGTAGGGAATCCCTTCAAGAGATTGCCTACTGTAGTTTCTTTAGGTATTCTTCTTTGGGTTTGAAGGCAGAGGCTAGTAAAATATTGTGTTGGAGAGTCGTCTCTTGGCTACTCGTGTACACTTCGATCTGTTCATGAAGACCACAACTCTTTCATTGTTGGATTCTTCAATAATGAAGTCGGGATTTTTATCAGAGTTCTCCCATTCCATGTGACTGAAGTTATGGGGCAAGTTATCTCAATGCCCTGCCATTCTATAGACAAATCAAGTCCAGCATATTACGTTTCATCTGGATAAAGGAAAAGCAATAAGCTTCCTCTCAGAATAGGGGAAAACAGGACTCCGAAGACTTCAGTTCAAGAAATAAATTTGTGCCTAGATGATGGAGTGTCGTCTAACATAAATTTTAATACAGATTTGTTGGGTATTACATTATATTACATTACATTAGTGACTTCTATTCCGCTTGTACCTTGCGGTTCTAAGCGGATTACATTGAAAGATAACTGGACATTTCCAGGAAGTTACATTACATTGAAAGATAACTGGACATTTCCAGGAAGTTACATTATATTGCGAGGTAGTTGGTTTCAAGTATGTGGAACGTTCGGTTGTAGTATTAGTGACAGGAGCAATTTAAGAATGAACTTGAAACCTGGTTTAAGTCTGACGCATCCATTCGTTTGGCGAAGTCTTCTTATGCATTCTTCCAAAATCCGATGAAAAATTAAAAGTTGGTTGAACCGGTACAATGAATCTTTGGACGTTCAGGCTTACCCAATGAACCTTTTTTTAGACCTCTTATTACAATATTATGATGACTGAAAGAAGGACTGCCTGAAAGCTAAATTAATAATGTATTGCTGCAGTTACCCCAAGATCGCTATTCTATAAAGGATGCTTAGAGTTGGCGCCATTTACAGAATAGGGTGCATTGCCAGGATCATTGCTGATTTTGGGCATAAGGATTTATACTAGTTGAAACATGGTGTAACATCAGGCACCTAACCCCCCCCCCCCCCCCACACACACACTTTTACAAAGCTGCAGTTGCAACTGTCATGTGGCAAACTGTCATGTGGCGTGGCAAACTGTCATGTGGCATGGCAAACTGTCATGTGGCAAACTCTCTGGCACCCTTTAAATCCCTATGAGCGTTGGAGCAATTACCACAGCTTTAACCGCTCCAGCGGCTTTGTAAAAAGAGCCCTGTACTGAGTACAGATTCAAATTCTATAACACTGCGTGCATCTTTGAGTGTCTCAGACCCATCCATGCCCCTCCAATAGCCACGCCCCCTTTTGAAGTGTGCCTTTAGAAAATGTACATGCGCATCAGTAGAGAATAGTGCTTGGCAAGATGCTTGCGTCAATCCAAATAGCTGCCAATTTATGCCGACAATTGATTCAGTGCCCAATTTTTGGCACTAAGGCCCCCATTCTCTAATCGGCACCATTTAAATGGCATTTTTAACCGAGTTAAAGTCGGCGCCAGAACCGCGCCTTCGTAGGTGCTTTAGGCCGGCTAATGCCACTGTGGGCTTGGTTATGCCGGAAGTGTCGTCGTGCGGCCTAAAGCACCTGCGTAGATGTGATTCCCATATCAAACAGTTTCTCATACATATTAGCATTTAAACTAATTAAGCCTGTACACTGCCCTGATAATTTTACAAAGTTGTTTTTTTTTTTTTTTTTTCTGCATGCTAAAGGCCTTTAATAAAATTGCCCAGGGTGGCACTGTCATCTCGAAGCAGGGACTTTAGATCATTTATTATTCTATTGTCCATTCATTATGAATTTTTGGAAATCAATTTGGGACCAAATTAACTGTTTATTAGCTAACCCTGTGGCATTATCATATGATACTGTGCTGTTTGGTATGGCAATGAGAGCAAAAAGTCAGATATCTACAAATCACAAATTATTACTTATAATGACTGGGGTTGCCATTCAACAAATTACATATAATTGGAAAAATTGGAATAGATTAAATTATAATTTTTGGTGGAACTCCTTATGTCATATTTATAAAATGGAGAGACTTATTGCAATACAACAGGGTTGTTTCAGGAAATTTCAAGATATTTGGGAGCCATTAACAAAGTATTGTAATGATTAGAAAAATCTTGTTTCCCTTAAATTTACAAGTTCAATTATGGGGTGGGAGGGAGGGTATTTTTATTGTTACATGTTGTATAAGTATTGATTATATGATAGATAAGGGTGGGGAGGGGGGAGATAATAATCAACAATGAAACATATAATATTCTCTTAAGTGATATATTTATGGTTATTTGTATGGATATGTTATCACACTTACTATAAGTTTAAAAATGAATAAAGTTTATAAAAAAAAAAATAAAATTGCTCAGGGTGTATTTTCAAGCCAGTCCTGAGGACACACAGTGGTCAGGTCTTTAATTTACCCACAATAAATATGCATGAGATAAGTTTGGCATGCAAAGGAGGTAGTCATCTCATGCTTACTCCTTGTAGATATTCTGGGACTGGGTTGGAGCCCCTGGTATTTACATATATATATATGTGTGCAGTGACAAGAAAGAATGATCAAGATTCTATAACTAGATGCTGAAAAACGTGGTGCATAGCGCTTGCCAATCTTCATTTAGGCACTATCTATAGAATCGCTACCTACCCTTACTGCCACTGTCATCTTACCCCTCCCCCCCCACAGTAGGAACTGTGAGGTCCGCAGGAGTTAAAATATAAGGATCAGTGCAGACCCCACAATAAGGCCGTTCTTTTAAGGCCATGCGCTTCTAGTTCTGTGGGGTCTGCAAACTCCTCTTTTTAAATTTCTACCTTTGCTGATTGTGGACCTGGTGGATCTTAACCGCACACCCGGGACCACAGAGACCCTCGTTTTTAACTCCCTCGGACCTCAAGGATCCCACTCACCCTTGTGGTGAGCAGATTTTTAATGGCATGCGGTTAAGATCCATGAGGTCCGCGAGGGCCTAATTTTACCCAGTCCCCTTAGGTGCTGGTACGTGTATGAACCTTAGGTACTCCCAATCTATGCCTGGGTTTTCTTGACCTAAATTAAGTGCAGAAGTCCAATTTAGGCACCTACTTGCAATACATGCCCAAGAGCTGCCCATGATACATCCCTAACCACACCCACTTCCTCGTACCACTCGTATGAAGAAAGGCTAAAGAGGTTAGGGCTCATCAGCTGAAGGGAGATAATGATTGAAGTCTACAAAATCCCGAGTGGTGTAGAATGGGTGCAAGGGATCTGTATTTTACTCCATCAACAATTGCATAGACGAGAGGACACTTGATGAAGTTAAAACCACTGAAAGGAAATATTTTTTCACTGTGAGAATAGTTTAAACTCTGGAACATGTTGTCGAGAGTATGTGATAACAGCAGTTAACATAGCTGGTTGTAAAAAGGGCTTGGACAAGTTCCCGCAGGAAAAGTCCATAGTCTGCTATTCAGACAGACAGGGGGGGGGGGGGGTAAAGTCGCTGCTTGCCTGGATCAGTAGCATGGAATGCTGCTACTGTTTGGGGTTTCTGCCAGGTGCTTGTAACCTGGATTGGCCACTGTGGAAAGAGGTTACCGGGCTAGATGGACCATTGGTCTGACACAATATGGTAACTCTTTATGTTCTTATGTGAGTCAAGTGTAAGATAATCAAGCCATTGTGACATCACTAATGAGGTGGGCTCTTAGGCATTGGTGGAATGAGCCATTGTGACATCACTAATGAGGTGGGCTCTTAGGCATTGGTGGAATGAGCCATTGTGATATCACTAATGAGGTGGACTCTTACTCACTGGTGGAATGAGCCATTGTGACATCACAATCTCAGCTACTATTTGAGTTTCTGCCAGGTACTTGGCACCTGGGTTGGCCACTGTGGAGCATTGGTCTGACATAGTATGGCTATTTTTTAGATTTTTATGCTTAATTATTTTTAATTAAATCTAATTATAAAGTGCTAATTTGCTTATCAGCACTGATTAAGGCTTTTTAAATAATTAAGTTGGGCTCCTAGATTGGCTAGGCATGATGAGCTAGGCGCCTACCTTTAGGTGTCTTTTATAGAATCAAGGCCAATGTACTTAAACACATGTGGTGGTGAGGCAGGTGCTGATACTAAATATTTTCTAAATTATGAGCGCACACCCATAGATAATGCACAATTTTTTTTTTTAACCTTTTTCAGAGCAGGTGTTCGTATGTGTCTCGGCATTCCTCCTGATTCTATATAGGGCATCCAAAGTTGGGAGATGCCCAGATTTCAATGCGGAGCCTAGATATGCCCATAAATGAATTAATTGGCAGTAATTTGGACTTCATGCACAACTGCCTAAGCACTATTCTGTAATGCTGCATGCCCAAGGTGTCGCACCAGCCCAAAAGGGTGTGTGGCCATGGAGGGGCATGGGCGGGTCAGAGATGTTCCAGTTATTTAAGCCCATTGTTGTTGAATACTGGGGTTGTGCGTTCAACTTGCATGCCAGCATTTGAGGACAGTGTGGCAAAGAGGTTACAGCTACAGCCTCAGCACCATGAGGTTGTAGGTTCAAATCCTATGTTGCTCCTGGGCAAGTCGCTTAATCCTCCACTGCCCCAGGTACATTAGATAGATTGTGAGCCCACTGGATCAGGCAAGGAAAATGCTTGAAGTACCTGTATGTAAACCACTGAGTGTGGTTGAAAAACTACAGAAAGGCGGTATACAAGTCTCAATCCCTTTCCCTGATGTCATAATGCCTGGCAGAAACCCAAATAGCAGTAACATTCCAGAGCTCCTATTGTGATGTCATAATGCCTCACTCCACCAATGCCTAAGAGCCAGCCTTATCAGTGATGTCACAGTGGCTTCTTTGCTCTATACTTTGCTCACTTCTGATATTTTATTGGAGGAGAGTGTGGTGCAGTGGTTAGAGCTACAGCCTTAGCACCCCGAGGTAGTCGGTTCAAACCCCGCACTACTCCCTGTGACCCTGGGCAAATCACTTAATCCTCCACTGCCCCAGGCACATTAGACAGATTGTGAACCCACCGGGGAAAATGCTCGAGTACCTGCTTTGTACAAAAGGCAGTATAGAAGTACTAATCCCTTTACACCGGGTTTTAGCAGGCAGAAGTCTTCACAGGAAAAGTGAGGAGAAGGCACATAAATGTGAGCATCATTTCTACGGCATTTTATAGAAGACAGGTGTGTTAGCAATAAAATAGTTGCCTCTTTGGTCTTCACCCCTTGGCAACCTGTAATAAAAATGACCCCCTACGTGAACAGCGCGAGTCACCCAGAAGCTAAAAATCTATTTTTCAACACACGTGTATGCTGGTAATTGTTGCAAATAGCCTGGCAAAGGTCAGAACCAAGACGACCAGAGATTAGGTTGTTCAGCTTTTACAGTATGTGTGAATTAAATGTCGTCAATATTCCTTTCTCTTTACGTCCAGCCACTTTCAATTACTGTTTTCACATCTTTTCCTGCATTCTCCCTCTCAGCATTGCTCGCTTCTTTCATGCTTTCCCTGCTACCTCGTTCTAGCCACTCATCTGTTTGCTCTTCTGTCCTCAGGATGAAACTGTATGCCACATCAATGCTCCTGTCTCACTGGCTCTTTCTGGTCTACACCTTAACGCTGTGCTGCAAATTGTCGTCCGCTGCTAGCCCCAGTCCCCGGGGACACACAGGTAGGCGCTTTTAAGGTCATTATATACTTCAGAGGCCAATTAATAACAAGTCGCAGAACCCTGCAGTCCAGTTTGCAGCCCTTGATAATTGCCGAAACTGTTGACTATGTGCTATAGAGTGAACAAAATGTTTTTAAAAAAAAACATGTCAAAATAGAAGCTGTAATCAGGACGGGAGTTGGCCAACTCACTTTGCAGTAGAGACTTGGGAATCGGGAACAATTTGTTCTTGGAGAATGTTCTGCAAGCTTCCTGAGTCTCTCTTTAATCATTCATTTGGCTTTTTCTCTTCCCCCTGCTCGGGCCAAAAATGCAAAGAAAATTCAAATGTGGTTCTGTAATCTAAGCTATAGTTCTTAAGCCTTTGTTTTGCTTTCCCTTTAGGCCATGTTTACAAATCGGGTGCTCAAGCATTTTCCCTGTCTGTCCCGGTGGGCTTACAATCTATCTAATGTGCCTGGGGCATGGGAGTGACTTGCCCAGGGTCACAAGGAGCAGCGTGGGGTTTGAACTCGCAACCTCAGGGCGCTGAGGCTGTAGCTTTAACCACTCTGCCATTCTCTTCTTTTTTAAAAAAAAATACTTTCTTTCTATATAGTTCATTCCTTGATCAGATGTACTAAAGCATTTCTCCGAGAGACACACAAAAGTTGGCGCTAATCAAAGATCACAGGAGCCCACAGGCTAATTTCACACAGGAAGCTCCACTTGGTGTCTCTCTTTAAAAACACTGGGCAGCCACAGGAATGCAGGAGTTTCCCCCCAAAAATTACCCTAGTGAAAAGTAAACAGACACATTTCAATATGAAATCCCTGTTAATACTCTCCTCCTGATCTAATCTCGCAGCCTTTCTTGCCGCAGGTAACGCAGTTCCGGGCAAAGACTAGCATAGGTACCTTTTACCTACAGTAAAAGGAGGGAGGGGGATCGAATTTTCAGATAGGGTTACCAAATTTTCAGTTCGGAAAATCTGGATCCCTTAGACCCATCCCCAGGCCTGCCCAGTTCCACTCATCTCCGCCCAATCATGCCATGGTCCCGCCCCCAATCCCACACTAGCCCCGCCCTCTGCTACCTGCTTTGGTCGGGCAGGAGGGCATCCGTGCATGCGATGCGATGACATCGCACGCATGTGCGTTTTGCCCTCCTGCCTGACGGCGATTTTGAGGGAGGCTTTTCAAAACCCAAAGTGCCAGGTTTTGAAAAGCCATCCGGGGAAATCCGGTATCTGGTAACCCTATTTTTGTGACTTAGTGCCCATTGCTGGATTTACCCCCTTATCGCATTAGCGCGCGCTAAATGCTAAAGCTGCCCATGGGTACATAATAGACATCCTTTAGTATTTAGCACATAATTATTGGCATGCACTAACACATTTAGGGCTGGACGCTATTAACAGTGCCGTTGTTGGTGGCTACCTAAAAAAAAATGGCCGCCAATCGCATGCCGTTCGGGCAGTGGCGCCGTTTCTAGAACCATGGCTTCATGAAAGGCAGGCGCCAGAAATGTAGTCCAGGGTTACAAAGGCCTACGTTTCCGGCACCTACCTTTTCACGAGCGTTGCGGCTGTGGAGGCGCTGTACAATGCCTAACGCCACTTCCAGCGTCGGCCACGCCTACAGTGGTGTCAGGCGTGATAAAGCACCTCTGTAGTCGGGAGAATAGCAGCCATTTAGGTGCCTTCAATTAAAACAATTAAGGTAAGCAGCGGTGGGATGCCCATTTATGAATTCCCCTCTAAATTTTGTTTCGTCTGTGGCGATCACGTTTGAAAATTGCCCTCAAAATTGTAAGAATCATTTAGTGTGCCTGAAACATGTATTTTTAAGGGTTCTTTTACTACGTTGCGCTAAAATGTAGCCTCTGGTAGCACGCAGAGGCCTTAGTCCCTATTTCTCCCATTAATACGGGAATACTTACTGACACCCATGTACTAGGAGGTCTTTTTATTAAGGTGCATTAACCGAGTTAGCGTGCACTAAATGCTAAGTCATCCATTAAATTCAATAGGCACCTTAGCATTTAGCAAGTGCACCTTAATAAAGGACCTCTAGGTGCTTCTATCCTAGGGGTTGTTTTGGCTTCAGGCCTGTCTATTAAGCTGCAAATATTTCAAGACTTTTTTTGTTTTTGTTTTAGCCAACTTCACATGCTTGAAACCGCTGATTTTTGCCCTCTGATTTTCGAATTGTTTTGCAGGGGATGGTTCTGTCTAGGTTAGACTACAGCAACGCTCTCTTATCTCGGAATTTCTAGGACGAGAGGGAGAGCGTTGCAGTTGGTACAGAAAAGCTGCAGCCAGATTAGCGCTGGGAGTGGACAGGATGGTACATATTGCGCCAATTTTGAAGAAATTACACTGGTTACCAGTTTCATTTCGGGCACAACATAAGTTTGTTTCTGTGGTCCATCCAACTGTATATCATCAAACACCATGGTATTTTTGGCAAGTTGTGGCACTCTATAAGCCTGTACGATCTGAAAATCAAAGGCTATTGAATTCAGTAGCGCGAGGAAATTATGCAGATACTAGAGCGATGACTTTATGAATCTCAGCTGCTTTAACAACTATGAATGATTTTGGCGTAGTAAGGGGGGGGTGAGAAGGGCAGACTGCCCTGGGTGCTGTCTTGGTGGGGGCGCCACCACCTCGCCGCCCTCCCTTTCCCAACCCCCATACCTCTTCATCAGTGCAAGCAACTGCTCTTGCCTGCTGTTTGTGCCAGCCTTGCTCCCTCTGAAATCACTTCCGGGTTGCGGGGCCGGGAAGTGATGTCAGAGGGGAAGCCAGAGCGAGCAGCAGGCTGCAGAAGCTGGTCACGCTGGTGAAGATTTTTAAGAGGTACGGGATAGGAAGGGAGGGCTTGAGTGTGGCGCAGTGGAGGGGCGCACCAGCAGCAGCAGCATCCTGGGGTGCCTCATAACCCTTGCTATGCCACTGACCAAGTTTCATATTTATTTTTAGTTTGATATACTACTTATCTAGAAGTCTAAGCGGTGTACGTACAGAATTTAAAATAAATTCAAATTAAAATAGTAATAAACAAAGACAAATATAATCAAACAGATACTTGCTATAAAAGGGAAGGAGGGACCATAGTCATGGCAAGAGATCTCAGACTGGAAACCCAAAGCAGGAGGAGAAAAACGGGTCCTTTCCCTAAAAAAACCCCATAAACCAAGTACCGTAAAACCTTGGATTGCAAGTAACTTGGGTTTGTAAGTGTTTTGCAAGACAAGCAGAACATTTTATTAAATTTTAACTTGATATACAAGCATTGTCTTGCAATACGAGTACGTATAGTATTTTGTATTAAAGTTTTGGGGTTGTGGAACGAATCGTCTGCGTTTCCATTATTTCCTATGGGGAAATTCGTTTTGATATACGAGTGCTTTGGATTACAAGCATGCTTCTGGAACGAATTATGTTCGCTAACCAAGGTTTTACTGTATCGTGAAAACCCTCGGTACAATATAACGCAGTCATGAAAAAGTAAAGTACAGAAGAAGAAATTCACTTCAAAATAGTTTAAAATAGCCAGCCAGTGTCAAGAAGACAGTAAGCGATCTTTCTTTAAAATCCATAGCCTGCTTTTTAATCTTCTTGTGACGGACCCACGTCTTATCATTCTGTCTGTTTCATCCAGGAAGATCAATATGCTTGAAACAGTCAGTTGGGCAACGTGATGATGAAGCTTGGGTCCATCACAAGAAGATTAAAAAAGCAGATTATGGATTTAAAAGAAAGGTAAGCTATTGCTCTTCAGACAGACATTCTGGTCTAAACTGAATTCAGACGGGCTATTTTCAAAGTTTTTATAATGTGAAATTGGCATTTCATGCTTTCGTTCTGCTCTCTGATTGCAATGTGGGTTTTCGTTTGCTTTTTTTAACTGGGGTTTTGAAAATAATTGGTGCTCTTTTTAACCAGTTCTGTCTCTTGGTATGACCATTTGTTGGGATGAGTGCCACAGATGTTTCACTGCGGTTTATGTCTTCGTTGATGTAGATGGTTTTTGTATCTTTGATTTGGATATATAGGGTTTGGATATATAGGGTGTCTCAATAGAATGGGAGAGGCCTAGTGTTGAGGGAGGTGGGTGGGTTGGTCACCGAGAGGGGAATTATATAAATAGTGTCCTCTGGCACAGACCAAGGGTCCATGGCATCCCCCCAAAATTGGCGTTCAACGGTTGATGTCCTCTCACCCGTTTCCTGATGTTGGCTTTTAGATCTTCGAGGCGGCCGCCATGCAGCAGGCCTGCTCCCTGAAGTAGAATGAAGGGTTTTGGGGCATTGACGCTGCATGGCGGCTCATTGACGCTGCATGGCGGCTGCCCCAAAGATATAAAGTACAACATCGGGGAATGGGTGGGAGGACACCAACCATCGACCACCAATTTTTAGTGAGACCATGGACCCTGTGGCCTCCCAATGCCTGTGCTGGAGGACTTACAACTTAAATTTATATTTGTGGCAATGGAAAAGTAACTTACACAAGATCACAAGGAGTATCGGTGGAATTTGAACCTGGCCTCCCTGGTTCTCGACCTGCTACTCTAACCATTAGGCTATTTCTCCAACAAGAGCAAGACCAAACCTTTTGAAAGTGCATGCATGCCAACCATATACATCCTCCCTGCATTTAAGGATACCGTCCTGTTTTCATACAATTTTTTTTTTTTTTTTTGGCGACATTACAACAGAATCACTTGAAAGGTATTAACGTAGAGCAAAATCTATTCCAGAGAAAGGAAAATGGTAAAAGTAGAGGGCATAATTTGAAGTTGAGGGGTGGTAGATTCAAGGGTAGTGCTAGGAAATTCTTCTTTACAGAGAGGGTGGTTGATGCATGGAATGTGCTCCTGAGGGAAATGGTGGAGAAGAAAATGGTGAGTTCAAACAAGCGTGGGATGAACATAGAGAATCTCTAATCAGAAAATAATGGGTATACATTGAAGGAACTAAGGCCAGTACTGGGCAGGCTTACACAGTCTGTGTCCCGTACATGGACATTCAGTTGAGGACGGGCTGGGGAGGGTTTTGATGGCTGGGATGGTTAAGATGGGCTGGAGTGAGCTTTGACAGAGATGCCAGCAGATAGAACCTAAGCACACTACTGGGCGGGGCTCTGGGTTTCTGGCCCAGAAATATCTACAAAAAAGGACCATTTATCTAAATAATTATTTATCCCAGGACAAGCAGGCAGCTATTCTTGACTGATGGGTGACGGCACCGACGGAGCCCCGGTACGGACACTTTTAGAGTGATTGCACTCTAAGAACTTGGAAAGTTCTGGATACCGCACCGCGCATGCGCGAGTGCCTTCCCGCCCGACCCCGGCGCGCGGTCCCTCAGTTTTCTAGTTTCCACGGAGCTAAGAAGACGCGTTCACTTCAACGGCCGTTGAAGAGATTTTTTCACGCCTTCCCGCTCGCGTAAACCCCCCTATTACAATAAAGTTTTCTTTATTTCTTTATTTCTTTTCTTTTTAAAAAAAAAAAAAAAAAAATTAATAATAATTTTTTCTCCTCTTTTTCGATTCGGCCCGGCGGGGCCTGTTGCCACGATCGAAGCCTCGGCTTTCGATTTGGCAGAGGCTGTTTTCCCGTTCATGCCCCCTCAGCCCGGTTTTAAAAAGTGCCAGCGGTGCGCTAGACCAATTTCGCTGACAGACCCCCATAACTGGTGTCTGCAGTGTCTTGGTCCTGACCATCGAGCATCTACTTGCTCCCGCTGTGCAACTTTAAAAAAGAGGACCCTCAAAAACCGCCAAATCCAGCAGCGGATCCTTTTCGGTGCCGAGATGTCCGACTCCGCAGCTCCGGCACCGACATCTGTTCCACAGTCGGCTCCGACTTCGTCGACACCGCGTGATTCGACGCCGGTATCGCATCCCACAGGTAAGCCGGCTAAGAAGCCTTCCCCGTTGGAGCGTCCTCCGGTCTCTACAGCAGTGAGCCCAATCCTTCCGACCTCGAGGCGCCCACGGAAGCGCTCCGCTCCGATCGAAGTTAGTCCCTCGACATCGGGCTCTTCGTCGGAGTGTCGAGCGGCACCCAAGGCACCGCAGAAGAAAAAAGCGGTGCCGGTGCCATCCTTGGACGAGCGCATCGCCGCCGTTCTGCAGGTACAGCTTAAGGATCAACTTCAAAAGCTGTTTCCTGCTCTCTTGACCCCGAACCTTCCAGTTCCAGTTCGGTCAGAGCCTCCGGTACCGATAGAAGAACGCCCTCTCTTATCGGCATCCACTTTATCGGTACCGGCACTTACCACATCGTCATCGATGCCGGTTCTAGCTCCTGAACCTAGGTCTCAGCACCAGGCGGTACAGACCTCGGTACCGATACATCAGGTTGCATCGCCTGATACCGTGTCTATGAGATCGGGCAAATCTACACATAAAACCCGACACGTAGAGCCCTCCACACCTGAGTCTCGACACCATGGCTCTCAGGTTAGAGACCCTGATTTGTGGGGAGATTCAGAAGAGCCCTTCCTATCTGAAGGAGAATGCTCTTCCGATGAGGAGGAACACCTGGTGACAGACCCTCCTTCTAAACAGGATTCCACCTCTTTTACCTCCTTTTTGAAGGAGATGTGTGAATCCCTGTCAATTCCCTTGGAGGCTGAATCCAAGAAGTCCAAAGCATTCCTTGATGCTCTGGATTTTGACCAGCCTCCAAGGGAATTCCTTAAACTTCCTCTCCATGATATTTTGCGAGAGACGTTTTATAAGAACCTTGAAACTCCCCTGACTGTACCAGGAGCTCCTCGTAAGCTGGACTCTCTATACAGGGTAATCCCCATTCCTGGGTTTGACAAGCCCCAGCTCCCACATGAATCTCTTTTGGTAGAGTCTACATTAAAGAAATCAGCGGGGGCTAATGTGTATGCTTCAGTCCCTCCTGGCAGAGAAGGGAAATCTATGGACAAATTTGGCAAACGGCTTTATCAAAATGCCATGTTGGCCAATAGATCAGGAAACTATGCTTTTCATTTTTCTTTTTATTTAAAGCATTTGGTCCAGCAGTTGTCTTCATTTGAACAATTCCTTCCTGATCGTAAAAAACCTTCTTTTCATTCCTGTGCTTCCTCTCTCCTTCAGTTGAGGAAATTTCTTGTCAGATCAATTTATGACACCTTCGAATTGACTTCTAGAGCCACGGCTATGTCAGTGGCTATGCGCAGGTTGGCATGGCTCAGGGTCTCAGAGCTAGAGGTGAACCACCAAGACCGTCTAGCAAATGCTCCTTGTCTGGGGGATGAGCTGTTTGGAGAATCCATGGATTCAACAACACAAAAACTGTCTGCTCATGAAACCAGATGGGATACGCTTTTAAAGAACAAAAAGAAGACTCCCCCTGCTAGACCGTTTCGCCAACAATCGGCATACCAACGCCGATATGCTGCTCGGCCTTTACCTCAGCATTCCCAACAACCTAGGCGTCAGCGACAACAACAACAACGTCAACCACCTAGGCAAAATCAGCAACAACAGGTGAAACCTCCTCCACCTCAAAAGTCTACTCAACCCTTTTGACGTGTTTCTCCAGAACATAGCCATTATGCCTCCATCAGTTCAACTTCCCCTACCCATTGGAGGCCGTCTCACTTATTATCTCAGCCGTTGGGAGAACATAACATCCGATCAATGGGTTCTCAACATCATCCGCCACGGCTACTCTCTCAACTTCCAAACACTTCCATCTCAAAATCTGCCAAGAGAGTCTGCTTTGAACACTCCCCAGGCTTCTCTCCTTATTCAAGAGGTTCAATCTCTTCTTCTTCTAAACGCTATCGAAGAGGTTCCTCTGGACCAGAAGGGGCAGGGGTTTTACTCCCGTTATTTTCTGGTTCCAAAGAAGACAGGAGATCTCAGACCCATCTTAGATCTTCGAGATCTCAACAAATGTTTGGTCAAGGAAAAATTCAAGATGCTCTCTCTGGCCACTCTTTACCCTCTTCTCAATCAAGACGACTGGCTATGTTCCCTCGACCTCAAAGAGGCATACACTCATATTCCAATCCATCTAGCCTCCAGGCAATACCTCCGCTTCATGATCAACAACTGTCATTACCAGTACAAAGTTCTCCCCTTCGGTCTTGCCTCATCTCCACGAGTATTCACCAAGTGTCTAATTGTGGTAGCTGCTTACCTACGCTCCCATCACCTTCAGGTGTTTCCTTACCTGGACGATTGGTTGATAAAGGCCAATTCATCTCAAACAGTTCTCCTGGCCACCAATCAAACCATCTTGTTCTTACAGCTTCTGGGGTTCGAGATCAATTTTCCCAAATCTCATCTCCTCCCCACTCAACGACTTCAATTCATTGGAGCGGTGCTGGACACAGTCCTCATGAGAGCATTCCTACCGTCCAACCGTCTTCAAACTCTCCAATCTCTGTGTCAGCAGGTACTTCCACAACGTTCCATCTCTGCCAAACAAATGATGATACTCTTGGGTCACATGGCATCCACAGTCCATGTCACCCCCCTTGCACGTCTTCACCTGCGCATTCCTCAGTGGACCCTTGCTACCCAGTGGTCACAAGCGACGGATCCTTGCTCACGGCACATATCTGTGACATCATCTCTTCGTCAGTCTCTACAATGGTGGTTGATATCCTCAAATCTCTCCAGAGGTCTTCTATTCCATCTACCTCCTCATCAACTGATCATCACCACAGATGCCTCCCCTTATGCCTGGGGAGCTCATTTGAACGAATTCCAAACTCAAGGTCTTTGGACAGTGCAGGAAATGAGACATCACATCAATTTCCTAGAACTCAGAGCGATGTTTTATGCCCTCAAGGCTTTCCAACATCTTCTCTATCCTCAGGTCCTTCTGTTGTGCACAGACAATCAAGTGGCCATGTACTACATCAACAAACAGGGTGGGACAGGCTCTCGCCTCTTGTGCCAGGAAGCCCAGAAGATTTGGACTTGGGCCACAGATCACCATCTCTTTCTGAAAGCGATTTACATTCAGGGAGAGCAGAATTACTTAGCGGACAAGCTGAGCAGAATTCTCCAACCTCACGAGTGGACACTCGATCCCTTAACTCTACAGTCCATCTTTGCTCAGTGGGGCACTCCTCAGATCGACCTTTTCACAGCTCCTCAAAATTACCAGCTGCCTCTCTTCTGCTCCAGACTATACACTCCTCACCGTCTGGCAGCGGATGCATTTCTCCTCGATTGGTCCAATCTGTTCCTGTATGCCTTTCCTCCTCTGCCTCTCATGTTACGAACATTGTTCAAGCTCAAGAGGGAAGGAGCCACCATGATTCTGATTGCCCCACGGTGGCCCAGACAGCATTGGTTCTCCCTTCTACTTCAACTCAGTTCCAGGGAACCTTTTCTGCTTCCACTGTTTCCTTCTCTGCTTACGCAACAACAGGAGACTCTTCTACATCCCAACCTCCAGTCTCTGCACCTGACAGCTTGGTATCTCTCGGGCTGACTTCACAGGATTCTCTTCTGTCTCAGCCCGTTCGTTCTATTCTGGATGCTTCCAGGAAACCAGCCACTCTGCAATGTTACCATCAGAAGTGGACACGGTTTTCTTCCTGGTGTCTTCTTCATCATCATGATCCCACGTCCCTTGCAGTGGAGACCCTATTGGACTATCTACTTTCTTTGTCTAACTCTGGTCTCAAAACTACCTCCATCAGAGTCCATCTCAGTGCTATTGCTGCATTTCATGAGCCCATCCATGGAAAACTCCTTTCAGCTCATCCCCTGGTTTCTAGATTCATGCGAGGTCTTTTTAATGTAAAACCACCTCTTAAAGCACCTCCTGTGGTCTGGGATCTTAATGTGGTTCTCTCTGCTTTGATGAAGCCTCCTTTTGAACCCTTAGCTACTGCCGCTTTCAAGTTTCTCACTTGGAAGGTACTTTTCCTCATTGCTATCACCTCTGCCAGGAGGGTCAGTGAGCTCCATGCACTGGTTTCTGACCCACCTTTTACAGTCTTTCACCACGATAAGGTGGTTCTGCGTACACATCCAAAGTTTCTCCCAAAGGTTGTTTCTGAATTCCATCTCAACCAATCTATTGTACTGCCTGTTTTCTTTCCAAGACCTCACTCTCACTCTGGTGAACAGGCTCTTCATACTTTGGACTGTAAGAGGGCTTTAGCTTACTATTTAGACCGTACTAAACCCCACAGATCTTCGCCCCAACTTTTCTTATCTTTTGATCCTAATAAGTTGGGACGCCCTGTTTCTAAACGTACGCTATCTAATTGGCTCGCAGCGTGCATTTCATTCTGCTATTCTCACTCCGGACTGGCACTGGAAGGTTCTGTCACGGCCCATAGAATTAGAGCTATGGCAGCATCTGTAGCTTTCCTCCGCTCCACGCCTATTGAGGAAATCTGCAAAGCTGCTACTTGGTCCTCAGTTCACACTTTTACATCACATTATTGTCTGGATACATTCTCCAGACGGGATGGTCACTTCGGCCAATCTGTTTTGCAAAATTTGTTTTCCTAATGGCCAACTTTCCCACCATCCCTCTTGTTTGTTAGCTTAGAGGTCACCCATCAGTCAAGAATAGCTGCCTGCTTGTCCTGGGATAAAGCACAGTTACTTACCGTAACAGGTGTTATCCAGGGACAGCAGGCAGATATTCTTGCGTCCCACCCACCTCCCCGGGTTGGCTTCTTAGCTGGCTTATACTAACTGAGGGACCGCGCGCCGGGGTCGGGCGGGAAGGCACTCGCGCATGCGCGGTGCGGTATCCAGAACTTTCCAAGTTCTTAGAGTGCAATCACTCTAAAAGTGTCCGTACCGGGGCTCCGTCGGTGCCGTCACCCATCAGTCAAGAATATCTGCCTGCTGTCCCTGGATAACACCTGTTACGGTAAGTAACTGTGCTTTATGGAGCCTGTATAGTTGGGCAGACTGGATGGACCACTTGGGTCTTTATCTGCCATCATTTACGATGCTACTATGCTTCAGCGGTCTGGGCATGTGTTAACCCTGTGCTCCTGGTGAATGAATGCTTCTTGGTACTCTAAAGAAGCAAATGTTTTCACTTCAGATCAAACTGACTAAGTAAATAGTTGTCTGTCAAGCTTTGATGTTTGGGAGGATTGTGATTAATCATGCAATTGTTTTCTCAAGGAAGTGCAAATGGGAAAAAGAATAAACTCTACCAGCATGAGAATAGTGGAAGAGGGAGCTTGATGGAAAAAAAACAAAATACATCCATCCTAATAGATTACAATCTCTCCTCAAAAAACAGTTTCCTTTTAGTAATATCTTCAGCTATTAATTTAATTTGATTACTGTACAATCGCCAATTAGTACTGAGATAGAGGAGAAAGGCACTTACTCCACTTCGGACCAGAGCCGCTCTCGATCAATTGGTGGCTTTCCAGATTTCAGAGCAGTTCACATACAAGGGGCCGCTGGAAAGTTCTCAGCCCAACCAACAAATTTGGGGCAGTCTCCATCGAGACCTATACAGTGAATTGGATTCTAGTAATGGGCGTCCCAAAGTTCGGGGGTGGTAGGTGTCCTACTGCTGTCTAACTCATTTTCTCAACTTCTTCAAGCCAAATACCCCCTAAGTCTAACAAATATCAACCAAGTACCCCCGCCCAAGCTCTGCACCTGACCCCATCCCCATAATAATAGTACTAATTGTAATGCAATTTCTTCCATTCATTTTTCATATACACACAATATAATCTTATTAATACATAATGCTAAACACAAAAATAAAAAAACAACAACACATTGTATGTAGCACATTGTATGCAGAGAAAATGTTATCATTTATATTTGAGTTTTTTTTTCTAAGATGTCAAGGCAGATGACTTTAAAATATGCAATTTCATCTCAGGAACAACAATAGACAAATAGACAAATATAGACAGCAGATATAAATTCTCAAAACGTACACATTTTGATCACTAAATTGAAAATAAAATCATTTTTCCTGTCTTTTGTTTTTTGGTGATTTCATTAGTCTCTGGTTGCACTTCCTTCTAACTGTGCATCCAATATTTTTTTTTCTTTCTGCTTCCTCTCCTTCGGACCTCATTCCCTTCCCCAACCAACATCTCTCTGTCCCTCTGAATCCAACTTTTCTTCCTCCGTCTTCCACCCTCATTGGCAACATGCCTCCCTCTCTCTCTCACTGTCCTTTTCTAATTCACTCCCTTGCTGCAAAGGGAATGGGACAAGAGAAAGAGATCCAAGGTACATCTTTCCCATTCCCTCTACTGCCACAGCCAACATTTCTCCCTCTGTCATCCCCCGGATCATGAACAACATTTAAAACCACTGCCCACCAGCCCCATGCCCAACATTTCTCTTTATCACCCCTCTCCAGCACCATGCCACATCTCTCCCTCCATCACTATGTTCAACATTCGTCTCCCTTGCATCCTCTTTGAATCTGTCCCTCTGTTCCCTCTTGACCACCAAATCCAACATTTCTCCTTCTCATCCTGCTTTTTCACATGCATCTCTCTTGCTCCTCCCTCTCTTTCTATGCCCGATTTTCCTCTTTCTTCCTTTCCCCATGTACACCATCTCTTTCCCTCTCACTCGTCCAACAATTCTCCCTTTCTATTCCCTCCTTCCTTCCCTCCCCTATCCCAAGTTAGTGCCCCCCTCCCTGCCATCCAGATTTGTTCCAAATTCATGCCCCTCCCATGTCCAAACACGCTCCTTCCCCCACTCCATTCTCCCTTTGTCCCATGTTGATATACCCTCTTTCTTTTACTTGCTCGCTCCAGGGCTGCACTCGCTCCCTTCAGGACCGTCCAGCTGGGCTGCTCCTTCCTGCCTTCAGCCACACTTCTTTGCAGGGACATGGGCAGTGGCTCTTGCACGCTGCACATGGCTGACCTGAAAGCCTTCCCTCTGATGTCATCTCGGAATATTACAACCAAAAGGTTTCTTTTATTTATGGTAATGTTATAATAAATTGACTAGATTGGACATCCAAGTAGGCACCTATTTTGAGGCTATTTTATTTTTTATAAAATACACTAACAAAACCTGCACAGTCGCAGCTAAAATGTACCCGTGTTCTTGCAAGTTCAATTAAGTTAGCTTTCTTATTGTTAGCATCAAAGTTTCAACATGTCAAATATGTTTTCATTGGGATTGATGAGAGCTGTATTACTTTGGCAGCGCTGTGGTCTGGCGTTTGGCTAGACTTGAGCAGGACTAAATGTGTCCAGATCTGATTGCTCTCAGGAGTAAATGGAAGGCATGTATACATTATAATATGTGGTAAATGAGTATTTGAGGATGAGCTTATTGTTTGAGTGGAAGACATTATTTTTTATTTAGAATACATTTCCATTGATTTCCTACACAGTGAGAAATAAGTTAAGAATGTAATAATTACAAAAATGAGAATCGAATCCAATTAGGAAAACCTACAAGCCGACCTCAAGAGAGTCATTTACCATTATAAGACCTCAATTTAACAAACGGGCAAAAAAAAAAAATAGGAGGGATACATATTATCCCACCAATGTTTGGCTTACTTTATAAAACGCCTTTCTAGAGTTGTGTCTTCTCGTTACATTACAAAAAATTTCTAATTGTACAGAATCCCCAAATAAAATATCTTTACCTTGACAAGTAATAAGTAATTCACATGGATATTTAAGAAAAAAATGTTGAACCCAGGGTTTCAAGCTTAAAAATGCTTTACGCCATAATTGGGTGGTCTTGGAAACATCTGGAAACACATTTATTTACCCCCCACAAAATGTTATTTTCCTTCTTCCCAAAATAAGTTTCATCACCAAAGATGTATCAAATTCATTTACATATATAACCAACAGGGCAGACCGACTAGTTATATCTTGAGTCTTCTAGGAAAACAGTCAAGTCCACTTTTGTACTAGTTGGCCAACATCCTGTTGATTCTCTGGAAGTCTTTTCTTAGTTGGTAAAGAATAATTTATTGAGGAAATTGTTCCAAAATTAGAAAGCATCAGAACCTCCCTTAGATACTTTCTAAATAGTATCTCAAGGGCCAGTAAATATATAGAAGGGAAATTTAAAACTCTAAAGTTGCATGAGCTATGTACACTTTCTATTTCTAGTATGAAATGTAAACCTTGTGAATCTGTTATAGCAGAAACAAAAGTAGCCACCTGAGCTTCCAAACCAGAAAATAGTTATCCAATAAACCTAAATTGCACCCCCCCTCTTTTACAAAACTGAACAAGAGGTTTTTAGTGCCAGCCAGAGCACAGAATGCTCTGTGTTCCAATGCTCATAGAGTTCCTCTTGCACGGTTTTGTAAAAGGAAGGGGGTGGGGGTTTAAAATAGTATTTACGTTATCAAATTTACCCTGCACATGCTTAGAAAAAAATAGCAGGAGTGGGAGGTTTTGTAACCTCTCTAGCCTTGGCTGCAGGGCTCAATTAATTTTTGTCTCTTCCCGCTAAGGGCACCTTCCCTGGACAGTTCCCATGATGCTCAGTTGGTAGCAAAGCCAGGTAAATCTAGCACAAATAGGAAACACAAGCAAAAAAAGAGGGGTGCAGGGACTCTCTGCTATGAGTCAATTCTGCTCAAGATAAACAAAAGGCAAAATATGTCAGACTATCAACCAAGGGAACTCTTTTATTAAGTCGATAAAACGAAAGTCATAAAAATAGACGCAATCTATAGTATAATGTCCATCTTGATATGAGTACAACTGAGTCTAGGTCATGCTTAGATTGTCCCAACTGGGATCCCGGTTTTGGCATCCGTAAATGCCTTCATCAGGAGATGAATGGATACTGCCGTGAGGGACTGCAAAAACCGGGAGGACACTAACAGTCAAAACACGATGAGAGCGTCTGTGAGGACAAAAACGTGCCCACAAAGTTTTCTGCGATATTGTTGAGGCAAAATTCATCTTTCCTCCTCTTGTCAAAATATACAAAGACATAATCAATGAATGCAAAAAAGGCCAAATTTAGCTGAATGGTAATTCTAATTGAAGTTGATTTTATATCTGTGGTACACAGATTTTAAAAACTCTTCGAGTCAGTCAATATAGCCTCAGAAAGGTCCAGAACAGTCAGAAAAGCTGAGGATCTCAGAGCAGTCTTGAGAGCAAATAGTCTGAGCTTAATTGATGAAGACCCTTTAAAACCAATGTAAACACTTTAAACACACATGCCAATAAAACCACTAACTACTGCAATTTTTGAAGAAAAGTAGTTCCATGATCAGGAGACCTGCCAACCAACAAATATCGAACTACTGAATGAGCTGCTATTGTTTCAAATTTGGTTCTGATTAAACTTAATAGAGTTATAATAACTCAGCTTAGTCGTTATTGTTGCATGAACAAGCAACAAGGAATCATCCCTCAGCAGTCTGTGATGATATCACAACGAATATAACACCCCACAATAAAGTTTAATTGTAGCTAAAATTTGGGCCATGAAGAAGTGTAGCATCAAAAAGGCATTGAGTGTACAAACCGTTGGTGTAGGTTCATTTCTATGACACTGTTTTAAAAATCAAAGATAAAAAAAAAATCCGATATCCCATTCAACAGTAATGTATAATGAATTTCATTTTTTTCACATCCCATAATAATTCAGGATAGAGGTCCGTATTATGAGGATTAGTCTTAACTTTTAGGTCATGAGTCAGCTGCACACAATATCCAGACAGGCGTTCAACTTAGTAGTCAAATCCAGTTGACCTAAGCCAACGTCTATACAGAGATCAATACCACCTGCATAGACATGACCAAACGTCTGGGGAAATATCCAATAGAGGCGATGGATAAATACTGAAAACACCAGGGACAGCAATTTATATTTTATTTAAAAAATGTATCGACCTAGGCGGCTTTACAAAAGTAACATTCACAGAATGGAACAGCCAAAATTTATACAAACATCACAAATTACAGATCATTCCATATAAATAATGGGTTCACAGATCCTCACAATTAACTCATCCTAAAACCAGCATTGAGCAAAAAAACATCTTTCACTAGAATACTTCTATAAAAAGTATAGTTTTAAGAATCTTTTTAAACTTCTGAATATTGGAGCTCTTTGTGGTCCAGTTAATTTCCACAGCGGTACTCCTATGATGGAAATAGCAGAGGTTCTCGTAGTCTCATAATGTGTTTTTGAAAAGTCCAGTAATGACAATCGTATCGCGCCCTCAGATTGCAAAGCTCTGAGTGGTCGGTAGATAGCCATAATTTGTGATAGATACCAAGGAATCCCATGGTAAATGACTTTGTAAACCAAAGTTAGCGTCTTGAAAATAATACGTGATTGCACAGGTAACCAGTGCAATTTCTTCAGCCAAGGTGTTGTGTGTGAATTTTCTAACACCACAGATTAACCTTGCAGTGATGTGAGATTTGAAGTGGATTCATCCCACAAGACCTTGAAAGAGTCTTGTCTCGTAGGAAGAACTAAAACCTTTATAACACTAAATCTTTAACACTTGACCCTGAATGAACAGTTTGGAGACCAACTATAAAAAGCTTGTGTTCCAGGGTATCAAAGGCATAGAGACCAAAAAAACTAAATTAAGAACCTCACCCTTGTCAGCAGAAATACTAACAGAGAAACATCAACAGTAACGACTACTAAAGACCGTATGACCTATTCAGTCTGCCTATCCGCATCAATCACTATGCTCTACAATCCTTCACTTTCCTTCAAATATCCTCTATACTTGTGCAACATTTTCTAGAATTCAAATACTGCCCTAATCTCCACTGGGAGACCGTTCCACACTTTTACCACCCTATGAGTCTATCCCCTTTCACCTTCATCCTATGACCCCTCATTCCAGAGCTTCCTTTCCATTGAGAGAGGCCAATCTCCTGGGTGTGCGTGTGCGTATTGCCATCAGAGTGAGGCGTGCTGAGCATGAATTCTATATCGGCAATTGCGCATGCAATTGCTGTAACAGAATACTACTAGTTTTATTTTTATATACCGCCAAAGCCATAGTAGTTCGAGGCGGTTTACAATAAGAAGAGCTGGACAGTCAGTGAAAAAAAATAACATGAAGTCTTTGAATACATGAACATTTGTAGGGAGGGAGAGAGAGACGAGTAAAAATCACAATGTAGGGAAATCGAGTACATGTAAGTAGAATGCAGGGGTAAGGCTTTAAGAGTTCTTGGTTACAAATCGGTTAAACAGATTGGTTTTAACTAGTTTTCTGAAGTTAAGATGAGGAGTGTTGTTACCTAGCCATCCGTTCTGTTGACTTGCTTGGAAAGCAAGAGTTCTGTCAAGGAATCTTTTGTATCGGCAGGTTTTTATTATAGGGTGGCTAAACATATGTATTCTGCGTGTAGGCCCGGTGGAAAAGATCCAATTAAAAATGGGAGACCAGGTATAGGGGGGCCAAACCAAGAATAGATTTGAAACAAAGGCAGGCAAATTTGAACAACGCTCTTGCTTCTAGGGGCAGCCAATGAAGTTTTTGATAGTAGGGGGGTCTAGTGCAAGTAGGCATGTAGGAATATTACATCATTGTCTTTTCAAAGGCTTAAGGCCTGACGCCATTTTACTGAATCCATCTTTGCTGAGTCATAAAGAACTTTGAATCGGCCCTTTTGAAACAAAGAGACTATGGATTTTGCTGTGCTACATAGTTCAGCTTGTAAAAGTTTGAAGAAGCAAATTATAAGCATGATAATGACGTCTGTCCTGTTTCTTTATCATCTTGGCTGGGCATGCTGTATTAACCTTGTGAGGTGGGACATGAAGAAGCATTTTCACCCTGCTTGGGTCCTGTCCTTGATCGGGATTGGTCAGGTGGTCACCTGAGAATGTGAGAAGGAGTTGGGTGCTGAAGCCGAAGTAGAGAAGGAAAGAGAAGATTTCCCAAATGGCTAGCATGTTTCTGACAAAGGACTATTTATCAGTTCTAAAAGGACTGATCTATGTGCTAAGCCAAAGGAACGAAAAACTCTGCAGTTGGAATATCTTTTGGACTGTTACCAGACTGCTACCTTGTGGCCTATTCTGAAGAAAAACAACAGTTGGAGAATTGCTCTGGATTAACGACAGCTGGCTGATCATTTACAGTTGCTAAATGGCACAAATCTGCAAGTAAGATGTGTGTGTAAGTGGCCAGGAATGCCACTGACCTCCACAAGGTCCTTGCCCTCTTTGCAGTTGCGCACTAAGGAGATCGTGCAAACATTTTTATAGAATACCAACCAAGGGCATGTTAATTAGGGCAAATGAGCATCAATTTAAACCAATTATGGCCAATGAAGTTACCCATGTAACTAGCCTAATTCTATAATGTCAGTTGGGTGCTTAAATTTGTAGAATGAAAGGGACACTGTGAAACTTCTACAATATAAAAAATTATCCTCAGAACTTTTCTGTACAACAGCGATTCTGTGTATGCATGTGCGTGCCAGGACTTGGTTAGCAATCGATATTTAGCTTGAATACACAGGCTATCTGTTTTAGCACACATTCAAGGACCGTTCGCGATAGAAAGTTTTAGCATCTAAAAATACAGCACAGGTCAGACAGTCCTGCCAAGGTAGAGAAGTGATGTCATTCCTTGAAACCCTGAAGCATTGTTTCACCTCCGTAGCGCTCTCTGTGTTCTGCAGAAATCGTAACCTGTTTTCGAAGAACAGATTACGGAGAGCGCACCACTCAACATCAGTCCTTTCTGCTTTTCAGCTGACTGAACAGATAATGAATGTGGTTTGCTCTTAACCATATGTTAACGAAGACCCATTAGGTTAACTTGACCCATGACAGAAAAAGTGTAACTTTCTCAGCTTCCAATATGCTCACAAACCAATTTATTTCAATAGTGAATCTGTTTCTCTAGCTATCTAAATAAATAAAACAAGAATATATGGATGCCATTAGCTGCATTGTTTAGGTGGAATCATCTGACCATGCTATCCATCACTGTGAAAACATAGGTGAAAATGTAGGTGTGGCTTTGGAACCGCAATGCACATCTGCTTTATAAAATGTAGACCTATGGGGGAATTCTAAAAAAATGGTGCCTCAGTCTAGACACCCCAATGCCATGCGCTTACGGCCTAATTCTATAAATGGCTTCTAACTCCTAGGTGCAGTTTGCAACGATTGTTAATCAAGCACTAGGCACCATTTATAGAATAGTGCCTAGAGGTTCCCAAGCGGTCTTGGGCACCTGTAGGCGTTAAGGGGCAGATTCTATAAATGGACATCTCGATTGTAGGTGACAGTAGGCATTCTACCGCCATCTCGCAGCCAATCGGGACACATGCTTTTTTAAAAGAAAAACCCTGAGGCAGGACACCTACACTATGGGCATTTGTCATGGGTCTAGGAAAATGCTTAGGAACACTTTAGCTTGCCCAAGGCTGGGCATGGGCGTGGTTTTGGCCGGACGTGGCCTTGGGGAAGCTGAAGCAGCCTTGACGGACGCCTGAATTGTAGGTCAGCAAAATGCTGGCCTACATTTCCAAAGTTAAAAGTAGACACGGCTGGTTGAGCTGGGGGGGGGAGGAGGGGAAGAGAAATACCGCTGCCACAATCAGCTGAGCTGGCTGCGGCAGGAGACCCTCTGACAAGTACTGCAAAATCAGCATGAGGGATGCCTACTTCCTCCTGCCGACACCCCCTGGAACCCCCAATGCTCCCCCAACCTCTAGACCCTATCGCACACCCCTAAGTCCATCCCCTATATCTTTTGAATGAAAGTCTGGCCAGAGGAATGCTTACTCCCTCCAGCTGGCAGGCCCACCTCTTCAAAATGGCAGGCCTTCCCTCCCAGTGCATCCTGGGATGCACAGTAGAGGGGCCTAAGGCCCTGATTGGTTCAGATGCCCAAGACCTCCTTCCCAGTGTATCCTGGGATGGAAGTGGCCTAAGATTCTGATTGGCCAGATTTTAAAGCCTCATACCACGTATATTGCTATTAGACCCCTGGTATCGTAAAACTTGTACTATAATTATGGTAAATCATAACCCATTAACTGTATATTATGTGTATTTAACCATTCTGAGATCTATGGGGAGAATGGGATTTTATTTATTTTAGGTATTTATATACTGCCTATCAAAGTTATTTAAGTGGTTTACAATTAGGTACCCAATCATTTTCCCTATCTGTCTCGGTGGGCTCGCAATCTGTCTAATGTACCTGGGGCAGTGGAGGATTAAGTGACTTGCCCAGGGTCAACAGGACAACCTCAAGGTCCTGGGGCTGTAGCTCTAACCACTGCGCCATACTCTCCTCCAATACAATATCAGAAGAGCCGATTGTGACATCACTGAGGCTGGCTCCTAGGCATTGGTGGAATGAGGCATAATGACATCACAGTAGGAGCTCTGGAATGTTGGTACTCTTTGGGTTTCTGCCAGGCGTTATGACCGAGACTTGTATACTGCCTTCTCATAGTTTTACAAGCACATTCAAAGCATTTTCCCTATATGTCCTGGTAGGCTCACAATCTATCTAATGGAGGATTAAGTGATTTGCCCAGGGTCACAAGGAGCAGCGTGGGAAAACTAATTAAATAAATAAATATGTATCAGTTATAGAATATTGCACAAATGAGAGCTGCAGTGCTTGGTCTTTTCACTTGAGGGCTCTGCAAGGTTGTGAATTATAAGAAGGCTGCGAGACAACTTTTAACCTTGCTCTGATGATATAAGGCATGATTTTGTTTCATTGATTTAGGATTGTGGCTCCCTTCTTTTTATGGTTCAGACACGGATAGGGCACGATATGTTTTACTCTTTGATCTGCTTAGCTCCTCATATGTCTCACTCAGGACTTTTAAGTAATACACTGAATATACTGTTCTACCCTTATCGGAAAGGAAGGGAACGACCATAGGGATGACTCTGAGGCTTTTCTGTAAGTTTTGATGCTACTCAATTGCTTCACTTTTATTTTTTTTTTTTCTGGGTTTAAAAATTTTTTTTTTTTTTAAATTAACTTTTACTTTTTCAGAGCTGCAATGTATTTGACCTTATGCTGTGTGATATTTTCTGTTTGCACTGTGCGGTTTTTTTTTTTTTTTTTTAATTTGCTGAACTTGTTAGCTTCATTGCTCCCTTTTTTTACAGTTTTTAAAAAATTATCCATTTTGAGCATTTTTAGGAAAAGCAGATTCTGAATAAAACCTGATTGAGGCATCGAAACGATGTTTCGCCGCTTTTGCTAAAACCTCACGGGCTCCCAATTATTTCTAGAGTCTATTTCAAATGTGCTTTCTTTCCTTCCTTCCTGCCTCTATTTTGGAGTTCTACAATCTGAGTTTACCAGACCTACTCAAATTATCTTTTCCTACGCTGAAAGGCGTCATCTATGCTGGTAAATTAGGGAAGGCTCTTTTCAAAATTACTGAACTCTGGAATAATTTTCCTGTCCAGTTGCATGATCTGGGCTCTCTCCCATTATTCCCAAAACATCTGGAAACTGGGCTTTTTTTTTTTTTTTTTTTTTTTCAAAATTGTAAACTTTGCTTCCCTCCATATTATCCCTATTCCTATTGTATTTATTATTTTTAATTTCTGTAAACCGTGCCGAGCTCTGTTTTTATAGAGAAGATGCGGCATAAGCCTAAGGTTTAGTTTAGACTAGTGAGGCAGACCAGTATAAAACAGTGCGACAACATTTTAGATTGAATTACCAGGTCGATCTACCTTTTGTAAAATGAGTTAGAGAAGAGTTGCTAGGCAGGTTTTGCATTCTTTCTAACATCGGACCCACCATAGGGAATAATTTAGTGCTAATTTAGGCTGTAGGAATGCAAAAATTGCTTATGAAATTGGCTTCTTTGATGGGATGGGATCATGTTAATTTTTGTATGTTTTTTATATATTACACAGGCCAACAGCAACAACAAAAATTCTTGGTACCTTGGGGTTTTTTTGACCTGTTCCTGGAGTTATTTGAGGCGCTGATTCAGAAAATTGCATTGGATAGACCATATCAGCTCTGGTTTCTTAGATAAGGTTCAATATATTCTTTAGAATTCTGTAGAATTGTGATCTCATAGCAAGCTTTCTTTTTTTGAATGGGAATTTATGTATTTAAATTACCTACTTTTCTTTTCTTTTTTTTTTTTTTTTTTTGTAATGACCTTTGTTTCACAAAGTATCATTGGGCAAAAAAAATTGGCATCCAAGGGAGCATGTGGTGGTTGGAGGACAAAATGTAATCAATGAACCTTGGTAGCATGAGAGAGAATCCTACTGCCACCACTACATATAAAGCTAGGCCTGATGAAACAATTTGTAAAGGCTTTGAATACATAGCGCATATTTAACCTGGACTTACCGTGGAAAAACTGAAGGCAGGAATTTTTGATGGTCCACAGATCAGACAACTTATAAATGACTCGCATTTCATGGCATCAATGAATGAAATCGCTTTCAAGAGAACCTTAATGACTTAAGCAAAGCGCAAGGTGAAAGATTTCTCTCCAAGCCATAAAAACAATGGAAACCAGATCCCAAGGAAGATGGGATGCACACATGATGGCAGGCTATTGGAATCTTATGCGGGCTTGTCCTGGCAGATCCCACTCTCGGGAGTCTTACAAAAGGAGCTTCTTGTGTGTCAAATGACTGGAAAGTTTGTATCAAACTTTGCTTTTTGGTATGAAATAAGTAGATTTTCATGTAGTACACTTTTGTGGTTAATGTATATACAGGTATTTGTTTTGTACCTGGGGTAATGGAGGATTAAGCGAGTTGCCCAGGCCACAAGGAGCCATGTTAATATTTGATCTCGCAACCTTTGGCTACAGAGACAGCAGCTCTGCCACTAGGCCACGCCTCGCCTAACCCTGGTCTGAGAATGCCACAACAAAAGTGGGCGCTGAAGACCATAAGCTATGGAATGAACTGAACAATTAAAAAAAAAAAAAAAAATCCCTTATACTCGGGCAAATGGCTTTTGAAAATCACCTTCTAGAAAACTGGTTAAAAAACCCCCCAAAAAACCCCCAGGGCAAAAAGGTTTCCATCTGAATTTACTAACTTATTGGGTCAAAAGGCCTTGAAAAGACTTAACAGTCTTGAAATGTTGTCAGCATTTTGCCGTGAATGCTAAATATTTTCAGTCAATTAAGCCTGACCTGCTTTATATATTATTACAGATATGGCAGAAAGCTAGCATTCTGGAGTGCCTTCATTAATTAGTAGTAGTAACAAGGTTGTCTTTTCCTTTTTTTTTTTTTTTTATTTGATTTAAGGAAGCAGTGAAAATATGAATTCCAGTAGCTAGGCGAAATGAAAATAAACACTTGTCTGGCTCTTATTGTAGCCTCCCAGTAGACATATCATATAAAGGGGAGTCAAGGATTTGATATCACCTTTCTGTGGGTACATGCAAAGTGATTTACATATATTATATGTGGGTACTTATAACCATTATGACATGAAGGCTGTTGCTTGTCTGACTTTAATCTACTTACAATTATAAGTAGCTTAGCAAGGTTTCAGATTCTTACAATTATATTCAGTAAGATGGCACTTATCAAAAGCTATTTGGAAAATGGCAAATTTGTGTAGAGGTTAAAGTGCATGCATTATAGAATGATGTACATGCTTTTAGCCAGATTCAGTATAGCTGATCTCAAGGCCTGGTTAAGCAGGAAGGGTCATTGCTTCAATGCAGGTTGTTTTGTATTTTCAAAAGTGCACGGCATTGAATTTAGATTTTCACATTTCTCAGTAGTTGAAGGCGAGTCATATTGGGGTGCTGTAGGCATTTTTCTGTCCCTGGAGGGCTTACGATCCAAGGAGCCCTAACCTGTGCTGGTGAGTGGACTTATGGCCACATTATATAAATGGCGCCCGTATTAGACGGCACGAGACGCCCTAATTGTGGCCACCTAGCAATGCCTAAGTTCAGGACCTGCGCCTACGTTTTTTAAAAACTTGGCTTAATCGGGCTTGATAATTAACCACACCAATTTTCAGCTAGTCATAAAACTGGGTATATGTTAACTGGGTTCAAAGACAATGGCGCGAAAGACAAAGGCGCGCGATGACAACTGAGCGTAAGATGGAGGTGCGCGCCGAAGAAAATTACAGTTTTTAGGGGCTCCGACGGAGAGTTTTATTGGGGAACCCCCCACTTTACTTAATAGACATCGCGCTGGCGTTATGGGGGGTTTGGGGGGTTGTAACCCTCCACATTTTACTTTAAACTTAACTTTTCCCTAAAAACAGGGAAAAAGTGAAGTTTTCAGTAAAATGTGGGGGGTTACAACCCCCCAAGCCCCCCACAACGCCCCCACAACGCGGCGCAATGTCTATTAAGTAAAGTGGGGGGTTCCCCCCATGGCCTCCCGTCAGAGCCCTAAAAACTAATTTTGAGCGGTGCGCGCCTCCGTGCTGCGCTCAATTGTCTGGGCGCGCCTTTGTCCCGGCGCGCTTTTGACCTGACACCTGTTAACTGTCTTAACCTCTCCCCCCAAAAAAAAAAAAAAAAAAATGGAAATTGTGGACGCCCACACTGGATCTAGCATTGATTTTTCTGGTTTTATTGCTAGCAGCGGACAAAAAGAAATGCTGTTTTGATAGTGGCTGAATATTGCCTGGACCGCTAACATTTGTCAGGGTTGTTGAATCAAGTCGCCTACTAACCTTTCTAAAGTTACGCAATAATTCCCCTTTAAATGGATTAGCCTATCAATTTTAACTGATTTACCCGAGAGCAAAAATGTTTCCGTTATCGGATCCAAACACAGATGAGCGCCTGAGGATAAACTGCAATCTTTGAAAAAAAAAAAAATAACACGTGAGGAGCAAGAACTGGAGCACGTGAAACGCTATAGAACATTTCGGCGCATTGAGAGACACCTGCTCTAATGGCGTAAACCGGATGATGATGACTTAAAATCGGCTGATCCGGGGAGCAGAGATAATGTTGGGCAGATAGAGGAAACAGGGGGAAGTCGAGTCTCTTTTGGTTTTTTGACAGGCTCTTCTGATGTTGTTAGTGCCTGATAAGAGGATTAGAAGCCTGAAATCAGTTGGAATGAGATGGCAATAGAGAGGTTTGCTCTGGTGATTACATCCCCTCTTATCAGATATTAAAAAATATACCATGCTTCTTTAGTTAATAGCAACTTTTTTTTTTTTTTATTCTTTCCAAACAAGCATTCCAGTTGAGGAAAAATTTTAGGGACTAGTTTGCTGCAAACAGTGCCAAGGACACAGATTTTTTGCTTTGAGGTTTCCTGATCTGCTAAATTGAGACTTGAATTGTTCCTAGGCGACATTTGATAGAGAAGAAATGCTTGCGACAGCTGCTGCTGTTGGAATAAGGACTTCACAGTTGCCACACTGAGACTGAAAGTCCATTGAGTCTGGTATCGTGTTTCCAAACTCGTGACATAGGTACCTGTAAATATCCCAAAAGAGTAATATGTGACAAAACATAGCTCACTTAAAAAAAAAAAAAAAAAAAAAAAGTCAGACGCAAAGGGCCTGATTCTAAACTAAACTAAACCTTAAGTTTATTCTCAAACCATGCGTCCCAATTTTAGGCGGCGGTACGCGTCGTACCGCCATCTGGCAGCTGATCGGGACATACATTTTTCTTTTTTTATTATTTTAATCTTTATTTTCATTTTATGCTTTTGACATAATTAAGTCAAAACAAAGAAATAATAAATACCAGTTCCAACATTGACATAACACAATAGTCTATAATGAAATAAATTTACATAAGAGAAACAAAACAACCCTTCTTTTTCTCTTCATAAAGGTAGAAGAATTAAACCCAAATATAAAATATACTGAATTGTAAAATTAGACCTGAATTTTCTAATCAAAACAGTACAAGGAAAATAAAAGATGGTAGCTTGAGTGAATACAAGAACCTTATTAAACTGAGCTAGCTTGAAACAGAAATTCTCTCAAGAATACTAAGTTTGCTCTTTAGCAAGAAATAAACTTTATCAGCTGCTGAGGTTAAAAAAACCCTAAATCTATTCCCTTGATAGATCATCACACATTTACAGGGGTATCTGACAATGAACGTCGCACCCAACTGCAAGACCCTTGGTCTCAAAATAAGAAATTGTTTTCTTCTCTTTTGGGTTATTTGTGACACATCTGGATACATTCTCACTAATTTAGTCCTAAATGGTATATCCTTAACCTTAATGAACAACTTAAGCATCCATTCTCTGTCAGTCAATAGTAAATTGTACAAGCAGCGTAGCAGTTGCCGGTATCTCATTATCGGACCTCTCAAGAAAATTTGTCAAATCCAAACTATCAGCAGATAACATTCTACCTGTTTGGTTTCTGAGTAGGCGGTTTAGTTGGTAAATAGTATATTTTAATGAGAGGCGGATAACAGGTTTTGGGAACTTTCAAAACTTCTTTCATGTATTTCTTAAACATATCTTGCGCTGGAGTAAGTGGTAGTTTTGGAAAGTTAGTAATCCGAAGATTACATCTTCTGGTCATGTTTTCCAGCATTTCCACCCTGAAGTTCAGGTTTCCACTGTCCCTTACCCACACTGAGGCCTGGGACTCCAGTTTTTATTCTGGTCTCAAGTCTATCCACTTTGATTTCCATGCTAGATAGTCTATTTTTCAATTCCAAAAGTTCAGACACAACAGTAGTATAACGTGTAGTAAGTTGCTGCATTTGAGTTCCCAAAGAGATTTGTAAAGTAGATATTGCTTCCCAAAGTGTCTCCATATTGAAAACCTTGGGCCTCTGCATAGGTGTCAGTTCAAAACCAGACCCTCTGATGTAATTAAAGTACCTGGAACCTCAGCTGGAGATGGATTCAATGTGAGGGAATCCTGAGGTAATTTCTGTTTCAACTCCTCCTGGTGCTCTGGTGGCTGAATTGGCTTCACAACTCCTCCTGCTGAGTCGACTTCCGAACTCAGCTGGTCAAAAGAGGGAACACCCTGGGACGTCCAGGGCAAGACAAATGATGGGCTGCATCCGTAGGGGTTTTGTCAGCAGAAAACCTGAGGTCATAATGCCACTATACAGATCCATGGTGAAACCTCATCTTGAGTACTGTGTTCAATTCTGGAGACCACACTACCGGAAAGATGTGTTGAGAATTGAATCGGTTCAGCGAATGGCTACCAGGATGGTCTTGGGGCTCAGGGATCTCACGTATGAAGAAAGACTAAAATAACTGCGGATGTACTCACTGGAGGAGCGAAGGGAGAGGGGGGACATGATTGAGACCTTTAAGTATATCACGGGGCGTATAGAGATGAAAAATGATATCTTCAGTCTTACAGGGCCTTCGATTACCAGAGGACACTCGCTGAAAATAAGGGGAGGAAAATTTCAAGGTGATGCTAGAAAGTACTTCTTCACCGAAAGGGTGGTCGATCATTGGAACGAGCTGCCTCGGCAGGTGATTGAGGCCAACAGCGTGTCAGATTTTAAGAGAAAATGGGATATTCACATGGGATCAATAGGGGAGTAAAAGTCAGGGAGTGGGTCATTGGTATGGGCAGACTCGATGGGCTGTAGCCCTTTTCTGCCGTCGATTTCTATGTTCTATCCTCCATCTGCTGCTCTAACACCCCAGGGCGACTCGGAGGACTCCGCTCCTCCGGAGATAGCGATGTTGCCTCAAGCGAGAGCACCGACGCTTCAGCAGGCATGTCTCTCCTAGCCGAGGAAAACTCTGGCTCACTCATTCACATCCCATGCTGGAGAAAGGCATCCATTGGGCCCGCAGTTCTTGCCGAAGATTCATCCGGGAAAACTCGAAGTTTAGATTTGTTTTACCATCATAAAGGTAAAAAGCAACCATGGAGCCTCCGTGGCGACTTAGCTCCAGCTACCCGCGGCCATCTTCATTAAGCCACTCCTCGACCAGGGACATACATTTTCTAAAAAAAAAAAAAAAACCACCCAAAAAAACTTGGGTGAGGAATGACACCTACTATGTAGGTGTCTGTCGCAGGTCTACAGAGATGTGTAGGGACACTTTTGCATGTCCAAAGCTGGGCTTGGGTGTGGTTTTGCCTGGAAGTGGTCTTGGCTGTGTTTAAGCGTCCCTACGTGTCTCTTTGTCTAGACCCACAACAGATGCCTGACATATAGGCCTGCAAAATACCTATTCTTATGTTCTTATGATGAGGTTGCACCATGGAGCAATACAGAGGCATTATCATATTCTTCCTAATAATTCTAAACATTCTGTTTGCTATTTTGGCCACCCCTACACACTGAGAATTGTCCACAGTGCCACTAGATTCTTTCCCTGAGGGGTTATAAGAACATAAGAATTGCTACTGCTAGGTCAGACCAGTGGCCCATCGCACCCAGCAGTCCGCTCCCATGGTGACTCCCAGGTTAAAGACCAGAGCCCTAACTGAGATCAACCCTACCTGTGTACGTTCCGGTTCAGCAGGAACTTGTCCAACCTTGTCTTGAATCCCTGGAGGATGTTTTCCCCTATAACAACCTCCGGAAGAGCGTTCCAGTTTTCCACCACTCTCTGGGTGAAGAAGAACTTCCTTACGTTTGTACGGAGTATATCCCCTTTTAACTTTAGAGAGTGCCCTCTCGTTCTTCCTACCTTGGAGAGGGTGAACAACCTGTCATTATCTACTAAGTCTATTCCCTTTAGTATCTTGAATGTTTCTATCATATCCCCTCTGTCTCTCTTTTTGAGGGAGAAGAGACCCAGTTTCTCTAATCTCTCGCTGTACGGCAACTTCTCCAGCCCCTTAACCATTTTAGTTGCTCTTCTCTGGACCCTTTAGAGTAGTACTATGTCCTTCATGTACGGCGACCAGTGCTGGACACAATATTCCAGATGAGGGCGTTCCATGGCCCGGTACAGAGGCATGATAACCTTCTCGATCTGTTCGTGATCTCCTTCTTAATCAAACCCTAGCATACTGTTCGCCCTCGACTTCATTGACTTGCCGACCAGTACTCCCAAGTCTCTTTCCTGGGGGGTCTCTCCAAGTACTGCCCCGGACATCCTGTATTCATGTATAAGGTTTTTGTACCAACATGCATCACCTTACACTTATCCACGTTAAAACTCATTTGCCATGTCATGGCCCATTTCTCGAGTGTGTTTATGTCCTGTTGCAGGTTTTCGCAGTCCTTCTGCGTCTTCACTAATCTGAATAGCTTCGTATCGTCTGCAAATTTAATCACCTTGCCTGTCGTGCCAATTTCCAGGTCATTTATAAATATGTTGAAGAGCACGGGTCCAAGCACCGAACCCTGCGGCACTCCGCTCATTGATGCTTTTCCAGTCTGAGTATTGTCCATTTACCCCCACTCTCTGTTTCCTATCCGCCATCCAGTTTTTTTATCCACAGAGTGTCACCCTCTATTCCATGGCTCGCAATTTTTCATAGTTGTCGTTCATGCGGGACCTTGTCAAACGCCTTCTGAAAATCCAGATATACAATGTCGACTGGCTCGCCCTTGTCTATTTGCCTGTTTACTCCCTCGAAGAAGTGCAAAAAGTTCATCAAGCAAGATCTCCCCTTGCTGAAGCCATGCTAGCTGGTCCTCATCAGATTGTCTGTCAAGGTGATGAATGATGTGGTCCTTTATCAGCGCCTCTACCATCTTTCCCGGTACCGAGGTCAGACTCGCTGGTCTGTAGTTTCCCCAGATCGCCTCTCAAATCTTCCTTGAAGATTGGCATAACATTGGCCGCTTTTCCAGACTTCCTGATTTGATCGACAGATTGGCTATCAGTTGAAGCAGTTCAGCTATAGTCCCTTTCAGTTCCTTGATTACCCTCGGATGGATGCCATCCGGTCCCGGGGATTTATCATTTTTTAAGCCTATCGATCTGCCTGCATATCTCTTCTAGACTGACCGTCAACCCTGTCATTTTCCCCGTCTTCGTTTCCCACGTATAGCCTGTCAGTTTCCGGTATGTTGTGTATATCCTCTTTGGTAAATACAGACGCAAAAAATGTGTTTAGTTTGTTGGCGATGGTTTTGTCATCCAACGGCCCCACCACAGGTCGTTTTCCCTTAATATATCGAAAGAACGGCTTGAAGTTTTCGCTTCTTTGGCTATTTTTTTTCTCAGTCTCATTTGGCCCCTCGTACCGCCTTATGGTACCTTCTTTGATGCTGTGTTTGCTTTTTCCAGTTTTCATCCGTTTTTGACCTTTTCCATTCCATAATTTATTTTTTAATATTTCAAAATTTGAAATATTTTTAAAAAAGGAATTAGACCATTGAAAAGGTTGGTGTTGCTGACCTGTGTGTGGAGATTGCTATACACACAGTAGCACCACTGAGGTCTATGAATAGATTATTTTAAAGTATTTATTCAACTGATTTCTCCATTCGAGCCACTGGGCTTAGCCCAGCTGCTCTGCACCCCCCACCCCTGTGCCTTGTGTCTGCATCTAGCTCTTCTGTAACACTGCTCCAGTTTCGTACTCTGTCCTCCAAGTCTAGGATGCAGCTCAGTTGTTGGCCTGGCTTTGCTCCAGCTACTCCAGCAACCCTATACCTGGCCCTGTGCCAGTATTGCTGCCACTCATCTGTTTCAGAGATCTGACACCCATGCATATAGGCATGAACTTGGCAAATGCCTTTTTTTTTTTTTTCTTGTCATTTCTTTTCTTATCTTGACGTGTAATTTTTCTTGACTTTTTAGCACATTGGGCTCAGTATTAAGTAAAATGAAAACGGCGTCAGCTAAGGTGGGACTTCAGCTTAAATTTGTTTTTTGTTTGTTTTTCTTAACACATTCCGATGCCACCTGTTTCCCACTTCTCCTTTATGCAAGTAAGATGAGTTGACAACCCACGCTGCATCTTCGCTGGAAACAATAATGTTTTACAGTGCTACAGGATATCTGCAGTACTGTTGAATGGCGATAAGTATTACAGCATTCTCTCTCGTAATGAACTTACAATGTAAAGACTTAATTTTTGATAAGTGTAGGCACCAGGATGCTGCGATGCAAGTGAGAATTCTCATATAACAGTAATTAAGGGTCTCTCCTACTAAACCGGGGAGCCGCGGTGAATGGTCCTATGAGCGTCGGGAGTAGCGCGGGCCATCCAGCACGGCCCTCTGCGCTAAAACCGCTAGCGCAGTTTAGTAGAAGAGGGGGGTAGGTGTGCAACTGAAATGCTAGAATTCCTGCATAAACCCGCAGTTATGGTGTGTACCATTAGGTGCATGCGTTAGCCAAATGACTGGAGTAAATGCTTGTAGGCAATGTTTTGTAGACAATCAGGAGCATAACTGTTAATATTTTATATAAAATATTCACACACATCCTAGGCATGCTCTTGACCCATGCCCTACCCTGGTCCATGCTCCCTTTGCAGTTGTATACTATTGATTCTGTGCATGCATTTTATAGAATACAGACCAGGAGCAGTTACATGTGCAACTGTTAAGTTAGTGCCAATTCGAACATAAAGAGTTGCCATACTGAGACAGACGGAAGCTTCATCAAGCCCAGTATCCTGTTTCCAACAGTGGCCCATCCAGGTCACGAGTACCTGGCAAAATCAACAAGGAGTAAAACAGATTTTATGCTGCTTATCCTAGGAATAAGCAGTGGATTTGCCAAAGTCCATCTTATGAACTTTTCATTTAGAAAATTAGGCAAACCTTTTTTTAAACCCTGCTAAGCTAACTGCTTTGACCACATTCTCTGGTATCAAATTCTAGTGTTTAGTTACATGTTGAGTGAAGAACTATTTTTCCAGTTTGTTTTAAATCTGATGAACCAGAGAGGCTCAAACAAATCTGTGTAACACTGGAAGACATAATGGATCAATTTGACAAATTGAATAGTAGCAAATCGCCTGGACCGGATAGTATACATCCCAGAATGCAGATAGAATTGAAAAATGAATTTGTAGATCTGTTAGTAATTTTTCTTTAAAATCCAGCATAGTACCAGAAGACTGGAGGTGGCCAATGTAATGCTGATTTTTAAAAAGAGTTCTAGAGGTGACCCGGAAAATTATAGACTGGTGAGCCTGATGTCAGTGCTGGATAAAATGGTAGGGACTATTATTTAAAAAATAAAATGATAGAACATATATATGTGTAGATTAATGAGAGAAAGCCAAGGATTTAGTCAAGGAAGTTGTCCCACCCTTTTTCATTTTTGTTATCCTTCTCTGTACTTTTTCTAATTCCGCTATATCTTTTTTGAGATATGACTACCAGAATTGCACAGTGCACCATAGAGCGATATAAAAGCATTATAATATTCTCATCTTTGTTTCCATTCATTTCCTGATAATGTCTAACATTCTATTTGCTTTCTTAGACAATTAATACCAATTATATCCAATAATTACTTGATAATGCCAGTTAGAATCTAATTAGTCTATAGTTATGCCCACAATTAGAAGAGCGACAAAGAGCGACCAAGATGATAAAGGGGGATGGAACTCCTCTTGTAGGAGGAAAGACTAAAACGGTTAGGGCTCTTCAGCTTGGAAAAGAGACGTCTGAGGGGAGATAGGATTGAAGTCTACAAAATCCTGAGTGGAAGTAGAACGGGTACAAGTGGATTGGTTTTTCACTCCATCAAAAATGACAAAGATTAGGGGATGCTCATTGAAGTTACAGGGAAATACTTTTAAAACCAATAGGAGGAAATATTTTTTCACTCGGAGAATAGTTAAGCTCTGGAACGCGCGTTGCCAGAGGTTGTGGTAAGAGCGGATAGCGTAGCTGGTTTAAAGAAAGGTTTGGACAATTTCCTGGAGGAAAAGTCCATATTCTCTTATTGAGAAAGACATGGGGGAAGTCGCTGCTTGCCACGGATCGGTGGCATGGAATGTTGCTACTCCTTGGGTTTTTGCCAGGTACTAGTGACCTGGATTGGCTACCATGAGAACGGGCTATTGGGCTTGATGACCACTGGTCTGACCCAGTAAGGCTATTCTTATGTTCTATCATTTGTGCTTGCAATATTGTCCACTAACGACCTAACTCTATATAAGGCACTAAAACCTATGCACACAAAATTTGGGGCAAGCACAGTGCTTCATACATTTGTGCACTCTCGGGAAAGAAGGCACACTATGCAAAGAGTGTGCACACTGCAGGAAAATGCACCCACTTAATTTTTTAAAATTTATTTTGTTATAAAAGTAAACATTCACAAGCATTAAACTCGATTAAGAAACACAGATCATTAGAAGGGAACAACATTTTTGTCAAAGATAAGAAAACTTTTTCCTCCTTCTTAGACCAAAACTAGGCTACCAACTCTCCAATTTACTGATAAACGCCCCCACACTACAAATCGTTCAGAAACGAAATAAAAACCCTGCTATTCAAGAAATCCTTGAAGACAAACTAACACTGCAAGAATCGTCCCAATTCTCTGAAGCAACCCGCTCTACTCTTTAATTCCTCTGGAAATGGCCAGATAACTCCTTTTTTGTAATCCGCCTTGAAACGACAAGGTAATGGCGGAATAGAAATCGCTAATGTAATGTAATAATAGAGAGAGGGGGTGAAATTAATAGGACAGGGGTGTCCAATGTCGGTCCTCGAGGGCTGCAATCCAGTCGGGTTTTCAGGATTTCCCCAATGAATATGCATTGAAAGCAGTGCATGCAAATAGATCTCAAATATTCATTGGGGAAATCCCGAAAACCCGACTGGATTGCGGCCCTCGAGGACCGACATTGGACACCCCTGTAATAGGAGAACTTAGGAAATATTTCATGCACCCACTTTGAGAAAAGTTCCACTATGAGCAACATTCATTCCAGAATGATCCCCCCCTCCTGAAAAAAAAAGACACAATTTTCTGGGCACTCCTCCGTCGTCTTAGATATAAAGCACACAGAAGGTTTGTTGAACTTTTCATGTAATTTCTAAATGGTAGAAGTGAAACACAGATTGTTATGTTAGTTCCAAGATCAGTTTTAAGCACAAGCTTTTTCTAACGCTTTAACACCCTAGTAAATAAATTAGTTTTCAGTATGTAGGGCTGAGAGACTTCTCTGCTTCTGCAGAAAGTCCATCCTAAAACAGGGGTGAGAGACACATAATATAAGACCTTTCAGTTCCCTGGGTTATGTTCTTCCTGTAGGTGTTTGGTGGATTTCAGTTTCCACTGTTGACAATTTTCATATGCTGGAGGCAAATTCTTTGAATGTGTCATTACAGTTAATAGATAAGGAAAATTTTTTTCAATTTCTAGGTGCAATTACTATTTGGCGACTTGGATTGCTTTTCTAGTTCCACTTTCCTGCATTTCTGCGAAAAGAGTAAATAATGAAAAAAATGAGACATAAAATCACAATTTTATAGTTGCACCAGTTTTATCAGAGTTGATGCTTTTTTGAAGAATTGCACTCTAGATCAGGGGTGGGCAACTCCGGTCCTCGAGGGCCGGATTCCAGTCAGGTTTTCAGAATTTCCCCAATGAATATGCATTGAGAGCAGTGCATGCAAATAGATCTCATGCATATTCATTGGGGAAATCCTGAAAACCCGACTGGATTCCAGCCCTTGAGGACCGGAGTTGCCCACCCCTGCTCTAGGTGGACCTTTTACTAAGCTGCAGTAAGATTAATGTGTGGTACTTCAGGTTGAAAAGGGGATAGAAGGGTATAGATCAGGGATCTCAAAGTTCCTCCTTGAGGGCCGCAATCCAGTCGGGTTTTCAGGATTTCCCCAATGAATATATGTTGAAAGCAGTGCATGCACACAGATCTCATGCATATTCATTGGGGAAATCCTGAAAACCCGACTGGATTGCGGCCCTCAAGGAGGGACTTTGAGATCCCTGGTATAGATGGAGGATTACTATACAGGTCCTGGACCTCGGGGCCGCCACGTGAGTGGTTTGCTGGGCATGATGGACCTCTGGTCTGACCCAGCAGGGGCACGGCTTATGTTCTTATGTTAAGCGCTCAGGTGTCCCACACTGATTTTTGGGACTAGCGCATGCATCCCATACACAAAAAATAGATTTCAATTTATAGCTTGGGAGCATGTTTGGAGCAGACCAGTAGGTACGCTGGCCAGCAGCAAGATGCTGTTCCCTTGAGAGTGCCGAGGGCACCGCCTCGGTTGGTGTTTCTCTGACCACAGGATCCCTGTCGTCCCTATTACCGACAATTGTGGGGTAGGCTTGGCCCCCGTGGCTTCCCCCCATTCTGACGCCTATGGAGGTTGGTGCTTCAACACCGTGTTTTCAATTGCTAAGGACAGGCAGGTTCCCTGGAGTCCTGCAGCGTTTGCCTGTTCCTCACTATTGAAAATGTGATGGTGAAACACGCCACTTCCTGGCAGCACTGTTATTGGAGGACTCCTGCTCAGCTAAGTCTGGTCCTCGATCTACTGGCAGGCCAGGTTTTCAAGATAGCCACAATAAATATGCATGAGAGAGATTTGCATACCAAGAAGGCAGTGCAAGCAAATCTCTCTCATGCATATTAATTGTAGATATCCTGAAAACCTGGCCTGCCAGTAGATCTTGAGGACCGGACTTGGGAAGCCTTGACTTAGAGGGAACAGTGATTGCCATTTTGGAAGAAAATAGTATATATGTATAAATCAACATAGTGCAACACAAATCTTGAATATATATTTCCCTTATTTCTCAACAAATGTTCTTTTACTCAGTCAGCTGGTGCACGTCAGGTTGTTTTAGTCCTGTTTCAGATCAAGAATAAAGCAACATAGTGCATCTTGAATATATATACAGTGGTGCCTCACACAACGAACTTAATCCGTTCCAGGAGCAAGTTTGTTATGTGAAACGTTCGTTGTGTGAAACGCGTTTTCCCATAACAATACATGTTAAAAAAAATAATTCGTTCTGTAGCATAAAATATGCTAAGATGACATAAAAAAAGATAAATTTTTGGTTATTATTTTTATTTAGATACATCTAAAAACATAATTGTTTTTTAAAACAACACACTTTTTAAATTTAAAGACAGACTAAGTAGAGTCTAATTTTACAGTGAGAGGGCAGAGTCTCAGCGGCAAAAACTGGGACTTAACTGTTCATTTTTTTTTTTTCTACCGTGTTTCCCCGATGATAAGGCAGGGCCATCAAATAAGACAGCCCCCCCTTTTTAGAAAAAAATGTAAAATAAGGCACCCCCCCGCAAATAAGCCACCCACCGATACCTGCGCTTACCTGAATCGGGTGGTACGGTGGGTGACTCCGTGTGGTCCCTGGCACCCCCGACACGATCGGGGCAAGAGGGAGCTCAAGCCCTCTTGCCCCCCCCGACTCCCCGACACGATCGGGGCAAGAGGGAGCTCAAGCCCTCTTGCCCCCCCCGACTCCCCGACACGATCGGGGCAAGAGGGAGCTCAAGCCCTCTTGCCCCCCCCCGACTCCCCGACACGATCGGGGCAAAAGGGAGCTCAAGCCCTCTTGCCCCCCCGACTCCCCGACACGATCGGGGCAAAAGGGAGCCCAAGCCCTCTTGCCCCGCCGATTCCCCAACTCCCCGACAATATCGGGCCAGGAGGGAGCCCAAGTCCTCCTGGCCATGGCGACCCCCTAACCCCACCCTGCACTACATTACGGGCAGGAGGGATCCCAGGCCCTCCTGCCCTCGACGCAAACCCCCCCTCCCCCCAACGACCGCCCCCCCCCAAGAACCTCCGACCGCCCCCCCAGCCGACCCGCGACCCCCCTGGCCGACCCCCACGACACCCCCAACCCCCTTCCCCGTACCTTTCTGTAGTTGGCCGGACAGACGGGAGCCAAACCCGCCTGTCCGGCAGGCAGCCATCGACGGAATGAGGCCGGATTGGCCCATCCGTCCCAAAGCTCCGCCTACTGGTGGGGCCTAAGGCGCCTGGGCCAATCAGAATAGGCCCGGGAGCCTTAGGTCCCTCCTGGGGGCAGGGCCTGAGGCACATGGTCGGGTTGGGCCCATGTGCCTCAGGCCCCGCCCCCAGGAGGGACCTAAGGCTCCCGGGCCTATTCTGATTGGCCCAGGCGCCTTAGGCCCCACCAGTAGGCAGAGCTTTGGGACGGATGGGCCAATCCGGCCTCATTCCGTCGTTGGCTGCCTGCCGGACAGGCGGGTTTGGCTCCCGTCTGTCCGGCCAACTACAGAAAGGTACGGGGAAGGGGGTTGGGGGTGTCGTGGGGGTCGGCCAGGGGGGTCGCGGGTCGGCTGGGGGGGCGGTCGGAGGTTCTTGGGGGGGGGCGGACGTTGGGGGGAGGGGGGGGTTTGCGTAGAGGGCAGGAGGGCCTGGGATCCCTCCTGCCCGTAATGTAGTGCAGGGTGGGGTTAGGGGGTCGCCGTGGCCAGGAGGACTTGGGCTCCCTCCTGGCCCGATATTGTGTGGGGAGTTGGGGAATCGGCGGGGCAAGAGGGCTTGGGCTCCTTTTTGCCCCGATCGTGTCGGGGAGTCGGGGGGGGCAAGAGGGAACCAGGCGGAGAGAGGGCAGTTAAGCGCAGTGCCTGCGCGGAAGGATGCAGCTCGGGCGACTTCGTTGTGTGAAACGAAGTTCGTTGTACGGATCAAGACATAAAGTTCGTTGTGCGCAGCGTTCGCTGTGCGAGGCGTCCGTTATGCGAGGCACCACTGTATATATATATATTCAAGATTTGTATTGCACTTTGATGCACTATGTTGGCTTTATTCTTTATCTAAAACAGGACTAAAACAACCTGACGTGCACCAGCTGACTGAGTAAAAGAACATTTGTTAAGAAATAAGGGAAAAACTTTGAGAAAGTTTCTGTTCTCTGTTTCCTCCCACATAATTCTGGAGTACTTCACATGTCTTATGTAACATGAGCAGATGATCAGAAAGAGTTTATACCCTGGCTCAGATTCTGCTGGCTTTGAATTTTTTAAAAATGTTATCATAGTCAGGAAAAAATAATGTAGGGAAGATCTCAAAAAATAACTTTGTAAGCAGCATCGAATGCTGACCCTTGAGTATTTAAAAAAAAAAAAAAAAAAAATACTGGCCAGTATCAATATACATTTCAGACAGAGGAAGCATCTAGGGGTGGGACTTTAAACAGATAACACTATTCAGCTGCTGTCCTTATAATTTAATCATACAGATTACAGAAATAGCAAACCTGATTTTCATACATATATAAAGGTATTACATTACATTAGGGATTTCTATCCGCCATTACCTCACGGTTCAAAGCGGATTACAAAAGTTATAGAAGGTGGGTTTACATAAGATATCTGGTCATTTTCAGGGGGAATAAAGAGTAGAGTAGGTTGTTTCGGTGGGTTGGGAATAACTGGAGGGAAAGAAGGAGACTTGTGGTGGTGGTAGGTCTTTTTCAGGGATTTCTTGAACATTATAGTTTTGTTTTGTTTTTTTGTGAATGTTTTGTAGTCTGGGGTTGCTATCAGTAGATTGGAGATTGGTTGTCAAGTTTTGCTGCTTGAGTGGCTAGGAGGCCATCATAATTTTTTTTTTCCTTTTTAACTTCTGTGATTGGAGGGTGTGTGAATGGGGTGTAGTTTTCCTAAGTTTGGTTGAGGTGGTTTGGATGAGGCGGTTGTTCAGGTAGGTTGGGTTGTCTCCCAACAGTGCTAAAAAAAAAAATCTTCCTAAAATTATTCAGATAAAATATTGGCAGATCTTAATGCGAGTGCTTCATCAGTGAATATCTACTTCAATATGTTTTGTCTTGACTTGTTAGGAACTCCTCGGAAATTTACTGAGGAAGGAAGCTTCAATGTGCACATAGAGATGCTTATATAGTAAGGCTCTGTGGAAAGACAGTTTCGATACTTACAAACTTCATTACTTGGTCAGTTGAGAACCATATGACAGAGTCCTTACTTGCCTCAAGAGATGATGCAGTCTTCTCAATCCCACAAGCCCCTTATAATGCCAGATTAGACTGTGAGTCTTTGCCTATTAGGCCAAATTTTTTTTTATATTGAGGATGTCATGCATGGGAGAGTTTCCGCCCGACGTTCAGTGCTATTTAGCTAGACAGGAATGACTCATGACTAGATGAATAATGCAAAATTGGTTGGTAATAGCTAATATTCAGTGGGAGATAGTGTGCCTGTATTTCCTGTTTCTCCCATTAATGGCCATTAGCTGATTTCCCAATTCAGTCAGCATGGGAGCCATTACCAACACCTATTTACTAGGCGGTAAGGACTCCTGCACTAACCACACCCTAATTGCTTTGCAGGCAGCGACGCAGTTGTGCCAGTTAGTGCTGGGCTACTCTCTCCGTTCCCAATGCTAAAAAAATATTTTCTATTTTTTTAATGTGTGGGTGGCACACGCTGAACACGAAACTACAGTGGGGTGCCTGAGTGTGTCCTGTGGCAGTGGATTTTAATTCAGAGTAAGCACCTGTTAGTACTTTCCACTGCTTAGTTAAAGGATTCCTTTGTAGATGTGTTGCATATTTCTTTCATCTTAATTGTGAGCCATGGTGCAAATATGGATATGCGGCATACAGATATATTTAAACACAAAATACTGATAACCAATACAACCAAAACACAGCTTCAAACTTAAATTTAAGCAATCCATAAATAATGAAGCTAAATATGCTAATACTTATATAGATATAGATAGATATGCAATTCATTTTATTATAAATCATTATTACTAAAATATCTTCATTTAAATACATTAACCATATCATTGGTTGCATGGAATCTTGCTTACTCTGAGATAATGGAATGTTGCTACTCCTTAGGTTTTGGCCAGGTACTAGGGACCTGGATTGGCCACCGTGAGAACAGGCTATCGGTCTTGAAGGACCATTGGTCTAACCCTGTAAGACTTTTCTTATGTTCTTATATACATGAACGGGTGCTAGAATAGATGTGTAGACTTACGCATTTCTTTCTTTCTTTCTGCATGTCTGTTTTTCTTTCAGTCTCTCTCGTCTTTCTATCTGTTTCTCCCCCTGTCCAGCAGCACCCCTTCCCTGCTCCGCCTGTACAACAGTAGCCCTTCTCCCTTACTTTTACCTCCCCCCCTGTCTAGTAGTACCCTTTTCCCCTTCCCTGCTAATCACTTCTGTATGTAGTGGCCCTGCTCAAGAGTTCAGCAATTGTGAATGCACAATATGAAGGGAAATCGCTAATTCTGGAAAAGGAGGTGGAACTCACGGTATGCGTTTGCTTCCTTGGCAGGCAGCCTCGGGGCTTTTGCTAGGCCGGCCCGCCTCACATTATCAAAGTGGGCTGGCTTAGCAAATGCCCTGCGACTGGCGTCCCGGCAGCGTAGGAGAAAGTCAGCCGGCTGGTTTAGCAAATGCCCTGCGGCTGGCATCCCAGCAGCGTAGGAGAAAGTCAGCCGGCGTGGGAGATCGGGGCAGGAAATCAGTTGAGGCAGGCACTACGCAGGATCAAGGATCACGGCTGCACGGAGATTGAAGTGCGCATGCGCGCTTAGGGTTTTATTATAGCGTATATATATATATATATATATATATATATATATATATATATATATATATATATATATATATTAAAGTATTTTGCTTCATTATTTATGAATACAGATATATTTAAACATAAAATAAATGAGCACAACTGACTGAAAGGGAGGTCGGCACCCTCACTCAGAAGCCGAAAATTGAATCTGCATGGAAGCAGCATGTACAGGACACGGCGGAAAAATGCAGTGAGGAAACGCACGCTTTGGACTATGGTGTGGTCCTGCAGTTGAGGATCAATAAAAGGTCTTGGTTTTCGGGTCTGGCACCCTGAGGCCCTTTGAAAGTACAAAAGAAAAATTAAAAGTGAAAAGCCAATGAATGCTTAATGTTCCTTGGTATTGACCCAGAGCTAGGCGGTTCCCTGTGGTACTGTTTGTGTGAAAGAGGAATGAAGAACCACTTTCCATTATACCAAAGCAAAGCAGAAAGGAAAATCACAGACACTCTATGAATATGCAAAACAGTTGGGAATAAAAATATCTCAGCATGGCTTTATAGATTTTTTTTTTTTTTTTTTTTAAATGATGGTTTGAAACAGTCTTGCCTTTAGCAACCTAATTATAATATAATCAAACCACAGAGTTTCATGCTTGAAAAATGCAGTCCTGGGTTATGGGGTGCTCTGCAGCTTAATTACGTTTAGCTGGATTCCATGTCTGTCTTCACTATGAACTTACTGGCTATACCACATTTGAGCTGAGGTTTCGAGTTCAAGCCACTTCTCCAGAAGGGTATAGACTCGTTTGCCATTTGCTTTTTTTCATATGGTTAATATAAGCTCTTGTTTTTGCTCTCTTATCCCTATGGAACAGAATAGTTAACTTGTTTCTGCTTTTTTTTTTTCCCAAGCTGCTAAATTATTCTGTAAACAACATTTCTTCCATGGATTCTCTGCAATAACATCTAGGCTATTAAACGATGAATTATACAGTATGTTACACTTTTAATTAACTGAGAAACAAATCTTATACTTATCTTAGGAGGAAGTTGCAGACAGAGGAATTTTTGGTACTGCCTTTAAAGATTACACTCTTGCCCCCGATTCCATAACTGGGTGCCCGCGGTTACGTCCCACTTGTGCACGTAAATGTGTAGAAAATGCCAGTACTTTGGCGGGCAAGTGCACGATTACTCACAAGTGCCAGTAGGTTGCCTGACTGGCACAGCATGCAACTGCAAGGGGGACATCCACATCGGCAGAGCATGAGAGGGTCGCGAGTGGGACTTCCATTTCTACACACAACCTTGTACAATACTACATAACATAACTCTTTCTATACCGCCTTAATCGGAAGAATTCTAGGCAGTTTACGCATAACCTTGTAAGATACTACATAACATAACTCTTTCTATACCGCCTTAATCGGAAGAATTCTAGGCAGTTTATGCATAACCTTGTAAGATACTACATAACATAACTCTTTCTATACCGCCTTAATCGGAAGAATTCTAGGCAGTTTACGCATAACCTTGTAAGATACTACATAACATAACTCTTTCTATACCGCCTTAATCGGAAGAATTCTAGGCAGTTTACGCATAACCTTGTAAGATACTACATAACATAACTCTTTCTATACCGCCTTAATCGGAAGAATTCTAGGCAGTTTACGCATAACCTTGTAAGATACTACATAACATAACAACTCTTTCTATACCGCCTTAATCGGAAGAATTCTAGGCAGTTTACGCATAACCTTGTAAGATACTACATAACATAACTCTTTCTATACCGCCTTAATCGGAAGAATTCTAGGCAGTTTACGCATAACCTTGTAAGATACTACATAACATAACTCTTTCTATACCGCCTTAATCGGAAGAATTCTAGGCGTTTACGCATAACCTTGTGAGATACTACATAACATAACTCTTTCTATACCGCCTTAATCGGAAGAATTCTAGGCGTTTACGCATAACCTTGTGAGATACTACATAACATAACTCTTTCTATACCGCCTTAATCGGAAGAATTCTAGGCAGTTTCCACAAAAGAGAAACTAGACAATCAGTAAAATACAAAATAAAAGGAATTCAGCCTGTTAATATTAAAAAAAGACATTAAAAATTTAAAATTAATGGAGTAAAATTGATTATGTTAAAGATAAAAGCACAGATTAAGAGATCAATTTGTTAAATAATACTGTCTTAATTTCTTTTCTAAAAGCGCAATAGGGACAGCATGGCTCCTCTGATATAATTACCCAGGACTGTTTGCTTGCTTGAAAAGCAAGCATCCTGTCTGAATAAGACCTAAGTTTGCAGCCTAAAATCTTCGGGTAAGCAAATAGGTTACTGTCGGTTGCATGTGCTCTTGCTGCCTGCAGTTATGCCAGATCTATGGCTGCTGTAACTGCAGGGGTTAACGCTATCAATGGCACCCAAAGTGGGGCTGAGGATAACCATACACTAATTATAGCAAACTAACCCCCGTCTTATCAAGTTGCGCTGCCGAGCAGCGCGTGGTAAATGCCAAATCACTCGTTCTAATCCTATGGGCGGCTCGGCATAAGTTTGATAAAATGAAGGTGGGGAGGAGGGTAAAACAATTAAAATTGTTATGAAATGTCCAACAGCAGAGACTGCTGATCAGAAAAAAGATGGAGGAAAAAAAAAAAAGCCTCAAACTCTCGTGACAGCAACATTCACACAGTATTTCAAAGCTGTCAATCATATCATTGGCATAAAATTACTCCACCAACATTATAGTCTCCAATGTGAAAGTAAGCCCTTCATGTGCACATAAACAGTACTTACCTGATAACATGGGATTCATTCCATTGACATGATTGCATGGCATGTTACTACTTTGGGGGGTTTTGATAGGTACTAGTGACCTGGATTGGCCATTGAAGACGGGCTACTGGGCTAGATAGACCATTGATCTGACCCAGTAAGGCGATTATGATGTTATGCCACACTCTCCTCCAATACAATATCAGAAGTGAGCCAAGTATAGAACAATGAAGCCATTGTGACATCACTGATGAGGCTGGCTCTTAGGCATTGGTGGAATGAAGCCATTGTGACATCACTGATGAGGCTGGCTCTTAGGCATTGGTGGAATGAAGCCATTGTGACATCACTGATGAGGCATGAAATGAGGCATTATCACAATCTCAGTTCTGGAATATTGCTACTTTTTGGGTTTTTGCCAGGTACTAGTGACCTCGATTGGCCATTGAGGACGGGTTACTGGTCTGTCCCAGTAAGGCTATTCTGTTATTGTCGGTCTTCAATTCAACATGTATTCCAACATCCCATTAAAATAATCCCGACAAGGGTCATTGTTTCGCCAAAACCTTGGCTGCTTCAGGGGTTTCTAGAGTTGGAGTGGGGGGTAGAGGTTGGAGGAGGGGTGACGCCACCCCGAGCACATCTCACCCTGGCTACACCACTGACTGGGGGAACTGATTTCCAGGACACCCCCGCAGTCAAAAGTTCCCAGTTTGTTACCTTTTTTTTTTTAAATTAAGTTTTGTACACACAAATCTAACCCATTTAGAGAAAGGTCCGTCAAGCCCAGTATCCCGTTTCCAACAGAGGCCAATTCAGGTCACAAGAACCCGTCAAGATCCCAAAAGAGTAATGCAGTAATGTTTTTGTTTCTCATTGTCTTTATAAAATAGCCTTTTGGACTCCACATAATTTCTATAATTTTACCGCTTAATTGTTTTATTTTAAACCTGTGGGAATGTAAATCAGACTTTAATAATCTTATTACCATTTGACTCCAAGCTATTCCCAGCTGCTTGTGGAAAATGACATTTCTTTGTAAACCTCCAAAGAAAAGAGTGATTACTCCTGGATGTAAGGCTATGGGTTTTCTCTCGGCACTTGCAACTATGAATGACAGTCTCATTTTGCTCTGAACTCTGCACGGTGATGCTTTCCCACAACACACACTTACTCTTGGGGGGCCCTGCGATGAAAAGCTTTTGCCGAAGTTTACAAAAAGAAATCTCAGTCATCGGTCTCTTTGGGATAGAGTTGAGCATTCCTGAAGACTTTTTTTTTTTTTTTTTAAAGTATGAGAAAAAAATGCACCATGGGACAAATATCTCCTTGGCTTGGAAACCTTGCATATTTGCTTTCCTTCTCAGCTGGCCCCTCACCTGCTGATGGATTGAATCTTGTGCCACTCTATAGATGTACAATAACTGACTTGATAGTGGTTTGTGCTTCCGATGGGACTATTAAGCGGGCTTATGCAATAAAACTCATGCCAAAAAGATTTTAGTACGGGCAGAAAAAATGCATATATTACCATGCACACAAAATCTCAGTGTACCACAAAAAGAGTGTTTGTATCGGTAGATAAAGGAGCCTTGAACCAAAGTGTTGCAAAAAGTGGCTTTAGAGCAGTGGTCTCAAACTCAAACCCTTTGCAGGGCCACATTTTGGATTTGTAGGTACTTGGAGGGCCTCGGAAAAAATAGTTAATGTCTTATTAAAGAAATGACAATTTTGCATGAGGTAAAACTCTTTATACTTTATAAATCTTTCCTTTTGGCTAAGTCTTAATAATAATATTGTCATTTATAGCTAAAGAGACATAGGATCAAGAAACGGTTTTATTTTACTTTTGTGATTATGATAAACATATTGAGGGCCTCAAAATAGTTCCTGGCGGGCCGCATGTAGCCCCCGGGCCGTGAGTTTGAGACCACTGCCTTAGAGCATACTTACGAAGGTCATTCCCGCACGCTAAGACCCTTTTTCTGCATGGGTAAAACGGCTGAATTTCTGATTTTTGTTCTTCTAATGGGCACTTGCTGATGCTCCCATTAGAGAGTGGTCATTAGCATGCGAGTAGGGTTACCAGACATTGGATTTACCCAGACATGCCCTCTTAAGAGGACTGTCTGGGTATCCGGATGGCTTTTTCAAAACCCGGCATGTGGTCCGAGTTTTGAAAAGCTTCCAGCTAGGGACTTCATTGGAAGGGCATTTGTGCATGTGCGGATATAATACGGTGAAGTCAAACATGCCCACCGCTAATTGGCCTGTTCAGTTCTAGCTATAGAGTAGTGGGAATTTTGCAGGGCTTAATTTGTAAATTAAAGGAAAGCTGTTGAGAGGCTTTGGTGGGCCAAGAGCAACGGGAGAAGAGGGGCTGGATTAGGGAGGTAGTGATTGTTCCCCCCTCCCCCACCAAATTAAGCCCTGGGATTTCAGATGGTATTGTGTACATTATAGTTAACACCAGCCTCTAGTAAGTATCAACTAGCCTGCCTTTTCTGAGCACTTCATAAATAGCATGGAGGTCTGGCATCCTGTATTCTTCGCCAATCCCTTAGGAACCTCATTTGCATTATTGCAGCATTACTTGACTTGCACGTGGTGACTTGGAAAATGTTTGCACGATTTTACTAAGTCATAGAACCGGTTTTAACATGCCCTGTTTTTTGTGTATAAGATGGCCTTGTACTGCATGGTACAATTTATTGCATAGGCGCTGGAAAGGTTCTGGTCCCAATTCAGCCTCGCCCAAACTCTGCCATCTCTAGTACAGATGCATCTGGGTATAATTTATTTTAGAAAGAATAGACGCTTATGTAAACTGTTTGCATATCCAAAGAGAGATCCATTTATTATGAGTGCTGCATACATATTTATAGCATTTTACATGGGTCAGTTTTTTTAGCATAAGACTGTAGGAAAGACCATATTTGGTAACAGGATACATAAAATCAGCTAGAAAGAAGTAGCAAACATAAGGGAGGTGGGGTTAGTGGGAAGTTTCCATAATTATGACATATTGTACTGTTTGTCTAAGGCAGTGGTTCCCAAACCTGACCTGGGGGACACCCAGCCAGTCAGGTTTTCAAGATATTCCTAATGAATATGCATGAGAGAGATTTGCATATAATGGAAGTGACAGGTATGCAACTCTCTCTCATGCATATTCATTAGGAATATCTGGAAAACCTGACTGGCTGGGGGTCTCCCAGGACAGGTTTGGGAGCCACTGGCGCTAAGGTCTAGTAATGTTTCTTATCTAAGTCCTGACTCACAAGAAGCAAAATCGCTCAACTAAAGCACAGGATGTGGGGGTCAGAACATGAGGAAGAATGACCTTGGCAAAACTAGTCAGCTACAGAATAGAATGTAAAACACAGAGCTCGGAACACAAAGAGAAAATGACCTTGTGGTTTCTTGGCAAATACAAACTGTTTCAGCAGTCTTCATATATAACAAAATCAAGAATAGAATAAACTTACAAGAAGTATATGCCTCTTCAGGTGCCTAAATGTATTTTGTAGAGATTTACAGGATTTTAGGATTATTGTTCTGTATGTTAATTGCACAATTATTTACAGTGATCCATGACTTTTTGGATCAGCCGTGGAAATGAAACGGCTGCGCAGGCAAATGATAGAATAGTGTGCTGTAGCTTTAAATAATGCACGGCGCTTATTACATGGCTACATATGGAATTACTCAATTAAATAACTATCCAGTCAAAAAAAAAATGCAATGGTTTCTTTCACAGCTTAATTAACACTTCCTTGTTGTTAAACTATTTATAAAGAAGGGAGATGTTAGTGTGCTCACTAGTTCCCATCTGGCATAATCTAAATCCATGATTAAAGTAACTGCTATGTTATAAGAGACGTTCGCTTCTTTCGAGAAACTAAAATTGTGCAACAATTGTTTTATAATTGCTCTCTCATCATGTGTGGCGCAGTGGTTGAAGCTACAGCCTCAGCACCCTGCTCCTTGTGACCCTAGGCAAGTCACTTAATCCTCCATTGCCCCAGGTATGTTAGATAACATAGAAAACATAGAAGATGACGGCAGAAAAGGGCTACAGCCCATCAAGTCTGCCCACTCTGCTTACCCACCCCCTGTCTATGCCCTAATGACCCAATTTCCTTATCTTGACCCTCGTAGGGATCCCACATGGGTATCCCATTTATTCTTAAAGTCTGGCACGCTGTCTGCCTCGATCACCTGCACTGGAAGCTTGTTCCAATGATCAACCACTCTCTCTGTGAAGAAATACTTTCTGGTGTTGCCATGAAATTTTCCGCCCCTGAGTTTGAGCGGGTGCCCTCTTGTGGCCGAGGGTCCCTTGAGAAAGAAAATATCATCTTCCACTTCGACACGTCCCGTGAGGTACTTAAATGTTTCGATCATGTCTCCCCTCTTCCTACGTTCCTCAAGAGTGTAGAGCTGCAATTTGTTCAGTCTCTCTTCGTACGAGAGACCCTTGAGCCCCGAGATCATCCTGGTGGCCGTCCGTTGAACCGATTCAAATCTGTGCACATCTTTAATGTGGCCTCCAGAATTGCACACAGTACTCCAGATGAGGTCTCACCATGGCCCTGTACAACGGCATTATGACTTCAGGCTTTCGGCTGACGAAACTTCTATTGATACAACCCAATATCTGCCTTGCCTTAGATGAAGCCTTCTCCACTTGATTGGCAGTTTTCATGTCTGCACTGATGATTACTCCTAAATCTCGTTCTGCTGAAGTCCTAGTTAAAGTTTCTCCGTTCAAGAAGTACGTCCTGCATGGATTTCTGCTTCCAAGGTGCATGACCTTACATTTCTTAGCATTGAAGCCTAGCTGCCAGGTTGAGGACCAACTTTCCAATGTAAGCAGGTCCTGCGCCATATAATTCTGTAAACTGCATTCACTTACTATATTACATAGTTTGGCGTCATCGGCGAATAGTGTTATTTTACCTTGAAGCCCTTGAGTCAGATCCCCTATGAATATGTTGAAAAGGAGTGGACCCAGGACCGAGCCCTGCGGCACTCCACTGGTCACCTCCGATGTTTTAGAGAGGGTACCATTAACCACCACCCTCTGAAGTCTGCCACTCAGCCAATCATTGACCCATGCAGTTAGTGTCTCTCCTAACCCCATCGATTCCATCTTGCTTAGCAGCCTGCAGTGTGGGACACTGTCAAAAGCTTTCCTGAAGTCCAGGTACACGACGTCCAAAGACTCTCCCAAGTCCAACTTTCTTGTTACCCAGTCAAAGAAGCTGATGAGATTGGATTGGCAGGACCTACCCTTGGTGAATCCATGCTGACTGGGATCCCGAAGATTCCCTTCATTCAAGATCGTGTCCAATTTGCTTTTAATTAGTGTTTCCATGAGTTTGCACACTATTGATGTGAGACTCACCGGTCTATAATTCGCAGCTTCTGCCCTGCAACCCTTTTTATGCAGAGGAACGACATTAGCTAATTTCCAGTCCAGGGGAACTTTCCCCTTACTTAGGGAGAGATTGAATAGCTCAGCCAACGGTTTCGCCAGGACATCGCTCAATTCTCTGAGCATTCTTGGGTGCAAATTGTCTGGTCCCATGGCTTTGTTCACCTTGAGTCTTGCCAGTTCACTGTAAACTTCACCTGGTGTGAACTCAAAATTCTGAAACGGGTCTTCTGTGCTTTGTGTTGCCTTCAACTGGGGACCGTGTCCCGGTGCCTCACAGGTGAAGACTGAGCAGAAGTATTCATTCAGTAGTTCGGCTTTATCGGAATCTGCTTCCACGTAACTTCCGTCCGGTCTTCTAAGGCGTACTATCCCGCCTGTGTTCCTTTTTCTGTCACTAATATACCTGAAGAAGGATTTGTCCCCCTTTTTAATGTTTTTTGCCAGAATTTCTTCCACTCGAAGTTTTGCCTCCCTAACTGCCATTTTGACCGCTGTAGACCTGGTCCTATATTCTACTTTTGCCTCTCTTTTCTCCGTGCGCTTGTAGGAGAGAAACGCTTTTTTCTTCTCCTTAATGAGGTGCGAGATCTCCGCGGTGAACCATTGGGGTTTATTGTTTCTTTGTCGTTTATTTACTGATTTTATGAAGCGGCTAGTTGCTTCATGTATGGTTGATTTCAGTGTTAACCACTTAGCTTCTACATCATCGGTGTCCGCTTGGTCCTGCAGCGTCTGATGGACGAAATCTCCCATGCGTGCGAAGTCTGTGCCCCGGAAATTGAGTACCTTTGTTTTCGTGTTTGATCTAGGGAAGCCTTTCCTAAGGTTGAACCATACTATATTGTGGTCGCTGGAGGCTAGCGTATCTCCTACTGAGACCTCTGAAACGCTTTCCCCGTTGGTGAGTACCAGGTCGAGGATCGCCTGGGCTCTAGTGGGCTCCGTTACCATTTGTTTGAGACGTGCTCCCTTTATGGAGGTTAAGAGCCTCCTGCTACCGCTGGTTGTCGCTGAAAATGAGTTCCAGTCTGCATCAGGCATATTGAAGTCCCCTAGCAGTACAGCTTCTCCTCGTAGAGTGATATTCTCTGTCTTCAATTAATTCTGCGTCCATGTCTTCCAGTTGTCTTGGGGGTCTGTAAACCACACCTAGATACAAGCATTTTTCTCTGCCTCTTGCCAGGTTTACCCAGAGGGACTCCCCGGTGTACTTGACATCTGTGATCCTGGTGGTTTTGATGTCCTCTTTAATGTATAGAGCTACCCCCCCTCCTAACCTGCCCTCTCTGTCCTGACGAAGTAGATTGTAGCCCGGTATAGCCATATCCCACCCATGTGAGTCCGTGAACCAAGTTTCAGATATTGCCACCACATCTAGGTCGGCATTCCTTATTTCAAATAGATTGTGAGCCTGCCGGGACAGATAGGGAAATGCTTGAGTACCTAATTGTAAAACCGCTTTAGATAACCTTGATAGGCGGGATATAAAATCCTAATAAAACTTGAAACTTGGTTCCTTTTATTTTCTGCAATACTCCAAATTGCATTAGATCTAATGGTGGACAAGCTTCTTGGAAATGATTTTTCTTGGTATATCTAATCTAATCCTTAGGTTTGTATACCGCATCATCTCCACGTTCGTAGAGCTCGACGCGGTTTACAGTAGGAGAAATAGGAAGGAACTACAACAGAGGGTTAGAGGAAGAATTGTGAAGAAAATTTAGAGGACTTGGGATGCCAAGATATAAGAGTTTCCTTGATTCCTAAGTTGGATTTCTTGTGCTCAATACTTACTTTTCTTTGAAGTTTTGTTACGTTTTGGTTTTCACTCTTGGCTGATTTACTGTATAGAGAGCAAAAAACACGAGGTTTAATGATGTCTTCATTTCAACATCTTAAAGGGTTCTGCAATCCATGTTTACACAGGCCTCTATCAGATGATGCCATTATATTATATACTCAATAAAACAGAAGTAATTTGGGGATAGGATCTCGGTGGAAGCAGAGGAGCAGGGAACGGACAAGGAGAACAGCAATAGGTCTCTTTAGATTATTGCAAAGCTGGGCGGAAAGACACGAGAGGGGATCTGATTTAAATATAGGGCTTGTAGAAATCAAAGAGGAAACTGACAATTCCTGGTTCTGAAACCAAAGTAACAAGAGAAAAATCAACTCTGCACAAATCTGAAGAATTCAAAGAACAAGCAGAGTGAGCCAGGGTCTTCAAATGAACCATACATCTTCAGCGCAAAAGCTGAACCATACTTTAGTACAAGAGCCTCTAAGCAAAAGAATTGTATTCATGCAGTTTAATTTCAATGGTCCCCTTATATAGAGCAGTGCTAGTGAGTGTCATGCAGCAAATGCTCCAACACCCATTCAATACCAGTGGGTGTCGAACATTTGCTGCGTTGGCCCGTTTTATTGGGATTCATAAAAGAGGCCCAGTGTTTCATAGTGATTCAGAGTCAAAACTAAGTTCTCTCTTCTGCTGGAAGTTCTGAAATATCTATTTTCCTTTCATCAAAAAAAAAAAAAAGGGACTTGTATACCACCTTTTTGTGGTTACACATATATAGGTACTTATTTTGTGCCTGGGGCAAAGGACTTGCCCAGAGTCACAGGGAACAGCGCTGGGATTCTATCCCGCAACCTTAGGGTGCTGAGGCTGCAGCTGTACCACGAGGGCCGCTCCTCAACCAAGGCACAAGTTCTCTCTCCTGCTGGAAGTGCTGAAATATCTATTTTCCTATTGTCGGATTCAGAGTAAATCTTATTTCAGAGCTGCAGACTGAAGGTGAAAGAGGCAATAGTAAATGATGGCAGATAAAAAAACCTGTGTGATCCGTCCAGTCTGCCCGATAGTCTATGGGCAACAAACCAGCAATTATTCATTTTACTTGTTAAGTTCCAGAATAAGCTGTCTTCCCCCCCCACCCCTGAGATAGGTAGGACCTGTACTCGGACTATTTGATTGTGGTATAAAATACGCTTAATTGCACCTGATCCTTCTTGCTGCATATGGGATGGAGACCGCAGAAATCATGAAATAGTGATTGGAATGTGTAGAGATTTGCTGATCCGATGATGAAGCTACCCAAGGCAATTTTTCTTAATAATCAGCATTTCCATTAAACTTCACAGCTGTGTGGCTCTGCAGGGAAGCACCCAGTCCAGCTTACGAGCACCTCATTAATTTTCCAGTGCCAGGTCAGTATGACACCCATCATAGGTCACGACCTGTCTGAATCACCAGAAGGGGCTCCCTTGCCACCTTGGTTTCCCATTGAGTCCTATCTTCCCATCGAAGTCCTAACCCTCTGGTCTTGCACATGCACTACCTGGTTGGGTTTCTATACTTATTACCTGGTTAGCTTTCTATACCTGTGTTACATCCCAGCACCTCTCTCAGTATCCCACGATCCCTTTATCCCTCAGGAATCCATCCAATCCCTGTTTGAATCCCTGTACCGTACTCTGCCTGATCACTTCCTCCGGTAGCGCATTCCAGGTGTCCACGACCCTTTGGGTGAAAAAAAACTTCCTTGCCTTTGTTTTGAACCTATCTCCCTTCAGTTTCTCCGAATGCCCCCTCGTACCTGTTTTCCCTTTCAGCCTGAAGAATCTGTCCCTATCCACCCTCTCTATGCCCCTCATGATCCTGAAGGTCTCTATCATATCTCCCCTGAGCCTCCTTTTTTCCAGAGAGAAGAGCCCCAGCCTATCCAACCTCTCGGCGTATGGGCAGTGTTCCAGCCCTCTTACCAGTTTTGTTGCTCTCCTTTGGACTCTCTCAAGTACTGCCATGTCCTTCTTGAGGTACGGCGACCAATATTGAATGCAGTATTCCAGATGTGGACGCACCATCGCTCGATACAATGGCATGATGACTTCCCGCGTCCTGGTTGTTATGCCCCTCTTTATGATGCCCAGCATCCTGTTGGCTTTTTTCGAGGCTGCTGCGCACTGCGCAGATGGCTTCAGTGATGCATCCACCAGCACACCATCCGGCCATGAATATGTAAAGAGTACATTTGTAATCTGAGATACAGTAGATCAGGAGACGTATGCTCCATGGGGATTAAATGGAGCATTGGCAGTGAAGACAGCTGAGAAGAGACTGAGGGCAGTCAGTTAAGGCTGAAGACAAACTACAAAGATTAGTTTTAGTGGGCAATTGCTGAGCCTGGATGGGTGCAAAGCAGGAGATTATCAATCGTACAATATACTTTGTACCTCTATCATATACACAGTGTCCAGAGAAACTGGGACCCCTCATGTAGACCCCCTTTCATGAAGCCGTGTTAGGCTTTTTTATCGCTGGCCACAGCGATAAAAACCCCCAACGCTCATAGAATCCGTTAAATTAAGGCATGTTTTCAGCTAACTTATGCAAGTATTTTATCAAGAAAATGTAGATATCTACTTTTTTTTTTTTTTAAGTTTAAATTAAGCACTTTAAAACAGTGGTCTCAAACTTGCAGCCCAGGGGCCACATGCATCCCGCCAGGTACTATTTTGAGGCCCTCGGTATGTTTATCATAATCACAAAAGTAAAACAAAACAGTTTCTTGATCATATATATAAACTGTTACGGTTATCATATCGTAATTTTCGCTGTATTTTTTGAATTGCATGGCCTTCTAACAGGCCCACTTGGAAATTTCTTCCAATCTGTATACCGTATACTCTCGCTCAGCAAATTGTATATCTATAATTTTTATTCCTTAATGTTTCCGCACTCTGTATTTGCTCTTGACTATCTGCACATTGTAACTCGCTGACTGTCCAGCTCTCTTGATTGTAAACCACCTAGAAGTCGCAAGATTATGGCGGTATAGAAGAATAAAGTTATTATTAAATGACAATATTATTATTAAGACTTAGCCAAAAGGAAAGATTTATAAACTATAAAGAGTTTTTTACCGCATGCAAAATTGTCATTTCTTTAATAAGACATGAACTATTTTTTTCTGATGCTCTCCAAGTACCTACAAATCCAAAATGTGGCCCTGCAAAGGGTTGGAGTTTGAGACCACTGTCTTATACAGTAGTTTTAGTAGGTATAGTTATTAAATCATCCTCATACGATCAGTTCTCTGAAAGCAAAGTTATCAAGATTGCAAACTTTTTGCATGGACAGCCTAACTTAAGTTATGTGACACCCCCCCTCCCCCAACTATTGTACTCTTTCACGAGGAAGGAATGATGTGAACACCTTCAGTGTAAGGAAACTCTGCAAGAATCCTACCATCTCTAACTCTGAACTGTAGTTGAGCAGAACTAGATGTTGGAAGCTTTCCAACTTAGTCACCATGGGTTCATGCATATTTATGATAACCTCAGGCTATCTGCTGATCTGTTACCGATATGAAGGCATGAAATAATCTTAAACAAAGGCTCTCTTATCACAGCAAACCATTCACAACACTATTTATTCTCCACTGCGTTTTTGTTGTCTTTTTAAATTTAAATCAGATGATTAGTTTGAAGCCTCCTCAAAACCTTTTAGCATGATAGAAGGCACAAATGGAAACACCACGCGGAGTTGAAGGCAACACATTTCTGCTTTTTTTTCGAAAACCCACTACAGGTTCAAACAGGTTCATATTTGAAAGCTGAACTTTTAAGTTGAAATCAATACTTCTATTATAAGATGTCACATTTCATATTTTCCCAACATGCTGTAGTACAAGCAGGGTCAGGAGTTAATCTGCCTTTTCTTTGTTGTTTGGTTTTTTCCTTTTTTTTTGCTTCAGCCCTATTTATGTCTTTGGGAAAATCCCCTGATAAATTAGGTCTACGGAAGTCCACAGAATACAAATGTGGGACTGTGTAATTTGCAAAGCATGAACGTGCATCTGATGTCTGTAAATGCAGAACAGATGCCACTTTTGTGCGCCCTTGCCCAAAGCACTATTTTGTAAGATCGTTCGTAAGTTGGCATATAGCGCATAGTTGAAAAAGGGGCCTACATGTGGGAGGAGCTTGGGAGGGATGTGGAAATGTCACTCATAGATCATCTTATAAAACAGTATGAGAAGTATGTATCGATTGACAGATCCAGGTGCACCCTTCTCACCTGCCATTGACTTGGCATAACTAGGTACACCCCGCTTGATATTTAAAAACATTTAACTGGCCAGGAACAGTTTCTGTTAAGTTAAATTGACTTTTCCCACTCAATATTGCCAGTTAGCGGATAGTCAGTTATCGCGCGTTAACTTGTCATCTGCTGATATTCAGCACATCGCCAACTAGATTAGGAAACTAAATTAGGCCGCCAAAATAGGTGTAATATTTTTGGCTGTTCAAACCTAATCGGCCAGCGCTGGGTATTGACTTGGCTGGTTAAATTTTAAACCGGCCCAAAACCGCCCAAATATTAAAGGCCCGACACTGAATATCTGGGCTGACAACCAACCATGGGAGCCAACCAGGCCGACTCCCAAGGTCTGAATATCGGTTCTGTATTGACGTTAGGGTGCCCTGATGCTGTTCTGGAACTGGTACTCTCTGGACCCCATTGGGCCTCCAAAAAGGATGCACAGATTTGCAGAATTGCTGCCACAGAGATTTAGGGAGGAATTCATCAAGGGGTGCTAACCAGTTTAGCATGTACTAAATGAGAAACCACCCATTATATTCTTATGGGCATCTTAGCGTTTAAATCAGTGCCCTTGATAAATTCTCCCCTTAGACTTTTGCAGTGGGCTATGTTGACTCATTTAATGCTTTTTTTAACCCCCCAAAATTGATTGCAATATGATTCTCCCCAAAAGATATACACAGTCAAGAACATGATTTCTTATGTATCTGTAGGAGCACAACTTAGTAAATCAGATCAAAAGTCTTCAGTAGTGGGGTGGAGGGGGTGGGGGGGAATGCTTGATAGAATGTACAAGTAAAATTTTGGACATTTCCCACAAGACATTCAAAAGCTGAGGCAGGGAAATATCTATTCTCAAAACTACTATATGTCCACCTTTTTTTTAAAAAAATTAATAGCTTAATTAATATCCCACCATACCTTTTCAGTTCAAGACGGTATACAACAGTGATCTCAAACTCAAACCCTTTGCAGGGCCACATTTTGGATTTGTCGGTACTTGGAGGGCCTCAGAAAAAATAGTTAATGTCTTATTAAAGAAATGACTCTTTATACTTTATAAATCTTTCCTTTTAGCTAAGTCTTAAGAATAATATTGTAATTTATAGCTAAGGAGACATATGATCAAGAAACTGTTTTATTTTACTTTTGTGATGATGATAAACATACCGAGGGCCTTAAAATAGCACCTGGCGGGTTGCATGTGGCCCCCAGGTAGGTAGAAGGAGCAAATGAGAAGAGGTAAGAGATGAGCAGAATAGAAGGATCAGATAAATTTGTCGAATAAGTGGGTTTTTAGTTATTTTCTGAATGAATGGTATGTTGGTGCGTTCAGAATTAGGTCATTTAAGGTGGTGGTCTAGATCCTTGTTTGAAAGGAGAGTGTCCTGTTGAGGAATCTTTTGAATTTGCATCCTTTGGGAGAAGGAAATGTGAACAGTAATGTTCTGCTAGAGAGGCGGAGTTTGTCCTTTAGGGTGAGGTGTTTCAGGAGGTGGGTGCGGTGCCAAGGAGGGTGTTGAAGCAAAGGCGACCAAATTTGAAGATTATTCTGGCCTCGATAGGTAGCCAGTGAAGTTTCTTGTAGTATGGGGTGATGTGGTCGGATTTTTTCAAGCCAAAGATTAGTCGGATGGCTATGTTCTGGATGAGTCTCAGTTTCTTGATAGTTTTTTTGTGAGATCCTAAGTAGATTATGTTGCAATAGTCCAGTGAACTCAGGACTAGACTGGACCAACAGTCTGAATGATGTGAAATCGAAGTATGGTTTTAGTGTGCATAGTTTCCATAATAAATGGAAGTACCCCAGGTGCCTTTCAGCCTCGCTAAGCCATTGTTTCTAGTACAATGAAATCTGGCATCTCGTGAACTTGAATTTGACACCCTTGCCTTAGAGACTTTGAGCTAACTGTTCAGTTTATTCATACCATCCTGTGAGCATCCAAGGCTTTACTGAAACCTAAGACAATCATTTCCAGTGCATGCCCCTTGCTCTAATTCTCTGATCACCCAGTTAAAGAAATCAATGTGTTTCCAAATTAATGCCTCTGGAAATGGAGTCTCCAAACAGTAAAAATTTTCTGTTTTGAGCTCTGATGACATAGCCTGAGGAATGTACTTTTTTTTTTTTCCTGCACGGCTACTTCAGGTCTTATTATTTGAGAATCATCACTTAACCAAAGCTGAAAAGGCTCCTTTTGGGACGGCAGGTGCTTCTTAGGAGCAATGTTCGGATATTCTTCTTCACGGAGAGGATGGGTGGATGCCTGGAATGACCTTCCTGAGGGAAAATGGTGATGGAATTCAAAAAAGCATGGGATAAACGTAGAGGATCTCTAATTAGAAAACAAAGGATGCAAATTAAAGAATGAAGGCCGGTATTGGACAGACCTGCACGATCTGTGTTCCATATATGGTGATTCGGTGTAGGATGGGCTGGGGAGGGCATCAATGGGAGGAACTCCATTAACTTGGAACATGAGGATGTTACTGGTCAGACTTTACGGTAGATATCCTGCAAACAGGATGGTTGGATAGGCTGGAGTGAGCTTGGACGAGCCAGAAATATTAAAGGAGAGGTTAATCTAATCATGTATTTTTTTTAATGGGTATAACATATGGGCACACTGAATGGATCATTCAGGTCTTTATCTGCCATCATTTACTATGCTACAGGTCTTATGCTGACAAAACCCACTGTAGTCGGTCTATTCCTGAGTTATATGTTTCTTTGTATGAGTGGGGGGTGGATTGACTTCATGTTACATCCTGGGGGGAACACTTTTAATTGCAGCTAATCTTCCCGGCATTGAGTCAGCTCTTTTTTTCCAAAGCAGAGAACTGAAGACAGATGGGAGTTTAGTTGTAAGACTCCAAATGGTTTTGTTTTAGGATTAAGGCACTGCAGCTATTGCATTGAATAAATGTCATTATGATTATTGGATTTGATATTGAGCAGTTGTATTATCGAAAGCAACAGATATGTTTTCCATGTAATTGACAACTATTGGCTATGTGTCTTGGGAGGATTATATAAGAAAATCCAGCCCTGGGATGGTGGGTGAAGGTAGAGTCGGAGGGGTTTTGAATGCCCAAAGACTGCAGACTGACCTTTATACATAAGACATTTGAGGCAATGCTCGGTTCAGGCACAAACAGCTCAATTCTGTAAAGCTATTAGCCAAAAATTTACCAACAGGCCGTAACATAAGAAGGCAAGAGATAAAAAGAGGCTAGAAATGAGCAGCTTGTTCTTTTGGAGAAAGCAGGGCAAAGTTAGGAGTTTCTCCCCTCTTTTCCTGCTTTGAGTTTCTTCATGGCGCTCTTGTTTCCAGGCTTGATTTAATTTAGCTCACTAGAATATCAATGGTAGACTGTTGAAAACATTTGTCACAATACGCAGACTTCTCACGCTTGTGTTTTGATATCAGTTATGATGAAAGGCCGCAAAATGATTGATTGAAGTACTTGGTAGGGGGAACACCAATGCAATTTACCATGACTTGGATATATGAACTTCATTGCTGGGAGATTTATTGCCCTATTGCCCTGATCATGAAGTCATTACTTCAGCAATATTAGACCAGTACGGACTCTTCAATTTAACACGCTTTTTTTTTTTGTATGTAGAACAAGCTGTGACTAATTAAATCATTCCCACTTTACAACCAGTTTTGATTTAGACTTCAAGAGCTAAATATCTGCCTCACTTTTTAAGGTGTCTTCACTATACTGTACTGATCATGATCCTATAGACACAAAACAGAAAACATTGAGGGTCTGATTCTATATATGATACCTAAAAAATCAGTGTCGTCTAGGGGGAGAAGAGCGAGGAGAGATATCAGAGGGGAGGGGGCTTCAGAGCGAACGCACTTGTAGGCCAACAACCACCTGAACGGCTTTTGTGAATCGCACACAAGCATCCTATATGAAATCGCGTCTGTCCTGACATATAGATGCCTAACCACCCCGATTCTCTAACTGGTGTCCATGTCACAGGTGCCAATTAGAGAACCGTGTTGCCGCTGAGCTAATTGCGGTAAAGGAATCTCCCTGCCGAGATCAGTTTAGCGGTTGCAGAAGGAAACCCATCTCCCCTGCAAAGTCGGCCGGCAGGAGGGATGCCCACTCCCTCCTGCCAGAATCCTGAAGCCCCCCGCCAAATGTCCATGGCAAGAGGAGTACCCAGTTCCTCCTGCTACCCCCCCACTTACCCTCCTACCAGAACCCCCAAAGGTCCCCTGAATGTCTGTGGCAGGAGGAGTGCCCAATTCCTCCAGCTGTCACCCCTCCCCAAGACATCCCCCGGCAGGTGGGATGCCCACTCCATTCTACCGCTGGCCCCATCATCCTTCAAAGCCCTCAAATACTCCCCGATTCCACCCCAACACTCCCCGAAACCCCGAAGATCCACCTGCCACCCCCTGAATGCTCCCTGTACTGATGACCGGCAAGAGAAAAGTCCATACTCTCCTGCCAGCAGGCCCGCCACTGCAAAATAACAGGCCTTCCTTTTCCCAGTGCATTCTGGGATGCACTGGGACGGGACATAGCTAAGGCCCCTCTCATAGGGCTAACTGGAGATGCCTAGGGCCACTTCTGGGCGAAACCATGCTCAAGCCTAGCCTTGGGCGAACTTAAGCAGTTCTCTAGGCTTGCGAAAATGTCTACAATGTAGGCTCCTGTCTCGGGGTGTTTATAAAAAAAAAAAGAAAAAAGTGTGTCCCGATTAGCTGGCTAGACAGTGGTAGGACGTTTACCACTGCCTACAATCGGGACATCGTCTATAGAATTTGCCCTGTTTTGCACAACCTACTGAATCATGCTTAGCACCAGTATTCATTATAACATTTTGGCATACCCATTTAGACCCCCCCAAAAACCTGGCCTAAATACCTGTGACAAAGTTGTGCACACATTGGTACATATCTCCCCTGAGAGAACGATTTAGAAAATTGAATAAAGAAATACAAAATAAATAATCTGTAAACTTGTGCGTAAGAAAATAATGCCCATGATCTGCCCCCTAACTACGCCCCTTTTCAGATTCGCAAACTGGAACTGACACACAATATTTTGGGCAGTGCGCATACCAAGTTGCATGCATAACTATAAATGCCAATTAGCTTATATTAAGTGTTAATTGCAATTATCAGTGCCTATTAAGACCTATCAATTAAGTTGTGTGCGTACATCAGCTACACTCAGTGATGTACATGCACAAATTTTGGTGCCATACACATAATTTGGGGGTGAGAATATTAGCAGGTATTTTCTCTGCCTCTAGAGAGCTCACATTCTAAATTTTGTACCTGGAACAATGAATAGTTAAGTGTGCAAATGCATATACTATTCACATACGTGTGATGGTTCCCCCATGTGCACATTGATACCAAAAGTCCCCTCTAGCTAAAGCCTGCTCTAAAATACCTGATGAAATGAACATGGTGCAAGTGAATGTGCTGGGAAATTGGGGAATTAAAGTTTAAAAGGCCCGGGGCCCGGAAGTGACATCAGAGACAGGTGACCCCGACGCGGGCAGCAAGTTTGTAATGCTGCGTGTGCAGGGAAAATTAAAGAGTTATAAGGGAAGGGGTGCACATACACGGCAGAGAGGGGGGGGAGAGAATGGGTGCTGGTGCCCCTACTAAGACTGTGCCCAGGGCAGACCACCCCTCCTTACTACGCCACTGCATGCACTGCCTCCTTGCTATGCAAATCTCTCTCTTGTAACCTCGCGCTTAGACTCCGGCAACGTACTTTGCTCGGGCCTCCCACGTACCCGTCTCTTGCCTCGTAAATCTGTTCAAAATGCTACTGCGCGACTCATATTCCGTGAGAGCCGCTATTCTCACATTACCCCCTCTCCTCAAGTCGCTTCATTGGCTCCCCGTCCGTTTCCAAATACAGTTTAAACTCCTCTTGTTGACCTACAAGTGCGTTCGCTCTGAAGCCCCCCCCTTCCGATATCTCTCCTCGCTCTTCTCCCCCTATGCTCCCCCCCAACTCCAGACTCCATCCCTTCTTTCTTGCGGCGCCGTATGCCTGGAACAGGTTGCCTGAATCAATACGTCATGCTCCATCCCTGGCAGTGTTCAAATCCAAGCTAAAGGCCCACTTTTTTCAAACTGCTGTCAGATATTATGCTCATTACAATCTCCCCAACCCTGAAATGTCCTGTCTAAATTAGATTGTAAGCTCTTCTGAGCAGGGACCGTCTATTGTATGTTAAAATGTACAGTGCTGCGTACGCCTTTCAGCGTTATAGAAATAATAAATAGTAGTAGTAGTAAAATATCCTGAAATCTTGGCCTGCCTGTGGACCTGAAGGACTGGAACTGATTAGCCCGGCTCTATATAATTAAATTAGATTGTAAGCTCTTCTGAGCAGGGACCGTCTATTGTATGTTAAATGTACAGTGCTGCGTACGCCTTTCAGCGTTATAGAAATAATAAATAGTAGTAGTAGTAAAATATCCTGAAATCTTGGCCTGCCTGTGGACCTGAAGGACTGGAACTGATTAGCCCGGCTCTATATAATTAAATTAGATTGTAAGCTCTTCTGAGCAGGGACCGTCTATTGTATGTTAAATGTACAGTGCTGCGTACGCCTTTCAGCATTGTAGAAATAATAAATAGTAATAGTAGTAAAATATCCTGAAATCTTGGCCTGCCTGTGGACCTGAAGGACTGGAACTGATTAGCCCGGCTCTATATAATTTTTTTAATTATAAGCTGTTTCAGGGCACCAATACAAATCCGAAATAGTAAATGCAGAGGTGCAATGACTAGAATTTGCACCTTTCTATCTAAGATCTGCTAGTTCAAATGTGTTTTTCTCTCTATTAAGCTTCATAGGTTTTCCACCTGCCTTATTTCCACAGGATATTCACATTAATTTGCAGTGGGGAAAATGCCTTGCTCTGCATTAATTACTTTGCACTCCCTTAGTCTTTTTTTTTTTTTATGTTTGAATTTCATTTCAAAGTCATGGTGCTTCAGGAATCTCTTGATCAATTTTACTCAGGCAGATTCCATTTTTTTTTTGAGTGTGGAGGGAAATGACAGCTTGGGGGCAGAAAGGACATTAAAATTAATATATCAGCTTTGGAAGTCCAATCCGCCAAGTGATTAGACTGCCGATTGGATTTCCAGGCTCCGTTATCCTCTTGAACATCATTTTACCTTCACTCACCTTTAATTCTAAGGATGTTACTTTATTTTCTAAACTGTATAAATGCCCCTTGAGATATTTTATAGAGATTCCACATTTTTTAAAAAAGTCGCTTCCGTGTGCAGTGGGTTACGTTCTCTAAGAGGACCTAAGCATCCACTAAAGACATCAACATTCTAGCAGAGAATTTCTTTGCATATAAATTTTGTTTTTCAGCTGACGCCGTAGTAGCATTTGGGTCTTTTTTTTTTTTTAACCATACAGTGATGTGTGCTTTGCATGTCAAGTTCCCAGCAGGCCAAATAGTTTTGAAGGCTGTAAAGCTAGAATTAATCCATCTAATTAAGTTATTCACAATTGGTAGTGGAATGGAAGGAATCAATTACAGTTCTGCTAATATAGATTTTGTTTTACTGATACATAATTGCCGGACAGCTACTTATAAATACTAAATCAACATCCTAAAAAAAAAAGTGGTCCCAGCTTTTTCTCGCATGCCAGATTAAATCTGTAACTACATTCATCAAAACCCCCTTGGATGTTTTGCAGTTTTCCCAGGGTAAACTTATTTCTCTTTCTTTTCACCAGAGAAGCAGCGTGGAAAACACCTTGGGTTATTTTGGGTGCTTTCCAGTGACCCAGATTGCGTGTTAGAAAAAAACACGGTGGGCTCGATATGCCCGTTGACCCTGCCCGGCATGGCATGTCTTATGCTTTCAAGTAAAAATATTTAGAGAGAGGCTTGATTTTCATTTCTTTGAGTCTAATGCATTCTCGCAATTACATTGGTTGCTTGTTGAGATGAGTCCTTTTCAAATTTGCCTGTATATGCTTTAAAATAGTAACATAGTAGATGATGGCAGATAACGGCCCCGAATGGTCCAACCAGTCTGCCCAACCTGATTCAATTTAATTATTTTTTTTCCTCTTCTTAGCTATTTCTGGGCAAGGATCCAAACCGCTGCCTGGTACTGTGCTTAGGTTCCAACTACTGAAGTCTCCATCAAAGCTCACTCCAGTCCATCTACACCAGTGGTTCTTAACCTGGGTTTGACCGAACCCCAGGAGTTCGGTGAGTCAGTCTCGCGGGTTCGGCGGAGGTGAAAACACACCTCCGACTCGTATAGCGCTTCGGTCACGTTCAATCATCTATCAGTTATTCAGTGATTTTGATCAAGACTGATCGTATACTTGGTTTCTTGATCTATCAATCTGTAACTAACGCCTTATATACATCAATCAATTCCTGATCAAAATTTGTGATTTAACTGATAGATGATTGAACGTGACCAAAGCGCTTATGATTCGTGATGATACGCCCCGCTTGTCCATAATTGGCTGCAGGTGATCACGCAACATCGCTTGGCCTATCTGTGCTGCAGGGGATTTGATGCGCACAGTAGTCGAATTGTAACTGTTGTGATGGTACGTCGTGTGATACCTATCTTAATATTTTAATCCCTTACTAACTATGTCGAGCAAAATACGAAAGTGGTCGGACGAATATGTACAATATAGATTCACATGTATAACGGAACGTGATGGGAGTCAGCGTCCTAATTGCATGATTTGCAATGCCAAGTTGAGTAATTCTAGTCTAGCTCCGGCAAAACTAAGGGAATAAAGAAGGGTTCGGTGAACACGCATATGAAACTGGTGGGGTTCAGTACCTCCAACAAGATTAACGAACCACTGATCTACACCCTCCCAACCATTGAAGCCCTCCCTAGCCCATCCTCCCCCTAAACGGCCATATACAGACCCAGACCATGCAAGTCTGCTCAGTACTGTCCTTAGTTCTTCAATATTTGCAGCTATTTTCTGATTCTAGATCCCACGCTTTTTTGAACTCTTGTCACCGTTTTCCTCTCCACCACCTCTCTCGGGAGCGCATTCCGTTGTTCTTGAGTCTCCCACCCATCCTTCTGATATTCAGACTGTCTCCAATTTACCTCTACTCTCACTTTGAGTTATATAGATCCACTAAGCTTACGATTGTTTGCATATCCTAATCCTCCCCCCCCCAAAAAAAAAAAAAAAAAATTGTCGATATAAAACTTTCTTCGACAGAACACTTTCTTTTCAAGCAGGTAAATTACAATCTTGGTTAGGTGAAATTGTCTCGAGCCTCAACTTACTGTTCATTTAGGAAATTAGATTCATCTCCTAACTTTTGAGCATATTGCTGAATCTCTGAATTTTAATGAAATTTTTGTATTTTTATGTAATTATTATATTTTTGCACTTTTTAATGTAATTGTATCATTCGCTAATTGTCCATTCTACAATGGACTGGATGAGGGTCACGAGGGTCACGAGTGGTACGAGTGGTACGAGTGGTGTTCCGCAGGGCTCAGTGCTCGGGCCGCTGCTATTTAATATATTCATAAATGATCTAGAAACAGGCACGAAGTGTGAGATAATAAAATTTGCGGACGATACAAAACTCACTCTCCTCCACACATAACTTGATCCTCGGAGACTTAAATCTCCACTTAGAAGATCAATCATCCAAACAAACAACAGATATACTCTCATACCTCAACACTTTATCCTATCAAATTCTCAACCCAGAACCCACACACGAAAAAGGTCATCAACTTGATATAGCAGCTTACTCATCTCCAAATCAAAACACACAAAACATCTACATCTCAAACGGGTCCTGGCACCCTACTCTATGGTCAGACCATTTCAAATATTCATTCACCATAAATTGGGCTCAAAATAACAACAAACCCATCCCAAAGAAAACACTCATCAAATTCAGACCGAAAATCGAACCTCACACATTCTGGAACACAGTCGACCCCGAAATCGACCCCAACAACCCCAAAGAATTCATAAACAGCTGGCGGACCCTCAGTGAATCTACACTAAACGAACTTGCTCCAATAAAAAACAAAAACAAAATAGACAGACCATCTAATAAATGGTTCGACGACGAACTTCTACAACTAAAAAGAAAATGCAGACAATTAGAAAGATCATGGAAAAAACAAAAACACAACCACATCAAAGATGAATGGAAAATCCTAATCAAACAATACAATACCAAACTGAAGGAAAAACGAAAAAACTACTACTCCAAACTCATCAGCACCGAAAAACCAGACACAAGAATACTTTTTGACATCTTAAGAAATCTCACCGATACCAAACCATTTCTCGCCACCCAAGGAAACCAAACTCCCACAGCCACCCAATTAGCGGATCACTTCAAACACAAAATCATCACAACCAGATCCACATTCAACAATTCAAGAATCAACATAGAAGAAATACGAATCAATCCCAAAACAGATGAAGCAATCCCAGCAGACAGGATATGGACAAACTTCCCAAAGATACAATGGTCAGACTTGAACAGGCTTTACAAAAAATACAGCAAATCCTCATGTGACTTGAACAACTGTCCCTCATACTTACTAGCAACAGCTTCCACCAAATTTAAAGCTAGCCTCACACTATGGCTTCAAACAACACTAAGTGAAGGTCATTTCCCACCGGAATTAGGAGAAATCATAATTACACCTATCCTAAAAGATCCCAAAGGTCCTATAGATAATCCTGCAAACTATAGACCAATCGCTTCAATCCCTCTATACATTAAAATAACAGAAGGCCTTGTCGCACAACACCTCTCCAACTACCTTGAAGACCATCACATATTACATCCATCACAATCTGGATTCAGATCCAACCATAGCACAGAAACTCTACTGGTATCACTATTAGACATTGCCCGACAACACCTCAGCAAAGGAAACAAGCTGCTTCTCATTCAACTCGATCTTTCTGCGGCATTCGACCTAGTTGACCATCACACACTACTCCAGATATTAGACGCAATAGGAATCTCAGGTAATGTTCACAAATGGTTCCAAAGCTTCCTCAAAACACGAACATACAAAGTCAAATCAAAAGAGCACATATCCGACCCATGGTCAAACCCATGTGGAGTACCACAAGGATCACCATTATCACCCATATTGTTTAACCTCTTCATAGCATCCCTAGGCATAACCCTAGACGCCCTAAACACAGTATCATTCAGCTACGCAGATGATATAACTATCCTCCTCCCCTTTAATATTCAAGACCCCTTATCCACAAACCACCTGAAAATGATAATGGAAACGGTAGAAAAATGGATGTCAAGTCATAAACTAAAACTGAACTCGGAAAAAACTAAATTCCTACTACTGGAAAGGGAAAAAAAAACCATCTCTCACAGAACTAGAAGTAAATACAATCAAGTACCCAATGCAAAGCACACTCAAAATCCTGGGAATCCTACTAGACAGAAATTGCACAATGCAGTCTCAAATCCACAAAATCATCCAAAGAGCATTCTTCACAATACGTAACCTAAGAAAAATAAGAAAATTCTTCAACAAAGATCAATACAAGATATTAGTACAATCCCTAGTACTGAGTATTGTAGATTACTGTAACAGCCTATACCTATCATGCCCAAATTACATGATAAAACAATTACAGACAGTTCAGAACACAGCCCTCAGAATCATCTACTCACTAGGCAAATATGACCACATCACCAAAGCATACTTAGACTCACACTGGCTACCAATAAAAGCAAGATCCCAGTTCAAATTCTACTGTCTACTATACAAAGTAATACATGGAACAGCACCCAGCTACCTAAACAACAGACTACACCGTAACCTCTCACACAGATTAAGGAGAACCCAGAGCCTATTCACTCACCCCCCTCTCAAAGGAACACGACGAAAGAAACTATATGACAGCCTTTTAGCGACACAGGCAGCAAAGATCGATACTACCATCACCAATCTACTGACCAAATCAATAGACATTAAAGCATTCCGAAAAGAAATCAAAACTCATCTCTTCAAAAAACACTTCCCATCATCATAACCTCACAAAAGTATTAGAAAATACTCTCATGACTACCCAAACACCACCACCAGCAACACCCGAATCCGGACAGTATTATCTCTACTCGTCTAAACAACAGAATCCGGACAATATTATCTCTATTCGCCTAAACAACCTATCACTATCTACTATCTACTACCAATTTATCCTGGAAAAGTCCAGAACAACAATTGTAACTTAACGCATTCTTGATTATATGCACTGCAATGCTACTGGAAATGTCCAGTCTTCTAACTTGTAATCCGCTTAGAACCGCAAGGCACAAGCGGAATAGAAATCACTAATGTAATGTAATGTAATGTAATGTATTTAGTGGAGCTGGGACTAAAGAGGAATGTGAAGAATTGCAAAGGGACTTGAACAAATTGGGGGAATGGGCGGCAACAGAAACCCGAGGTACAACTATACGATGGGAGGGATATTATTGAATGAGAGTAACCAAGAAAGGGACTTGGGGGTAATGGTGGACATGACAATGAAGCCGACGGCACAGTGCGCAACAGCCACTAAGAAAGCAAATAGAATGCTAGGCATAATCAAGAAGGGTATTACAACAAGTACAAAAGAAGTTATCCTGCCATTGTATCGGGCGATGGTGCGCCCGCATCTGGAATACTGCGTCCAATATTGGTCTCCGTACCTTAGGAAGGATATGGCGTTACTCGAGAGGGTTCAGAGGAGAGCGACACGCTTGATAAAAGGGATGGAAAACCTCTCATATGCTGAGAGATTGGAGAAACTGGGTCTCTTTTCCCTGGAGAAGAGGAGACTTAGAGGGGATATGATAGAGACTTATAAGATCATGAAGGGCATAGAGAGAGTAGAGAAGGACAGATTCTTCAAACTTTCGAAAAATAAAAGAACAAGAGGACACTTGGAAAAGTTGAAAGGGGACCGATTTAAAACGAATGCTAGGAAGTTCTTCTTTACCCAACGAGTGGTGGACACCTGGAATGCGCTTCCAGAGGGAGTAATAGGGCAGAGTACAGTACAGGGGTTTAAGAAAGGATTGGACAATTTCCTGCTGGAAAAGGGGATAGAGGGGTATAAATAGAGGATTACTGCACAGGTCCTGGACCTGTTGGGCCGCCGCGTGAGCGGACTGCAGGGCATGATGGACCTCAGGTCTGACCCAGCAGAGGCATTGCTTATGTTCTTATGTTCTTATGACCCTCGTCCTCTCCTCTTTCTCGTCTCCCTCACACCGGCCGCAATTCTTTTCAAAAGTAAAGCGCAGGTTAATGTATTTATACTTTATACGGTACAATATTTTTCTATTAAAGCTTTTGGGTTGTGGAACGAATCGTCTTGAGTTTCCATTATTTCTTATGGGGAAATTCACTTTGATATACGAGTGTTTTGGATTACAAGCTGCTTCTGGAACAAATGCTCGCAAGCCAAGGTTTTACTGTACAATATTTAGTAGAAAAGAGACAAGTATAGAGAAGAAAAATAAGTGGCCAAACAGATTAAGAAAATTACTTAGAGTAAATGTCTGCATGATAAAAATCTAACTTCAGTAATTATCAATTTAATAGTATAAGAAAAAGGTTGCATACTTTTCAGAAATTTACTCAATATATAACACATTAGATGGTATTGATTGCCCTCAGCAATGTAGGTGAGGGCAGGTGATATGGAGGTGCCGACTTCTGTGCAATGAGGGGAAAGGATGGAAGAACAGGGTAACATGAGGAAGGAGTGGAGGTAGGTTAGGATTGGATAAGAGCCAGGGGAAGAGCCTTGAAGTGGGTTGAGTAGGCATTGTTGGATGTGTGGCAGGTGAGGTGTGGGTGGATTAGGGTAGAAGAGGAGCTTTGCCCATCCTGCCCTCCACGCTGCGATTGTTTGGTTTGTTCAGGGGTGGGGGGAGGGGTTTGGAAGATAAGGGTGATGGCTGCAGCTGGTGGGAAGTGAAGGGCTGATTTGGATCCCGAATGTGGTTTTTGGAGGGGTGAGCATAAAATGTGACAGGAAAATTAGGCTTACCCAGCCCGTGTGGGTGGACGGACGCTTAGCATCACCACAGGCCTTCATGGGTATGAAGAGGGAATTATATTGATCCTAATGCTTGTGAAAAATGATAGCTCGGTTTGTCACTGACTAGCTGATGCTCGACAGATGAGATATACTGAGATGGGGAAAGACTGCACTGGAAAAGGTGTTAGTTTGGTAATGTAGGAAGGGTTGTGAAGGGTTTTTTTTTTTAATATTTATGGGTGCGAAATAATTATTGATAGTGTTAAAGCTGCGGCCATGTTGTGCCAGTTTTAGAATCCATGCAGCAGTCGGGTTCTGCATTTAGTTGTGAAGATGGTGTGAGGAAATAGTACGGATGCCAATGTTATGAACATTTGGCATACTGGAGCACAGATGTATTGCTTTTTTTTTTTTTTTGTAAATTTGGTTTTCTAATTATTCTTCAGTTTTCAGTAGTCATAGGATGCTATTTGCAAGACAGATCAAGAGAATTCAATTATTCTACTAAATGTTAATTGTGCTCAAGTGCCATGTGTTGCCGTTAGTGAACCAGGGTAAATGGTGTTAATTCTTACATCATAGCACAACACCATCCCTGCCTCCTCAAACCAATAACTCTAAATAGATACTCATTAAAGATTCAATGAAAGTTAGATCAGGGGTGTCCAATCTTTTGGCTTCCCTGGGCCACATTGGCTGAAAAAAATGTTTCTGGGGCCACGCAAACGCTGCAGCAAGACAGAGGAGGGAGCCGGCAAGATGGTAAACACCCGGGAGCAGCAGAGGAAAACACTGCATCGCCCTCGACTGGGGCCACACAAAATACTTCATGGGGCCGCATGGGGCCCTCGGGCCCCAGGTTGGACACCCCTGCCTTAGATGTTCCTCATTGGCTTCATGGAGAGGTTGTGACGTGCCATGGCACAATCCAGGAGCTAGCGGTCAAACTCAAAATGTACCCAATCCCATGTGCAAAAGCCAACCCCCCCCCCCCCCAAAAAAAAAAAAAACAACCCAACAATAAAGTAAAAACAAACAGACAATCTATAAAATCAAAAAGTCAAATATAAATCTTCATCAGCTTTATAATCTCCCATCGTATAAGCTTCCTCGACACAGATCGTGTTTTATTTGCCTTCCTCAAGAGGAAGAAATCAAACACTTATCGGGTCTGAGAACAGGATCCGTACAAAGATAGCAGCAGCAACGCAAAGGCCATCGGGCATGGGGCACGTCAATGAACATACATATAAGTAGGACGATCGATGTGCCGGTAACATAAGTAGTTTTATAGATAGATATATAGATAGAATAGCATGGCAAACATAATAAAGCAAGCATTGTTCTGGCAAACATCATACAAACATATACATAATAGATTCATAAATTAAAAAAAAAAAAACCCTGATAAAATATCATATGATTCGTTATGGCCTGTGTATGTTTAAATGATTTTTTTTTGTTGTTGCCATTAAAGTGTGGTTCGTTTGAAGACCTGGCCTTTGAACTGCTTGGAGTTTGTGCAGAGTGGACTTCGCTCTGTTTTGCCTTTCTTATGTGCGGAATAGCAGTTAGGTGGATTCTCGGCATTTACATGCCTATGTGCAATTATTGTAAATATTTCCTCATGTAATCGGTGTGAAAAGTTAGAACTCATTTTATCGAATTATCTCATGATATTCAGTGATTTAAGCATGTTCTATCCGCTTTATTGGCCACTGCAGAATCACTAATAATAAAATCCTACCTGCATGCGCACTCATACCTGCATATCTGTAGCTCCTTGGCTGGCAGAGAAATGTTAAAGCGTGCGGCGCATGTGTGCATGACGGTTTACTATATCCAACAGCTGTTACTTTGTGCCGGTTGCCCCCCCAAAAAACCAAAACAAAAAAAAGGTAGGTGGGAGAAGGAGCATGATAAACACACAGGCAGTGGGCAGGGATATAGACAGACAGAAATAGAGGAGGGCAGACGCGAATGAAGAGCGCCAGCGGTTCGTGCCGGTGGGCCAGAAGAGACCAGGAAGCCGGGATGGAGGGAGAGTAGGAACGGCGGTTTGGGAGCCGATATTAGGGAGCAGGGAAGAGGTGCTGCTGGACAGGTGGGAGCAGGGAACGGGTGGTGGTGGACAGCCGAGGAAAGAGAGAGACAAAGAAAAAGACACACACACACATCTATTCTAGCACCTGTTAATGTAACGGGCTTAAAGACTAGTAGAGAATATTTTAAGGACAAGAATTCTAGACGAGTCAGCGATCTACCTGTCTAATATACAGACTGAGATCCTTTGGAAGAGCTGTCTGGCTTTGGGGCAGATCCTGACAATTTCTCTGCGCTGACACTCAATGAGTAGGTCCCTCCTATCTATGCCCTTCTGTTCCTCTGCCAACTCCAGATGCTGTCCTTTCTGTCTTGCTGTGCTGTATGTCCTATGTTGACATGTACTTCTCTCCCCTCTCCGTTTTGTACCAGTTTTTATCCCAGGACAAGCAGGCAGGTATTCTCACTAGTGGGTGATGTCATCCTGTCTTTGTCTTCCCGATTTTAATAATAACTTAATTTTTCTATACCGCCATAATCTTGCGACTTCTAGGCGGTTCACAATGAAGAATAGCTGTACAATCAGGGGTCACTGAGGGTCAGTGATTACAAGGTGCAAGGTGGCTGAAAGGAAAACTATACATAGGTTGCAGTATAAGAATTAACTATTTTACATATTACATTGAAAATAATCGGACACCAGCGAGTAACTGGATACAATTGTGAAGAGGAAATTTTAGCAGACAGGGGATATAGGATACCTAAAGTGAAGAAGAAATTCAGGGTAAGGTGTGGTAGTTAATGTTCTCGGGGAGAAAGTCTGGCTAGTCTTGAAATGTCTACCACTTAGGAAACTAATAAGCGGAATATCAAATTTTAATAAAAACTTGAACCTATGTAACAAAACATCGGATTTCTAGACCGCATAGCCGTGAAAGTTCAATGTGGTTTACAGAAAGTTATTAAAGAAAAAAAAAATCCACACAAATTAAATGAACATTGTGTAGGGAGGATCTAGTTGGCTATGAACCTGGAAAAAAGGAATGTTTTTGTTTTCTAAAATGTAGATATGAATGAGACAAAGATAGAAGTTGTTGAAATCCTTATCTTAGAAAACTGCCTGTAAAGCAAGAGTGTGATCATGGTATTTTTTTGCTTTTACAACCCTTAGCAAATGGAAATATAAAAAGGGCATGAGATCTTCTAGTGTGTTTCATGAAAGGCAATGGAAAATGAGGCAACCAAGTAGGAAGCGGTTTGACCATACGGCCTAATTTGAAGATTATATGGGCCTCCACAGGGAGCCAGTACAGTTCCTGACAAAAAGGAGTTAGGTGATCAAATTTCTTAAAGACATAAATAAGCCTAACTGCGGTATTCTGGATAGTTCTTAATCTAGCAATGTTTTTCTTTGTGCTTACAAGGTAGATGATGATACAATAGCCCAGTTGGCTCAATAATAATGATCTTAATGTGGAGATGTCGAAATAAGGTCGGATAGTTCGCAGTTTCCCCAGTGTGTGGAAGCCCTTTCGGACCACAGCGTCAGCTTGATATTTCATAGATAACCATTGATCTAGAACAGTGGTTCCCAAACCTGTCCTAGGGGACCCCCAGCCAGTCAGGTTTTCAAGATATCCCTAATGAATATGCATGAGAGAGATTTGCATACCTGTCACTTCCATTATTTGCAAATCTCTCTCATGCATATTCATTAGGGATATCTTGAAAACCTGACAGGCTGGGGGTCCCCCAGGACAGGTTTGGGAACCACTGATCTAGAATAACACCTAAACTTTTTGGCAGGGTTCAAGTTTAAAGCCCACCTCTTCGAGAATGCTTTCGACTCCCGACTCTTCTCATCTTGGGTTCTGCATCCCCAACCCTCTCTCATGTTTGTCTGTCCAAGTTAGATTGTAAGCTCTTCTGAACAGGGACTGTCTATATTTAATGTCACAATGTACAGTGCTGTTAAATAGTGGTATTAGTAGTCCTTAAGGAGACTCTAGCCAGTCTGTGAGTTTATAATGAAGACGTTTTCTGATTCTTACTTCATTGGCTGTTGAGCATTTTTTTTCATAGGGCTCTAGTTGATTCCTGATTGAAAACTGGCATACTCAGCTAGGGAAAATGTAATATCTGAACCCCGAGTCTAGGTTTGGCATTTGTGTGATGTGTTGAACAATGATAATTACTTTGCGGTTCCAGTGCCAGGGTTCACCAATCAAGTAGCACAGGTGATACTGCTGTTTTAATTCCTGCTATTTTTTATTTTGCACCAAAGCCAGAGTTCATTTTTTTTTTAATTAGATGATGTTGAAGCCAGACTGAGAACCCATTAATGGATTAAAAACAGTCCTCACTTGTCGCGTGTTTATGTACAGCAGGGTGGTTGCGGCTGAAATACCAGACCAGCTCTTGATTCTTTTCTTTCACTCTGCTTTGTCCAATCACTTGTAATTGTCTTTTTTTTTTGTTTCTATTCCCGGCATCTATTCCTGTCGCAAATGTTTTTGATTTATGGGCCATGCCATGCCATGGCAGTGCTGTGCTCTCCTTCTTCCCTGAAGCCTCAGGGCTCCTGTCTGATCTGATGTCACCAGCACTGCTGACTCCAGGGGGTTTTATGCAATCTCCACAGGGAGATGACCTCCGATGCTCTCGCCAAGGAATTCACTATATTGCATGATTCCCTTCAGCTACGCTTATTCCCCTTTGCACAGGAGAAGGTTAGATTTTGGGGAAGTTTTCAAAGGCTTTTATGCGGGTACACTTGTGTTTAGCTGCCGAAAAGTAGACTTTGGAAAACTTTTCGCACATTCAGCACTTGCAAAAAAAACTTCAGAGGCTCCCATGGAATCTCCCAACCAGGCCATTAATTAATTGACTCCAGCTGCACTCTAATGTGATTTGATTTTGAATTATTCCCTGAAAACTAACTTCCCTTGGAGGTGATGGATTCTCTCTCCTCATATTGTGGACTATGATTTTCGTTACTTATGTGGAATTATTTTATAATTTGATTCATTTGTTTCCTATTTCAATTGTTTATTTCTATTTAATTGTTTAACAAGTTGTAAAAATAGAAATAATAATAATTTAAAAAAACCCCCAAAAAACTACATTTGCAGTTTCATAGTGCGCAGGGGAAAAAAGTTTGGGTGAAAGTTAGTTCAGCTTCGAGAAAATACCCCCAGTGAATTCAATTTGAAGACATTTCATATACTTTACTGCTTGAATTTTGTACCTGCTTCAAGGCTGGTGCAAAGTCCTTGGGTACTTTGGTACCTCTGGCACATGAGCTGGTGAGTTTTCAAAGGGAATCTCAGCCAGGAATTTCCCTTTGAAAATGAGTTCGCAGTGCAAAATACCTATAGATCAGGGGTAGGGAACTCCGGTCCTCGACAACCGTATTCCAGTTGGGTTTTCAGGATTTCCCCAATGAATATGCATGAGATCTATTCGCATGCACTGCTTTCAGTGCATATTCATTGGGGGAAATCCTGAAAACCCGACTGGAATACGGCTCTCGAGGACCGGAGTCCCCTGCCCCTGCTACAGATATACGAGTAGCTTGGTGAATTTGAAAATTACCCTGTCCCTGCTTACTTGGGGCTCCTTTTACAAAGCCGCACTAGGGCCTTAAGGTGTGGAATAGCATGCGCTAAATTGCCGCATACACTAGCCGCTACCGCCTCCTTTTGAACAGGCGGTAGATTTCCGGTAATCTGGTGCGTGCGTTAAAACCGCTAGCATGGCTTTGTAAAAGGAGCCCTTAATGTTTGGAGGTCTATAGATAAAGGTGTTTAGGGGGAGAATTCATCAACAGGCACTAATGATTAGCACATACGAAATGCTTTAAGACCTCCATTGTATTCCTATGGGTGTCTGAGCATTTAGGGGGAAATTCTGTACTCGGCGCCTAAACTTGGGTGGCGGTAGGCGCCATGCCGATGCCTAAGTTAATTGAAAAATGCCATCAGAAATGGCAGTGCTGAAGTGCCTACCGATGTCTAGGCGGGGAGGTGTCAGGTCAAAGGCGCGCCCAGACAATTGAGCGCAGCATGGGGGCGCACGCCGCAGAAAATTACTGTTTTTAGGGCTCTGACGGGGGGCGTGGGGGGGAACCTCCCCACTTTACTTGATAGAGATTGCACTGCGTTTTGGGGGGTTTGGGGGTTGTAACCCCCCACATTTTACTGAAAACTTCACTTTTTCCCTGTTTTTAGGGAAAAAGTTCAGTTTACAGTAAAATGTGGAGGGTTACAACCCCCCAAACCCCCCACAACGCTAGCGCGATCTCTATTAAGTAAACTGGGGGGGCTCCCCAATAAAACCTCCGTCGGAGCCCCTAAAAACTGTAATTTTCTTCAGCGCGCGCCTCCATCTTGCGCTCAGTTGTCGGCGTGCGCCTTTGTCTTTCGTGGGGTTGTCTATGAGCCGCATGGGAGGGGATATTGGTGTGCCTTCAATTCATGCATGTAGCTTATAGAATACTGTCACTAAGTACATAGCATGGAACACTCGGATGCCCATTTACATCTGCTATTGACCTGGTGTGAATGGTCATGTCTCATTTTAGGCACACCCGTGCTGATTTATGCTAGTGTTCTATAAAGGCATCCTGGTACACAGATACCATTTTTAGAATGTGCTCAACACAACGCCATCGGTACACCAAACCGGAGGAGCCCAGTTATAGAATTCCCCCCCCCCCCCAATTAATGGGCTTGCGTGCTCTCCAAACTGGATTTATATCTTTGGGAAATCTAACGCTCATACACTTTTGTTACTAGGCCACCACCAAGTGAAGCAGGGCACGTGCGAAGTTGTGGCCGTGCACCGATGCTGCAACAAGAACCGGATTGAGGAGAGGTCACAGACGGTGAAGTGCTCCTGTTTTCCAGGGCAGGTTGCTGGCACAACCAGGGCTCAGCCCTCCTGTGTGGAAGGTAAGGGGATTCTGCTTAATTTTGGTGTCATTTTAAGCAGGTTTGAGGAACGCTCTTCCTTTGGCGTTAAGGCAGGCTCCTACGTTGATTCAGTTCAGGAAAGGTGTGAAAACAGTCTTATTTGCATGTCAATTTGAGGTTATAAATTTGCCTGAGGTGGGTTCAATTGAATACCTTTTATAGTTGCATGATCTGGGTTTTTTTTATTATCCAGTTTTTCTGATGTTTTTAAGTTAGTTTTTGTGAGTGGTTTTGTAGCTTTTGTTATATTGATTTTGTTATATTGATTTTATGATTTGTCTTGTTTTTTGATTATATATGTACTTTTGAAACCCGCTTAACATTGCTGGATTTGTGGGATATAAACATTTTAAATAAATAATAGCGTCTCCTGAGTTAGTATCCCTGAACCCTCTGCTAGCAACAGAATAATCTCTTATTTACTTTGCCCCAGAAACATCAATTAACTTTTTTTTTTTTTTGTATAATGAATGGAGCACTTAAATGTTACTGTAACTATTCATTTTAATGCATGTTTTTGTTCATTTTCTGTGGTACCTGACAGTCAAACACTTTTGAAGTATCAGTTCTCCAAATTTGCAAGAGTTTAGCTGACAAAGAAATATGTCATGGTATGTTTCTTCCTGTTTCTTTGACATTTCTCTGATATACGGTATAATGAGAAATGTGGCTGTCTCACTTGTCAGTGAAAAAAGGAATAGGTCTTGAAATGTGACATTCACTTCATTGTAAGTTATTTATTGGGATTGAAACCATGCAAAAAAAAAACCAGCTGGTAACTGATCATTAATGGTTTTCTGTAGAAATCAATGTTATCTTCTCTTTTCATGTAGTCATGTTGAAAGATGTCATTTTTCTCGCTTTTTTATTGCTTTCCAGTTTAAATCACTGAGGTCAGATTTTTAGTAGCACAGCCACTGCAAAAAATGGGAACCTGAAAAATGTAGTTATAACTTAAACAGTTGAACTTATCCATTTAAAGCTATACCTAGTGTTTACTGTGGATTAATTTGTTAGTGAATAGGTGATCTGATGAATAGCCAGGATTCGAGGCGCAGTGGATAAAGCTACAGCCTCAGCACCCTGAGGTTGTGGGTTCAAACCCAGGCTGCTCCTTGTGACCCTGGGCAAGTCACTTAATCCCCCCTTTGCCCCAGATACATTAGATAAAGAGTGTGAGCCCACCAGGACAGACAGGGAAAAATGCTTGAATGCCTGAATAAATTCATATAAAACCGTTCTGAGCTAACGGAAAAGAGCATTCTGTTATGCTGGACCTAACTTGTGGAATAAACTGGCAACTGAATTGCAATTGATGGAAAATTACTTGGGTTTTTGTAAGCTATAGAAAATGTGGGTTTTTGGGGTTTTTTTTTTACTGAAAACTTATACCGTGGAATGAACATTGTAACATGGATAGAAAGCTAGGGGTGACAGCTACTTATTGAGGTCTTTTTTTTATTATTTAAGTATTTTAAACAATTTTACAAGTTACACCACTTGTTAATGAAATACAGTGCAAAAGAAAAAAAAATAAAGAAACAATTGTTAGAGGTAAAAGAAGAAAAAAAATTAAGCACTTCCTCAGACCGTAATGTAAGTGGGGGAGAACCATAAATGAAACAAATGGACAATAGCAAAGATGGAGATCTCTGACTATTTCTTTTCCTTTTAAATAGTATCTGTTATCTTCTTGAGGTCCAAAAAAGATCTCGGGTGTTCGGTTTGAAAGAAGACGTATCTCAGGCCTAAATATTTGATAACACAAAAATTGTGTTAATTATACCTCATACAGTATGCTTTTCTAACGTTTGATTTTTACGTGCGTTTATATTTTAATGCTATTTTTCTTGAAGGCCCTTGAGTTTGTGTGAGAAGGTTGGGGGAATAAATTGAAAATAAAAACTGAAGTTAAAATTTACGGTGTAAAAAAAAAAGTAGCCCTCGGCTTCACAATCTCGCCTCATTTCTCAGTGTCAAAAATGTATTTCTGTGAGCTTGGGTGGCGGAGATTAACCCCTCCTTTACAAAGCCGCGCCGGCCACTGCGGTAACAGCGTCTGAGCATCTGAGCTGTTACCACTGCGGCCGGCGCTAAAAACGTTAGCGTGGCTTTGTAAAGTAAACCAGGGATGGAAGCATTCTGCTGAAAATATGGTTTCAGAATGTATTGTTTTTCCATGTGCTCACCAGCTAATATGTATACTCCATGAACATATATCTGGCTATTGATGCTCAGTATGAATTAAGGGGTCCTTTTACTAAGCCGTGTGCTGACTGTAACTAAAATTCTTATCACAGGATGTGCGCAAGATCCTGTAGTGATTTTGGGATTGGCACATGTTACCCATGCACTAAAAAAAAAATAAATTATTTTTTAGCCCTGGGGCGAGTTTTTGAGAGGTAGAGAGTGGGCATGCTAGGGAATGACATGGTGGCTGTTACCCACCGAAAAGGTGGGGTGGGGGATGGAAATAGTGCTCGCTGCGGGTACGGGGACAAGGCAATCCATCGCCCCTTGGAGCGGTGCATGGCCTTGTCTCTGCAGTTAAGGGAGGGAATGTGCGCGGTCACCGATCGTGCATGGCCCCCTCCCACCTTGCTACCTACCGGCCGCATCTATCTCCCTCCATCCCTCTTACCTTCGTGGCACGTTAGTGTAATTTGTGCATGCCGCTGGAGCCTGCCTGAAGTCGCATGCGGCTGTGGGCGGAAGCTTCTCCTCTGAAAGGGTGTAAGGCGATTAACTTAGACATGCAAAAAATAAAGTCTAAATTTCCAAGCAATTATCTCCTAAATGGAGGAGGAGCTTGCTTCCAATGTACCGCCAATAACAGTCGACTGGCAGTAAAGACATAACAAGCAAGCTTATAGGACTAATTAGGGAGCCACAGCTAAGGGTAAATGGAAATGAGCACCACCCATAGATTTTGGAATTTTCCTACACAACATCTCGGATAACATTGCAAAAACCATATCCCAGTAAGGAATAATTTTGGGGCACTCCACCCCCCCCCCCAAATATGTAGAAAAGGACCCTTGTTAGCTACAATGTCTCCAACATAAGTCAGAAACCTGAGGGTGCATTGGAGTAAGGTACCACTGGTAGAGCATCTTGTATCTGTTTTCCACCAAGGAGCTCGCTATAGAAGTACGTAGTAAACGAGGAAACAATTTATCCCATTGGATTACCAATGGGGCAGATTGCAAAAGACTCTCCCAGCATGTTATAAATTTAATAGGGGGGGGGGCATTTTGTTGAATAAAAGCCTTATAAAAGCGTGAAACACACCCCCTACCACTACTATCCATGAGCGCCCATTCCAATGGGTTTTAAGGCAATTGAAATTCCCCCAAGTTCCTTAAGACTCAAAGTCCAATATCTCTCTATCAAAACTGATCAACTGCACATAAGCCATCAGAGGCTCCTCTGATAAGTTCTGAGCTGAATAGGCCTTCATCGTTTTATATTCGCTTTACCAGGCCCCCAGCTCCACAGCCTTCAGAGATCCACAGCCTTCAGAGATCCCCCCCCTAGCAGGGTCCGAGACTAGCAAAATATGCAAGGAAGCCGATCAAAAATGGAGATAGACAGAGACCCAGCCTGCAGTTAGTGGAAAAGTCAGGTTGGAGGACTTTTGCTGCTCTGAAGTATTTTACAGAGGGTCAGAAGACCAAATGATAGGGATCACGTGCCAGTTCCTCAATAGCATTGAAGTCCCACTGCACATGCAGAACGTCTGCCATGAATGACATTGACACTGGAGAAAGCTTCCTTTTTGATTTCCACTTCCATCTTTTATTTTACTGGATTCTTTTTGATTTAACGCTTTTAAAGTTCAGTGGGAAAGACCTCTGCGAAGTTCATAGCATCTTCTCATTTTGCTTCTTTATCAGTAGCAGCTAGAAATATATATTAATGGCACTAAGAGGTCGCATTATTAATCTGCATTAAAACTGGCTATTAGCCTTCGTTAACAGTTGATGCTAACGCAGGCATTAACTGCAATTTAAACACTTGGGCGTTCGATATTCAGCCAGCAGTGCTAAGCCTGAAATTCAATGCTGGGCCATGTCTAGACTCCAGTATTGAATTTCTGGGTACGATATTCAGCACTTAACCCCCCAATGGGTCACACAAAGATAAGACCAACGTGTATGTGTTCCTACTTAGGAGGCTGCCGTTGCCCCGGCCAGTTAAAGTCCTGAATATTGTAGCCAGCACTGGAGCCTTAGGCCGGGACTCAGCAGCGCCTTCAGTGGCCACCAACAAAAAAGAACACCAGCGTGCGACCTGGGATGGAGTCGCCCTGCAGGATTTTTAAGGAACCCAAACAAATCACCAACACAGAGGTTTGAATGTCAAATAAAGAAAATTTGCTGTGCAAAATAAAGTCAGAATGGCAAACAAACAAACTGGTTCCGCGTTCAGTGTAGCACAGCAATGCTCAAACCAAAGAAACACACAAAAAAGGCAGAGGTAAAAACCCTGTCAGCATTCAGGATCTCTCTTCCTCTCTATGAACCAGTCCTGCCTGTGATATTCTTTCACAGGGCGGCTTGTATCTCAGACTTCTTTCTCCCCAAGTCTGCTCCACAGCAGAGCTCAGGGAAATGCAGTCCACAGTAATCAAAACACAGGGTCTGTAGAATATGCTTTTTTACTCCATCATTCTTAATGAAAAAACCCAAAACTTAAAGCCTCCAGCCTAAAATATATCTGGGCACTGAGAAGTGCTATAAGTTTGCCTTTCCACAAGCACAAAACAGCTTTCAAAAATCCCTCCCGGATATAAGCAAACTTCTCCCCCCACTCACTCTTAGCTCTTCTCAAAGTGCACAGTTCAGAAGGTCCTTGCAAAATGACTGGGAGCAGTAAAAAGAACCCAGCCACAAAAATAAGAACTAATACTCAGTCCTGTGCTCAATCTGAGCTGATCACCAATCCCACATCCATTGGTTCTGGAAACTCACACAGCTCCTCAGCAGGCAGCTCTCCTTGTAGTTCCATTGGAGTTTCTTCATCATCTACTGATACTTCTGGAGGGGTTCCAGCTTCCTCCACCTCCATGGGTTCACAGCTATTACTCCTGCTTGAGCCAAGGAGGTCCACTTGGGGGAGAGCCCTCAGCTTCCTCCCTATCCTGCCTCCCAGTTTGTTCAGGACTGCTGGCCTTTCTAGGGGAGGGACACGCCCTGATCTACCTGAGTCAGCAGGGATCTGTTCTTCTCTTTGGCTCCCCCGGTGGTGGCCTAGATAATAGGACCTTGGCTGGCTTTCAGGTCTGACTTTTTCATGGCTTCCCTGGGTCCTAGTTCTGCTGTGTTCCTGAGACTTGTGAGGGATTTTCCCAACCCCTGACTCTGGATTGTTAGCAAGCTCAGAGAAATCCACATAGTGATGGGGCCGGGCCCTGGGCATCCCCTTTCTGGGTTTCCTATCCCCTTTCCTCCCGGCATCCACAGGGACCTTGGCAGGCACGGAGCCTGACTAGTCACAATATCGACCCAGCCTCACTTTACTAACACTCCCTTTTAACTCCTCTTTCAGAAATGTAGATTATGTGTTAAGTGTACATTGCTATTGCATATAGCTTACACCTCCAACTCAACTGGAAAGAAATAATGAACATAACATACGAATTGCCGCTGCTGGGTCAGACCGGTGGTCCATTGTGCCCAGCAGTCCACTCATGTGGCGGCCCTCTGGTCGAAGACCAATACCCTAACTGAGGCTAGCCCTACCTGCGTACTTTCTGGTTCAGCAGGAACTTATCTAACTTTGTCTTGAATCCCTAGAGGGTGTTCTCCCCTATGACAGACTCCGGAAGAGCATTCCAGTTTTCTACTACTCTCTGGGTAAAAAAAAACTTTGTTCCTACGGAATCTATCCCTTTTCAATTTTAGAGAGTGCCCTCTCGTTCTCCCTACCTTGGTTAAATCAAACTGATGAAACTCGCTGTCCTAAAACTGGCTGTATTTAACCTTGGCATGCTTCTCACTCAAAATTTATTTACTTATTTGCATTTATTACCTGTCTAATAACTAAGGGCCCTCTTACTATGCTGTGTTTTGTACTAACTGGGGGATGCACTAAAGTCAGCGATTGTCGCTAAACCTGCTTTCATAGCTTTAGCGACGATCGCTGTTCATGACCCGATGCACAAACGGCCCACCGTGTATTTTTTCCCTCGAGTGCCCATTTTCGGATCTGGCCATGCAAATTAGTTAACCCCCCATGCAAAATAGCCAAGCGATTGATGCACTAACAATGCTTGGCTATTTTGCATGGGGTTTTAGCGATCGTACAAACCTATTGCTCTAGATCTGTTGGTAACTGGAGGTTTTTTTTTCCTTTTTTTTCAATGGCACAGATATTTTGTGTATGTGTGTGTGTTGGGGGGGACGTTCATTGGCAGGTGGAAGTGGAGAGCAAGAGAAGGAGTTGGAGAATATGTGTGGGGCTACGCTGTGGTTGAGGTGTATACGGGTAGAGTGGGGATGTCTGAATGAGAGGAAGAAAGTGTAGTAATTGTAGGGATGAGAAAAGGGTGGGGGACAAGAGGGATGGTGAGGTGGTAGGGTGTTAAGTGGTTTGGGATGGGGAAGGTCAGAAGAAGCAAGAGGAATTGGTATACGGGGGTCATCGGGGAGATGGAATCAGAAGTAAGTGAGAATTGTCTTGGATATGATGGAGCAAGGCAGATCAGTGCGGTCTGTTAAATAGTGGTGGCAAGTCTCATAAGTAGAAAAGGAAAGTAAATTGTTAATGTAAACTCACCAGGAAGATTGCATGCACGAAGGGCAGGGCCTTGAGAGTGCTACAGGATGGTAGGGTTAAAAAGGGTAAACATTTTCACTACCTATCTTATTTATTTAGTTTTTATTTATTGTATTTTTAATGCATCATTTTTGTAAACCGCTTAGAAACCTCACAGTTATTAGCGGTTTGTAAGAATTAAATTAAATTAAAACAGAACGAATGAAGGGAGCTAAAATGAACCTTTAAATTACTGCTCATTGTGGCAGGAAGAGGGACTTTAGCAGGGAACGAGTTGTCATGGGCTAGTGAGGAACCTGGTTTGGTGGAGATCTTGTCAGTCAATTTATCGAAGAGAGACAAAATATGTATGTTTAGGTCTAGGCCCCACCAAAACAGAATGGTGATAATTGGTGCTAATTTGCAGATATGTGTGTAACTGACTTTAGACGGTATTCTATAAATTGAGCGTACAAAATCCATAGCGCATAACTGCGAGGGGGTGTGGACCAGAGAAGGGCATAGGTAGGTCAGGAGCATGCTCAGCACTTATGTGCACAAGTTATAAATTACTACCGTGTTACCCCGAAAATAATCCCTAGCATGATTTTCGGGGTAGGTCTTAATATAAGCCCTACCCCCGAAAATAAGCCCTAGTCACCTGCAGCGCTCTCCCCACCACCCCGACCTATCTCTCCCTCCCATCTGAACCGCAAGACTAAATGTACCTTTTAACAAACCGGCAGCGTCGGCCGCAATGTGGACAGGCTCCTTCGCGGCCTGGGCCGTTCCTCTGCCGCATCACTGATGACATCATCAGCAACGTGGCAGAGGAATGGCTCAGGCCGCGAAGGAGCCTGTCCACATTGCTGCTGACGCTGCCGGTTTGTTATAAGGTACATTTAGTCTCGCTGTTCGGCTGGGGGGGGATAAACAGATGCTACACAGGGGATGGGACGAAGGGAGGGATAGAAAGATACTGCACAAGGGGATGGGTGAGGGGAGGAAACATGCTGCACATGTGGGGGAGAGGAAGGGAGAGATGATCATTGTACACGGGAAAAAAATAAGACATCCCCAAAAATAAGATCTAGTGCCTTTTTTGGCCCCAAAATTAATGAGACACTGTCTTATTTTGGGGGAAACACGGTAGCAGTTATGTGCCTAATTGAAGAAATTAGGTGCAACCATCTACACCATCATTGATCAACTTAAACATTGCGCCTAACATTTGGCATATAACTGTGAACATAACACACACATATAATGGCAATTATGCATAATTGTTGATATAGAATTTGCACTTAGCATGCATCATTCTAGCAGCTAACTTCAGGTGACCCATAGAGAATTTCCTCTAATTTGTAAATGCACAATGGTGTAATGAGGGGGGGGAGATTGCCCCAGGTGCTGTCATGGCGGGGGTGACGGCACCTCTCCTCCTCTGCCCATCCCACCTACCTCTTCAGGTGATCATGGGACCAGGAAGTGATCTCAGAGGGAGAGCTGGGGTGCACGGCAGGTGCCAGGTCACCTCCTTCCCTCACTACACTGCTGTACACACGTATGCAGTCCCATTTGGCATTTGTGGGGGATAAGAAACAATATTGGATGGTATGGAATACAGTAATACATTTTCCAAAAACCCTTTACTGCTTATAAAACACGTTTTGTACAGGAAAAAAAGTTATAAAATTACACTTGTATAGTCTTTAAAGCACATGGTCTAGAAATATGCAAGGAACAGGTTGTATGCTTACGATTCTGGAGATAAATTCACTGCTGATGAAATCTCTCTGAAACCTTAGTGCTCCCAACAGCCTATAATTTTTGGACAGGTTGACTGACTGTAGCTTCCCCTTGTAGCCGTGTTCTCCAAAATTAGTCTTTCTACTTTAGCATCTTACCTGCCGGAGAAGCAAGGAACTGGCCTTCCTACCACCAGCTGCAAACATCTGATCTCTTGGTCTCAGCATTAACCAATATTGATGGCAAGCCCGAATCCTGAGCACCATACAATTTCCATCAGTGAACATTTTGTTATGCTCTGTCTTGTTCCGCAGCTGATCTCAGTAACTGAAGCATGCATTTTGACTTTCATCTGACTCATCGTTCATATTGTAAATGACATCGACATCTATCTTGCTGGTACTGCTGCCAATGGAATTATAGATCTTTTTATATAACCCTGCCTTCATGTGCAATATTTTTTCATTCTTATAGAAAGAAAGACAAAATGTCCTTTTCCTTCCTAGGTGTTGCCTTGCCAAAATTTATCCTTGCCATTCTTGAAAGTTTATCTTTGCCCGGCTGCACATCACTCCACCCACAAACCTTAGTACAATATCCACCTTCGGATCTTTTAAAATGGGACTAAAAACCATCTTCAAGCTTCAAGTTTATTGTATATTTGATTAATTGCTTACTCAAATTTCTAAGCGATGAACATATCATTAAAATTACAAACAATTAAGGGGGCAGCGAAACAGGCAGAAACTAAAACGTATGTAACATGTTAAAGACCAACAATACAAACATGTAAAAACGAGAGAAAAGGATGGGTAGAAAAATACAATTATGGAAAAAAACATTGAACCTTAAAGAGGTTATGGAAATGAAATGAAACTCCTAGTTGAGTTTAAGTATCAAAAGCATCTTTGAAAAGAAAGCTTTTGAGTTTGCTCTTAAATTTATCTAAATTTATTTCTTCTCTTAAGTAAATGGGGAGGGAGTTCAATGTTTGAGGAGCTGTAACAGAAAAAATAAAATGCCGACGTGTATTAATAATTTTAAGTGAGGGAATAACTAATAAATGTTGATCAATAGACCTCAGTAATCTGGTTGGGGTATAGGAATCAATGATTTGTAAATAAAAGCCAGAGTTTTATATGAGACTTGAAGGTAAGAAGACTTAATTTATACTGTATACAATGTGTGATTGGGAGCCAGTGTGCTTTCTTAATAAGGGGAGTGACATGATAAAATTTCTTGGCTTTCATTATAAGTTTAATTGAGGCATTTTGAATGATCTGTAAACGTCTAATTTCATTTTGGGCTATTCCCTTGAGTAGGGCATCCCAATAATCGATTTTTTAAATAACCAAGGAGTGAATTAGAATGTTAAGAGATTTTGGACATAGAAATTTAGATACTGAACGGATATGACGAAGTCTGTAAAAGGTGGATTTAACAATATTACCAATGTGATTATGATAGGATAGTTTATCATCGAAGATAATCCCTAAAATCTTGATGATACTTATCAACTGGAAAGTGGTACCCTTAATAGAGATTGGAAAAATAAGTTTAGAACTGTCTTTCCAGGGAAAAAAACATGACGTTTGATTTATTAACATTATTCTTACAAGCCTATGGGGTTTCCCACAAACCCCCACTGAGATCGGACTTTATGAACCAGTAATTCCTTTATACCTCTTTTACAACAATTACCCAAATGATCACCCAAACTTTTCACTAAGTATCACCAGCGATACAATGTCCATGTTCTTTGTCAAACTGGCATGGTAAATATCCTCTTGCTGTCCGCCTCAGAAAAATCTATTACTGAAAGCATTACCGATTGTTCATTGTCAAACTATCACTGTATAAATCCTCTTTGCAACCAGAATGATCAAATTGATCACTGATTGTTCAATGTCGATGATCAAATTGTTACTGGAAATGTCCTTTGTAATCCGCCTAGAACTTCAGATAGATGCATTTGACCGCTAGAAAGCTAGATTAGGAGCCTCAATTGAATCCTATTTCCCAACTTATTTGAAGCTCTCACCCTTCCTATTGTTTTTTTCCCCTACTTGTCTTATGTACTATCAACAACTTGTATTTCTTTCCCTATTTCTTCCTTTTGTTTAATATGTTTTGTCAGGTTAGTCTTATTCGTTTGTTTTGTTTCCCCCAGAAATTTTTTAATTTTACTTTTTTGTACATCGCTTAGAATTTTGAATAAGTGATCAATCAAATTTTTAATAAACTTGAAACTTGATAGAGGGGAATAGTAAATAAAATAAAATTATACCAGTCACTGAACTCATTCATCTTTCTCTTCTTGTGTCATGGTTCTCTGCATTCAGCCGTTGATATCTTGCATTGCTGTCTTTCTTCATCCACATTCTCTTGCATTAGTTGGCTTCTTTTAGGCTCTTTAGAGGCCTGAGTCACCCAAAAATTTTTGGCCTCTTGCGGATGACTATTAGGGAAAAGTCAAATGTTAGACATTAATGAGATATTAATGAGTAAAAATTTCAACCACACAAGAGCAGGAAACTCTATAGAATGTCCATTATTGCCCCCATCACGTCATCCACAGTTGTTCCCCAATAGATAAATTCACTTCTGTACTTTGTATTCACCTCTCGGAAACCTAATGCCTGAATGTTAACACTACTACTACTATTAATTATTTCTATAGCGCTACCAGACACACGCAGCGCTGTACAGAGTCGCAAAGAGTAAGAACAGTCCCTCCTCGAAAGAGCTTACAATCTAAACAGGCAAGACAGACAAACAGGATGTCATGGATACAGTTAAGGGGAATGGTTAATTAGCAGGCTGAGTTGGAGGGCAGAGGACTAGGGTTAATGATCCAAAGCTATATCAAAAAGGTGGGTTTTCAGTCTGCTTTTAAATAAGGGAAGGGGCTTGATGGCAAACTTGGATAATTTATTCCAGGCATAGGGGGCAGCTAGATGAAAGCAACGAAGTCTGGAATTGGCAGTGGAGGAGAAGGGTAATGTTAAGAGTGACTTATTTGAGGAACAGAGTTCTCTGGGAGGTGTATAAGGAGACATATAGTATAACATGAGGTGGATTACAGCCCGAGTCATAGATGTTTCATTACGTCTATTGGAGGAATTTCGATACACGTATCTGGAACCAGTCATTTTATTTACATCCGCCTAGATATGGCATAAATGATCACATCTAAAGACGGAGCTTTTACTGTAGGCTTGTGCCAGCATTCTATAATTGCTTTGCCATTATACTATTATAGAATATGCCAGAAAAAACAACCCTTTATTCTATGTACACAAATGTAGATGCCCATGGTTGTGTACAAATGCAGTTTAGTTGTGCTAAACATGAGAAAAGATATCTCACTTCAGTTGTATGGTATAGGTAATTTCCTTGTTGCAATATGAGCTTGTACTTATCCTATCAATATGTTCAGTCTTTACATGTTCCTCAAAGTATCTACCTCGGTAGGAAAGAAAAAGGTTTTAAAAATATTTTTGTTTATTTTTCAATTTAGTCCCCTGATAGCTCCATACACTTCCTACACTTTTCCTGCAATGACTTTAACCCCTTTGAAAAGAATTCTTCTGTTTGATCTTCAAACCAGTACACCGCAGCTCCCTTGACATCTTCATCACTTGAAAACTGCTGTCCACGGAGAGATTTCTTCAAATCTCGGGACAGGAAATAATCTGATGGAGTCGGGTCAGGACTGCAGGGTGGATGGTTCAGCTGCTGAAACCCACATTCTTGGAAGGCAGCCTGTGGTTGTCATGACATGTGCCCCAACGCATTGTTGTGAAGAAGCAGAACGCCTGTAGTGAGTTTTCCTCATCTTTTCTCCTTGATTGACTCCCAGAAAGTTATCATTGTGTTGGTGTAACTCTCCCCAGTTATGGTTGACTTATGTGGCATGAACTCCAGAAGCAAGTCCTTCATCATCCCAGAAGACAGATGCCATGACTTTGCCTGCAGATTTTTCTGTCTTGAACTTTTTTGGGGTGAGGGATGACTTGTGCTTCTACTGCATTGACTCCCATTTTGGACTCAGGATCTCTGTGATAGACCCAAGTCTAATCTCCAGTCAACAAACAATGAAAAAAAACTCATGAACAAACAATGAAAAAAACACAGATCATCTCTAAGTTCTCATGACAGCCCTGGAGCCTCATGGCTTTCTGACATGGCGTCTGCATTCTTGGAGCCCAACTTGCACCACTAACCTTGTACATGCCCAACTTTTCATGAATTATTTTCCAAACTGTAACTGCTGAGATGCCTATTTTTTTCAGCTATTCAGGAAACCTTAATTCATCCATCTGCCAAAATGAAATCCTCAAACATTTCTGTAGAAGTTGCTTCCACAGGCTGACCAGTGTTAGGGTCATCTTCAATGGACTCTCTACCGCACTTAAATTGCTTGCTCCAAAAATTTACTTTGTAGGATAATGGAGCAGACTCATCATAAACTGCAGTTATGCGTTCATGGATCTCCTTTAGTTTTTTCCCTTCTTTTGTGAGGAAATTGTAACACAGAATGGGGCTCCAAATCTAGCAGTTTCTTACCTGATTCGCATGAGGACTCTCTTGACATCCTGTCTCTTGGAATGTTAGACTCGCACTGAGCCACAACTGTGCATGAGTAACCTAAGACATGTCTCAACATGCACAGACTTGTTTCAACACGCTTGCTACTTTCTTTCATACTCAGGTAGATAAATGATTGAATGTTCCTCATACCTTTGGGTATTTTCTTTGTAGTGTGCAGTACATGCTAACCTAGGAGGGTTGTAGTGTAGCATAATTATACCTTGCTAAAGCCGCATTGAACGTTCAGTGCTAGAAAGAATGAAGTGAATGGAAAGCAAAGTATGCAGTATTCATGAGACTTTTTTCCAGATATTGTAATTACCGGTAGTTTAGTTTATTTGAGGATTTATTATACTGCTTTACAACCTGAAAATGAAAAAGATCAAGGTGGTTTACCAAGGATGCAATAAAACAGGAAATGGGGAAAGGGTGGAACAACGTGCAATAATCACTGTAGAATATTAAGAAAAAGGGGAAGAAAGGAGATGACCAAAAATTTGTTATCTGTTGTGATGCGTTCCTTTTGAGCAATAGTAAAAGTTGGAACGACTTTTTCATGGGCTTTTTGTTTTCCAGCCTCCATCGTCATACAGAAGTGGTGGTGTCATATGAATCCATGTATGGAAGGGGAAGAGTGTAAAGTGCTGCCAGATCTTTCAGGCTGGTCATGCAGCAGTGGCAATAAGGTCAAAACAACGAAGGTAGGTATGGAACAAGAGCCAGGGTTTTAAAAAAACCAAAACAAACAAAACCACATCAAAATTGATTTCTCTAAGGGTCTGAACCAATGTTGATCTGAACTCTGCTGGCGTTAAACCTGGAAATTCTATGCCAAATCATGTTTCCGAGCCAGTTAAGTGCGATATAAGGGTTGTTGCATAAAGATAGAACCGACTTATGTGGTCCTATTTATGTGGTTGACCTGACTGGTTAAGTGCTGAGTATTGGCACTTATTTCCTTTTATTAAGGCGTGGTAACCGATTTAGCATGCGCTAAATTGGTTAGCACGCCTTAGTAAAAAAAAAAACCTTAATCAGCCCCCCCCCCCCCAAAAAAAAAATAGCTGTGTTTTAGTTTAACGCTAACCGGTTATTTTCAGCTGCACTAACCAGTTAAGGCCCCCTTTTACAAAACCACTGTAGAGGATTCTGCCACGGGCAGAATTCTATGAGCATCGGAGCATTTACCTCGCTGGCTCATAAGTACATAAGTACATAAGTAGTCGCCTCCGCCGGGGCAGACCAGAGGTCCATCCAGCCCAGCGGTCCGCTCACGCGGCAGCCCATCAGGCATATTGCCTGATCAGCGGTCCCTGACTAATTTTATGCCTACCTCTACACTTATCTCTAAACCTTCCACTGCTCTTATCTGTACCCCTCAATCCCTTTGTCTTCCAGGAACCTATCCAGGTCATCCTTGAAACCCTGTACTGTGCTATTTCTTATCACGGCCTCCGGAAGGGTGTTCCATGTGTCCACCACCCTCTGTGTGAAAAAGAACTTCCTTGCGTTTGTTTTAAACCTGTCCCCCTTCAATTTCATCGAGTGACCCCTTGTTCTTGTGGTTTCTTTCAAATTGAAAAATCTGTCTTTGTCAACCTTTTCGATGCCCCTCAGTATCTTGAAGGTCTCTATCATATCTCCTCTGAGTCTCCGCTTTTCCAGGGAGAACAGCCCCAGCTTCTTCAGTCTGTCAGTGTATGTAAGGTTTTCCATACCCTTAATCAGTTTAGTTGCTCTTCTCTGGACTCCCTCAAGCATTGCCATGTCCTTTTTGAGGTACGGTGACCAGTACTGTACACAGTATTCCAGATGCGGGCGCACCATAGCCCGGTACAGTGGCAGGATGACTTCCTTCGTTCTGGTCGAGATACCCTTCTTAATGATACCTAACATTTGGTTTGCTTTCCTCGAGGCTGTGGCGCATTGTGCCGACGCCTTCAATGTCGTGTCTACCATCACTCCCAAGTCTCTCTCCAGATTACTGACCCCTAGCATTGATCCCCCCATTTTGTAAGTGAACATCGGGTTCCTTCTCCCTATATGCATGACCTTGCATTTCCCTACATTGAAGCTCATTTGCCACTTTTTCGCCCATTCTTCCAATGTCGTAAGATCCCTTTGGAGATTCTCGCAGTCAACCGTGGTTTCAACCTTGCTGAATAGTTTGGTGTCATCTGCGAATTTGATGACCTCGCATTTTGTTCCCGCCTCCAGGTCGTCAATGAATATGTTAAACAGGAGCGGTCCCAGCACCGATCCTTGAGGAACCCCGCTCGTGACCCCTTGCCAGTCCGAGTAATGGCCCTTTACACCAACCCTCTGCTTCCTGTCTGCCAGCCAGTTTTTGATCCATCGGTGGACCTCCCCGCGCACCCCATGATTCCATAGCTTCCTGAGCAACCGCTCATGTGGTACCTTATCGAAGGCTTTCTGGAAGTCTAGGTAAATTATGTCTATGGGTTCACCTTTGTCCACCTGGTTATTTACCCCCTCAAAGAAGTACAACAAGTTTGTGAGGCACGACCTACCCTTGCAGAACCCATGCTGGCTCGACCTTAGCTGTCCATTTTTTTCGATATGGTCACAGATGCTGTCCTTAATCAGTGCCTCCATCATCTTACCCGGGACCGTAAAAGCCTGCATAAGTGAAGTTAAATTGGCGTGCCTGACTTAATTTTTCACGTAGGCTTAACCGGCGCTGGTATTTGAAATACACCATTAAAATTATAATTAAAAAAAAAACAATTTCAAAAGACTTATTTGGTAGGCGCCCAACTTAAGGTAGGCATCTAATCCAAAGTGCCTAATGGAAAGTAGGTGTGGTTAGGGGTGGATTCTGGGCGGAATTTGGCTTTGGTTTGACTTAGGGGGCACTCATTTAGGCCAAGATAACCCTGGCATAAATGGGAGTGTCTAAGATTTCAATGTCTACCAGTGCTTAAGATTGCTTAGGTGCGATTCTATAAACAGCGTCTAATGGACGATTAACAATTGCGCTCAATGGTGTTTCTGTGTTTGAGCGGTCCTATAGCCGTGCAACTGTGTTATCCCTCCTGAGGAAGCATCTTTTTTGCAAATCTTGAGTAGAGGGAATGCACTGATTCAACCAAGAATACAGATCCCTAATATGTAATGCTCCCTCGAAATGTCCAGCATTCTTAACTGTAATCTTATTTGGAACCTTATTTGTAACATTACCTAGAATTGTCCAGTCATCTTACTTTCTAATCTGCAAGTTCTCCTGGAAATTTCCAGCTATCTCACCTCTTCTGTAACAAGAAAAACCAATAGTAACGTCGCTGGAAATGTCCAGTTAGCTCTTTTGTAATCCGCCTTGAACTGCAAGATATAGGCGGAATAGAAGTCACTAATGTAATGTAAGATGCACAAGTGGTTACACAATTTTGGGTGGAACTGGTGAAGCAGAGAGTTGCACATGAAGGAATTTGGCCTTGGTTTGACTTGGGGGCCCTCATTTAGGCCAAGATAACCCTGGCATAAATGGACTGTGTACAGCTTCATTGCTGTTATTAAGAACAGTAGGAACGGTCAGGGACTATGATGCAGCCATGACGGTCCCTTGTACAACCTCTGCTTAAAATCCATTATTAGAGCACTTAGGTTGTGGGTCTGAGCACTTACCACTATAATGTATGCGTTTTTAATTGTTTACGTGAAGGGAGGTGGCTATGAGATCGAGCGCTGCTGAGTAAGCGTATCCCGTGTTGGTTGTGCACTTAAGCATTATCACAGAAAAGTTTATTAGTTGTGCTTCAAGATTTATTAAGAAGTTGGGTTTTTTTATCAAATCATGAACATTTTTTCACAAAAAAATATTATTACACCCCCCCACACACACACACCCCTTTTTACTAAGCCACGGTAGAGGTTTCTATTGTGGGCCGGAATGCTAAATGCTCCGATGGCTCATAAAATTCCTATGAATGTCGGAGCAGCGTTGGAGCATTTAGCCGCCTGGGCCACAGTAGAAACATAGAAAGATGACGACAGAAAAGGGCTATAGCCCATCAAGTCTGCCCACTCTAATGACCCACCCCATTAAGTCTGAGTGCTAGTGACCTAGTTCCTTAACTCGACCCTCGTAGGGATCCCACATGGATGTCCCATTTATTCTTAGTCAAGCACGCTGGTGGCCTTTATCACCTGCACTGGAAGGGCGGGTTGCGTGTGTGTGTGTGTGTGTGTGAAGTACCCCCAACTGCATAGTTTTCCTGTTGTAAATTGCTAAGTGGACGTACAGGAGACAGTTTCTAAACTCCCCATCTAAAGTCTTATTCATTGTAACCGACTGGCCATCTTTCAGACGTTTATGATCTTTCTTGTAACACAGGCGAAGTTTGCATTAGTAAAAGCACTTGTATGTCCCTTTGTCAATTAAATATTATGCATAGGCCTGTCAAAACACTGCATTTCTTTTTTCTTTTTTTTTTTTTTATTTAATAAGCACTCTGACAGAGCATAACGTCTCGGTTTTGTTTTTTTAGGGGTTGATTTGGAAGTAATGAAATCCCCAGGGGTAGTGACATTTCATTTGTAACATCAAGGAGCTGTAGACACATTAATATGGTTCCCAAAGTTGCCATTATGAGCGCTTTTATAGTTTTGAGTAGCAAAGCACTGGAGGAAAATTATGAAATCGTAAAAATTTTTTTTTTAATTTGCACTGTTTGCAATCTTAATGTACTAGGAGTCGAGGCGCTTGAAAGATTTTGCACCTTTTTAAAGTCTGTGCCTGTGAATTCATTTGCAGAACGACCTAGGTTTTCTCCCCAAACAAGATGAGCGGTAGAGAGATGGGTTATTGGTAACACAAAAAAAAAACAACTATCACTTAAATTGCTATCTGTGTTATAAGAGTTCTGGGGGATCTCAATCGTGCGTACAAAAGACTGAAAACAACGAAAAATAATCAAAGTGGAGGAAAACAGACCTCAATCAACCCATAGAATAATATAATGCACGGTATATTCATTAGAGCTCAAATCATCATGGGTCTGAAAAAACACTCCACTAACATCAAAAAGAAAAATATGTAGATATAGTCCATGTTTCTTAGTGAAAGTCCACAAGCAACTAACTTCTTAAGTGTAATTGCTTTTTTTGATTACTACCATTGAGACGGAAATTCATACATCTGCGTCTATTTGTTTGGTTTCATGGTGTTTATTGGTAATTATTATGAACTATAAAGCTTAAAAGAACCTAGTTAACCTGTAGTAGGACAGGCTACCATGGCAAATCTGTATTCCAGTGATTTCCAAACCTGATTTGATAAGCACAATGAATATTCATGAGATAGATTTGCATATGCTGATATAAGACTTGACGTGGTCCAGAAGAAGGCGATGAAAATGATAAGAGGGTTGGTACCAAAGGACATATGAGAAGAGACTGGAAGACCTGAACATGAATACGCTGGAAGAGAGGAGGGACAGGGGAGATATGATGCAGACATTTAAATACAGAGGTACCTTGGAATCCCAACTTAATCCGTTCCAGAACCCTGTTCGAGTTCAAAGACAATTTTTCCCATTTAAAATAATAGAAACTGGATTAACCCGTTCCTGGGTCCCACAAACTCAAATTTTAACTGTAAATTCTCTGGATTTTAAGGTAAAATATTTAATAATAATACAGGACAGTATTTTCCTCACTACACTACACAAAGATGAAAATCACATGAGATGCTTTCACTGCAGCTTCCGACAATGAACTGAACGACGTATGGGTGGCCTGAGCGCTGGGGAAACATACGCACAAACGCACACGAACAACAGTGCAGTGCGTTCAGATTCTGGGGCAAAATTTGCTCAAAATTTTTTGTTCGGATTCCAAGGCATCACTGTAATTGAAAGAGATTAGCCCTTTCAGGACCAAGGGACATATTTGTCCCATAACTTTAAAATCCTATACATTTTGATAGGGATAGTCTACAGTTCTAAATTTGATATGTACGGATTCCATAGGATACTGCCTTTATGTAAACAAACTGGTTCCGACATTCATTCATTAGCGTCGTTGCCAGATTGACGAGAAGATTCACTTGCCACACTGTCCATAAGCCAGAAGTTTGATTTAAAAAAAAAAAATAATGATATTTCACAAAAAAAATCAATTTTTTGGCATCTGCAAGCCCTTTTTACCATAAAAATGTCGTCAAAACCACAAAAATTGCACCTTCAATGTAGGGGGCCTGTCTAGGGAGCATTTTTTGTAGAAAGCATACCTCCTGATATGGCTGATTAGACAGCTGTAGAATGCCTATAGCTGCGTACAATCGGAACAGACTTTGCAGAATCCAGGCCAAAATGTCCATTGCCGGAGCTTTTACCACTGCGGCCGCCAATAAAAAAAACAAACAAAAAAACCAAAACAACCTTATTGTGGCTTCATAAAAGGGGGGTATACGAGTCATATTTGGTGTTAATTTCAACAAATTGGGAAATCCTTGATAAATCTAACATTTCTGGTCAGAATTTTCCGAGTTATTGGGGGGAAACATTAACAAATTCTTCCAGCAAATCTTGGGAAAACGCAAGTCATTTAATCTGAAGTTCCATCTGGTTTATGTCTGATCTAATGTCGGTGGTCATAGCATGCAAACCAAGACTTCCAAGCCTAATCTTCATTTCAATTCTTTTCTTCTGATTTGAGCAGAAGCTATTTATGCAGCTCTGTTTAAATAAATGAGACTATTACTTCTGCGACAAACATTTTGTGGGTTTCACGTGCATTAGACTGTCTTTAAGGACTCAGAGGCAGAGCTGGCACTCAGGGGAGAGCAGGCAGCTGTAGGAATGAGATAGAGCTTCTGAAATCTAATTAAATACAAAATACTTTCCCAGACGTTCTGCACGTGTCTATTAATAAATGCCTTGGAGCTGGTAATTGTAATGTATCCTGATATCAAGAAAACCAAGGTTTTAGTACCAGTATAAAAGACAGAACACTGCAAATGAAAGATATTCTCAGTTTCAGTGATGTACCATGAAATAAGTACTTACTTTTTTTTCAAGCCAGAAATGTTTAGGAACATAGGGTTTGATATTCAAAGGAATTAGCCAGAAAAACAAACGTGTAAAGCCAGTGCTATTTGCTATAAATCACTCCAGCAGTATCCATGGTGGCCCATCAAAAGCGTGTCGGACAATGGTGCACTGACACCTGCGTGCCGTCAGTGCCAACCCTTTCACGCCTTACCGTTAGCGTTCTGAGGGGGTGGGTGGAAACCCCGCTGCTCTTATAACTACTCGCGCTCCTGCTGGGGGTGTGTGGAGGGAACCCCCCCAGTACACTGAAAACTCCCAAACAGCAATAGAACGGAAGTTTTCAGTGTACTGGAGGCGGTTCCCCTCCCCCCAAAGGAGCCTGAGCACATTCATGTAGTGAGGGGGTTCCTCCCTCAAACTCCACCTCAGAACGCTAACGGTAAGGCATGAAAGGGTCAGAACCGGTGGAGCATGCCAATGTCCTGAGTGCTTTCGTTGGTGTACCAATATCCATATATCCCAGTGGTCTCCAATCTTTTCATGTAAAGAGCCACACTGTGAATTGGAAAAAGCTCCTAAGGACCAGCAAACAGTTTCAAACTTACAAATACAACTAATTTTGTAAACCACCTTGACCTGCTTGTTCAGACTGGATATTAAACATTAAAAATTAATACTACTATTGATTCTACAGTACTTCAAGGATCTATTTTAAAAACTCACTTTATTGAATCGAGTGAAACCCATGTAGTCATCTTTTGACTTTCGTACTGTTGTATAGGCGATGGTCTTGTCGAGGCTCGACTACTGCAATGCCCTGTCTAGCTTGTCTGTTCAGATAAGTGGTCTCAAACTTAAACCCTTTGCAGGGCCACATTTTGGATCTGTAGGTACTTGGAGGGCCGCAGAAAAAATAGCTAATGTCTTATTAAAGAAATGACAATTTTGCATGAGGTAAAACTCTTTATAGTTTATAAATCTTTCCTTTTGGCTAAGTCTTAATAATAATATTGTCATTTATAGCTAAAGAGACATAGGATCAAGAAACTTTTATTTTACTTTTGTGATTATGATAAACATACTGAGGGCCTCAAAATAGTACCTGGCGGGCCGCATGTGGCTCCTGGGCCGCGACTTTGAGACCACTCGTTCTCCCTACCTTGGAGAGGGTGAACAACCTGTCCTTATCTACTAAGTCTATCCCCTTCAGTACCTTGAATGTTTCGATCATGTCCCCTCTCAATCTCCTCTGTTTGAGGGAGAAGAAGCCCAGTTTCTCTAATCTTTCGCTGTACGGCAGCTTTTTTAAAATGCTAGCGGAAATGGAGAAGTCCTGACCTGAACATCTCAATTCCGATATCTATGTTCTGTCTAAAATCCATCATACTGTGCTTTTCATCTGCTGCTATTTGCTAAACAAAGGGTTGGTTTTTTTTTGTGCTATTTGAATTGTAAATGCATAAATTAATAATTTAAAAACCATACTTATTTTCAGACTGGAAAACAGGATTGAATTAACTTTAGTGCTTTGCCCCCAACTACAAAATAAACTGATATAGGTTTTCTGGACATAATTTGGATAATACTCTTAAACTTTTATGCACACAGAGGACTAGATTCTGTAAATGGTGCCCAAATTTGTGCACTAAAAACCAAATGAACGCTAATCTACAAACGATGCTCTGAGCTGGCCACCATTTTAAAGAATGGGTAATGCCAGAATCTGTATCCAACACAGGCACTGTCTTGATGAGTCGCTGGCACCTCTCTGCCCCCATGCCATGCTCGTGCCCTCCCTTCCCCCGCCCCCTACCTCTTTAAAATCTTCACCAGCGTGAGCAACTACTCTTGCCTGTTGCTCGCACCAGCCTGGCTCCCTCTGAAATCGCTTCTAGGTCACGGGGCCAGGAAGTGACATCAGAGGGGAAAGCCAGTGCGAGTAGCAGGTTGGAGAAACTGTGCACCCTGGTGAAGATATAAAAGATAGGGAGGGTGTGAGGGGGTGCAGGGGTGTACCACTGGATGAGGCGCCTCCTACCCTCACTACGCCACTGGGTGCAAGGATTTATACCAACTGAAACTGAGTGTAAGTCGCCATATGTAAATTAGATACGGATTCCCTGAGTTCTATAATATTTCATGCATCTTTTTTTGAATGGCCCTGGCATACCCATGCTGCTCCCAGGGCTAGGCCCCTTTTTAGTTACATGCTACAAGATTTAAGCTTGCATTTTCCTAGAATAGTACTTAGCAATATGCATGCATAAATCCAAATTGTTGCTAATTAATACCACTTACTGATCACTAGCCCTCAATGTACTGGTGTTAATTGGCTTGTTCAATTAAATTACACATGCAACAATTGCACTAATCAAATCTATTGCATTGATCATAAGAACATAAGAATAGCGTTACTGGGTCAGACCAATGGTCCATCAAGCTCAGTAGCCTGTTCTCAAGGAGGCCAATCCAGGTCCCTAGTACCTGGCCAAAACCCAAAGAGAAACAACATTCCAGAACCCCAAAGAGTATCAAGATTCCAGACAATCTCAAAGAATAGCAAGATTCCGAAACCCCCAAAGAGTACATAAGAACATAAGACTTGCCTCTGTCGGGTCAGACCGGAGGTCCATTGTGCCCGGCAGTCCGCTCATGCGGCGGCCCCTCAGGTCCAGGACCTGATAGTGCTCCTACCCTAAAACTCACATACGCTTTTCTCTTTTGTCCTGTAGAGTAACCTTCTATCTATACCCTGCAATCCCCTTCGCTTTCAGGAAGTCATCCAGTCCCTTTTTGAAACCCAGTATTGTACTCTGTCCTATTACCTCCTTTGGAAGCGTGTTCCAGGTGTCCACCACCCTCTGAGTGAAGAAAAACTTCCTTGCATTTGTTTTGAATCTGTCCCCTCTCAGTTTTTCTGAGTGACCTCTTGTTTTTGTTGTCCCTGCTAGTCTGAAGAATCTGTCCCTCTCCACCCTCTCTTTGCCTTTCATGATTTTATATGTCTGTATCATGTCTCCTCTCAGTCTCTGCTTTTCCAGGGTAAAGAACCCCAGTTTATCCCAGGACAAGCAGGCAGCATATTCTCACATGTGGGTGACGTCATCCACGGAGCCCCAGCGCGGACAGCTTTTCAAGCAAACTTGATTGAAGTTTCAAGTTTGCACACTGCACCACGCATGTGTGTGCCTTCCTGATCCACTAGAGGGCGCATACCCTCCTCATGGTCCTCAGTTCTTAGTTTTCCGCGGAGCCAGAAAGCCCTGTCTCTCTTCTCTCCGTTCTTCTAAGTGCCTTTCTAGCACCGCGGCTTCTTTCTTTTGTTAGGGAGTCGCTGTGCGTTTGTTGCTTGATCGTGTATTTCTTTGTTTTCAAAAAAAAAAAAAAAAAAAAAAAAGGACTTTTTATTGTGTTTCTACCAGGCAGGCCCTTCTTGGGCCTCAGCCATGCGGCTAGGCCTCATTTGGCTGCAGCTGTATTTTCTTCTTCCCTGGCCTCTCTCTGGGCTCACCTCGTGTGAGCAGGATGGCCGGGACCCCTTTTCCGTCGTTGGAATCGGACTGAGTAGCTTCGATCCCTGGTAAGTCTTCTTTCTTTCTTTTTGTCTTCTAGCTGCGTTACCTCGGTAATGCCATCGGCTGAGTCTCAGGCATTCCAGGCATCGAGTGCAGTCGTGCCCGCCTCTACGAGACCTTCAAAGCGTGCCTCCTTTCATGGGAATACTCATATCGAGGTTGCCCTTATGGAGTGCACTGCTGCACCTTTATTACCAGTTTCATTGGTACGGTGCCGACTTCTGACCCTCGATGTGCCTCGACGTCGACTGGAGCTTCGTGCCTCGACGTCGATTGGAGCTTCGTGCCTCGACGTCGACTGGAGCTTCGTGCCTCGACGTCGACTGGAGCTTCGTACCTCGACGTCGAATGAGGCTTCGTGCCTCGGCGTCGACTGAGGCGTCCTGCCTCGGCGTCGACTGAGACTTCCTGCCTCGACGTCGACTGAGGCTTCCTGCCTCGACGGAGGCTTCGTGCCTCGACGGAGGCTTCGTGCCTCGACGTCGACAGAGGCTTGGTGCCTCGACGGGGGTTTCGTGCCTCGACGTCGACGGGGGTTTCGTGCCTCGACGTCGACGGGGGTTTCGTGCCTCGGCGTCGACGGGGGTTTCGTGCCTCGGCGTCGACGGAGGCTTGGTGCCTCGACGGAGGCTTGGTGCCTCGACGGAGGCTTGGTGCCTCGACGGAGGCTTGGTGCCTCGACGGAGGCTTGGTGCCTCGACGGAGGCTTGGTGCCTCGACGGAGGCTTGGTGCCTCGACGTCGACGGAGGCTTCGTGCCTCGACGTCGACGGAGGCTTCGTGCCTCGACGGAGGCTTGGTGCCTCGACGGAGGCTTGGTGCCTCGACGGAGGCTTGGTGCCTCGACGGAGGCTTCGTGCCTCGACGGAGGCTTCGTGCCTCGACGGAGGCTTGGTGCCTCGACGGAGGCTTGGTGCCTCGACGGAGGCTTGGTGCCTCGACGGAGGCTTGGTGCCTCGACGGAGGCTTGGTGCCTCGACGGAGGCTTGGTGCCTCGACGGAGGCTTGGTGCCTCGACGGAGGCTTGGTGCCTCGACGGAGGCTTCGTGCCTCGACGGAGGCTTGGTGCCTCGACGGAGGCTTCGTGCCTCGACGGAGGCTTCGTGCCTCGGCGTCGACGGGGGCTTAGTGCCTCGGCGTCGACGGGGGCTTAGTGCCTCGGCGTCGACGGGGGCTTCGTGCCTCGACGTCGACGGAGGTTTCGTACGTCGACGGAGGTTTCGTGCCTCGACGTCGACGGAGGTTTCGTGCCTCGACATCGACTGAGGCTTCGTGCCTCGACGGAGGCTTCGTACCTCGACGTCGACGGAGGTTTCGTGCCCCGACGTCGACTGGGGGCTTGGTGCCTCGACGTCGACTGGGGCTTGGTGCCTCGACTGAGGCTTTGTGCCTCGACGTCGACTGCGGCTTGGTGCCTCACCACCGCCTGAGGCCTTGTGCCTCGACGGAGTATGCGGCTGGGTGCCTCGACGTCGTCTAAGGCTTTGTGCTTTGATTTTCTGCCTCAATGTCGACTGGGGCTGGGGGTCTCGATGTCGACTGAGGCTGTGTGTCTCGGCGGATGCTTTGTACCTTCAACGTCGGCTGCGGCCGTGTGCTCCGCGTCACTTGACGCTGGTGCTTTGACGTCGCCTGAGGCTTGTGCCTCGACGTCGACTGAGGCTGGGGGCCTCATCGTCGGCGGGAGCTCGGTGCCTTGTCGTTGCCGAGGCTTCGTGCCGTTGACGGAAGCTTTGTGACTTGACGTCACTTGGGCCGTTTTACCTCGGCAGCGGCTGAGGTTTTGGGCCTCGGCGTCGACTGCGGGTTTGCGCCTCGGCGTCTCCAGCTCCTGTTCGAGAGGCTTCCCCGCTTTCTCTTCGGTTCATTCCGTGCAGCCGTGACGGAATCTTGTAGTGCGGAGTTTGGTTTCCTGGAGGAGACTCCCTCCCTGCTCCGGCTCTATTGCTCCCGCCATGCGTCATCTCGCTTGGCGCAGAGTGTGGCTGAGGATCCGAACCTCCAGGGTCGTCTCGCCGCTGTTACTTGCGTGAGTTCTGCGCTTCTTGAGGCCTCTCTTGCGGTGGCCACTAACCGCCTCTCAGACCGCGACCGGTCCTTCGCCTATCGGGACGCCTTCAGCTAAATCCCGTCTGCCTGGGTGGTTTGGACGCCTTCTCCGGAGGGGCCCTCTGGATACCTTTCTTGTGTTATCTCGGCCTCATTCGCAGCAACCGAAATAGCTGCAGCAGCGCCGGGTTAGGGTTCAGCCGCCGGCTTCGGCGACTCCTGGCCGTCTTTTTGACTATTCTCGCATAGCCTCTGGGCTGCTTCCCTTCTGGGGATTCCTCCCCTCCCTTCGGGAGGGGTGTCTCCGTGTCTACGCACCGGGAGTATTGCCTCTCTTCTGTCGGTTGGGCATTCCCATCCTCCCATCTGCGTCTGGTCCTGGCCCTTCGTGACCTGCACTAGTTTCTAGTACGGGAGTGGGTCAGACTCTGCCTCCCCAGTCTCGGGAGTCCGTCGGAGCGGACCTGGACCCAGTTTGTCTGCGCTCCTTCTTGTCTCGGCCTCAGGGGGAGGCCCTTGTTTGTTTATGCCGGAAGGTGGCCCCTCTGTCCTCGGTCCGCCTCCGGTCTTTTCTGCCTCTGCCTCGGCAGGCTGCCTGTCGGCGCTTGAGTCAGCTGGTGTCTCAGCGGTCTTCGGCCTCGGCTGAGCTGATGCTGATCCTTTTTGGATCAGGGGTCTCCACGGTGGATGTCCCGCTGTTCGCCTGGTTTCATCTTCGTGTTCCCCGCTGGACCCGAGCATCTCAGTGATGGCAGGATCGGGATCCCGCTTCCCAGCACATTGTGGTGCCTCCCTCCTGGACACGCTTGTTTCGTTGGTGGGCCACCTCTTCGTATCCCCGCATCAGAAGGTTCTGCCGATGGACTCCTCGGCATTGGCTTCGGGGTGCACCTCGACGGCCTTCGGACTCAGGGTCCTTGGTCGGGTGCAGACTGTCGCAGCCGCATCAATCTGCTGGAGCTCCGGGCCATTTACAATGCCGTGGTGGATTTTCGTTATTGGTTGCAAGATTGCGGGGTCCTGGTGCGTCCCGACATCTCGGTGGCGATGTTTCTATGACCAAGCCAGGGTGTACAGGTTCCCTGTTACTTTGCAGGGAAGCCCTTCGTCATGGGCAGGGGACGTTACACCACTGCTTCTTTCTTCGGGCGGTGTTTTTCCGGGGCGTGCAGCATTGTCTGTTGGACACGTTGAGTCGCCCTTTTCGGCTGCATGAATGGTTGCTCCATTCTCAGACTCTGCGGCATGTGGTTGTTCGGTGGGGAACCCAACAGGTAGTTCTGTTCGCTTCGCCCCTCACTCACTGGTTGCCTCGATATTGCTCGAGGATGTTCTCCTGGGTTCGCATCGAGGTGGATGCTTTCCTTCTCGATGGAATGGGCAGGTTCCTCTATGCGTTCCCTCCCTTTACTCTGATTCTCGGGTCTTTGATACACCTCCTGTCGGTCTGCGCCACCAGGATCTTGATGGCTCCTCTGTGGCCCTGGCGGCCATGGTTCTCCCTGCTCCTCTAGCGTGTCAGGGAGACTCAGCTTCTACCTATGTTCCTGTCTCTGCTGTCTCAGTGTTGCGGTTTCTGTTGCATTCCAATTTGCAGTCTCTACACTTATCAGCTTGATTCCTCGCAACGTGCCTCCCTCCTTCTGTTTCTCTCAGTCGGTGGGGGTGTTCTCGAGGCCTCTCGAAAGATCTCCACTCGGCAATGCTTTTCCCAGATATGGTCCTGATTTGCTGAGTGGTGTGCTGAGCACCGCATGGATTCGCTCTCTGCCTCCTTGCCTTCGGTGCTGGATTTTCTGTTGCACTTGTCTCGGTCTGGTCTCAAATCTACATCTATTCGAGTCCACCTCTGTGCTTTTGCTGCCTTTCATCGGCCGCTGAATGGGACGCTGCTCTCCGTCCACCCGACGGTTTCCCGTTTTATGAGGGATCTCTTCATTGTACATCCTCCGCTCAAAGCCCCTCCGGTGGTTTGGGATCTTTGTGTGTTCCTGGCTCAATTGGTGATACCTCCATTTGATTCCATTGATGAAGCTCTTTTGAATTACTTCACCTGGCAGGTGGTATTCCTGGTTGCTCTCACGTCTGCTCGCAGAGTCAGTGAGCTGCTAGCTCGGGTTGCGGACCCGTCTTTTCCTGTATTTCATCATGACACGGTGGTCCTGCGTACTCAACCCCAGTTCTTGTCCAGGGTGGTTTCGGACTTTCCTTTTGATCTTTCCATTGTTCTTCCGGTCTTTTTTCCGAAGCCCCACTCGCCTCCTAGCGAGGTGGCGCTTCACACAATTGACTGTAAGAGGGCGTTGGCTTTTTTTCTTCAACGCACTCAGTCTCCTTGAACGGTTCCTCTATTCTTTTTGTCCTTCGACCCTAATTGGTTGGGACGCCCAGCTTCCAAGCGCACCTTGTCCAACTGGTTGGCTGCTTGTTTTTCCTTTTGCTACGCTCAGGCTGGTCTCGCGCTGCAATGTCGAGTCACGGGACATGAAGTCCGAGCGATGGCTTCTGTAGCTTTCCTCAGGTCGACCCTATCGAGGAGATTTGCAAGGCTGCCACTTGGTCTTCTGTTCATACTTTCACCTCCCACTACTGCCTGGATACTCTGTCCAGGAGCGACGGCCGGTTTGGCCAGTCGGTTTTGCGTAATCTGTTTTCTTGTATTGCCAACTTCCCTCCGTCCCTTTTTGGTTAGCTTGGAGGTCACCCACATGTGAGAATATGCTGCCTGCTTGTCCTGGGATAAAGCACAGTTACTTACCGTAACAGGTGTTATCCAGGGACAGCAGGCAGATATTCTCACAACCCGCCCGCCTCCCCGAGGTTGGCTTCTTTGCTAGCTATCTGAACTGAGGACCATGAGGAGGGTATGCGCCCTCTAGTGGATCAGGAAGGCACACACATGCGTGGTGCAGTGTGCAAACTTGAAACTTCAATCAAGTTTGCTTGAAAAGCTGTCCGCGCTGGGGCTCCGTGGATGACGTCACCCACATGTGAGAATATCTGCCTGCTGTCCCTGGATAACACCTGTTACGGTAAGTAACTGTGCTTTGTCTAACCTTTCGGCATATGAAAGGTTCTCCATTCCTTTTATCATCCTAGTTGCTCTCCTCTGGACCCTCTCAAGTATCGCCATGTCTTTCTTAAGGTACGGTGACCAGTATTGGACACAGTATTCCAGATGTGGTCGCACCATTGCTCGATACAATGGCAGGATGACCTCCTTCGTTCTGGTAGTGATACCTTTTTTGATAATGCCCAGCATTCTGTTAGCTTTCTTTGAGGCCGCTGCACATTGCACCGCTGGCTTCATTGTTGTATTCACCAATACCCCCAGGTCTTTTTCTAGGGTGCCTTTCCCCATCACCCTTCCTCCCATCGTATAGCTGTACATGGGGTTCCCTTTCCCGATGTGCAAGATCTTGCATTTCTCCACATTGAAGCTCATCTGCCATCTTTTTGCCCACTCACACAGTTTGTTCAGGTCGCTCTGCAGCTCTTTGCATTCCTCAACAGTTTTGACCCTGTTGGAGAGTTTTGTATCGTCCACGAACTTGATAACTTCGCACTTCGTGCCCGTTTCCAGATCGTTATATTGAACAGCAGCAGTCCCAGCACTGACCCCTGCGGGACACCACTCGTGACCTCTTTCCAGTCAGAGTAGTGTCCTTTTACTACTACCCTCTGCTTCCTATCCGCCAGCCAATTTTGGATCCATCTGTGGACTTCCCCTTCCACCCCGTGGTTCCACAGTTTCTTCAGCAGGCGCTCGTGGGGTACCTTGTCAAAGGCTTTTTGGAAATCCAGATAAACTATGTCAATGGGGTTACCTTGGTCCAAATGTTTGCTTATCCCCTCAAAGAAATGTAGTAGATTCGTTTGGCACGATCGTCCTTTATAGAAACGGTGCTGGCTTGTTCTCATCAGTTTATTTTTTTCTATATGCTCATTGATACGTTCCCTGATCAGTGATTCGACCATCTTCTCCGGAACTGAGGTCAAGCTTACCGGTCTATAGTTCTCCGTGTCGCCTCTCGATCCTTTTTTGAAGATTGGAGTAACATTTGCTATCCTCCAATCTTCCGTGCTACCGATCCAGGACAAGCAGTGGCTTCCCCCATGTCTTTCTCAATAACAGACTATGGACATTTCCTCCAGGAAATTGTCCAAACCTTTCCTAAAATTGATAAACTGCACACGCGTCTGTTGCATTGATCAAATGCAATTAAATTGCACATGCATCCCACATTTGAAGGTGCAATTTTGAGCACCATATGTAAAATGTGAGGGGAAGATTGAATAGTACATTATATTGGGATCTTAAGTTGGGAGTGTGAATAAGGAGGATTTAGGGGTAAATTTTGGGTGGGATTGGGTGGAAAATGACGAAGCACTAATGTTTTGGGTGGGTTTTGTGCGTTTTAACGCATATTCTGTTTTTTAATGATTATATACAGCGCTTTGGGAACCATTGAGAAGCTCACATTTGAACTTTGTTTCCCCTCCAGTTAGAGGATGCAAACTTAAGATAACATCAACACACCTTCTCTCACATCAGGCAGCGTTATGGGGTAAAGATCTAGAACATTTGCTTACACCTACTACTTATGGGGAATTTAGGAAACGCCTAAAAACATATCTGTTCCTGAAGTATTTGGGCAGCTAACCTGTACAATTCTTACTCCAAAATAACTGTTAATCTATACCTATTAATCACTAGCTCTTAACTCTGTTTTCTACTCAAGTTGTACCATCTTTTAATTATTGTAAACCGCATAGAACTTTACGGTCCTGCGGTATATAAACTGTTATTATTATTATTGGTTCCCAAGCTTGTGATCTATAAATGACTATTAAATGAAATAAACTGTACTTATTCCTCCATTACATATGGAATGTCACAGTATGCCATAATAAATAATGCAAAAATACACAAGATATTTATAAACTATATTTATGAAATTTCCTATGTGCTTATGCTGATATGACATTTTGATGTATAACATGAAGTACAATACCCACTGCTTCGGGAAAGACTAACCTGGATTTATGGATACAAGCAGATTTTCTATTAAAAAGCCAAGAGAGCACTATAGCTGGTTCAGATTAATATGCTAACAAATGTTCTCATTTCAATGAAAAATGACCTGGAAAGGGATTTTTCAGAGAAACCATCCAGACTATTACTTAGAAGGCACTGAAGTCCCCCAACTCGGGGCTCAGAATTTTCACGTGAAGATTTTATTACAAATGTCCCTTTTTTTTTTTTTTTACATCTATAAAATTGTAACTTTACTTCCTTTATTTGTAGGTGACACGGTAGCAGAGGGTGAAGGGGTGCACTGCTGTTGGAAGAAGGTGGTTTTTGGTATATTATCCCTGGTCCGAGGACTAAGATACCTTTCTGTGACATGAATCTATCACAGACGTCAAGACTTTGTTCTTTTACAAAACAGTGTGGAGGATGAACATGGACGTCCACTGTTGATGGTGCATTTCATGATCCGGGATATTTTCTACAGTAGTTAGGTATGAGAGAATTTAACTCGGTGGGGAGGTTTAGGATGGTGAAGGAATTTAAACTTGTGCGCTCAAGATTCGTATACCTATGAACAATTCACAAGAGCAACATACGAGTGGGATTTACAGTTTTCAAGATGATGATTGAGATATGCAGCAAAAAAAAGCCTGGGGGTGACTTTAAAAGACTATTGGGTCTTTCTAAAGACGCATGAATGGTCATGTGAAGGAGGAAAGAAGAAAACAGGCTATGCTACTTATTTCAATGTACTATACTTTCTCTTTACAATATTCTGGAGACTTCTGGAAAGTCAAATATATCTAAAAAGACATTTCTAGTGAACCAAGTTTCAACTGTGATTTACTAACCTTTATTTTAAAACTTTAAAGGTAATTGCGTTAAAAAAAACTTGCTGTATTGATTATTTAGTTTATCACATGTATATTTGCCTTGATCTCTCTTGCCAGTTTGGCTTTCTTCTTTTTAAAACTTGAATTCTAAGAGTAGACGTAGCTGATAATGTATATGTAAGTCTTATCCCATCACTAAACTAGGGTCTGACTCCAGGCATGAACACAACTAATGTCTGTATCCAGGAAAAACCACTATAATTGGAATACAACCCATTAGGAGGATATGTAGTCTGCATTTTCACCACTTTGCTTATAGTTTAATGGCTACAATACATTACTGAGGATAAATAATTGCTAATTTACTAGATATTACCTCAAAACGCTTATCAGTTTCAATTAGTTTTAGTGTCTAGTAATTATAATGAGTGTGGCCTATATTTACGCAAGGTTGCACGTAAGTGTCTAAAATTTGCACTTAGGGATTTGTTGACATTAATCTTGACATCTAATATATTTTCAGGCTCTTCCAGTTGTTCATCTAAATATCTTGGATGTCTTGGATGTTTGGACAACCATCTAAACAGGTAGTCCAGATTACACGTGGGTTAACTCTAGACAGGTTTGTCAAACAATTCAATGAACATATTGCAATTCTATAGACAAGAAAATTCCAAATCAGATTTGGCAGATCAGTTGTTGGATTTGCCTGAAAATCCTAAAGTGATGTTTTCTAAATTTTGGTTTAGATTGTCTTTATGTTTGGAGTGAGTGAGCAAGGAAAGGATACCCTACACATTTTATTCGGATTTACTGCCATGAAAATTCTAGTTGAAATCCCAGATTCCCATGGAACTCAAATCAGGTTGAATTCCACCTGATTAAGGTTAGATTGGAAAGTAGTCCAGTGGTGTGATTTCCCTTTAGATGGCCAGATGTAAAATTCAAAATATTGCAATATATGTGTCTAATCTTAAGCAGTGCATTAAAAATTATAGAAAGAGATATTTTGGCTGTAAGTGTTTCTATAACTTTTTAAGGGGTCTTTTACTAAAAGGTGCTAAGGCCTAATGCACATTAAACTTGTGAATAAAGGCATACTGGAAAATATGTTAAAACTTTTTTTTTACTAGTTTGCATGCTAATGTTTTTGGGAGGTGGCATGTCTAGGATTGCCAGATTCTCCGGAAGTAAAATCCGGACTCATGGCCCCGCCCACAGGCCCGCCCCCTCAATCTGTTCACTTGTCGGGAGAGCATCTGCGCATGCGCTGGTGATGTGATGACGTCACACGTATGCACGCATGCATGCATGCATGTGATGCTACTGCATTGCATCCGTGCATGCGCCGATGCCATCCCGATAGTCACTCCTAGCTGGAAGCTTTACAAAACTTGGACAAAGTGCCGGATTTTGAAAAGCCATCCGGACTTGCCCTCTAAAAAGAGGACATGTCTGTGGAAATCCAGACGCCTGGTATCCCTAGGCATGTCATGGGCAGGAAATGGGCATGGAAGTGTTAATTAGCTAGTATATTTGCATTAGCATGTGCTAACTAGATAGAACAGACTTTTTTTTTTTTATTTTTTTTTTTTTGCAGGTTCCACCACATCCTACTGTGGGAATTAGCACAGGACATTCAAAAAATATATTTATTTAAAAAACCTTAATTACTGATGAGATAAATCTGGGCTTAATGCATGTGAAACTCCTGTGTTAAAACATGTTAAGCCCAGATTTTAACATACTTTAGGAAAAAGACCCCTAAGGGCTTTACTACCACTACAGATCTCAAAAGAATTTGTAATGTTTGGTAGCAATGATTTTATAAATATGTATTTTGATATTGTAAGGGGCTCATTTTTGAAACAAAAATGCCTGTAAAATCAGCACAAAATGGTAGACTGACCACTTCTTTTTTTTCTTGCTGTTTTTGAAACTCGTTTTTCAATATGTTTTTCTCCACAGTTCATCATAGTTTGTCTAAAATCTCAAGGGAGCATGTTAGGGGCATGTTTTAGGCAAAACTAGGATGGGCTTATCATTTGGATGTTTTCCTGCAATAATGAGACATTGCAAAAAAACAAAACAAAAAAAAAAACAGAACACGCTACAGGGGTTCATGGAAGGTTTAGATAGGTTCCTAAAGGATAAGGGGATTGAGGGGTACAGATAGAAGTAGAGGTAGGTTATAGGAATAATCAGGGACCACTTCACAGATCGTAGGCCTGATGGCCACCTCGGGAGCGGACCGCTGGGCGCGGTGGACCTCTGGTCTGACCCAGTGGAGGCAACTTCTTAAGTTCTAAAACAACCAACCATACAGAACAAAAAATAGGACCTTTTATAGGATAGACCTGTTTCAATAATGACTGACCAGATGGCCACTGAAGGGATAAAGGCATTACCCTCCTTAATCCTCCAGTGGTCACTGACCTCCTCCCATCCCCGTAAGAGGTGAAAGTGATAATACCAGGCTCTATGACAACTGCAAATGTAATGGCCATTCCTCTGAGGGAAGCAAGTGGTTGGTGCAGTGGACTGTAGAGAAAGGGGACCCAGGATCTTATTCCAATTTAACTGGTAAGACTTGTGGTGGAAAGTGTGAGTGTGCCAAAAAACAAAAAATATCTACTGAAGCCAAATATAAACATAGTAACGTAGGAGGTCTTTTACTAAGGTGCGCATCGGAGTTGTTACAGTTTTGTAAAAAGGGGGCTTATATAGGTGCAGACGCTCATATGTAATCTTCAACAGGTATGCATTTGTGCCTTCTCTGCGTAGATGCCTTGCTATTGAATTACATTCAATAAATATACAACTGAAAATCTAGTAATGGCCGATTAGATTAAACTTGTGCAGCCTTTTGGATGCTCAGTGGAGAATGACACTTGGACAAATTTGTCCCCATCCCCATGAGTTTTGTCGCTGTCCCTGTCCCTGTCTCCTTCCTGTAAACTCCGCCTTAACTGCCCAAGCCTCGAACACTTATGATTTAAAAATGTTTGAGGCTTATGCAGATAAGACAGAGCATACAGGAAGGGGGGCAGAGACGAGAAAAAAAAAAACCTCATGGGGGACGGGACAGGATAATGAGTTCCTGCGGGGTCGGGGGAAAATTTGTCCCCGTGTCATTCTTTAATGCGCAGCTCCCAAATACAAAGGAATATTTGTAAGCAAGAAAGATAAGGATCAGCCTCCTTTTAATACAGTTTGTTGTAGTATTGATATAAAACGGCAGCCAGATACCGGAAGAAATCCCCGGATGTTTATTAACGGCTAAGATGCCAATGATCTGAAATGTCTGGGTCCAATCAACAGTGGCCGGCACTAAAGTACTGCAAAATCACACTTTTATTTTCAATGTCAAAAATTGATCAATACTTTTGATGGTTCACAGTCAAAAAGAAATTCATGAGTCAGAAGGAGAAGGGCTTTACCAGTCCAAAACGTGGATAAGAGAAAATCCAGGTCAATAATTCAACTAGAGCTGGGATATAGGAAACAAATACCTTTACACTTATCAGTAATTCATGTGATCAACAGCAGAGAAATTGTTTGTTTCTTGACATCTTAATAGATTTCCCTTATTGAAGGATATTTATAGCTCAATATCAAATGCTATAAGTGATTGTCAGCTTCGTACTGCTTCTATCATGCTAGCTTCTCTGGTGCTATGAATATTCAGAATTATCATAGAATCATTTGCCTCTAAACTGCATCCAAGCTGGGAGGGGCATGGACAAAATTAGGTTTCTTAACTACTGCAATCGCATTCCCAATGCTCGGCACCTTGTTCACCATGGCACCTTGTTCCGCATTGTTTAGAACAATCACTACACTCTTGCAGCGTCAGAGAGAGAACCATCGGCTCAGTTGTGATGATGCGACGTGTATACTGTATGTATTCGTATTGCAAGACTGCTCGTTTAGAAGAGTCACTACACTCTTGCAGCATCGGAGAGAACCATTGGCTCAGTTGTGATGATGCGACGCGTGTATACTGTATGTACTCGTATTGCAAGACTCTGCTCATTTAGAAGTCACTACACTCTTGCAGCGTCAGAGAACCATCGGCTTAGTTGAGAGTCTGACGATGCAACGCATGTATACTGTATGTACTCATATTGCAAGACTTTGCTCGTTTAGAAGTCACTACACTCGCAGCGTCAGATAGAGAAGAGCCATCGGCTCAGTTGTGGTGATGAGATGCGTGTATACTGTATATACTCGTATTGCAAGACATTGCTTATATATCAAGCTAAAATTTAATCAAATGTTTTGCTTGTCTTGCAAAACACTTGCAAACCAAGTTACTTGCAATCCAAGGTTTTACTGTACTGATCAACTCATTGATGAGATAATAAAGGAGGATTGGTTCTGCTCACTAGTGGGTTTGTATATTTTGACTTATTTATTTGACCACTAGGTCAGACACTCTTTATCGATTTATTGCTGTTTGCACTAGTATCAATATAATTCATTTCAGATCATCAAAATAGTCCTGGTTTTCATATATTAAAAGTTGACATTCTATGTATTCCTCAAAGTACTAATGGCCCCACCTGATAGCATGAAGTGCACATCTGACCTCTTGACTTCAAAAGCTAAGATGACAGATGTGCTGTCAAAATACACTTCTATCAGCTTCATCATGTAAATAACCCCAGATGTTATTCAGTAGATATCTAAAGGGAAACAAACATTTTAACTTACAGAGTAACCTTGTCAACAGGAACTTTTTACAAAAGACCTGCCTTAATAATTTATGACTTGAAACTGGATCATGCAGAGAAGGTTACTTAACATTGATTTTTTTTTTTTTGGCCGCGAAAGACGATGAAGGCAATCTCATTATTCCCATGACACAGTGCGCTGTTCTAATGCTTGCTGATATCAATATTCACAAGCTATTTACATGTAGGGGGAAAAAAGTCCTTAATTGTAATCTTTTTTGAGGGTTTGGAATCAAAGCTTTTAAACTCTTCACAGAAATCTCTAAAAACCTCCGCTTGATATAGCAGCTTCCATGTTCTAGAAATGTTAAAGTTGTCTCAAGTGTTGTAATCTTTATTGAGTAGAACAGAAATGTCTAAAGACAGCTAAATGTTGTTCTTAACATCTTGTAATTGTTGTAATTCTTCTTGATTATTATAATAGTGTCTGTTTGATATGTACCAAGAAAGAGTTGGCTAGGCTTAGATGGATTCAAAATATGGGGGTCAAATTAATTTATGGTCTAAAGTAATATGGTCATGTGACTCCTTTCTACTGTGAGTTGCATTGGCTTCCAGTGAAGGCGCGTGTTTTGTTTAAAAAAGGAGTTGTCTTTGTTACAAAGTTGCGTATGGTATTGCCCCAAACTATATGACCGATGCATTCCATAAACATAGGAGAGAATCGCATGCATTGTTTAATTTTCCATCTGCTCAAGGTTGTGAGAGCAAGAAATCCTTGGAACATACACTAGCATTTCAGGCTGCTTTTATATGACAGGGAATTCTCAGTTGAAAAGTTTCATAGTTTAAGTTTTGATTAAATGCTTATCCAAAAGTACAAAGCGTCGTACAAAGTATTTAAAAATAACTGGGAGATGAACATTTTTAAATTATTGGACATATACAACTAAATAGCTGGGAGACAAACTCAACTTTTTTCAAAATATTTAGCGAACTAATTTAAATCATCCTTGGGTTATGTTATTTTAAATCTTTTGTTCACCGCATTGAACTTACGGTTATACGGTTTATAAGTACGATGTTATGTTATGTGTGTTTAGTATTAACCCCTGGTAGCTTGGAATATTGCTGATACTTGGGTTTTGGCCAGGTACTAGTGACCTGGATTGGCCACCCTGAGAACAGCCTACTGGGCTTGATGGACCATTGGTCTGACCCAGTAAGGCTGCTATTATGTTCTTACTCTATAAATGGTGCACAAATTTCCATTCGCAAAATCTGGTCGCACAGGCTGAAAAGACGGTATAAAGCTAGAAGGATGCTTGGGTGAATAGAGAGGAATGGCCAGTAGGAAAAAGGAGGTATTGATGCCCCTGTATAAGACTCTGGTGAGACCTCATTCAAAATATTGTATACAGTTCTGGAGGCCGCACCTTCAAAAAGATATAAAAAGGATGGAGTTGGTCCAGAAGAAGGCTACTAAAATGGTTGGTGGAGGTCGTCATAAGACGTATGAGGATAGACTTAAAGATCTCAATCTGTATACTTTGGAGGAAAAGCAGGAGAGGGGAGATGTGATAGAGATTAAATACCTATGTGGTGTCAATACACATGTGGCAAGTCTCTTTCAATTGAAAGGAAACTCTAGAATGAGGTTGCATAGGAAGAAAGTAAAAGCAGATAGATTTGGATATAACCTCAGAAAAAACTTTCTCACAGAAAGGCTTGGAATGGCCTCCCTGTGGAGGTGGTGAGATAAGCACATTGGATCTCTAAGGGAAAAGACGGGATAGTAGATGGCATGGATAGGCAGATTAGATAAGCCAGACATGGACAACTCTGGTCCTCGGGGGCCAGAATCCGATCGGGTTTTCAGGATTTCCCCAATGAATATACATGAGATCAATTTGTATGCACTGATTTCATTGGGAGAAATTGGATTCCGGCCCTCGAGGACCAGAGTTGCCCATGTCTGAGATAATCTATAAGGTCTTTATCTGATTTCATGTTTCTCTGTTCAATAAACCTACCAATCCTGTAACGACTATCGCAAAACCACTTTTACTGGTTTTGTGATCGTTCCCTGACCCACTAAATTGCTGCCTGATCAATCTCCGACCCGATCCGATGCACCCATGCAAATGAGTCAAACCCCATGCAAAATAGCCAAGCCACTGATTCACTAACAATTGCTTGGCTATTTTGCATCGGGTATTACTATTGTCAAACCCGAATGCTGCAGACCCTATCAGTAACTGTTACCGACAGGTCTGCCTGGGGGTTTAAAAAAAAAAATAAAATTTTAATGGCACTAATATTTTGCGTGTATTACACATTTGACTTGTGGCTCCTTCTTTTGAGTATTGTGAATAATCTTTTCTAAAGACCATATCAAGTCTTATGTGTTTACTGAATAACTCCTGAGCATGACATGTATTTCAAGATTCCCTTTTATGAGAGAAAAAAAAACCCAAAACATTGATCTGCAGGTATTCCACTATTTGTCCTCCAGAGAGCAAAAATATTTTGGATGAACCTAGATTACAGCAGTTGGGACAAAGAAAAGCTTCAAGATTAAGCTCCCATTGATCAACTGACTTAACATTTTCAATAAGAATTGACGTAAGAAGCATTGCTTTATTTCATAATTGCAGCTCAGTTCCCTGAATTAAATGAGTCGTAATTATGCAGAATGAGTGGATATAATTTGATTTTTCTGCATTATTTTGCTTCTCTAATTAACTTGTTGGCATGAGAGCTGCTATGTGATGATACCCTAGAATTTGAAAATTAGGAATCTAAGATAAGTAGCGAGACTTTTCCATTAGAATATGAACAATAATAAAAGATTGCAATATTTCCCGAGTGTGAAAGAAGATTAAGGGCTCCTTTTACTAAGTTGTGGTAGAAAGTGGCCTTGGCACACCCTTACACAGTTCTTTCCTGTGTGCTGCAGCCAAAAAAATAGGGGATTTCCTATTTTCTGAATTAGTGCCCATGTGCTAATGTCATTAGTGTAGAGCCATTGCTAAAAATTAGTGTGAGCCCTGACATTTACTAAACCTCTCCCCTTACTGACACTTACTTAACCCCCTATTACTAAGCTGTGGTAGAGGTTTCTACCAGGCCCAGAGTGCTACATGCTCCGATTCTGCTCCGACGTAGAGTTCTTATGAGCGTTGGAGCAGGGTCGGCGCATTCAGTGTTCTGGGCCACGGTAGAAACCTCTACCGTGGCTTAGTAAAGGGGGGGGGGTATTTTGTGGATGGTGCCCAGGGGTGCCTAACTCTTAGGCCCACTCTTACAAAGTCATGCTAAGTGTTTTAGCGCGGATTTAGCATGTGCTCAATCAACGTGTGCACTAATGCATCCATAGGATAAAATGCACATGTTAGCGTTTAGCGCATGCTAAAAAGCTTGGCGCACCTTTTGTAAAAGAGGGGGTTAGGCACAGTTGTTGATCAACTACTAGACATCATTTATAGAATAGCGCCTAAGTCGACTAAGGCACCGGTAGGCGTATAATGTTAGGTGCCAGTCTATTAGGCCAGGGCTTACCTGGCCTAATTTGCTGGCACCTAGCACAGATGTCTACCAATGCCTAAATCATATCACACCTATTCTCAACTCTAACCATGTCTACTTTATGGGTAGGCGAACATAGGTACCTCGACGGAGTCTGTTATAGGGGAAAACACCCTCCAGGGATTCAAGACAAAGTTGAGACAAGTTCCTGCTAAACTGGAACGTACGCAGGTGAGGCTGGACTCATTTAGAGCACTGGTCTTTGACCTGGGGCCGCCTCTTGAACGGACTGCTGGGCACGATGGACCACCGGTCTGACCCAGCAGCGGCAAGTCTTAAGTTCTTATGACTTAGGCGTCGGTAGGCACCATGCTGAATTCCACGTGCAACTTTAATGAATGCTTTTTTAATTAAAATGCCAATTAAGCTAATTGCAAAACTTTTTGATTTGCGCGCAGAATTTGGCTGGACGCCATTTAGAGAACCAGGCCCTAAGAGCTCGCATGCTAATCAGTTAATGCACAGCAATGTAGAATGCCCGCTCTCTGCCCTAGTAAGTAACAAGCACTGTTGTGTTGTAAGGGGAGTTTAGTATATTCAGTCAATATCAGATGATACTCCCAACATTCCTTAATAGATCTGCTAGATATTTTAAGAAATCCTCAGCAAGCTGTTCTTTCACTGTTCATTCATAAATTACATGAGCCACTGTCGTCAATGGATCCAAAATATATTGATACTTTTTTTTTTTGCTTATAGTGAATTATTCTTAGTGATATTCCATTTATAAATATAACATAACTTATCTTGTTGTTCTCCATAAGGGAACCCCTCTTCCAACATGGCCATGTTTCATTTATATTTCTTCAGGATCTTCACTCTCTGCCCTAGACACACCCCACTCTATGCAATAATAAAATTTATATTTTAGCAAGTGGTTTGGGTGCACACATTGGGCTTTTAGCACAGGAGTCCTCGGTGCATCCTATGGAAAGCCCTTTCAATTGTGGTAAGCATGCGCTAGTGCTTCCTGCAGGCCTCAATTTGGCCACTCTCTGTTGGCGAACCTTCTAAAACAGTGGTCTCAAACTTGCAGCCCGGGAGCCACATGCAGCCCGCCAGGTACTATTTTGAGGCCCTCGGTATTTTTATCATAATCACAAAAGTAAAATAACAGTTTCTTGATCCTATGTCTCTTTAGCTATAAATGACAATATTATCATTAAGACTTAGCCAAAAGGAAAGATTTATAAACTATAAAGAGTTTTACCTCATGCAAAATTGTCATTTCTTTAATAAGATATTAACTTTTTTCTGAGGCCCTCCAAGTACAGTACCTACAAATCCAAAATGTGGCCCTGCAGAGGGTTTGAGTTTGAGACCACTGTTCTAAAACGAAGGCTTCACTTGGCTATCCTTTTTTTTAATAAACTTTATTAATTTTCAAACCTTCAATAGTGCAATACAACAAATGTAACTTATAATTACAGAATAAAAGCACATTCAACTTACACATGTTCATAATCAACCATTTTCCCCCACCCAATAATTATTCAATAAAGCACAAAAAACATATTACCGCAAAAAACCTTATCCCATTCAAAGTACTGATATCTTCCCACCCACCCCAAGTGTAAATATTTAACAGAAATAACCCCTCCCCTCTCCCACTCTTCCCTGGCTATGTACCAAAATAACAAAAATTGACTCACATTCAATAATCAATTATAATGAGGTAACATATGATGTCAATGGGCCCCATATCAATTTAGATATTACCATGCCCCAAATTCTCAGCGTTCATCCTTTCACATCTATAACTAGAGCAAAAACTTGCCAACCAGAACGAAAAATTTAAACGATCACATTTCTTCCAGTTTCGGGTGATCATCTGATTGGCTATCCCAGTCATTATAAGCAAAAGATGTCCTCTATATTGATCTATAGAGGGCTTAACATGTAATATTGTACCACAAATGACAGCCTCATTCACTTGTCTATCCTATCCCCATGGATTAAAAAGTGTCTCCTGTAAGAATGACAAACTCTGTGTTCTGAATGAATAAGAAATACAAAACACCTCCAATATATGAATACAAAGCATTAGGATATAAATGATTTTGTTGGATTTCTAATTAGGTCTGGAATATGGAAGGCTGGAATGAATTTTATTTGATTACGGAGATCATTTGAGGAAACTTTTGTGTTGAATCTGCACTTGCCCATGTCGGCATTAATGTGTAAATTTACCTGTGTCAGTGGTTTCCAAACCTGACAGTCAGGCTTTTAGGATATTCACAGTAAATATTCATGAGACAGATTTGAATGTCCTGCCTCCATTGCATGAAATTTCTCTCATGCATAGTCATCTTAGATATGCTCGAAACCTAACTGACTGGGGCCCCCCTGAACTGGTTAGAGAACAACTGTCTTATAGGACTACGTAGTGGTATCCTAAAAGCTACTATTGACGTGTGTTTGAAAATCGGCTACTTAGACATCTTGGCCACTGTTGAAAATGTCTAAATGCAGACCATTTGGACATGGGCAGGGCCAGCATAGCAATGGACTGGCCACATAGATATCCCAACAGAGCGATGGAATATCTTAGAGGGGACTGCTGTGAACTTCACATAAAAGGTGCCAGATGTATATCTCACCATAACCCCCTTATAATTTATGGTGAGCCCCCCTTACTATACCTACCTATGTACCACCCCAATAGCACTTATAGCTGCAGATGCCACCTATATGGCAGTACAGTAGGGTTTAGGTGGGCTCACACTTTCTACCATAAGAGTGGCTTATGAGCTTGGGTCCTCCTCTCTATGGTTCACTAGCCCACCCACTGGGCTACTTAAGCCACCTGTGTAGGCCTCCCCATACCAGATGCTGCTTTAGAGACAGGTATGTACCTTTTTGTTCTCATTTTTGTGTGGTAGAATGGGGTCAGTGAGCACTGGGGGAGTGCGGGGTGTCTTATCTTGATGCATGCGGTGGTTATTTGGTCCAGTTTGGGCACCTTTGTGGCACTTAAGACGCTTCCAAATGTCTAAGCTCCATCCAGGATGTTTTGCAAAACGTTTGATTATCATTGCAAGACGTTCAAGTCTAACCCGCCCTTAGGCACCCCAAAGCCCACCTATAACATGCCTCCACCATGCCCATCTCGTGCTCTGGATGCACAGAGGCCGGGACACCTCTCTAGACATCCTGAAAGATGGTTTTGATTAACGGCACTTGGATGTCCTGGCGATTAGGATGCCCAAGTGCCGATTTAGGATGCTTTTGGGCTATCTATGTTTTATTGATTGAGCCCGTTAATGTGCAGGTTCTAGGCTAAGGACATTTACACATGCAACTTAAATTAATAATTGGCTGTTAATTGGAGCACTCAATTACTGGCTTAAATTGATGCAAATTGGTACTAATTTGCACCAATTAGCATTTATGCATGCAACGCCCACATTCGAGTCAGCCATTTTTGCATATACACATGTAAGCACCTTATGAAATTACCATCTCTCCCCCAAATTGTACACTATTTTTTGTGCATGAAAAGCAACATTAGCAAACTGTTAAGATACTTTCCCAGTCTGAAGTGATATAAATAGGCACCGGGCACTTTTGTTTTCCTCTGTTTAATTAGACTTAGTGATGTAAATGTCCTGTTTATTCAGCGAAGCCTACTAATACTACATGTATGGACTTATTAAGAATCTTGACATTTCTTATAACTGTTAGTGATGACTGTTCACAAACAGCGAGTTTGGTACATCATTACCGGCTAAGAAATGCATTATCCCTGGCCCATATTACAGCATGGTATGAGCTATGAGATGGTTTAAAGTCCCATTGTGTGAATCTGAGCTGTAAATGAAAATGCACACTCGCATTAAGTTGAGAAAACGTGAAGGGGGGTGATTGTGCCTTACGTTGAATGCTCGATGCATTAGCACACGACTTATTTACTGTTGCGTTAACAAAGAGTTTGTGTTTAACAATGGCACAGAATGTGCCTTGCTTATTATATAGGCTCTTTCACAACAAAATGGGTATTCTGAATTGCTAAAAGCTAAACAATTGGCAACATAGAGTCTCCAATTAGCAAATATTTATCTGTGCAAATATTCCTATCTGCTGCTTTGATTCTTGAGCTAGAAAGGTAAGGGAAGCATTTTCTTTTAATGGAAGTGTTTTAGTGATTCTATCCAGTGCTTCATTTTCTAAATCTAAATGACCTCTTTGCAGACCTGAAAGGATCTCAGGTCCCCCATCCTACCTTAAGGATGCCCAATGGTCTAGGGCAGTGATTCCCAACCCTGTCCTGGAGGACCACCAGGCCAGTCGGGTTTTGGGAATAGCCTTAATGAATATGCATGAGAGAGATTTGTATATAATAGAGGTGACAGGCATGCAAATCTGCCCCATGCATATTCATTAGGGGTGGGAGGGGATGTGCACAGATGGATCGAGCACTGGTTGTCGGGAAGACTGCAGAGGGTCGGAGTAAAGGGCCAATATTCTGACTGGAGGGGAGTCACGAGCGGTGTGCCACAGAGATCGGTGCTGGGGCCGTTATTCTTCAACATATTTATCAATGACCTGGAAAAGGAGGCAAAGTGCGAGGTTATAAAATTTGCATACGATACCAAACTGTGCGGCAGAGTTAGCTCCAGGGAGGAGTGTGAGGACCTGCAAAAGGACCTAGACAAGCTGGAAGACTGGGCAAACAAATGGCAAATGCGCTTTAACATGGAAAAATGCAAGGTCATGCATATAGGGAAAAAGAACCCGTTGTTCAACTACAAATTGGGGGGGGGGCATTGTTGGGAGACAGCAGTCTTGAGAGAGACTTGGGTATGCTGGTGGATGCATCACTGAAGCCATCTGCACAGTGCGCAGCAGCCTCAAAGAGCCAACAGGATGCTGGGCATCATAAAGAGGGGCATAACAACCAGGACGCAGGAAGTCATCATGCCATTGTATCGAGCGATGGTGCGTCCACATCTGGAATACTGCGTTCAATATTGGTCGCCGTACCTCAAGAAGGACATGGCAGTACTTGAGAGAGTCCAAAGGAGAGCAACGAAACTGGTAAGAGGGCTGGAACACTGCCCATACGCTGAGAGGTTGGATAGGCTGGGGCTCTTCTCTCTGGAAAAAAGGAGGCTCAGGGGAGATGTGATAGAGACCTTCAAGATCATGAGGGGCATAGAGAGGGTGGACAGGGACAGATTCTTCAGGCTGAAGGGGACAGGTACAAGGGGGCATTCGGAGAAACTGAAGGGAGATAGGTTCAAAACAAATGCAAGGAAGTTTTTTTTCACCCAAAGGGTCATGGACACTTGGAATGCGCTACCGGAGGAAGTGATCAGGCAGAGTACGGTACAAGGATTCAAACAGAGACTGGACGGATTCCTGAGGGATAAAGGGATCGTGGGATACTGAGAAAGCTAACCAGAAAATAAGTATAGAAACCCAACCAGGTCGTGCATGTGCAAGACCGGAGGGTTAGGACTTCGATGGGAAGATAGGACTCAATAGGAAACCAAGGTGGCAAGGGGGCCCCTTCTGGTGATTCAGACAGGTCGTGACCTGATTGGGCCGCTGCGGAAGCAGACTGCAGGGCAGGATGGACCTATGGTCTGACCCGGCGGAGGCACTGCTTATGTTCTTATGGCCCAGAAATATCAAAGAAGAGGCAAATTAATCCAATCATGTATTTTTTAATGGGTATAACTTATGGGCAGCCTGGCTGGACCGTTTGTTCTTTAAGAACATAAGATTTGCCACTGCTGGGTCAGACCAGTGGTCCATCCTACCCGGCAGTCCACTCATGCGGCGTCCCCCAGTGCTCTAAATGAGTCCAGCCTTGCCTGTGTACGTCCCAGTTTAGCAGGAACTTGTCCAGCTTAGTCTTGAAACCCTGGAGAGTGTTTTCCCCTACAGCAGACTCTGGAAGAGGGTTCCAGCTCTCCACCACTCTCTGGATGAAGAAGAACTTCCTTACGTTTGTACGGAATCTATCCCCTTTCAACTTTAGAGAGTGCCCTCTCGTTCTCTCTACCTTGGAGAGGATGAACAACCTGCCTTTATCTACTAAGTCTATTCCCTTCAGTATTTTGAATGTTTTGATCATGTCTCCTCTTTTCAAGGGAGAAGAGGCCCAGTTTCTCCAATCTCTCACTGTACGGCAACTCCTCCAGCCCCTTAACCATTTTAGTCGCTCTTCTCTGGACCCTTTCGAGTAGTACCATGTCCTTCATGTACGGTGACCAGTGCTGGACGCAGTACTCCAGGTGAGGGCGCACCATGGCCTGGTACAGTGGCATGATAACCTTCTCTGATCGGTTCCTGATCCCCTTCTTTATCATTCCTAGCATTCTGTTCGCCCTTTTTGCCACCACAGCACATTGTGCAGACAACTTCATTGATTTGTCGATTAGAACTCCCAAGTCTCTTTCCTGGGAGGTCTCTCCAAGTACCGGCCTGAGCATCCTGTATTCGTGCATGAGATTTTTGTTACCGACATGCATCACTTTGCACTTATCCACGTTGAACCTCATTTGACATGTCGATACCCATTTCTCGAGCTTGATTATGTCACTTTGTAGATCTTCGCAATTTCCCTGTGTCTTCACTACTCTGAATAACTTCGTAATGTCCGCAAATTTAATCGCCTCACTCGTACCAATGTCCAGATCGTTTATAAAGATGTTGAAGAGCACGGGTCCAAGCACCGAGCCCTGCGGCACCCCTGCTGGTGACATTCTTCCAGTCCGAGTATTGTCCATTTACCCCCACTCTGTTTCCTATGCTCCAGCCAGTTTTTAATCCACGTGAGTATTTTATCCTTGATTCCGTAGCTTGCAATTTTACTCCCTTAAAGAAGTGCAGCAAGTTCGTCAGGCAAGATCTGCCTTTGCTGAAACCGTACTCATTATATGATGTAATGACCATGGGAAGAAAGTTTATGACTGCTATATGAAGATAATCCTCTTGTGTGCAACTATAAGAAAAATAATGGCATATGGATTCAGCAAAACCTTTTTAAAGATGCTTTTAATTTTTAAATTATGTTTAAATTTTATATTACCCTCCAGGTTTCTACTTTTCCCTCCCTAATGTTCTTTTCATCTATGGTTCTCTTCTGTATTTTAAAGCATTGAATTGTAGTTCTATCCCTCCATTCCTTGTGTATCAATTAGTCTAAGTCTGTCGGTCTAACCCATCATTTTTAAATTTTAAATGGTTTGTCTAAATATGTTTATATTTTTTATTTGTAATTTGCTTAGTAAATCTGAAGAAGCGATTCATCAGATTAAAATAAAATTTGAAACTTTAGTGACATGCGTTCGAAGTGACCACCATCGAGACTTCCATCCGCTTGAAGAAAAGATGTCCGTCTCCTAAGAGAAACTCCTGCTAAAAGAGCCATATTCTCAAAATGGTGTTGAAAGTCTTTTCCAGTTTTGGAGTTAAAGTATATAATAAAAATTATAACTATAAAATCTGCATATTAAGGCTCAACAAACATTCTTCGGTTTTGTAGACACATACTTTTATTCCCTCCAGAGCTAATGAGCAGTGATTATGGCGAAAGAAATTATGGGTAACTGCACATTGCATAAGAAGAGGATGTTGTAGGCAATTAATTTCTGATCAGATGTGAATTACAACTAAAATGCCGATGGTACAGCTGTTAGCATAGTCATCCTCATCAATGTTGCGAGGGTTTTTTGTGAGCGTAGACTTGGAAAAATCCTTTTAGAATAAGATCATATCGAACCACAAAACAGTGATTCAAGTTACCACCTCATTTACAGGTAGTATAGGCTCTGTTTTTCAGAACGTGCTAATCACATGCTTTTTTTTTTTTTTTTTTTTTTAGCAAAGAGTGTTATCGTGGGTGGGCAGAATAGAGGGAATCAAAAACATAAGCAGAAAAAGTGCAAGGGGAAGTGTAATTGGCCACAGGTGAGACAGAAGTCAATAAAGCATTAACATTTTTATATATTGGTTTATTTAAACTCGATATTTTATGAAGTACCTTTAGAATTATATAAAAAAAAAATTTAGAATTGATTTTTGTCTGTCTTTATCAGTAAAATTTTATAATGCACCATACCTATTGTGGTTTTTTGAAAACAATAATGAAAGGGGAAGTTAGTGAGCTGTGTTAGGTCAATAAGCAACTGTTTACGTCAACTTCTTGCACGAGATCAGAGTTCTTCAACCACCTGTGTGTAGGGCCGGCACGGTGTTCTTCTTCCTCACTACTGCTGCAGCACATGTGGGTAGCGGCCCCCCACGTGCGTCCCTCACCTAACCCGGAACTCTTCCCTCGCAAGGCTTCCGGATGAGGCGTGGGACCTGCGAGGAGCCGCTGGGCGCGCTGCGGCTTTATGCAACTGCGTCGGTAAGGAGCCAGGCCCGAAGGTAACGCCGGGGGCGGCATAGAACGGCCAGGCCCGAAGGTGAGGTGCAGCACGGAGGGGGGGGGGAGACAGCAAAGGTAGGGGGAATTATTTGATTTTTGAATTTAGTGATTGAATTGTGTCAGTGTTGAGAATTTACATCTGCTGTCTGTGTTTTGCACTGTTCAGGATGAAATGCATTTATTTTTCTCTGGGGTTGTTCTGCATGCAGAGCCTTGAATCTTAGGGTTTGTTTGTAAATATTAGTATTTTTCGTTTTTGGTCCCATATTTGCATGGGGTTATCTGTTTTCTGATAGGAATGAATGTTAAAAAGCATACAGTGTGCTTTGTGTATTTTAATTTTGTGGTTAACCATTATGTGTTGTTAATATGATTATATTGTGTATGTGTGTGTGTATATATTACACACACAAAATAACTGCTCAGTTAAAAAATAAAAAAGCCCTCCCTCCCGAAGTGCCTCTTCCCTCCCTAAACCCTTAAAAATGCCCCCGCCACGCCGATGTCCCACAAAAGGCAGGAGGGATGCCAACTCCCTCCTGCCACACAAATGACTGCAACTGCCCCGACCAGCCCACCGCACCCCGACCGGACTGGCCCACCCCTGGTCGGGCCTGGCCTGACCCAGCCAGACACCTCCCCTATACCTAAAAGTTGGGAGCAGGAGGGGTGCTCAGTCCCTCCTGCTCCTTAGGCCTCCCTCCAGTGCTGTCTTCTGGAGCAGGAGATGGGAAGGGGTGCAAGCGTGCGGTAGTGGGGGGGACGGGGAAGGAGCAAGGGGTGGAGAGGAGGACGGGAGTTTCGACCCTCGAAATGGAGCCCTGTTGGAAGAGTTTCATTTCTGCTGGCTATTTCCTCATCGTTATGGAGAGCTAAGTACCTCCAATAGACTGTGCAGCTGTTTTTGGTCGCTCCTGCGCCCTCGGATGAGAGGCGGAGACAGTTCATACCATATTTATATATTTTATTGTTTATTCACTTGTCACTATTAGCACACTAGTTTGTGCAGTAGTTATATTTATTACCACTCACGGGTTAGCCCAGGGATGCTTCAAAGATAACACCCCTTTGGGTGTATATTAGTGACAGCTGGTGCATTAGGGGCTTGTCCCCACTGCGAGCTGTGTGACTGAGGGCTTCCCGTTCACCAATTGTTATTTTAGTTGGTTTCTGGTTTGAGCTTTCTCTTCCCCTCACCCCGTTTTTATTTGAGGGTCATGGGAGATTTAACTCCTTTTGCTTTATCCTTACGAATACTGCATCCGGAGGGGATTGCCCCACCCCTTTCCCTTACTACACCACTGTCACGAGGCGAGTCATTTTCAGTAGAAAGGACACTCTGGAATGAGGGGCATAGGATGAGGGTGAAAGGGGAAAGATTCTGAAGTAACCTCAGAATATACTTTTTCATGGAAAGGGTGGTAAATGTTTGGAACGTCCTCTGGGGGTGGGGGGAAACTGGTGGAGACAAAAATTTTATCTGTATTCAAAAAAGCTTGGGACAAGTACTTTGGATTAGAGAATGACACAGGGACAAATTATGTCCCTGTCCCCGCAGGAACTCAATTTCCCCATCCCCTCCCCCCCCCTGAGATTTGTCCCTGTCCCATTCCGGTAAGCTCTGCCTTAACATCTCAAGCCTCGAACACTTATGATTTTAAAATGTTTGAGGCTTGTACAGATGAGAACGGAGCTTGCAGAAATGGGACAGGAAAAGAACTCACGGAGACGGGAAAATGAGTTCCCACGGGGATGGGGAAAAATTTGTCCTCATGTCATTCTCTACTTTTGGATCTCTAAGGAAGAGGGGATAGTAAATAGCATGGTTAGGCAGACTAGATAAGTCATATGGTCTTTATCTGCCTTCAATTTTCTATGTTTCAATACAAATATCGATCCCATTGACGACTGCAGGCTGCATATTTACCCTCTGGTTTTGTGTAGATCTTCAATGGTGTAGCAAAAATGCTACCAGGCACTCAAAGGCAAAGTAGCATGCAATCAATTTTTCTTTCTTTAAATAAGGGACCAGTACGGCTACAAATCCTTTAGTGTTGAAACTGTGACAGATTTCAGCTGCTGTGAGTCCTAAGAAGGCCACAATCGCCTCTCTCGCGTGCCCTATAACTCGTATACTAAACTGAAATTTATTCTTTCTTGACCTGGAGGGTTTTGTTCGGTAACCCGCAGGTCAGGAGCCAGTAAATCTCAGCCCACAAATGCAATAATTTCCCCATTTATGTGGCAGCTAATGGAGCGTGTGAGAGCCGGGCTGCTAACTTTGTAGCAGAGCCCTCGGCAGCCAGGATTTCTCTCTTTCTTGTGCGACTTGATGATTTTAGGTCTTCCCCCCACCATCTCTCTTCCTGTAGATATCAGACTGCTTCAAGCTTCAAATATAAATTCTTCTCTGGCTCAAAGGACGCCGAAGAAAGGTGTTCAATATTTCGTGCTTACTGGACTTTACTATACTCTCAGTACTCAGGGAAAAAGGAATAAAGTCAGTCATTGCTTTGAAGTCATCCTATCTTCATTATCTTTGGTATATTGATAATGGCGGGATGCCAAAATGTTTCTGTTCCTTTTGTTTCAGTGGCTCGAATAGAAATAAAACTAAAACAGGTATTGAGTATTGACAATCATTCTTCAGACTCAATTACAGGTATGTGTGCGTGCGCACTTTTTAATTTAATGTGTGATTGTAGTTACAGACAGCTCTATTATGCTGTGAAAGTCACATTTGGGGGGGGGGGGGAAGTGTTGCAGAAAAAACAATCCAACCAGTACTTTACTGCATTCAGAATAAGCGATACCAAGGCTATGCATGTTGGCCAAATAGACAATTTGATTTCTCTATTACTGTAGCAACGTAAGGAAGAGAACTATTTAATATTATAGTCACTGAATGGATTTAATCTCAGCCAAGGGTGTATCACTCATGTTGGATAGGACAGAGGGAGGCATAGACTGAAAGCAGCAGGTTGCTGGAGAACAGATTTCCAGGTAAAGAGACTATCCATTTACCTTTCTCTGCCACACATGCCATAAAACCCCAGCTCCTTACTGGACCAAGGCGGCTATCGTGGATAGTTTATATAGACCTTTCGGCTCCATCCTTGATCCATGTCTACCAAGCCTCCTGACATCCACAAAGGATCCCTTCACTAAATCAATCCTTTCTCTAATAAATTCCTCCCTTCAAACAGGAATAGTACCACAAAGCTGTAAATCATCCATCATTGGCCAATCTTAAAAATAAAAAACACACCTTGGACTCAAATGATCCCAGTCATTACAGACCAGTCTCCAACCTTCCACTCATCTCCAAGATCCTAGGAAAGACCATAATATCACAATTCCAGACCTTTATCGACAAACGAGACACCGTCTCTTCCTACCAATTTGGCTTCAGGAAATTCCACAGCACAGAAACAGTCCTGGCAGACATTATCGATGACTGCTGGAACATGCTAGACAAAGGAAACAATGTACTATTGGTTCTTCTAGACCAGTGGTCCCAACCCTGTCATGGAGGACCACCCCCCAATCAGATTTTCAGGATAGCCCTAATGAATATGCATGCGGCAGATTTGCATGCCTGTCACCTTTATTATATGCAGATCTCTCTCTTGCATATTCATTAGGGCTTTCCTGAAAACCTGACTGGCATGTGGTCCTCCAGAAGAGGATTGGGAACCACTGTTCTAGACCTCAGTGCTACATTGGACACCATCAATCATCCCTGCCTTTCCTGACTTACAGATATCAGAATCCATAAAATTACACTCCATTGGTTCTCATCATTCCTAAGCCAAAAGACCCAAAGCATTCTGCTAAGATCAATTCTGTCATAAGTGAAAACAGATAAAATATGGAGGTCCACAGGGTGCTCTCCTATCCCTTTTACACTTCAACCTCTATATCAAGACCGGTAATAGATATTGCCTTAAAATATCAGATAAAGATCCACTCCTTTGTGGATGACATACAACTCTACCTGACACTCGAACCAAGACACCCAAATATCCAAACTACACAACTGCGTTACAGAAATAAAGCGCTGGATGATTCAAAACAAGCTCCAATTAAACACCTCAAAAACTGAGCTCCTCTGGATATGGAAAGATAACCCCACACTCGCTCATCCTTCGATCTCCTGGGAATCCACCACCCTAACTGCCCAAGATAAGGTACACAGCCTAGTAGTGGCCCTCAACTCCAATCTCTCACTTTCTAACCACATCTCTCAAGTGGTATCCACCTCATACTACTACCTGGGACAGCTTCGAAAAATCAGAAGATATTTTTAGAACCAGACTTTTCACAGCTACTTTACGCCTTCGTCCTCTCCCGCATGGACTACTAAACAATACTTCTAAATGGTCTCACTTCAAAAAATCCCCATCGATTACAAGTACAAAATGCCATCATCTGCCTCCTAAAAAAAACCCTTCACATACGCAACTCAATTGCCCTAGTGCTGTGCGCAGCTCACTGGTTACCTATCAACAAACGATGTGTATTCAAGGGCCTGGTTCTTGGACCAACCAACCAACTTCTAAATTCTGAGCGCTATTTTGCCACTGTAGCTGAAAAGAAGGTTATCTTATTTCATTAAGTGCCAATTTGCAGAAACGAAATTCTGTGTTTTTGACATTGTTTCAGATCATTGATTGAACCATATCCACGTCATTCTTTTCTTGGTTGGATTGAGAAATTTTCAGCACCCCCCTGGAGTCGGCTTTTCAATCTGAGCTGGCATCAATGGGCACCATTTTCATCACTCGTTTTAGTCATTGTTCAAGCCCTGTAACTAATTAATAGTTGCACGCAAGTCTGTCCAGCAATCTTTCTAAAACCCCACTGTTTTAAAAGTTAGCAATAATACAAAGGTAATAAACCTTTTAATGCATGTTATAAGCACACCACAGTACACACATCTTAACTAGTCTGGCTACGGTCTTTCGTTTCTGTTTTATACTATACAGCATTCACACTATTTGATGGTAAAATATTTACAAAGGGAGACAGTAGGAGCTTGGCTGACATTGTGAATATAGAAAAGGCATATAGAATAACAGTCCCAGCCACATCACACCTGTGGATAGATCAATACCAGGTTTCATTTCTTAATTTTGCTTACATGTATATATATCTGGTGTGTGTAAAGCCCACCTGATACTTTAATGAACTAGCATAGGGAGGATAATTTTCAAAGCCATTTCTGCAGAAATAATAGCACGTTACCTATGCATTCCTGTGCCTTTTGTAAAGAAATATTTCCTTCAATTAGTCTGAGTCCAGTCTATTTCAGTCTTTTCTAGAATAGGGCAAGCTCCCCACCATCCAGGAGGGGAGCGGCGACAAAAGGGCCAAGGCCGTTACCCGGGGAGGGGGAAAGGGTGGAGCAAAATAGGCAGGAGCCAATTAGAGGCAGGGATGTAGGTCCACGGGAGATTGAGGGTGAGGCGACCAAGATCAGGATGGAGGCTTTAATTTGGCCTCTGCAAGGGGAGCGTTGTGGTGTCCTGAGATAAAGTAAAGGGGGGGTGCAACAAGTGCCCACTCTGCTCTAGAAATGACAACTTCCATTTATCTGAGGAAGGAAAGCTTAGATAGATTACTGTCATGGCATCTATCTAGGTTTGCCTCAAGTACGTACTAAGGTGTTACAAACGATACAAAATTCAGCTGCCCGGTTATTGGTTGGAGTATCTCGATAAGAACACATTACAAGATTGCATTGGTTGCCAATATTTGTTTCTTATCCAATTCAAAGTTTTAAAACTTGCCCAACAAGGTGTGTTTGACATTCTGCCAAGTTAGTTGGCAAAATGCCTAACACTATATACTCCGCCAAGGAGGCTGAGGTCACAGGATTGTTGGTTGTCAAATACAACAAAGGGGGAATATTTTACGACATGTACAGACCAAAAATTCATGCTTATCTATAGCTGGACCATTTATGTGGCATGTGTTGTCTAGTACTTTACGGTTCTGTAAAAATCTGATGTAATTTAGAACGTTGCTTAAGATTTTTTTAAAGCTAATATTCTATCTTCAGAATGTCGTCTTCTTCTGCAGGTTATTAGATCTGTTCTGCTTTGTTGTGAAGTAATGGTAGTAGATGAATGGCTGAAATGTAATCTATAGGTTCAGATGGTATAATCTTATGATTTTTCCTGATGTATGTGATTTTTTTTTTTTAAAGATGTTCAAACCTGAATTGTGTATGTGATACTATGAGCCGCCTTGGACAAAGGCGGATTAGAAATGTTTTAAATAAATCTAGATCAGGAGTTCTCAGCCCAGTCCTTAGGACACATCTAACCAGTCAGGATTTGGTGGGGGAGGGGGGGGGCATACATACAAACCTTCTTGTGCTATTTATATATCTGACAGTCTAGAAATGTGTGCTCAGTATACTGCTATGGTGGAACTAGATGACGGATGACTACAACTGCTAACGCCAAATATATTCAAACAATGTACCTTTTTCTCCAAACCGTAAAATAATGATTTAACAGAAGAAATGTAATAGCCTGTAATGTATACTTATAAACAACCCATAAAATTTAATGTTTAGAGTAATGGGACAGACGGAGTATTTGAATATTTAATCAAGTATGGTTCTAGAAATAAATGGGTCATTCTTTATAAAGTTGATGTAAGGATTGAATAATTGGTCCGCCATGCATTTTTAGTGTCAAGTAGAGAGAGGATATACAATGCCTGCTTCTAGGCTTCTTAACAGACGAGAACGTAAAATGAATTAGCCACCTCAGAGTTATCTAAAAAAAGGATGTCAGATTTATGCTTCCCTGTCTATGGGTCTGTATTCAAAAATCAGTCACTTAAGTTATTCTAGTGCTTTCTCGGAGTGATTTGCATAAAATAGTTGTTCATGGCTCTTGATTTTATGGTTACTTCTATATCACCTAAGTTCAGTCCTTGTAGTTAAGTATAAAATATTTAGAACCGACAAGAATATAAAGAAATTATGGATCAAGCATCAGTTGGAGTTAGGGGTTTATAATTTTCTCATATATAGTCACCCTAATATTATTAGTAGTAATTGTAAGGAAGGCAATCTTCAAAGCAGTTTTGGGATGGAAAATAGATTTATATACCTAGATTGCCTAACAACTGTCTAGCTCAGCTCTACTTAAACTGCATGTGTTAGTCCCTACCTCTCGTACTCTAGAACTGAATTGAAGCAAAATATGGAGAAAAATAACATGTATACAAGACATTCTCTTAAAATTAAGGATGCATTCTAAAAGCACCCGCATCCTTTGTAAATATGAAGCTTATATTTAAGATGCATTAAGGCCCGACTCTATAAATGATGCCAAATGTTAGGCAATGACTAACAAAGGAAAAGACTCCAGAAACAATGTACAAAGTGCAGGATCTTTTATTGGAGTAAATGCAATGAGGTGATCCCAATGTTGGTTCTCATATGTGAAGATGCAGGAACTGACATGGTCCGTGTTTCGGAGAAACACTCCTTCAGGGGTCTTAAGGGGAAGGGGAAATATTATCTAATGAAATATGGGAAATGGTGGGGTGCTGGAGTGCATGAAACAAGAAGTGGAGATGTCCAATGAAGACTGGTGAACTCAATCTTTCTTAAAACAATGAAGCCATCGGCACAGTGCGCAGCGGCCGCTAAGAAGGCGAATAGAATGCTAGGTATAATCAAGAAAGGTATTACAACCAGAACGAAAGAAGTTATCCTGCCGTTGTATCAGACGATGGTGCGTCCACATCTGGAGTACTGCGTCCATTATTGGTCGCCGTACCTTAAGAAGGATATGGTGATACTCGAGAGGGTTCAGAAGAGAGCGACGCGTTTGATAAAAGGTATGTAAAAACCTTTCATACACCGAAAGATAGGGGAAACTGGGGCTCTTTTCCTTGAAGAAAAGGAGACTTAGGGGATATGATTGAGACCTATAAGATCATGAAGGACATAGAGAAAGTGGAGAGGGACAGATTCTTCAAACTTTCGAAAACTACAAAAACAAGAGGGCATTCGGAAAAGTTGAAAGGGGACAGATTCAAAACCAATGCTAGGAAGTTCTCCTTTACCCAACATGTGGTGGACACCTGGAATGCGCTTCCAGAGGGCGTGATAGGACAGAGTACAGTATTGGGGTTCAAGAAGGGATTGGACAATTTTCTGAAGGAAAAGGGAGATAGAGGGGTATAGATAAAGGATTGCCACACAGGTCCTGGACCTGTTGGGCCACCGCTTGAGCGGACTGCTGGGCATGATGGACCTCTGGTCTGACCCAGCAGAGGCACTGCTTATGTTCTTATATCCTTTTCTAACAAACTCTAGCACCATAAATGCATTTTCTTATATTCTATTGGAAGTTCATGAGCAGCGACTGTCAGATTTTCCAGGTTTCTAACCTTCTGAAATTCGGATACATGTAATGCATTATGCAGAGAAAAATGCCTATGGGGCCGAGCTGAATATCCCCTTAATCCATATCAATCACCTTTTTATGGTGCTCTGTTCGAAATAAAAGTCATAGTTTAAGAGTCCCTAGATACCCAGCGCAGGAATTTTGCATAAGAGTGGCCCACATAATTAGCAATGAGTAATAAGGTGTTTTGGTCACAATGGGAGTGAAAAGAAAACAGAATAGAGAATGCTTACTAGACAGACAATTTTTTATTTGCATGCAGTACACACCTGGCAGAGCTTCATGCCCAGGCAATAATACTTTTCAGAATGTCTCAGAGCCTCCAAGAAAAATCAAAAGAAAGTGTCCTGTAAAATCCCCTGCCAGAGACCACATGACTAAGCTAAGTGATATGCTTAAAACTATTTCAAAATGTGAACTTTGAAGTCTTATAAATATAGAATATACAAAAGTTAAGAAAAGTACAAACACTATAATATAAAAGATCGATCCAGTGACGAATTGACACGTAAAGCTTGGAGCAATGAGATTGTTTTGAGCTCCAAGTGGTATCGCTGAGGATCGGGGTAAAACTTATAAGCACTCCAGGGCATGAAAGGGGCGACTAAGTTTTGGTCTACCCTTTGAGTTGGTCTATATTGACTGTATACCCTTGGTGAAAAGTAAATTTAGTGCTACTTTAGAATTCTGTAAAATCACTAGTCATTTTGAACCGTCAAAGGGAAGGCGGAAAGAACAGAGTTTTTCTTTTCTTCATAGGCTGGTTGGCAGATAGCCCCCCTCTCGTATTTTTGATTGTATTATCCATTTGGAAAAGCGATTGTCTTAATATTCAAACGGGCTTTTGTCGAGATTGATTCTCTGGGAAAAATTTGTAATATGTTGTGGTTGATTACTATGATTGCATTAGGTGGATATGATAAGTTTGTTTTAGTTTATTTGATAATTGTAGTTTGTTTTCTCTCCTGATGCTGGGACTTTTGTAATCTGCCCTGAGCTCAGGAGGGCTTTGGTAAAATAGAAATCTGCATCTAAATTAAAATTAACCAAATTAAACTAGACTTAATAATTACAGGAAAGGAATGAGGAAAATATGCAAGGAAGCCAACAAAGCATATTGCATGCTGGAGTTTTTCACCGGCTCATAAAACGTAGGCAGTGGAATGGAGGGGCCACTGGTTCTTTGGCTTGAGGATTATTTTGCCCAACGCAGCAACAGCAACTTGAAAGCTAGGGGGAAGGGGCTAGAGCAGTGGTTCCCAAACCCTGTCCTGGAGGACCCCCAGCCAGTCGGGTTTTCAAGATATCCCTAATGAATATGCATGAGAGAGATTTGCATATAATGGAAGCGACAGGTATGCAAATCTCTCTCATGCATATTCATTAGGGATATCTTGAAAACCCGACTGGCTGGGGGTTCCCCAGTACAGGGTTTGGGAACCACTGGGCTAGAGAATGGTTTGCTTGATCCCTCCAACCAGAAAGGTGTTCTGCTCCTTGACTTGATAACCTTTTGGTAGAACAAGGAAAACAAAAGAGGCGACCTATGGTGCTCAGACCTTTTATTCATTCAAGACCCGACACGTACGTGTTATGGCTGAATGGCCTGCCATAGGGGTCTTATTCTCAGACCGAAGCATTTTGTTTGTAATTCTTCTCTTATAGTGAAACAGTGAAAATTGCTTGCGTATGGTTAACTGATAATGGAAAATGGGCAATGATAACAGTGTTAATGCCTATTGATTTATGGAAAATATTTCTTTAATTTTCTCGCCTTTTTTCAGCCTTTCTCCCCCGTGCATTATTATTAGTGGTCTAAAGAAGGATACCTTTTTTTCTTTTATAAGTTATTTTGATTCCAGTCTATGAATATTATATTTCTACTGTATTTCAATAACAAGAGGTTTGTCATTTTATGTCAAACTGATTAAAAAAATAAATGAACCTTATGAAAATTGATCCCATATATTTTTGAGTGATGAGATGCAACTTTAGGTCACTGAGAAGGCCATGCGAGGATAAAGTATACTGTACTAGAGATTCAATTAAGTATGGGAATTTGAATGAAAGTTATTCCTCAATGTATACACATGTTAAAGTAAATGCTGAAAAATGACTCTTCTTAAAAGCCTACAAGGGACTGGGGATGCAAAACAAATTCTATTACTTTGCGAAGAGCAAATTGTCTTTGATAGAACAGATACCAGTAGCTATGATAAGTAACCTAACCTTGATTCTTCCTATCAAAGTGAAAATGCCCGACAAAGCATAATCATAAACATAACAGAAGGGCTTTTAAGTTCCACAGTTGCTTTTAAATTTGCCTGAAGGGAACAATTTCAGTACCGCATGGCTATGTTTGAGGATATCTGGAGTCAAATACGGAATATCACCGAAAGTGCAGAATTTTAGAGTATACCAGCTCCACCATGGAGGTCAAATGGAAACACTGTTGGTCTAAAAATGGATGTACTGACATTACTTTGTGCCAAATTACCGTGTTTCCCCGAAAATAACAGTGTCTTAGATTAATTTTTGGCCTCCCAAAATGCACTAGGTCTTATTTTCGGGGTATGTACATGATCATCTCTCCCTTCTTCTCCTTCACCCAAATTCTTCCACTTTCCTTTCTCTCCCCCACATGTGCAGCATCTTTCCTCCCTCCCATCCCTCATGCAGCAGAACCCTTACCCAGCTTCTATCCTTCCCTCCCTCGTGCAGCAGGATCCTTGCCCAGCTTCCCTTCCCTCACTCCCATCCCTTGTGCAGCAGAACCCATGAGCAAGCACCCACCCCCACTGCGCAGCCAAATCCCCATCCTTCCATCCGAACACCACTAAATGCAAATGAGCCCTACATACCTCCCTAAGCAGCGTCAGGCCAGCAGCACTCTAAACAGGCTGCTTTGGCCTTGTCCACCCATGAATTCACTCTGTCGCGTTAATGATGATGTCATCAGTAATGCAGCATAGTGAATTCATGGGCGGACAAGGCTGGAACAGCTTGTTTAGAGTGCTGCCGGCCCGACGCTGCTTAGGGAGGTATGTCATCATAGTTCAGGTAATAGTGTGATCACCAGCATAGTTTTGGAACAAATGAAAGAGAAGATACAGGGGAGGGGTGTTACTCTTGGACTGTACATTCATAGCAATGCATAGGCTCATCCACCAATGAAAAATTAAATCTCCCTGGTCAACCCAAGCTGGCACTGACACATGAACCTACTCCTGATACAGATTTCATCCCATCCCCAGTACAACCTGAATCCCAGCCGCAACCCTGAACTCCTCCAATCAACTCTGACACCCCCCCCCCTGAACCCCCTTCCCACAACAGTACCAACACACTGATAGAAACAAGCTTTCTCCCTATAGCCAAACCCCACCACCACCCCAGATCCTGCTCCCTGGGACTTACCGGCGGCTACATCGGTTATACAACAGACCACAGGCAGTAGTGATCCTCTACTGCTGCTTGGGTCAGTGCCTTCATTCAAAATGGCACCAATGAGCCCTAGCAGTTGTCTTGAGGTACTACTGTGGTCCAGTGGTACTTCTGCAAAGCAAGAGTCCCGCAATGCTGCTTTATGTACAGAAATCCCTTTAAGAATTGATTTCCATATGCCACAGGTCAGGATCAAATAGTCAAACCAAAGTCTACAGCAAATACATAGAAAACGAATATATATTACTGCTGATTCTAATCTAGAAAATAAAAATATTAGCACACTGTAATTCCTGAGAGAGTGAAGATATTTTAACTGACAGGAAAAGCACATCTTAATAGAAGAGGTAGCAGGTAGTCTACTCAACTCGTATATTTCAATTTCCCGTCTTCCAGCTCCCAAACATTGTACAAAATTTTTCATCAATGCCAGCTTTATAGACATACTAAAATAACTGAAAGATAGGAACATAAAGGAGCAAGAAGCCTAAGACCAGACTTCATATATCTGTGTAGATCAATAAATATAGAGCCAGTCACCAGCAGATGAAAAACCCCAACAGATTCATCTCTCAGGCTTTCCCCGGACTGAATCTTCCTAATATCCCACTGCCTCTTCCCCGGCTCATTATCTAAATATGACTTTGCAGGATTGTAGTCATAAAAGATGCATGGAAGGTGAGGTGGAAGGAACAGAGCTCTGCAGGATACAAGACAGCAGCTACTATTTTTAACGTGTTGAACATCTTCAATCGAGGTAACAAACGCTCTCTCCCTTTTCTATGCTACTCGTATTTGCACATGGAAAAATGCAAAATTCTAGATCCATTACATTGAAGTGTATCTTTGCTTTTCAGCAATCTCTTTTCCGCAGCATGTTTTTATATCGATACATTCACGCACACGCAAACACACACAGCCTGTTGGCCATCGCACTCTTTGCCATCACTGTCTCATCTCTCTTCTCATCCACTGCATTATCAGCAGTCTCTCTTTGTAATACCATACTTCATAAACTCTTGCTTTTCCCGTCCCTCGCTGAAATTCTAAGCCGTTGCCAAGAAAATGGCAAAAATAAAAACGCTAAGGGCTCCTTTTATCAAGCCGCGCTAAGCGGTTTTAACGTACGTAATACCGTGCGCTAAACCCCCGGCCGCGCTAGCCGCTACTGCCTCCTCTTGAGCAGGCGGTAGTTTTTAGCCAGCGCGGGGGGTTAACGTGTGATGAAAAGTCACGCGCGTTAACCCTGCTAGCGTGGCTTGATAAAAGGAGCCCTAAGACATGACACACATGAAGGATGAGAGGAGAAGAGTGTTAGAAGAGACCACCTTTTGCTCTCTCTTTCATATTGATGTGGCCCTGTCCTATCAAATGCTATTACTCAAATCCTCGGCTCTCCCTTCTCCCCTTTCTTCCTCTGATGCTTTTCTATTTGATGTACTTATTTCCTTAGCTTTGAAACTCCTTCTTAATTCTTGGAAAGACCTTTCCAAAATATCCGTTACACAATGGTGGAACCTTGTCTGCCTAACCTATAGATATGAAGCATACTTAGCTAAAAAGGGAGATAGATTTCCACAATTCCTTTCTAAATGGAAATCCCTCAAATTATACCTCCAAGGCTCTGATTCTTAGTTCTCTTTTTATGTTTCATTAGTATTCTTTTTACTTCCTCTTATACTTTTTCTATTACAGATAAAAGTCTACTCATGTGTCTGTTCTTTGTTCATATGTTTGATTCCCATACAGGAAATCAGCTCTGATTGTTATATTGGTTTAATCAACCTGTTGTTATGCATATCTTTCACATGATTTGTACTTGTTATTATACATTTGCTTTGTTATCTGCAAAACTTTCAATAAATACACATTGACTTAAAAAAAGAAGAGACCACCTTAACAGACTGAGTACGCAGCGGATAAGAAGAGGTGAGAATGATAAGAGTGCAAGGGTTGACAGCCTATATATTCTCTCTCTCTCTCTCTGTGTGTGTGTGTATATATATGTATATACATGTATGTGTATATATATGTATATATATATATATATATGTATGTATATGTGTATATATACACACACACATATATACACACAGAGAATATATAGGTGTGTATGTGTATATATATATATATATATATATATATATATGTGTGTGTGTGTGTGTATGTATATATATACATACACATCAATCGATTTGTTAACTAAGAATTTTATAGCACTGCAAATTCAACCATTAACCTTAAGAAGTATATAGCTTTCTACTTCATCCATTATATAAGATTGTATAGATGTCTTTGAATTGTTGACCTCTTCGCTGATTGTCCAGCGCTTCTTGTTGAAAACTGCCTTGAACTTTTCATGGCTTTGGCGGTATAAAAAAATAAAATTATTTATTATTATTATTATCCTACAAATCATTAATTGGGATCTACTATAATTCACCAAACAGCTCCGAAGAAATCTAATCCATAAAATAAAGAAGCTATTATGTTTTCTTTTTAATAATACTTTCAGTGTTCAACCGTAGTAATTAATAATAATAAATTAACCAAGTATGACAAAAATACATCACATATTACATGACATCAGAAACCCCCCCCCTGCATGCACATTCTCAACTATCAATCACGGATTAAATCCGTCCTAATATAATATAGTTCATAATATAACTATTGTCCGATAAATGTGTCTTTCAGTTCATAATCTGAGCACACAGAGGAAATTGTTTATTCTTCTTCTTCCTGGGAAAGAAGATAATTCAACTTCTCCAAAGTCTACTCTACCAGAACTGTTGCTAGATGATAAACAGTCAGCCCACATCTATTGTGATATGTATATATACTGTTTATCCCAGGACAAGCAGGCAGCATATTCTTAACGTATGGGTGACGTCACCGACGGAGCCCCGGTACGGACCTTTTTAACTAGAAAGTTCTAGTTGGCCGCACCGCGCATGCGCGAGTGCCTTCCCGCCCGACGGAGGAGTGCGTGGTCTCCAGTTTCTTCGTTTCCGCGGAGCGAAGAAGACGCATGTGGTATTCAACGGCTGTTGAACACTCCTTTTTTGCCTTCCCGCTCGCGTTATTTTGATTTTTTCTGCTTTTTTCCTTCGGGTTTTTCCTTTCTGTCTAATTTACAAAAAAAAAAAAAAAAACAACTTTATTTTTTCCTTTATTTTTCAACAGGCCCCGGCGGGGCCTGTTGCCATCATACAAGCCTCCGACTTTGATTTCGCTGAGGCCGTATTCCCCTTCATGCCCCCTCAGCCGGGTTTTAAGAAGTGCCAGCGGTGTGCACGCCCGATTTCCCTTTCGGACCCACACAACTGGTGCCTACAGTGCTTGGGTCCGGAACATCGGGCTGACACCTGCACCCGCTGCGCGACTCTTCAAAAACGCACACTTAAAAATAGACAAATTCAGCAGAATCTCCTCTTCGGCACCGGTTCTGCTATGGATCCGACCCCGACGTCGACGGCACCGCCGAAATCGGCACCGTCAACATCGACACCACCTGATCCTTCTGCGGGGTCGATGGCGCCAGGTAAGCCAGCTAAGAAGCCTTCCACTTCCCTTGAGCGCCCTCCAGCCACGGCGGTGACACCGGTCCTTCCGACGTCCCGCAAGTCCCGTAAGCGCTCCGCTCCGATAACGGTGAGTGCCTCTTCATCGGCCTCCTCATCACCGGAGCGTAGAGCGGCACCTATGGTACCGAAGAAAAGTAAAACGGTACCGGTGCCCCCATTGGAGGACCGTATCTCGGCCATCCTCCAAACTAAATTACAGGAGCAACTCGAGCACCAGCTTCAGGAACTGCTCCCAACCCTGCTGGCACCGCTCCTTCCGGTACCGGTCCGGCCCGAGCCTCGCACCACTACGCCAGTGGCCACCCCCTCGGTACCGATGAATACTTCGATGCCGGTCTTATCGGCACAGCCTACATTACAGACCTGCACGGCGGAGGACCCATCCCGAACCCAAGATCGACATCGATCGTCTCGGGACCGGGATCGACACCACTCCTCCCGGGACAGAGATCGGCACCGGTCTTCATCCCCCGGCACCGTATCCATGAGATCTGGCAAGTCCCTTTCTAAAACACGCCATGCTGAGCCGGCCATCAGGGACCCTGACTTATGGGAGCAATCCCCCCTCGGTACCGAGGAGGATGCCTCTTCCACTGATGAGGAACCCTCCATGGCTGAATCCACCTCCAAGCCCGAGCAGTCCTCATTTACAAAATTCCTTCGGGAGATGTCTGGGGCTCTTTCCATCCCACTCGAGTCCGACTCTAAGAAGTCCCAGGCCTTTTTAGAAGCCTTGGACTTCGACCAACCTCCCAAGGAATTTCTCAAACTCCCCGTCCATGATATTCTGCGGGAGACGTTTTATAAAAACTTGGAGAACCCCCTTACTGTTCCAGGTGCCCCTAAGAAACTGGACAGTTTATACAGGGTCATCCCTATCCCGGGATTTGATAAACCCCAGTTGCCACATGAGAGCCTCCTAGTAGAATCCACTCTCAAGAAATCTCATGGTTCCAGTGTCTATGCCTCCACCCCTCCTGGCAGAGAGGGTAAAACAATGGATAAATTTGGAAAGCGCCTATACCAGAATGCCATGCTGGCTAGCAGAGCCAACAATTATTCATTTCATTTTTCTTTTTATATGAAATATCTGGTACAACAACTTTCTGCTCTGCAAAAGTACATCCCTGAACGCAAGGTCCCTTTGTTTCAACAACAAATTTCCACCCTCCTTCAGCTCAGGAAGTTCATGGTACGCTCAATCTATGACTCCTTCGAGCTCTCCTCCCGTGCCTCTGCTCTGGCAATTGCTATGCGACGCCTTGCCTGGCTGAGAGTATCTGACCTGGATGTCAACCACCAAGACCGCCTTGCCAACGCGCCCTGTCTTGGTGATGAACTTTTTGGGGAGTCTCTAGATACCACCACACAAAAACTTTCGGCTCACGAGACCAGATGGGACACCCTCATTAAGCCTAAAAAGAAGACTCCGCCGACACGACCATACAGACCTCAGTCTTCTTACCAACGTCGCTTTTCTGCTAGGCCGCTGAATCCTCCTCAACAGCAATCTCGTCGGCCTCGCCAACAACAGCAACAACACTCTCAGGCTCGCTCGCAATCTCACCAGACAGCTAAGCCTCTCCCTCAAACTAAGCCTCCTCAGCCCTTTTGACTCTTTTCTCCAGGGCATAGCCAGTCTCCAACCCTCGCTGCCTCTGCCTCAACCTATCGGGGGCCGCCTCACCATCTTTCTACGACGCTGGGAGGCCATCACATCAGACCTGTGGGTTCTAAACATCATCCGTCACGGATACTCACTAAGATTTCAGACTCTTCCTCCAGACCATCCTCCCGTAGAGTCTGCTTCTCACTCCTCCCAAACTCCTCTCCTCCTCAGGGAGGTCCAATCCCTCCTCCTTCTCAATGCCATCGAAGAAGTTCCACCAGACCAAAGAGGTCAGGGATTTTACTCCCGCTACTTCTTGGTACCCAAGAAAACAGGAGATCTTCGTCCTATCCTCGACCTCAGGAACCTCAACAAGTGTTTGGTCAAGGAAAAGTTCAGAATGCTCTCACTTGCCACACTTTATCCTCTTCTGTCTCAACACGACTGGCTATGTTCCCTGGACCTCAAGGAGGCCTACACTCACATCCCAATCCATCAGGCTTCACGTCGCTACCTCCGATTCCAGATACTCAATCACCACTATCAGTACAAGGTGCTTCCCTTTGGTCTCGCATCTTCGCCCAGGGTGTTCACCAAGTGCCTGATTGTGGTAGCGGCCTGTCTCAGGTCCCACAACCTTCAAGTGTTCCCCTACTTGGACGATTGGTTGGTGAAAGCAACGACCGCTCCACTTGTGCTGCAATCCACTCACCACACCATCTCTTTCCTCCATCTCTTGGGGTTCGAGATCAATTATCCCAAGTCGCATCTGCTTCCCACGCAGCGCCTTCAGTTCATCGGAGCACTTCTCGATACCAACTCCATGAGAGCGTTCCTTCCTGCCGACCGGCACCGGACACTGCTTCACCTCTGTCGACAGGTGCTCATCCAACCATCCATCCCTGCTCGCCAAATGATGATTCTTCTGGGTCACATGGCCTCGACAGTCCATGTGGTTCCTCTGGCGCGACTCCATTTGAGGATACCGCAATGGACCCTCGCCAACCAATGGTCGCAGACCAGGGATCCTCTTTCTCATCCCATCTCTGTGACATCATCTCTTCAGCACTCTCTTCAATGGTGGTTGAACTCCTCAAATCTTTCCAGGGGCCTCCTTCTTCATCCGCCCCCTCATTCCATGATCATCACCACAGATGCCTCCCCCTATGCATGGGGAGCTCACATAGGGGATCTACGCACCCAGGGACTCTGGACCCCTCAGGAGCGTCAATATCACATCAATTTCCTGGAACTCAGAGCCATGTTTTATGCTCTCAAGGCCTTCCAGCACCTTCTCTATCCTCAGGTTCTTCTCCTGTGCACGGACAACCAAGTCGCCATGTACTACATCAACAAGCAAGGCGGCACCGGATCTCGTCTCCTTTGTCAGGAGGCCCTCCGAATTTGGACCTGGGCCACAGCCCACAATCTTTTTCTCAAAGCAGTCTATATCCAGGGCGAACAGAACTCCCTGGCCGACCAGCTCAGCCGCATCCTTCAACCTCACGAGTGGACCCTGGATCCTCCCACTCTCCACTCCATCTTTGCTCGATGGGGCACTCCACAGGTGGACCTCTTTGCAGCTCCTCACAACCATCAGCTGCCCCAGTTCTGCTCCAGACTCTACTCTCCTCATCGTCTGGCACCGGATGCATTCCTACTCGACTGGACGGATCGGTTCCTCTATGCCTTCCCTCCACTTCCTCTGATGTTGCGGACCCTGTTCAAGCTCCGCAAGGACAGGGCCACCATGATTCTCATCGCCCCTCGGTGGCCCAGACAACATTGGTTCTCCCTCCTGCTTCAGCTCAGTTCCAGGGATCCCATTCCTCTACCTGTGTTTCCTACTCTTCTTACACAGCAACATCAGTCTCTACTACATCCCAATCTGTCTTCGCTCCACCTGACAGCTTGGTTTCTCTCGGGCTGACCTCTCCAGAAAACCTGTCTCAGCCAGTCCGTCGCATTTTGGATGCCTCCAGGAAACCCTCCACACTCCAATGTTACCATCAGAAGTGGACCCGGTTCTCCGCTTGGTGTCTTCTTCATCATCACAATCCCACCTCTCTGGCGGTGGAAACTGTACTGGACTATTTGCTCTCTCTCTCCGACGCTGGCCTCAAGTCGACCTCAATCAGTCCACCTCAGTGCCATCACTGCGTTTCATGAGCCTATCCTTGGAAAACCCCTCACGGCTCATCCTCTGGTTTCCCGGTTCATGAGAGGCCTCTTCAATATCAAACCACCTCTTCAGCCTCCCCCAGTCGTCTGGGACCTCAATGTGGTTTTGTCAGCCCTCATGAAACCTCCTTTTGAGCCTCTGGCTACTACCTCGCTCAAACTTCTCACATGGAAGGTGCTTTTCCTCATTGCCATCACCTCTGCCAGGAGGGTTAGTGAGCTACATGCACTGGTCGCCGATCCACCGTTCACTGTTTTTCACCATGACAAGGTGGTTCTGCGTACCCATCCTAAATTCCTTCCTAAGGTGGTTTCAGCCTTTCACCTCAACCAGTCCATCGTGCTGCCTGTTTTCTTCCCTAAACCCCATTCTCATCCTGGGGAACAGGCTCTTCACACGCTGGATTGTAAGCGTGCCCTGGCGTACTACCTTGACCGTACCAGGGCTCACCGCTCCTCTCCTCAACTTTTTCTGACCTTCGATCCTAATCGTCTGGGTCACCCTGTATCTAAACGAACGCTGTCCAATTGGCTTGCTGCCTGTATTACGTTCTGTTATGCTCGGGCCGGCCTGTCACTGGAAGGACCTGTCACGGCCCACAGGGTCAGAGCTATGGCTGCTTCTGTGGCTTTCCTCCGTTCCACTCCTATTGAGGAAATCTGCAAGGCGGCCACCTGGTCTTCAGTTCACACATTCACTACTCACTACTGTCTGGATGCCTTCTCCAGACGGGATGGACACTTTGGTCAATCTGTGTTACAAAATTTATTTTCCTAATGGCCAACCATCCCTCCTCCCTCTCTGTTAGCTTAGAGGTCACCCATACGTTAAGAATATGCTGCCTGCTTGTCCTGGGATAAAGCACAGTTACTTACCGTAACAGGTGTTATCCAGGGACAGCAGGCAGATATTCTTACGACCCACCCACCTCCCCGGGTTGGCTTCTTAGCTGGCTTATCCTAACTGGAGACCACGCACTCCTCCGTCGGGCGGGAAGGCACTCACGCATGCGCGGTGCGGCCAACTAGAACTTTCTAGTTAAAAAGGTCCGTACCGGGGCTCCGTCGGTGACGTCACCCATACGTTAAGAATATCTGCCTGCTGTCCCTGGATAACACCTGTTACGGTAAGTAACTGTGCTATATCACTAGGTAAGATATCTACTGGATTTTGCAACACACTTTCTATTTAATATGCACTCTAGCAAGTGTTTTTTATCACACCATAGAGAGCGAATGAAATCATAACATGATGGTAAAGGAGCAGTTGGCAGCAATTCCTGTTGTGACAAATCTTCAGTAGGGCATAAAATGATTCAGTGTAGTGTGCAGAACCTCTCAGCAATTCCAGCCCTAAAGCTTTTCCTCCAACAACCCAAAAGTGCTAAAACCAAGAAAGCCGGTCTAAGCATTTCATCTGTGAAGCAGCTTATTGAATTAATAAGACAAGTCAATTAATGCAATACTCTGTTGCTTCAGGATAAAATAGGAATGCAAAAATCTATGATTAACTGTTTACCACAGTAAAAAGACCAAGGTGCATGTAATGAAACATAGAAATATGATGACAGATAAAGGCCAAATGGCCCATCCACAGCATCTACTGTCTCCTCCTCTTCCCTAAGAGATCCCATGTGCCTGTCACATGCTTTCTTGAGTTCAGATATCATCTTAATCTCCACCACCTCCACTGGGAGACTATTCATGCATCTACCTCCCTATCTGTAAAAATGTATTTCCTTGTTTTGGGAAATGGAGGTGAATTGAAGATTATTAAGCCTATATTTTTCCTGCATTGCAGGAAACATATTCTTTTTAATGCCATTAAGGTTGGGCGGCCTGGCTGGACAGCTAATCTCCAAAGCAATGAGCTTAGCCAGACATATCCATCATTCTCAGAACCCTTTAAACTCAGGGTGAGTTCTCAAGCTCCCTCATTTCTTAAGGCATATGCAAATTAGGCTTCTGTCATTCAGCTTTGTACAGAGTAGCTCTCCAGCCCCTCTAAACTGTTCTGAGGCAGTAAGTAAGTTCCTTTTTATATAGTTTCTTCATAATGTGACCAGCGCCTTACCACTGAGTTCTTTTTAATGGTTATGAGCAGGGCAGGATTAACCAATAGGCCAAGTAGGCACGTGCCTAGGGCCTGAAATGGTCAGGGGGGCTCGATGAAGGAGAGCATCAACATTGTTTTTTTCCAAACGGCGATGGGCCCATCCAGTATCTATCGGCAACATGGGCCCCCCTGATCAGCAATGCACCCCCCCTCCATTGACGGAAAGTAAGATAAGCAAGCAACGCAGGTAAGAAAGGCAACGGGAACTGTAATTTTGCAAGCGGTGCTGCCTGCCCAAAGCTTCCCTCTGATGTAGCTTCCTGTTTCTGCCTGGGCGCATGGTGGGGTGGGGCGGGGCGGGGCAGGGGGCCAAGTATACTTGTGTGCTTTAGGGGCCCTCGACGAATTAATCCTGTCCTGGGTATGAGAACTCTGTGGAATAGCTACCACACCCCTGGACAGGATATAACTCAATGTGATATTTCAGTCCTATAATCCATTCTCAGCTATTTATCAAGAGTTCAAAACAAAACCATGAAAATCTTCATTTCAATAAAAAGTAGCTATTTGTCCATGTGTTAACAACTCCAGGTATGACCCTTCTCCTTTGCTTTAGGGACTGCACACCAGGATTTTGAGCCCAGACCATGCATCTGTGTTCTGAACTTGTCAGCATCAGTCTTCTCCGAGCTTGGCCCTTTATCTACTGTCTGCTATCAGGGGAAGTTCTCCATTGAGGGTTTGAACCCAAAAGCCATAAGAACATAAGAAGTTGCCTCCACTGGGTCAGACCAGAGGTCCATCCTGCCCAGCGGTCTGCTCCCGCGGCAGCCCATCAGGTCCGTGACCTGTGAAGTGGTTACTGACCACTTCTATAACCTACCTCAAGTTCTATCTGTACCCCTCTATCCCCTTATCCTCCAGGAACCTATCCAAACCTTCCTTGAACCCCTGTACAGAGTTCTGGCTTATCACCTCCTCTGGAAGCTTGTTCCATGTGTCCACCACCCTCTGGGTAAAAAAGAACTTCCTAGCATTTGTTCTAAACCTTTCCCCTTTCAATTTCTCCGAGTGACCCCTAGTGCTTGTGGCTCCCCACAGTTTGAAGAATCTGTTCTTATTCACTTTCTCTATGCCCTTTAGGATTTTGAAGGTTTCTATCATGTCCCCTCTAAGTCTCCTCTTCTCCAGAGAGAACAGCCCCAGTGTTTTTAACCTGTCAGCATAAGAGAAATTTTCCATACCTTTTATCAGTTTAGTCGCCCTCCTCTGCACTCCCTCGAGTACCGCCATGTCCTTTTTGAGGTACGGCGACCAGTATTGAACACAGTACTTCAGGTGCGGGCGCACCATTGCGCGATACAGCGGCATGATGACTTCCTTCGACCTGGTTGTGATACCCTTTTTGATGATGCCCAGCATTCTGTTTGCTTTCTTTGAGGCTGTCGCACACTGCGCCGATGGTTTCAGTGATGTGTCGACCATCACCCCCAGGTCCCTTTCAAGGTTACTTACCCCTAGAAGTGTTCCCCCCATTTTGTAGCTGAACATCGGGTTCTTTTTCCCTACATGCATGACTTTGCCCTCCTTTAAACTGTCCCACCTGTTGCTTCTGGAGGACAAGAATTCAGATAACTGCTTTGCAGTGTCATACTTCACCCCTTGCTGAAAATTAAAAAGGAATCTGGGACTAGTTTTTTTTCATGATTTATCAGGCTCCTCTGTTACCTGATTTAGATGATTGAAATTCTCTTGTTGAAGGCATTTCCTTGAAAGTTCTGATTAAAATTGCTGCAGTCTTCTCCAGACTTCCCTTTCTCTCTTCTATGTGCTATTTTGAAAGAGCTTCAGTGGTATTTAGCTAAAAGTTTGATTCCCTGATTTGTCCTGATGTGCCTTGTTTTGGGAATTTTCTAGAAAAATAACGCAGTTTTGCCAGTGTTTTGCAAGACGAGCAAAACACTCCCATCAACTTTAACTCTCAAACCAAGCATGTCCCGATAAACAAGCACCTTTCTCCGCTCAACCATCAGCATCGCACTCTTCCCCCCCTGAATGCCCCCCCCCCCCGTGAGAATTGCATTGCACCCCCGTGCTGGAAGCGGCATCCGCCCGCCCTCCCTCCCAAACAAGCTCCTTACCCCATTTGCTGCTTGCCGGTGTGAGTGACAGAAAGAAAGATCCCACCTCAGCTGGGCCTTGAACATCTGTGCATGCTCAAGGCCTTCTGGCTCTCGTTCTCGCTAAGTCTGTGTATGAATCAAAAGACATGGCAGTTTTGTAACATGGATTATGTGATGCCCAATTGATTTTTGGATGTTCTTTTGATTCACACAGACTCGAGAGACCCCTGAAGCAGGCCATTTGGACCAAAACATGTGCATGTCGAGTCGATGTATGTTAAATTGAAGGATTTCGTGGAATATTTAGAGTTCACCAGTCTTTCTTTGGACTTATCCACTCCATCATGTTTGAGTGTTTATCATTTGAATTTGACTCTCCTGTGTTTTCCCACCCAAATTTGGGCACCAAAAAAAATCAGTGCCATGCGCTATTCTATAAATGGAACCCCAAGTGGGCACCATTTATAGAACACCACTTAGGCCCTGATTCAGTGAATGGCACCTAAGTTGTATTTTTCTGAGTTCAAAACTACTGGGGAATGGACCGAAGTGACGGGACATCCTTGAAACAGCCATATAGGCAAAACATGTTGGAAGAAGAAGAGTCCCCAGCCGACATCTTTTAGTCAATAGATAAGTGCATTTAAAGATATTTAATATGGTTAAGAATACTGGATGTGATGACACTCTGTATAAAGACAGAGGATTATATAAATATATCTAGAGCTGATCGATGAAGTATTCTGAGCATCAATATTTATAATTCATTGATACGGTGTGCACTGCATTGTTCTTAATGGTGCAAGAACTGTGTGAGTGGGCAAAAAGATGGCAGATGAGCTTCAGTGTAAGGTCTTGCACATAGGGAAAGGGCTCCCCATGTACAGCTATACGATGGAAGGGAGGGTGCTGGGGAAAGGCAGCCTAGAAAAAGACCTGGGGGTATTGGTGGATACAACTCAAAGAAAGTGAACAGAATGTTGGGCATTATCAAAAAAGGTATCACTACCAGAATGAAGGAAGTTATCCTGCCATTGTATCGAGCAATGGTGCGCCCATATCTGGAATACTGCGTCCAATACTGGTCACTGTACCTTAAGAAAGACATGGCGATACTTGAGAGGGTCCAGAGGAGAGCAACTAGTATGATAAAAGGAATGGAGAACCTTTCATATGCCGAAAGGTTAGACAAACTGGGGCTCTTTACCCTGGAAAAGCGGAGACTGAGAGGAGACATGATACAGACTTATAAAATCATAAAAGGCATAGAGAAGGTGGAGAGGGGCAGATTCTTCAGACTACCGGGGACAACAAAAACAAGAGGTCATTCAGAAAAACTGAGAGGGGACAGATTCAAAACGAATGCAAGGAAGTTCTTCTTCACTCAGAGTGTGGTGGACACCTGGAACGCGCTTCCAAATGAGGTAATAGGACAGAGTACAATACTGTGGTTCAAAAAAGGACTGGATGACTTCCTGGAAGCGAAGGGGATTGCAGGGTACAGATAGAGGGTTACTCTACAGGACATTAAGCAAAAAGCGTATGAGAGTTTTAGGGTATGAGCACTAATCAGGTCATGGACCTGAGGGGCCGCCGCGTGAGCGGACTACCGGGCACGATGGACCTCTGGTCTGACCCGACAGGGGCAATTCTTATGTTCTAAGAACAACAATTGGAAAGCACATCTGAAGGTATAGCTTTAAGGCTAATGATTTAAGTTTTAAAAAAATCACTAACGGCTACACATATTGATTAAAAGTGTTTATATATCAAGTGTAACCAAAGAATAGAGCTGATTTGATGACAGTTTTTTCTTAAAATATGGCATTTTACCACAGAGTAAAGTACTACTGGAGTCACTAACCTGTGATAACATAGTATCAGAGGCCAGTGACACCCACAGTAAAGGAATAATGTGGTCAACTTCTTTTGGCCATCTTTTTGAAAGACCTTTGGTCTAGGCCTACTCCTTTTAACTATTATATTGTTTGGCACCATGGTTTCTAAAAGATGCAATACAATTTTTTAAAACACTATGGGGCTCATAAAAACAAAAGACGTCCAAAAAACCGCCCAAACCATGGTTTGGACATTTTACTCTACAAATCGTCCAAGTAGTGATAATCAAAAGCTGCCCAACAGTACGTCCTGCGCTGCAATACGACAACGTAAGTCATACAAATGGAGGTGTTCCTTGGGTGGCTTTAGGCCGGAAACGTACAAATACGATAACCAAAGTTAAATCAGGTTGCTCTGTGCGTTCTAAGTGGCATTTTCACTTAGACTTCCTTCAGATCCGTCTAAGCTGCTCCTGATTGTAAAGGTAAGGGAAGAGAGTTTAATCTTTAAAGTTTTGTTTGTCTCCTTCCCTCTGACCATCTCTATCTGAACTTCCCTGCTTGTTTTCTCACAGCTGTTTGTCTCACCACCTTTCACTGACCTCTGCAAAAGCCCCTTTCTCATCCCACTTACCTTCTGTCAGCAGCTCCAGCTCTTTATCTTCCTTCTATTTCATTTTACTCATTCACTGTGGTCTTTATCATGTGGCAAGAGCTGCACCGGAGTGAGTGCTATGTTTCACCACCTGGCTTAATCCTTGGGGGGAGGGGGTGTTGGGTGACTGCCTGGCTGGGACCTGTATAGATGCTAATGAGCTCTGCTTTGTTTGGCAGGTGGTAGTGGTCTGCACCTCTGTGGGCAATGGAAGGCCTCAATGCTTTGGTTGCAGTGGAAATCCTTCTGCAGGAAGAGGAGTGGGAGCATGAGAGGTGCCATCACTGAGGCCACCACAGGAGGGTCTTTAGATCTTACTCCTGTTTCCTGGACCTGACAGACCAGCAGTACTTGTAGCGATACTGCTTTGATAAGGTCACCATCCAGGATCTCTGCCTGCAATTGCACCCCTTGCTTCAGGCCTGCACTCGGTGCAATAACCCAATCCCCGTGCATCTAAAAGTAACAGCAGCCCTCCCTTTCCTAGCCCTTGGGAGCTTCCAGTCGGTCCTGGCAGCCAACACTGGTCTCGGGCAGCCTGCCATCTCAAACTGCCTCACCCAATTTATCCGTGACTTCCTGACCCACACCCAATACTACATTTCCCTCCCCACTACTCCTCAGGTCCTAGAGGGCAGTATGAGGCAGTTCTACAATCTGGCCCAATTCCCCTCTGTCATCGGGGTGGTAGTCTGCACCCATATTGCCCTCAGACCCTCTCAAGCAGATGAGCCAGTTACTGAAATACAAAGGCCTACCACTTCATGAACATGCAGGTGCTGTGCAATGCACAAGGAGAGATCATGGATGTGTGTACCAGATACCTGGGCTTGACACATGATGCATACATCCTACAACATTCTGGCCTCCACAGGAGAGCAACCCAAGGCAAATTCAATGGTGGTTAGCTTCTTGGTAAGCACCTTAGGGACACAGCTACCCTGTTTCCCCCATCCCAACACTCTTCCTGCACCTGCAAATCAGTCCCACACCTCATCTTTCCCTCTCTGTCATGGGTCACAGGGTCCTTAGCGAGTGTGGCTCATGACCCTCACATTCCAGCAGAGGATGAATACAATCGCTGTCACAGAGCCACCAGGAGCATCGGCGAGTGGACGATTGGGCAGGTAAAAAAAACAATTTTGATGCCTGGATCGATCGGGGGGCCAGTTGCTGTACAACCTAGAGAAGGTGGCTCAGATAGTCATGGCATGCTTCATGTTACACAACATTGCAGTACGCAAAAGCCTGCCATTGCCAGATCCCCCCACAGCAACGCTGTCAGTAGCCACCTGATGCCGAGGATGAGGAGCCTCCCCCACCCCCATAGCACAGAGCGGAGCAGAGTGCTTTCCAGGAAGGGGTCAGCACTAGGCACCATTTAATACAGACCCACTTCATGTGAAATAGACACTTGACCCTAGCTAGCTGCCATTATACCAGTTCAGTGCAACTTAACTGGATAAACAGCACGGACAATTGTGAGCTTCAGTGCCGTTGAACTGAGGCTTGACAACCCCACCAACTAACATCAGTTCAGTGCAACTTAACTGAACTGGATAAACAGCACAGACAATTGTGAGCTTCAGTGACATTGAACTGAAGCTTGAAAACCCAACCCACCCTAACATCGATTCAGTGCAACTTAACTGAACTGGATCAACAGCACAGACAATAGTCAGCTTATCCCAGGACAAGCAGGCAGCATATTCTTAACACATGGGTGACGTCACCGACGGAGCCCTCGGTACGGACCTTTTTAACTAGAAGTTTCTAGTTGGCCGCACCGCGCGTGCGCGAGTGCCTTCCCGCCCGACGGAGGAGTGCGTGGTCCCCAGTTTCTTCGTTTCCGCGGAGCGAAGAAGACGCGTGTGTTTTTTCAACGGCCGTTGAAACCACTTTTTTGCCTTCCCGCTCGCGCTTTTTTCCTTAATTTTTCTTATTTTGCCTTCGGGTATCTTTTTCTTTTGCTTTGTAAAAAAAAAAAAAAAAACTTGCTTTTTTTCGACTTTTTTCGATTTGCCCCGGCGGGGCCTGTTGCCATTATACAGGCCTCGGGGTTCGATTTTGCGGAGGCCATTTTCCCCTTCATGCCCCCGCAGGTCGGTTTTAAAAAGTGCCAGCGGTGTGCACGCCCGATCTCCATCACTGACCCACACAATTGGTGTTTACAGTGTCTGGGTCCGGAGCATCGGGCGGACTCCTGCACCCGCTGTGCCACTCTTCAAAAGAGAACTCTTAAAAACCGAAGAATTCAACAAACTCTTCTCTTCGGCTCCGGGTCGGTGATGGACTCCTCGACATCGACAGCGGTACCACAGAAATTGGCACCGTCTACTTCGACACCGCCCGACCCCACATCGGCGTCTCTGGCGCCAGGTAAGCCGGCTAAGAAGCCTTCCTCTTCCCTCGAGCGCCCTCCAACTACGGTGGCGACGCCGACCTTACCGGCATCGCACCGATCCCGCAAGCGCTCCGCCCCGATCTCGGTGAGTGCCTCGTCATCGGCCTCATCGCCGGGGCGTGGAGCGGCATCTAAGGAACCGAAGAAAAAGAAAGCGGTTCCGATGCCACCCCTCGATGACCGTATCTCGACCATCTTAAAAGTTCAGCTCCAGGAACAGTTACAGCAACAACTCGAGCACCTGTTGCCCACTATCCTGGCACCGCTCCTTCCGGTACCAGACCGGCCCGAGCCCCGTACCGAACCACCGGTATCCACTCCTTCGGTACCTATCAACACCTCCATGCCGGTTCTTTCGGCTGAGCAGCTTCACACCCATCCAGTGGTTCACTCCCATACCACATCGGATCCTCCTCGGCACCAGGCAGTGCGTCATTCTTCCCGGGACCGGGATCGACGCCGGTCTTCCTCTCCTGGTACCGTCTCGGTGCGCTCTGGGAAATCTTTATCTAAGTCCCGCCATACCGCACCTTCCACCCCGGTGTCTCGACATGCACCAGAAGTCCGAGACCCTGACTTATGGGAGGAATCCCCTCTCGGTACCGAGGAGGATCCCTCCTCATCTGATGAGGACCCGTCGGCACCCGATGCCACCTCCAAACCGGAGCAGTCCTCATTTTCGAAATTCCTCAGGGAGATGTCTGCAGCCTTGTCCCTTCCTCTGGAATCAGACTCTAAAAAATCTCAAGCCTTCCTGGAGGCTTTAGATTTTGAACAACCTCCTAAGGAGTTCCTCAAGCTCCCCGTACATGACATCCTACGGGAGACTTTTTACAAAAATTGGGAGAACCCCCTTACGGTACCGGGGGCCCCCCGTAAACTGGATAATCTCTATCGAGTAATACCTATTCCAGGATTCGACAAGTCTCAATTGCCCCATGAGTCCCTTCTTGTCGAATCCACCTTGAAAAAGACTCAGGGCTCCAGTGTCTATGCCTCTACCCCTCCTGGCAGAGAGGGTAAGACCATGGACAAGTTTGGCAAGAGGCTCTACCAGAATGCCATGCTGGCCAACAGGGCAAATAATTATTCATTCCATTTTTCATTTTACATGAAACATTTGGTTCAGCAGCTGTCCGCCCTTCAGAAATACCTTCCAGAGCGCAAGGTCCCACAGTTCCAACAGCACATCTCTGGCCTTCTTCAATTGCGCAAATTTATGGTCCGCTCGATATACGACTCATTCGAGCTCACCTCTCGTGCCTCTGCCATGGCTGTAGCCATGCGCCGCCTGGCCTGGCTGAGAGTCTCCGACCTGGACATCAACCACCAGGATCGTCTAGCCAACGCCCCCTGTCTCGGGGATGAACTTTTTGGAGAGTCACTGGATTCCACCACCCAGAAACTCTCCGCCCATGAAACCAGGTGGGACACCCTGATAAAACCTAAGAAGAAGGCTCCGCCTGCCCGTCCTTATCGACCTCAGTCGTCTTACCAACGCAGGTTCTCAGCCAGGCCGCTCAATCCGCCTCCTCAACAACCTCGGCGGCCCCGTCAACAACAGCACCATACCCAGGCTCGTTCTCAGGCCACTCAACCCTCCAAGCCTCTCCAGCCTGCTAAGCAATCCCAGCCCTTTTGACTCTTCTCTCCAGGGCATAGCCAGTCATCCACCTTCGCTACCTCTTCCACAACCAATCGGAGGTCGTCTCACCATATTCTCCAGCCGTTGGGAGGTCATCACATCGGACCAGTGGGTCCTCAACATCATCCGCCACGGCTATTCTCTCAACTTCCAGACTCTTCCATCAGACAACCCTCCCGTAGAGTCTGCTTCACACTCATCTCAAACCCCCCTCCTCCTGAGGGAGGTTCAATCCCTCCTCCTTCTCAATGCCATCGAAGAAGTACCTCCAGATCAAAGGGGTCAGGGATTCTACTCCCGCTACTTCCTGGTACCCAAAAAGACGGGAGACCTCCGTCCCATTCTCGATCTCAGGGACCTCAACAAGTGTCTGGTCAAGGAGAAGTTCAGAATGCTCTCCCTTGCCACGCTCTACCCTCTTCTAGCTCAACACGACTGGCTATGTTCCCTGGACCTCAAAGAGGCCTACACTCACATCTCCATCAATCAGACTTCTCGCCGCTATCTGCGGTTCCAGGTGCTGCACCACCACTATCAGTACAAGGTGCTACCATTCGGCCTCGCTTCCTCACCCAGGGTCTTCACCAAGTGCCTTATAGTAGTGGCGGCCTTTCTCAGGTCTCACAACCTCCAGGTATTCCCCTATTTGGACGATTGGTTGGTGAAAGCACCTACGTCTCAACTTGTACTACAGGCTACTCATCACACCATCTCTCTCCTCCACCTCCTGGGGTTCGAGATCAATTACCCCAAGTCGCATCTGATTCCCACCCAGCGACTTCAGTTCATTGGAGCGATTCTGGACACCACACTAATGAGGGCTTTTCTCCCCTCCGATCGTCAGCAAACCCTGCTCCACCTCTGTCGTCAGGTGCTTCTGCATCCCTCCATTCCTGCCCGTCAGATGATGGTCCTCCTGGGTCACATGGCCTCGACGGTGCATGTCCTTCCTCTGGCACGTCTCCACCTTCGCACACCTCAGTGGACCCTCGCCAACCAATGGTCACAGACTACGGATCTTCTTTCTCATCCCATCTCTGTGACATCATCTCTTCAGCAATCTCTCCAATGGTGGTTGAACTCCTCAAATCTTTCCAGGGGTCTTCTTTTTCATCTACCCCCTCACTCTATGATCATCACCACGGATGCATCCCCCTATGCGTGGGGAGCTCACCTGGGAGATCTACGCACCCAGGGACTTTGGACCCCACAGGAGCGTCGTCATCACATAAATTTCCTGGAACTCAGAGCCATGTTCTACGCCCTCAAGGCTTTCCAACATCTTCTCTGCCCTCAGGTTCTCCTCCTGTGCACAGACAATCAGGTCGCCATGTACTACATCAACAAGCAAGGCGGCACCGGATCTCGCCCCCTTTGTTTGGAGGCTCTACGCATCTGGACCTGGGCCACGGACCGCAATCTCTTCCTCAAAGCGGTCTATATCCAGGGCGAACAGAACTCCCTGGCCGACAATCTCAGCCGCATCCTTCAACCTCACGAGTGGACGTTGGATCCTCCGACTCTACTCTCCATCTTTGCTCGATGGGGCACTCCGCAGGTGGACCTCTTTGCAGCACCTCACAATCATCAGCTGCCCCTCTTCTGCTCCAGACTCTTCTCTCCTCACCGTCTGGCCCCGGATGCATTCCTACTCGATTGGAGGGATCGATTCCTGTATGCCTTCCCTCCACTTCCTCTGATGTTGCGGACCCTCTCCAAGCTCCGAAAGGACAACGCCACCATGATTCTCATCGCACCTCGGTGGCCTCGTCAACACTGGTTCTCCCTCCTGCTCCAACTCAGCTCCAGGGAGCCCATTCCTCTTCCTGTGTTTCCTACTCTACTTACACAGCAGCATCAGTCTCTACTGCATCCCAATCTGTCTTCACTCCACCTGACAGCTTGGTTTCTCTCGGGCTGACCTCTCCGGAGAATCTATCTCACCCGGTCCGCCTCATTTTGGACGCCTCCAGGAAACCGGCCACTCTCCAATGTTACCATCAGAAGTGGACCAGATTCTCCTCGTGGTGTCTCTGGCATCATCAGGAACCCACCTCTCTAGCGGTGGAACTTGTATTGGATTATCTGCTCTCGCTGTCCAATGCTGGCCTCAAGTCTACCTCCATCAGAGTCCACCTCAGTGCCATCACTGCGTTTCATGAGCCTATTCTCGGAAAACCCCTCACGGCTCATCCTCTGGTTTCCAGATTTATGAGAGGTCTCTTCAATATCAAACCGCCTCTCAAGCCTCCTCCTGTCGTCTGGGACCTGAATGTGGTTCTCTCAGCACTCATGAAACCTCCGTTTGAGCCTCTTGCCACTACTTCGCTCAGGCTTCTTACCTGGAAGGTGCTTTTCCTAATTGCCATCACCTCTGCCAGGAGGGTTAGCGAACTGCATGCACTGGTTGCTGACCCACCGTTCACTGTTTTTCACCATGACAAGGTTGTTCTGCGTACCCACCCTAAATTCCTTCCCAAGGTAGTCTCGGCTTTTCACCTCAACCAGTCCATTGTGTTGCCCGTCTTCTTCCCTAAACCTCACTCACATCCTGGGGAACAGGCGTTGCACACGCTGGATTGTAAGCGTGCCCTTGCTTACTACCTTGATCGTACCAGAGCTCACCGAACATCCCCTCAGCTATTTTTGTCTTTCGATCCCAACCGTTTGGGTCGTCCTGTCTCCAAACGGACACTTTCAAATTGGCTTGCTGCCTGTATTGCATTCTGCTATGCTCGGGCCGGTCTCTCACTGGAAGGAGCTGTCACGGCCCACAGAGTCCGAGCTATGGCTGCTTCTGTAGCTTTCCTCCGTTCCACGCCCATCGAGGAAATTTGCAAGGCAGCCACTTGGTCCTCAGTTCACACATTCACTACTCACTACTGTCTGGATGCGTTCTCCAGACGGGATGGACACTTCGGCCAATCTGTGTTACAAAATTTATTTTCATAATGACCAACCATCCCCCCTCCCTCTTTGTTAGCTTGGAGGTCACCCATGTGTTAAGAATATGCTGCCTGCTTGTCCTGGGATAAAGCACAGTTACTTACCGTAACAGGTGTTATCCAGGGACAGCAGGCAGATATTCTTACGTCCCACCCACCTCCCCGGGTTGGCTTCTTAGCTGGCTTATCCTAACTGGGGACCACGCACTCCTCCGTCGGGCGGGAAGGCACTCGCGCATGCGCGGTGCGGCCAACTAGAAACTTCTAGTTAAAAAGGTCCGTACCGAGGGCTCCGTCGGTGACGTCACCCATGTGTTAAGAATATCTGCCTGCTGTCCCTGGATAACACCTGTTACGGTAAGTAACTGTGCTTTCAGTGTAGATAAACTGAAGCTTGTAAACAGCACAAACAATAGCTTCGGTGTAGATAAACTGAAGCTTGTAAATAGCACTGACAGCTTCAGAGAAACAAAGACCGTTATTTTCCAATAGTGGTGCACACTACTACATATACACATCCCCCCCACCCCAACAAAAATACCCCCTACCCATCCCAGCAACACAAGACCCTTACCTACTTCCCCTTCCCCTCTAGATAGAGCTGGAGCAACTGGGTCCACAACAGTGGCTGAGCTGATACTATCACTGCTAGTGTCAGTGTCCTGTACAAAAGCTGGCCATTTTACTGGACTGGAGGAAGGCAGGCGTGGAACAGGGCCCAAGATCTGGAAGTGGTGTCTTTTCTCTGTGAAAACAAAAAAGAATGACCCCAAAGTATCCACAGAGAAGAAATCCAGAAGAAACCAAAAGAAACTCTGTGGAGTGACGATGTTCCTTAAATGGACTTTATTTGAAAATGTCAAATTGTCAAAAGTTCCAAAGGTACACAAAAATCATCCACCTAAAAATAAAGTAATCCACATGAAAACTTAAAGGACCTAGTCCGCTAGGGAAGCAGGACCCAACACGGTCTACATTTCAACAAAAAGTCTTTGGGGGTCCTATAAATAATGAGGGGTATGTTAAAAATATATGTAAATTATGAAAGGTAGTGGCTATAAAATATGAAACTGTGAGTGATATCTGACATGCAGAAAATATAGAAAATGTGAGATGAAGGATTCAGTGATGTGAATGAAACTAATAGTAATCAATTGGTGAAAGACCGTGATAAATATCTCAAACATATAAAGACAAGAAGTATTGAGTCTATGCAAAATGCAGAGTGACGTGAAAAACTTAATATAATATAAAAATAATAAATAATAATACAAACACTGTGCTGAACAGTTGATCTGTGAACACGTGTAAACAAGCTTGAAAAGTGAAGAAACATAGAGTATGACGGCAGAAAAGGACCGTCGGCCCAACACGTCTGCCCACTCAAAAGAACCCTCCCCTTAAAAGAACACTCCCTCTAAGCAATTCCGCTAAGTGAACCCACATATTTATCCCATCGTTTCTTGAAGTCGGGCATATTGCTGTCCTCAACTACCTGATGTGGAAGGCCATTCCAATGATCAACCACTCTTTCGGTGGGCAGCTTGGGGACGGGTGATAGAGTGTAGATTAGGGGAGGGTTGTTGGAGTGGGCAGACTTGATGGGCTATGGCCCTTTTCTGCCGACATTTTCTATGTTTCTATGTTACTTCCTGATGTTACCATGAAATCTCCCACCCTTGAGTTTGAGCGGATGCCCTCTTGTTGCCGTAGGACCCGTAAGAAAAAAGATATCTTCCTCCACCTTAGTATGGCCTGTAAGATATTTGAACGTCTCTATCATGTCTCCCCTCTCTCTGCGTTCTTCGAGAGAATATAACTGTAGCCTGCTTAGACGTTCTTCATATGGGAGATCCTTGAGTCCTAAGACCATCTTAGTGGCCATTCTCAGAACCGACTCCATCCTCTTCACATCCTTCTGATAATGCGGCCTCCAAAACTGAACACAGTCTGAGTCTACATAGTTACCGTCAGGTTTCCTTAGGCGTACAATCCTGTCTGTGTTCTTTTTTCTGTCGCTAACATACCTGAAAAAGGATTTATCCCCTTTTTTAACATGCCTAGCTATATTTTCTTCCATCCGGAGTTTGGCATTCCTGACTGCTGTCTTAACAGTTCTAGATTTCACCAGATAGGCTTCCTTAGCTTCTGGTCGTTGTAATTGTTTGTAGGATACAAATGCTCTTTTCTTCTGTTTTACCAGTTCCGAGATCTCTGCGGAAAACTATTGGGGGTCTGTTATTTCTCTGTCGTTTACTCACGGTTACTCAGTCTTTATGTAGATGTTGGTTGCTTCCTGCAGGGTAGATTTCAGAGCCGACCACATAGAAAGATGACGGCAGAAAAGGGCTATAGCCCATCAAGTCTGCCCACTCCACTGTCCCACCCCATTAACTGTACCTCCATACTGTCTGTTGTATCCTGGTTTTGCAGCACCTCATAGACAAAATCTCCCATGTTCTGGAAGTTAGCTCCCTTAAAGTTAAGGACCTTTGTTGATGTATTTGATCTAGTGACTCCCTTCCTGAGGTGAAACCATACCACGTTGTGGTCACTGGAGGCCAAAGCCTTACCTACTGAAACCTTTGTGACACTGTCTCCATTGGTGAGCAACAGGTCCAGAATCGCCCGATCCCTGGTGGGCTCCAGTACCATCTGTTTGAGGCGTGCTCCTCGTATGAAGGCTAGTAGTCTCCTGCTGCTGCTGGTTGTGGCAGAAATTTTGTTCCAGTCTACATCAGGCATATTGAAGTCCCCCAAGAGCACAGTATCTCCACGCAGAGTGATGGTCTCGATGTCTTCGATTAGTTCTTCGTCAATGTTGTCTTGGAGGTCTGTACACAACACTAAGATACAGGCATTTGTCATAGCCTCTGGCAAGGTTCACCCAGAGGGATTCCCCCGTATACTTGATGTCTATGATCCTGATAACTTTTATGTCCTCTCTGATGTATAGTGCTACCCCTCCTCCGGTTTTGCCTTCTCTGGGTGATATGATAGAGACCTTCAAGATCATGAGGGGCATAGAGAGGGTGGATAGGGACAGATTCTTCAGGCTGAAGGGGACAACAGGTACGAGGGGGCATTCGGAGAAACTGAAGGGAGGGAGATAGGTTCAAAACGAATGCAAGGAAGTTTTTTTTCACCCAAAGGGTCGTGGACACTTGGAATGCGCTACCGGAGGACGTGATTGGGCAGAGTACGGTACAAGGATTCAAACAGAGACTGGACGGATTCCTGAGGGATAAAGGGATCGTGGGATACTGAGAAAGCTAACCAGAAAATAAGTATAGAAACCCGACCAGGTCGTGCATGTGCAAGACCGGAGGGCTAGGACTTTGATGGGAAGATAGGACTCAATAGGAAACCAAGGTGGCATGGGGGCCCCTTCTGGTGATTTGGACAGGTCGTGACCTGTTTGGGCCGCCGCGGGAGCGGACTGCTGGGCAGGATGGACCTATGGTCTGACCCGGCGGAGGCACTGCTTATGTTCTTATGTTCTTATATCCAGGTATAGCCATATACAGGCACTATACAGGACAAAAGTACATACTCTGAGGGTCCTATAATGGTGAATACGTGGAGAAGCTGATTAATTCAAAGAAATTAAAATAACAAAAGAGTAAATAGATCAAAATTTGCAAGAATTGAAAACATATCTAAAGCTCTGCACTACTACCAGGTTTAAAATTAAGCATGTTAGCAACACCATATGACATATTTAGGAATTGTATCGTGAAGACAGAGTAGAATAATATATTGTACAAAAATACTAGTGACATCAGAAGCCAGGTGCAGGTGATGGAAGAAAAAACACATGTAGTTCAAGGGGTAGATAATTGTAAAAAATATACTAAGTGGAAGCTTCCAATGAAGAAGCTAAGCTAAAACACTGAGCTAAAAGCCAAAACTACAAAAACTAACATACCCAGTGAGCCATGATATAAGAAAAACCGGTGGGAAGAGACATATAACACGGAACCACAAGAAAATAAAAGTGGGGGATGGGTTCAGGAAAGAAATCATGCAACACATTACTGGATGCCGCTAAAAAATGGCGATACAAAGAAAAAACTATGGAAGGCATCCGGTGAAAGCAAAAAAAGATATGTGTACAACGTATTGATAAATGCCACTAAAAAAAGCGGTAACATAGAGAAAAACTTATCAAGGGTATACGGTAAAAAACTTATAGAGGGTATCAGGTGGAAACAATATGGAGGGCATCCGGTAAAAAACAGAGGAAAGAGCTAAAAAAAAAAAACAACAATTCTAAGAGAAATGGGATACAAAAATGAAAGCATTCAATCAAAATTAGTAATAATACTCAAACTCCTAATATGATTTGTGGAATTGAGTGTGGGAAGTTCGTCGGGCAGTTGCTTACCCGAGCTAAGTACCACACATCTACAGCATTTAACTAGAGTGATAACTAACTTATGATAAAATTAACATCTATATAAAACATCTACATAAAGATTAGAAATAAAAAGGCATATAGAGAAAATAAGACAGCATCCGATGATAGCTCAGTTTTGGGTCTAACGGCCATGATAAGTTCTGGCCGCTGACCTTGGGCACTTGAGGCATTTAGTCTTTGTCTCTATGTACATGCCTGTTCTATTTTTTACTTTTTAGTTTCATTGTTGGCTCATATTAGGAGTTTGAATACAAAAATGAAAACCATAAACCAGCGGTGTCCATGAAAACAATGCGGTATGAAAGGACTGCGAGTAAAAAGGCAAGAACAAAAGCCAAAGTAAAAGTCAAATCAGAAGCACTTACCTAATATGTGGTGAGCCGTAAGTGAGACGCTGCTTGCATTCAAAGTGAATAGGGATGCACGTAGAAAGAGGAGCATTTAAATGTGCAATCTAATTGGTGGGATGTTCCACATGACAAAAAGAGGGGGGGAGGAGCTAAGAAATGTATGAGGGATAACTAAATTGAATGAATACTAATCTAGTGTAATAGCAAAGAAAAGTAGCCCAAATGCATATTAAGGGCTCCTTTTATCAAACCGCGCTAACGGGGTTAACGCACGTGACTTTTCATTACGTGTTAATACCCGCGCTGGCCTAAAAACTACCGCCGGCTTGATAAAAGGAGCCCTAAGAGTTACAAATATGAGATAGATCGCTAGAGAAAGGAGCTTTTAAATATGCATGGCAACAAATCAAAACGGAACCTAATTAGTGGAATGTTCTATATGACAGAAAAGGGGAGGAGTTAGGAGATGTATGAGAGATTGCTAAAATGGATGAAAACTAATCAATCGCAATGCCAAAGAAAAGGGTCCCAAACACATATTAAAAGATTAAACTGATATGTTTTAAATATATGAATAAGGGAATTTTACGGTTGAGTTATACATGAAAGATTGGTGATTTCTGATGTAAAAGAAAACTATAATGGATAATATAAAGCATTTTCCATACATCAAGTAACAAAATAAATAGCGATGGCATACATATAAAGAAGTAAATATCTGTCTTAATAGAAGATACATAAATACAATAAGACAACCTATATGCTGGCCTACATTGTAAGTAGTCGCGGCCACTATACTTATCGTGGCTGCCTCTGATTGCCGGCAGAGGATGCCCAACCCCTCCTGTCAGAAAGCTGCACCCCCCACGCTAACACCCCTCCCCCAAATGACCCCCCCTAACCTCCCCCAACTAACCTCTACATTGTTGGCCGGCCGGGTCTTGCTGTCCAGCCGGCAGGCCTACCTCGTCGAAATAAGGCAGGCCCGCCCCTTCCAGGCCCATTCCCGCTAAGCCTAAGGCCTGATTGGCCCAGGCTTTAGATATATTTACATTTTATATAATACATATATAAATACATATACATATATAAATACATATACATATATAAATATATATACATATATAATACATAAATATATAAAATGTAAATATATAAAAATGTATTATATATAATGTTAATATGTATTATACAACAATGTATTATATGAAATGTAAATATATAAAAATGTATTATCTATAATTATATAATTATAATGTAATTATGTAATATACATCAAAATTATAATGTAATTATGTAATATACATTATAATTATGTAATTATGTTATATAATTATAATGTAACTAGTCTTTAAGCCCGTTACATTAACGGGTGCTAGAGTATATGTATGTCTGTCTTTCTTTCTTTCTGTCTCACTCCCTGCCCTTGTGTCTTTTTTCTTTTCTTTCTGTCTCCCTCCCTCCTATTATTTGTCTTTCTTTCTATTTGTCTCTTTTTCTGCCCCCTATGCAGCATTTATCTCCCCTTGTCTACTTTCCTGTACAGTAGCCATTTCAGCATTCCCTCCTCCTCCATTTCCTTGTGCATCAGCATTTCCCCCCTCCCTACTTCCCTGTGCAGCATTTTCCTCCCTTGGGTGCTAGAATATATGTGTGTGTCTGTCTTTATTTCTTTCTCTCTCTGTCTCCTTAGCCACTTTTTCCTGTCCATTCTCCCTTTTTTTTACCTCCCCTGTGTCCACCACCACCCCTTCACTGCTCCCCTTATCCAGCAGCAGCCCTTCTCCCTTTGTTTTACCTCCCCCCTGTCCATCATCACCTCTTCCTGCTCCCTCTGTCCAGCAGTAGGTCTCCCTTCATTTCCACCCCCCCCCCCCCGTCCATCAGCATCTCTTCCTGCTCCCCCTGTCCAGCAGTAGGCCTCCCTTCATTTTTCCCCCTGTCCATCAGCATCTCTTCCTGCTCCCCCTATCCAGCAGTAGGCCTCCCTTCATTTTTTCCCCCTGTCCATCAGCACCTCTTCCTGCTCCCCCTGTCCAGCATTAGGCCTCCTTTTATTTCCCCCCCCATGTCCACCACCACCCATTCAAGCTCCCCTTATCCAGCAGCAGTCCTTCTCCCTTTGTTTTACCTCCCCCCCTGTCCATCAGCACCTCTTCCTGCTCCCTCTGTCCAGCAGTAGGCCTCCCTTCATTTCCCCCCCCCCACCGTCCATCAGCACCTCTTCCTGCTTCCCCTGTCCAACAATAGGCCTCCCTTCCTTTTTCCCCCCCTGTCCATCATCACCTCTTCCTGCTCCCATTCAAGCAGCCTGTGCAGCAGTCTTCACACGCTGCTTCGGGTTCTTCTACTGCCCTGATTTACTCTGGCACGTCCCTGATGACATCATCAGAGACGCGGCAGAGCAAATCAGGGCAGTAGAAGTGCCTGAAGCAGCATGTGAAGACTGCTGCTTAAATCGCCGGGTAGGTAGTCAGGTCAGCGGCAAGGGAAGGGTGGTGAGCGGCAAAGGACTCTCTGAGAGGGGGGGGGCAAATGCGCTGTGTTGGGGGGAAGGGTAGGCAGATGCGGGGACCGGGTTGCGCGTTTTCACAGCTTCTGTGGTGCCTGAGCTGCAGGACAGGGAGCGGGTTGTACGTGGCGGGGGAGGCCCCGACTTCCCGAGCTGCAGCTTCTTCGTCGTTGAAAGTCGCCGCCGCCGCAGCTCCTGTCTCGCAGCTGTGTAATTTTTTTTTTTTTTATTTGAAAGCCGCCGCCGGGGCCGCGCATGCGCAGTCGTATTTTCGCGACAGCTCAGGGAACACGTTTTTTTTAGTGTGCATGCGCGGCCTACCATTTTATTATATTAGATAATGTAATATAATTATAATATAATTATATAAAATATGTAAATATGTATTATATATAATGTAAATATGTATTATATAACTATATATTATATAAAATGTAAATATGTAAAAATGTATTATATATAATACATAAATACATATTACATTTTATATAATACATATCTATATACATATATAGATATATATAGATATATAAATACATATATAAATATAAATATATATGCATATATAAATATATGCACAAATATAAATATACATACATATATAATACATATAAATATATAAAATTTAAATATGTAAATATATAAATATGTAAAAATGTAAATATGTAAAATGTAAATAGGTAAATATGCATTATATATAATGTAAATATGTATTATATAAATATATATTATATAAAATATAAATATATAAAAATGTATTGTCTATAATTATAATATAATTATAATGTAATCATGTAATATACATTATAATTATAATGTACTTATGTAATACACATTATAATCATATAATTATCTTATATAATTATAATGTAATCATATAATATAGTTATAATATAATTATATAAAATATAACTATGTAAAAATGTATTACATATAATATAAATATGTATTATATAACTATGTATTACATGAAATGTAAATATGTAAAAATGTATTATCTATAATTATAATATAGTTATAATGTAATCATGTAATATAATTATAAGTATAATGTAATTATGCAATATAATTATAATTATGTAATTATGTTATATAAATGTAATATAATAATGAAATATAATTATAATATAATTATATAAAATATGTAAAAATGTATTATATATAATGTAAATATGTATTATATAAATATGTATTATATAAAATATAAATATGTAAAATGTATTATATATAATACATTTTACATATTTACATTTTATATAATACATATATATATACATATATAAATATTTATACATATATAGATATCTATATACATATATAAATACAGATATTACATTTTATATAATACATATATAAATATATATGTATATATCTATATCTATATAGATATATAAATACATATATAAAATAAATATATATGTATATAAATATATATACATATATAAATATATATACACATATAATACATATAAATATATAAAATGTAAATATGTAAATTTATAAAAATGTAAATATGTAAAATGTAAATATGTAAAAATGTATTATATATAATGTAAATAGGTGTATAAATATATATTATGTAAAATGTAAATAGGTAAAAATGTATTATCTATAATTATAATATAATTATAATGTAATTATATAATATACATTATAATTATAATGTAATTATGCAATATATTATAATTATGTAATTATGTTATATAATTATAATGTAATAATGTAATATAATTATAATATAATTATATAAAATGTAAATAGGTAAAAATCTATTATATATAATGTAAATATGTATTATATAACTATATATTATATAAAATATAAATATGTAAAAATATATTAAATACATGTATTTAATACATTTTTACCTATTTACATCTTATATAATACATAGTTATATAATACATATTTCCATTATATATAATACATTTTTACATATTTTCATTTTATATAATTATATTATAATTATATTACATTATTACACTATAATTATAACAATTACATAATTATAATATATTGCATAATTACATTATAATTATAATGTATAATATATAATTAGATTATAATTATATTATAATTGTAGATAATACATTTTTACATATTTATATTTTACATAATACATATTTATACACCTATTTACATTATATATAATACATTTTTACATATTTACTTTTACATATTTACATTTTTATAAATTTACATATTTACATTTTATATATTTATATGTATTCTATATGTATATATATTTATATACGTATATATATTTATATACATATATTTATTTATAATTATATATGTATTTATATATCTATATAGATATAAATATATAAATATATATTTATATGTGTATTATATAAAATGTAATATCTCTATTTATATATGTATATAAATATCTATATATGTATAAATATTTATATATGTATATATATATATATTATATAAAATGTAAATATGTAGAAATGTATTATAGATAATACATTTTACATATTTATATTTTATATAATACATATTTATATAATCCATATTTACATTATATATAATACATTTTTACATATTTTATATAATTATATTATAATTATATTTCATTATTACATTATATTTATATAACATATATTACATAATTACATTATACTTATAATTATATTACATGATTACATTATATTATATTATAATTATAGATAATACATTTTTACATATTTACATTTCATATAATACATAGTTATATAATACATATTTATATTATATATAATACATTTTTACATATTTATATTTTATATAATTATATTATAACTATATTATATGATTACATTATAATTATATAATATAATTACATGATTATAATGTATATTACATAATTACATTATAATTATAATGTATATTAGATGATTATATTATACTTATATTATAATTATAGATAATACATTTTTACATACTTACAGTTTATATAATACATATTTATATATGTATTATTTACATTATATATAATGCATATTTACATTTTACCTATTTATATTTTTTATATATTTATATATTTACATATTTACATTTTATATGTTTATATGTATTATATATGTATGTATATTTATATATGTGCATATATTTATATATACATATATATTTATATTTATATATGTATTTATATATGTATATATATTTATATATGTATATAGATATGTATTATATAAAATGTAATATGTGTATTTATGTATTATATATATAATACATTTTTACATATTTACATTTTATATAATACATAGTTATATAATACATATTTACATTATATATAATACATTTTTACATATTTACATTTTATATAATACATAGTTATATAATACATATTTACATTATATATAATACATTTTTACATATTTTATATAATTATATTATAATTATATTACATTATTAAATTATAATTATATAACAATTACATAATTATAATGTATATTACATAATTACATTATAATTATGATGTATATTACATAATAAATTCTTTTTCAATGTTAGTGTTCTACGCACCCACTTCTCCAAACAAAATATGTAGGCTACTGCAGAGTCACCAATCTAAATACTCATTGAGTCAACTTGCTTATAACATTCTTAATGGATCTCAAGTGTTCACAGTCATAGCGCCACTAGAACATGTCCCGGCGTATAACTAAATTATGAACTATCATCGGTCCATAAAGTTATTTAAGATTTTATTTACTCGAACTTTATTCTTGTAATCTAAGTTACTTTATATTTTTTTATGTATATATATTTCTTTGTGTAGATGGCTATGTTGTACTGCACATTCACTAATTTAGCTCAAAACTCTTCCCCTATTAGTGTTATAAAGGTACTTAGCTCAGGTATCAGTCAACCCGGCCAGCCCGACGGAAGATCTCCGTTTCGTTCTCTTAAGTTCAGTAGAGATTCCTCAGGAACATTGTAACAAATTTAGCAACGCTAAACTGTGAAAAATGAACAAATATATATCATTAAAATCACATCCCAATATTAGTAAAAGGTACATTTAATACTGACTCTTACAAATAGGAATTACATGGCGTCGCCTGCGATTAAATTCCCAAATCCTTTTAGTTTAATTTGCATATAAGCCCTTACTCTTCATTCTGTTCTCAATCTTCAACATTTCCATATATATCCCTTTAATTATTCTCATAACTATCATAAATCTTTAACCTACCCGTTTATTTATCCTGAAGCATTTACCGAACCGCTCAGCACACCCGGTTTAAATGCACCCAGTGGCGGTCACTAGCCTATGTCATTTCCTGGTATTTTTACCCCAATCCTCAGTCCTAAACTAACCGGAACAAGATCTAAATCCTGATCTGTAATAAATCCTAAGTTTAGTTATAAGTAATATCACTGTTAATTTTATCAACGATTTGTGCTAATGATTGACCATATTTAAGTATTTGAAGTTTCAGACATTCATGCATTCATAATTACGCATTATGATTTCATTCATTAACCAAACTAAAATAAAATGGTTAAGGGGGTTAGAAAAACACTTGACAGTTAACTGACATATTTAACCCGTTAGGTTGCAGGCTTCGTAGTCGATCAATCCACCTCTGCTCTAGTACTAGTTTTTTACCTCTATCCCCACCTCGAATTGATTTTGTCACCATATCTATAACCATACACCAACGGGGCTTCCTTTCTCTTAAGATGTAAGCAACATTTATGTTCTGTCATCCTATCTTTGAATTGCCTAGTAGTCTTACCCATATAAATTTTTTTATAAGGGCATATGATTATATGCACTACATGGTCAGTTCTACAAGATGTTTTATATCGCAAACAATAATTTCTATGAGTTAAAGGGTTCTCAAACATGGCCCCTTGGATTGTTAAGGGGCAAATCTGGCATCTACCGCATCTAGAGTGAAATCCCTGTCCAGGGGTTTCATTTTGTGTCGTATCTGGTTTAACACTCAAATATTCCTTAAGGTTTCGAGATCTGGAGTATGCTAACCGTAATTTGATATTTTCAAAACATGGGTTACTTTGCACTATTCTCCAATGATTGTGCATTATATTAGCTATCTGTTTTGACTCTGCATTAAATCTTAAAACACAGGTTTGATATTCGCCCCTGTCCTGACTATTAACCTGAGAGTAGCCTTGTAAAGATGGTATGAAATTTCCTGGGCTATTTGTGTAACTAGTACATTGGCTTACTCGCATTTGGAGCAACCATTCTTGATGGTTATTTTTTGCCCTCCAGTAGGATTTTCTCAGTATCTTTTCAGGATAACCTCTGTGCCTCAAGTTTTTAGCCAACTTGTTGGCTGATTGTTTAAAGTCCACTGTGTGAGTACAGATACGTCTAAACCTAAGAAATTGTGCCAATGGTAAACTGTCATTTAGAGCAGTTGGATGACAACTATCATAATAAAGTAGATTTGTTGTGTCTGTGGGTTTCACATACAGCCTAGATTCAAGTTGATCTTGTTTATTGATAACCCACGTGTCTAGAAAATTAATGCCTTTAACTGATTGGTTCATGGTGAACTGTATACTGAGCCACTCTATAAAAAGAGCAAGTTGGTCATTAGAACCCTGCCACAGTAAAAATACATCGTCAATGTATCTTTTCCATCCTTTAATCCATTGGCTCCAGGGATGGGACACTAAAAATGTTTCTTCATAGTGCTTCATGTAAAGGCACGCTATTGAGGGGGCTCAAGTTGCACCCATCGCTACTCCCTTAATTTGCAGGTACAGATCTATCCCATCCGTGAATAAATTTTTCATTAATGCCAGTTCTAATAATGCCATGATGAATTCAGTGGGACTTTGATGAGGGCGTGCTTGAGTGTTCAATGTTGCTTGCGCTATACTTAAACACCTATCTTGAGGCAAAGACGTATACAAAGATACTATGTCAAGTGTGGCCAATATAGTAGGGTGTCCGTGGTTTGTAACCACCATAAAAAGTGGCTAGTATCTTTAATAAAAGAGTCACTGGTCTCAACGTTTGGTTTCAGGAAATAGCTGACTCGGACTCCCATTGCTTCAACATGGGTTCCTGAAGAAGGGTTTGATCCTGAAACCATGCTGGTTGAACCTGGTAGCCTGTGAGGTCCTGATTTTTGTGCCCCAGGGATGTTTCTATCCTTCAGCTAAGTCCGCGCTTCTATTTTTACTTTTACTTTGTTGGGGAGTTGGCTGGGTGGTTCAGTGAGTGGTCGTGCATACACACTTTGATTGATTTTCATTTTAATAAGTTGTGTTTAGCACTTTTATTTATTGCACACTGTTGGGTGCCCGATGATGGTGTGTGGGTGTGGGTATATTACCTTCACCTGGTGTCATTAAGCGTTGGAGCCTGGTCTCCCGTCGTTGTTTCCCCACACTGAGGGCACCCTATAGTATATTATACCAAATTATTTGACTCTCAGTGATGTTAGGTGTGTGGGATATTTACCCTGAGTGACCACTCTCTGAACCTTGACTATTTCTGCCTTTCAGTAGTTTCAGGAAATAATCTGCATATATTGAGAGGGGTTCTAAGATTGAATTCTTAGAAGATATAATCGGTCTTCCGGGAGGTTTGTGCAGTCATTTGTGGATTTTAGGTGTTAAATAAATCCATAGTGTAGTGCTGTATTCTTTATTTAAAAATTGGAACTCATGCTTAGTAACGTACCCCTGATCAAAACCTTCCTGTGTAAGAGCCAAAATCTTTGCCCTAATCTGGGGAGTTGGATCCTTATCAAGAGGTACATACGTGTTATGGTCAGATAATAATTGATAATATTTGATGACTCAACTCGTTTCTATAATCACATTCATTCCATATCACCGTAGCACCTCCTTTATCTGCCCTGCTAATAATTATAGTATGATTCTGTTGTAATTTTAGCAATGCTTGATGTTCTTCCATAGACAAATTATGAGTTTCAATTTTCTTATAGCGTAATTTTGCAGCATCTTGGAGCACTAACTGTTTAAATGAAGCCAGTAGAGGGTCTAATGGGGTATCCAAGTTGATTTTTTCCTAACCACTGATCTGTCATGTTGGGATTTAATACCACAAAAAAATTTTTTTAAAGATAAAGATCTTATAAACTTTTCTATATGAATCTGAAATTGGAAATAATCATATGGAACAGTTGGTATAAATGATAAACCCCTCAACAAAACTTTACTTTCTTCCTCGACAAAACTTTACTTTCTTCGTTACTTAGAACATAATCAGAAATGTTAATGATAGTGGCATTAGAAGGGTTAGAATCAGTCTTCTCTAGTAGTTGTTGTTCCGGGTGTTCCTTTGGCCTCTGCTTCTGCCTCTGGGTCGCCCTCTTCCTCTGCCTCTTTGAAAGTTTTTTTGTTTTTGGTCAGATAAATTTCCTTCCGACCCACTGCTCCTGGAAGAATTAGATAATGCAGAAGTACTTATATCAGACAGACCAATATATTACATAATTACATTATAATTATATTATAATTATAGATAATACATTTTTACCTATTTACATTATACATATTTATATTTTTACATATTTACATATTTGTTTACATTTTATATATTTATATGTATTATATATGTATTTATATATGTATGTACATTTATATTCATATATATATTATATGTATATGTATTTATATATGTATTATATAAAATGTAAATATGTAAAAATACATTTTTACATATTTACATTTTATATAATACATATTTATATAATACATACTTACATTATATATAATACATTTTACATATTTTATGTAATTATATAATTATATTACATTATTACATTATAATTATATAACATAATTACATAATTATAATCTATAATACATAATTACATTATAATTATAAGGTATAGTATATAATCACATTATAATTATATATAATACATTTTTACATATTTACATTTTTATTTGTGTATCTCACCTGACATTTATTATGGTTTTTTATTCCATTTTAGTTTTTTTAGATTTCATGTTTATCATATTTTTAACTATATATCATTTATTCTTTTATGCCTACTGTATAACTATTTATCACATACGGCATTTTGTTTTAATATGCTTATGCGGAATTGGATTTTATTAAGTGGTTTTATATATGTCATGTATCGTATGCGTTCTGATGTAGCCCTTTTTAACCTGGGAGTGGCAGCCTATTGAAAATGGACAGATATGTGGTAGAATGGGCACGCATGAAAATTAAAATAGCCATTATATTTTCCTCCCATTGCTCTGGATTTACTAGTCAGGGTTTGATTTATAAAATAAGGTCCTAATCCGAGGGCAGAGGAGAAGGACTTATGAATGGAAATATAAAATTATAATTGGATAAGCCAGAACATAAACCAGATAAGACAAATATGGGATAATATATTGACCTATATATGTGGTTTGTGCTGAGGTCACTGGAAACAGGAGTAGGCCTTCTTTCAGGTCTTTAGAATTAATATATAAGCTCTGTTGAAGACCAGAGAAGATAAACCCAGGCTGTAGTTTAGTTTTATGAAGTTCCATTGTTTCAATGTGTGCAGTATTTGAGATCTTCTAACTTCGTAAAAGCGATGAGGAGTCATGCGATTAAAAATTATTTTAGAATACTGAACTGATTGCTGTCCTGAAGAAGCTCTCCATAATTGAAGCAGAGCGAAACGGAGATCTTCCATCGGGGATGAAAGCCGGGCACAATTCTTAACCCGAGCTAAGTTATTCACAGCAAACAGTAGCAACATTAGTGTGCGATTGAGCTATTTAAATTTTTAATAGTAGTTCACAGCTTTATAGGAAAGATAATTTATATCACAGCTCACAGAGAAAATAAGACAACTATCAATGATAGCCCAGACATAAGTTTAACAACCACGATATGCTCTGGTTGTAAACTTTGGGCACTTGAGATTAATAGTCTTCGTCTCTGAGAGTGAGCAAGCTGTTCTTTTCTTTCTTTCTATTGTTGGCCTTTATTTAGATTATTGAGTTTTTACACTATTTATTGCATTGGACTCCAAAGACCTGTGGCAGATAAGGTTTGGCTTTTGACCTGGTTGCTCTAGAGATGGACTTTTCTTCTTACTACAGAGATTACATTCCAGGGGAAGGGGGGATTCCCTCTCCTTTTTTGCAGGGTAAAGTTAGAAATTCTAGTTGGATATATAAAATGCATATATGATGAATTAAATTTTAGTAAACTATTAATGTAAGAACTTTCATATTCAAGGGTTCAGATTGAAATAGAATTACCTCTAAAAATTGTACTGGAGGATTCATATAGGAAAATGTAGGTTTTGTGGCAGTGGATTGGCCACTCCACTTCTCTTTCACCGAGACACAGGATTTTCAGTTCATGCTCTTAAGTGACTCAGTAACATGGGAGCAGGAGTTTGACTGTTAAGGAGAAATAATTTAAAGCTGTGTGTATGGATAATTTTTCCTCTGTAAGTATATTGTAATACATTTTCTTCTGTATCTTTCTTTATCAGATAAGCTAGTATTAAAATGTAACTTTTAGGAATTCTTGTGTGAGAGGGACAGACACTCCCCCAGTATCCTTGGCCAATTATATGCAGGTAGTAAATGTCATGTATTAGATATATTTAAGTGAACATAGATAGGTCACAAGTCCAATGTTAGATTTGTAGACGGTTTGGACATTTTCGTCGTGAGTGCAGAAAAGGCATAGCCAGTCGAGGAAGGGTTAGAGTAGGAAGTCAAATGAGAGGACAAGGAAGAAGAAATTTTGGGGATGCGAAAGATCGAGGCAGACGGCAGCCCTGGACATCACAGCAGCCACAATTCTGGGAACCTGAGCCTGTGCCAGGAGGGGGATTTGAAAGTCAGGATTGACTATCCCAGTATATTTTTTTTTCACAATTCCAAAGAGTAAAAAGGGGGGGGTCCTTGCCTTCCAAATTATTTCAAGGTATGGAATTCCTTATGAGAGAATGCTGGCAAGTTGTAGAAAAGAATACAGCAAGTAGTTTAAGGAGAGAGAAAGAGGCAATAGATAGAATATTGGGAAATTAAGGTCCTAATATGATAGGTGAAATATAAGAACAAAATTTGTATGACTTTATAGGAAACAGAGATTAATGTTATGTGAGGTTGATTTTTGGTGTTGCTAACATGCTTAATTTTAAACCTGGTAGTAGTGCAGAGCTTTAGATATGGTTTTAATTCTTGCAAATTTTGATCTATTTACTCTTATGTTATTTTAATTTCTTTGAATTAATCAGCTTCTCCACATATTCACCATTATAGGACCCTCAGGGTACTTTTGTCCTGTATAGTGTCTTCTTCACTTTTCAAGCTTGTTTACACATGTGTTCACAGATCAACTGTTCAGCACAGTGTTTGTATTATTATTTATTATTTTTGTATTATATTAAGTTTTTCATGTCACTCTGCATTTTGCATAGACTCAATACTTCTTGTCTTTATATGTTTGAGATATTTATCACGGTCTTTAACTAAGTGATTACTATTAGTTTCATTCACATCACTGAATCCTTCATCTCACATTTTCTATATTTCCTGCATGTCAGATATCACTCACAGTTTCATATTTTATAGCCACTACCTTTCATAATTTGCATATATTTTTAACGTACCCCTCAAGAAGGACCCCTGAAGAAGACTTTTTGTCAAAACGCAGACTGTGTTGGGTCCTGCGTCCCTAGTGGACTAGGTCCTTTAAGGTTTTCATGTGGATTACTTTACTTTTAGGTGTATGATTTTATTTTATGTGGATGATTGTAGTGTACCTTTGGAACTTTGATATTTTCAAATAAAGTCCATTTAAGGAACATCGTCACTCCACAGAGTTTATTTTAGTTTCTTCTGTCTTCTCTGTGGCCTTGCGTCCTCTTGCCAGTGAGGCAGTGCTGGAGGGTGGTGCAGGCTCCTGTTGAGGGTGCTGGCCTATGGTGGGAGGATGGTTCCTAGCTCTCAGCTCACTCTGGAGGCCTTCCAGCTTTGAAGCGATGGCAGTGTTGGTGTGCAAAAGCTGCCTCCGAAGTTCATTGCTGGCCTATTGGGTTCTCCAATGACTGCTGTTTTGCCTCCACACCATGTCTCAGCAGCTGGAGCTTCTGCTGCCGATATTCCTCCAGGCTTAGATTGTGCCCCAGTAGCTTCTGGGCCAGCCTAAGTAGATGGCGATGCTGGCGACTGGGTGCCCTCCAGCGGCCAGGCTGTGCTCCCTCACTGACCTCCTCAGCAAACTGCTCAGGTGGTGGGAGATGAAGCGGGTCCTCATCCCCATTGGCAGGCTCCTGTGTTTGGGTGTCCTGGGGCTCGTGAGGCTCCTGCTGGCTGAGTGTTGCAGCTACCTGCACACCTGTCTCATCCTGCTGCCCCTGCATAATTAGTGCGTCGATGGCACTACATCCTGGCTGATCCTCTTCGGAGCTGTCGTCTGCATAGGGGAAAAGCACATATGGAAGTCACAGCATACTACAGTTTGTCTTACTCCCTCCCTCCTTGGGGCGAGAAGAGCTGCTGGTGGTGTGTGTGCACCTCCTGCACCAGCATTTCTGTCTTAGACTGGTTGAAGCTTGGCTTTCGGGACAAAGGTTTGACTGGTTTGGGAGCCATAGTGTCACATTTGATAATATGAGATTAAACATTTATGTAGGCAATTAAACACGTCCAAGAAGTCGGCCACTGGATGACTTTGCGGTGGACGTCCACGTGGTCGATAATGGACAAATCAGAAGGACCTATAGTTGGTTTTCTGGCATCTATGTCTGTTTTGGTTCGTTTATTGGTACGTTTAAAATGCGGGGGGGGGGGGGGGGATATGTCTAAATCAATACTACCTTCTGTCCCCTATCTGTTCTAACACACCTTCCTATCTACTGATCCATTCCTAACTCATTTGCTGGCTGCTACAGATTACATGGTCTGCCTTTTCAAGCCTGTTGCTGTATTCAGGTAAGCTACTATTCCTGCTTCATCTGTGAAGTTTTGAACTGCTTATAGAAATGTAGGGGGCTCTGGTTGCTGGTTACCCTCTGAAAAGCCCCTTTGAAACAGCTTTTAGAAGAGCAGGGGGGAATCTTTCAGCATAGGGGCCATAACAGGCTAAGGGCAAAGTTCAGACATCTGCAAAGACTGTGAGAAATTCCTGGAGGAAAAGTACAGTATCTGTAGTTCACAGTCATGGGGGAAGCCACTGTGTGTCCTGGATTGGTGGCATGGAATGCTGCTACTGTTGGGTTTATTGCCAGGTACCTCTCACTTCTATTGGCTTCTATGATACAGGCCTACATGGACCATTACTGTGATCCAGTACTGTTATGTGCCTCTTGTGTTATGTATTTCCCTCTCAACCCCCCCCCCCCCTGTAATATTGTGCATGCAGCTGTAAGATGTCCCTTCTACTGAACACCTACTTCCTCTTTTTCTGGACCTGCCTCATGTATTGCAGATACTACAGACACTCCCTACAGAGGAACACCTGCACATCATTCCTGGGAAACATACCTTTTCACTCTCCCCTTCCTCCATTCCTGCCTATTGGGGGGGGAGAACTTCCTTATCTCACAATATCACCTCCTTCCTCCAATGCTTGCCTCACCTTACCCCTCTCCTTTCCTAAGAACATAAGAATTTGCCTCCGCTGGGTCAGACTAGTGGTCCATCCTGCCCAGCGGTCCGCTCCCGTGGCAGCCCCTCAGGCCTATCACCTGTGCAGTGGTCCCTGACTATTCCTATAACCTAGCTCAACTCCTATCTGTACCCCTCAATCCCCTTATCTTCTAGGAACCTATCCAAACCTTCTTTCCTCCTCCCCCTCCCTCTCTCTCCTGGGATTCTTTCTGTACACATCCTTGATCCTGGGCACTGTGTAGGCTTGATGTTGGCTCTACTACTATCACAGGGTGCTTGTGCACACTGAATTGGGGGGGAGGGGGGTGGAACTACCTTCTTAGTAGAGGCTGGTCTGCTTCCTGGTGCCTGACCTTGCACATGTGTAACTCTTGTGGGATCTATCTGTTTGCATATGATAGGCAGCATTGCATTGCAGTCACCATCCTTCTGCCTGGGGTTAGCAGACAGCTCTAGAAATAGGAGGAGCTATCCAGACATTCAGGTGTTACTTCCATTGCAAGTCATGGAAGTCACAAGCCCACATGTCTATCTCTCTCCCCTTTTTCTTGAATTGTGACTAGCACAACCTTCTGTCTCATGTCCTGCATGTGACATGGGCCTGTTCTCTTCCAGATCTTACTTACACGATGGCCACGTTCCCACTTTGAGTCAGCTGCCTGCATACCTGCCCTTTTCTTAGGTGCAGGTCAGTGATATGACATAAAGGGATCAAACATGACTCCCAGTTTAGAGATAGATATTTATTTTGCTCTTATTTTCTAGTCAAGTATCAAATATAAATGCATACACCTTTGCTGAGGTAGAAATGAATGGTCGAACACCTGATCACAAAAGACTGTCATAGAACAATAGCCATACAAATATGGATTCATTATGAAAAAATGCAATATCATACTTATGGTAACAAAATGGTCTGTCAAATTTCCCCAACATGCCTAACTGTTTCAACCTTTGCCAAGTAAGTGAAACAATCTTCCAGCTTATCTTCGTTTTTGTCCATCTCTGTAGTAGTTTAAGAAAATTAACCCCCCCACACACATACACACAGAAATCAATTATCCATGCAATTTTGCTTCAGTTATTGGTGCAAATCCATGGTAGGCTTTGTGGTTGTTGTTGGAAACAGGATACTAGGCTTGATGGACCTTCGTTCTGTCTTATGTTCTTATTCTAACTTGACACTTGCTATTGCAGACCTCATAGATTGAATGATTTACTGAGCCACATAGCCAAAAAAAAATAATGCAACAGAAAAATTTAGCCACCAATTATTATAGACAGATTGACAAATCAATGCCAGTGTGTTCACTTTGGAGGACTTTATTGAGAACGGCTGAAGCACATTTTAATGAGTAGTTTTAGAACAAGAAATCAATTTCAGACAAATATTATATATACTGAAATGAGAATGAAAGAGGTCATTAGAAATATGGGAGCCAGTATTAATTTCTAAGATTCATCTGTAAAATTCAGAATCCTATAAAGTGAGTGAGACCAGGAAGGAGGAGGGAGTGGGGAAAGAAAGTAAGTCAGGAACTCGGTATTCATTTTCAGTGCTGGCTATCTAACTTAGCCTCATTGGGGAATGATTTTAGAAGGGTTTCCTACATGTAAAACTGGTTTTAGGGCCCTATTACTAAAACACACTACACATCTTCCTCCTTATTCACGGTTTCAGCAATCGTGGTTTCGATTATTTGTGGTTTTTAGCTTGCTGGCTCCTTCCCTCCCCAAAAAAAATTGTCAGCTTGCATAGAGAAATCACCAATTCCAAGCGTTTACAGAGAAAATTCCCAGCACTTTCTTCACCGTGTTTTGCTTTTCCTTCAGGAACAGGCCAGGTTTCCCGCCATGATATTTGCCATATTTATGATGGTTTTTAATAGAAAACAGCGAATAACATATGAAAAAGTTATTTGTGGTTTTTCTGTATTCGCGGGTCTGTTAATCCTCTATCACTGCGAATGCGGAGGGAGAAGTGTAGAATCTGTATTAGCACAACTTGACCCCCCCTCCCTTCTTATGAAGCTGCGTTAGGCTTTTTTATTGCCAGCTGTGGCAGTAAAAGCTCCAAAGCTCATAGAATTCCCTTGAGCATTGGAATTAAATACTACCGTGGCCGGTGATTTTTAAAAAAACCCCTAACTACACTCCTCCCTCGATATTCACGGTTTTATTACTCGCAAATTTGGTTATTTGTGGTTTTTACCTTGCTGCCTCCTCCCCCCCAAATGACGTCCCAGAGCGCTGCTAAAAATTTTGGCGCAGGTCAATTTTTGAAGACAGGCCTATGACCCGTGGAAAGGCACGCAGAGCTGTGATGAAGCACGCAGATTAAGGAGCTGCAATCACCTCACTTCTGCTCTCCTTATGGGAATCCCAGCCCCATACCTTGCCGTCCTTGGCAGTGAGGTCTCAAGTTTGGTATGCGACCTGAGTCCGCCCTTTCTCAGTAATCTTGTCCAGCTGTTTAACTCTCTGTCACCACTGCTGTTGCGGAAAGTACGTGAATGTCTATGTATTTATTTACCGCCTTTTTCAAGGAATTCATTCAAGGTTCACACAGGATAGAGCTGCTGCCTCAATGGCAATGCTGCACTCTGTCCGTTGAGATCTGGTTTTGATTTCTAAGCCTAGTTTCTGCTCCCTAGACTTTGTTTAAAACCACATAAAAACCACCCTATCACTCACCCAGCCATCTTACCATGCATTCCCATTCTGCCTCCATCTGTTCTAGCTGCTCTGCCAAAATCGCAAATGTGACCGTTTGTGTTATTCACAATTTCATCATATTGACGAGTGTTTTAACAAAATATGTCCTAAATATAGTAGGGAATGATTTGGGTTCTTTGGAATTCAACCCATTTCTTTGTTTTTCCTTTAAATCTAGTTGATAAATAAGCAACATGTTTTCCCCTTTTAGTGGGCTTGTAAAGAAACACAAAACAACCGCGAATAACATATGAAAAAGTTATTTGCGGTTTTTCTGTATTTGCGGGTCTGTTAATCCCCCTATCACCGCGAATACGGAGGGAGAAGTGTATAGCTATGCAATGTGTTAGGAGTCACTGCCCATGAAAAGGATCTAGGTGTCATTAATGAAGATAAGTTAAAACCCTCAGCTCATTGTGTGGTGGCTGCTAAGAAAGCAAATAGAATGTTAGAAATTAAAAGGAAACAAATGGAAAACAAAGATGAAAATGTTATAATGCCCTTATATCGCTCTGTGGTGCGGCCGCACCTCGAATACTGTGTGTGGTTCTGGTCACCGTATCTCAAAAAAAGATATAGCAGAAAAGGTACAGAGAAGGGCAACAAAAATGATAAAAGAGATGGGACGACTTCCCTGTGAGGAAAGGTTAAAGCAGCTACGGCTCTTCAGCTTGGAGAAGAGACGGCTCAGGGGTGATATGATAGAGGTCTATAACATAATGAGTGCAGTGGAAAAGGTAGATGTGAATCTCTTGTTCACTTTTTCCAAAAATGCTAGGAATAGGAGGCATGCGATGAAGTTACTAAGTGGTAGATTTATAACCAACCAGAAAAAAATATTTCTTCACACAACGTGTAATTAAACTCTGGAATTCATTGTTGGAGAATGTGGTGAAATCAGTTAGCATAGCGGGGGTTAAAAAAAAGGTTTGGACAATTTCCTAAAAAAGAAGTCCATAGGCCATTATTGAGATGGCTTGGGGAAATCCACTGCTTATTCCTAGCATAAGCAACATAAAATCTGTTTTACTACATGGGATCTAGCTACCGTGTTTCCCCGAAAATAAGACAGTGTCTTATATTAATTTTAGGTCCAAAAAATGAACTAGGTCTTATTTTCGGGGTATGAACATGATCATCTCTCCCTTCTCTCCTTCACCCCAATTCTTCCTCTTTCCTTTCTCTCCCCCACATGTGCAGAATCTTTCCTCCCCTCCCTCCCATCCCTCGTGCAGCAGAACCTTTGCCCAGTTTCTATCCTCCCCTCCCTCCCCTTCCTCGTGCAGTAGGACCCTTGCACAGCTTCTATCCTTTCCTCCCTCCCATCCATCATGCACCCATCCATCGTGCAGCAGTACCCTTGAGTAAGCCCCCCCCCAAGCACCCCCCTCCGAGTACCTGCACCCGCCATTCAGCTGAATCCTCATCCTTCCCTCCCTCCCATCGGAACCCCGCCACGAGCCCTACATACCTCTGTAAGCAGCGTCGGGCCGGCAGCACTCTAAACAGGCTGCTTGGCCTTGTCCATCGGGGATTTCACTCTGCTGGGGGGGGGGTGCTCGCTCAAGGGTTCCTCTGCACAAGGGATGTGAGGGAGGGAAGAGAAACTTTCGGCGAATCCCGGGGGTAGGGCTTATATTAAGACCTACCCCAAAAATCCTGTTAGGGCTTATTTTCGGGGTAGGTCTTATTTTCGGGTAAACACGGTACTTGGGACCGGGGTTGTCCACTGTTGGAAACAGGATACTGGGCTTGATGGACCTTCGGTCTGTCACACTATGGCAATTCTTATGTTCTTAAGGAGAGAGATACTAGACATCATAGGGAGAGGGTAATAGGAAAGGAGAGAGATACTGAACATAATGGAGAGGGTGGGAGATAGGGGATGAAGAGATGGTAGATGTGATTGAGGTAGGGGGGTCCTGAACTGTTCTAGAATGTGTAGGGCATACACAAATTTTGCCTTGAGTATCAGATACCCTTTGGGTGAACCTGTATAAAAAAGGCACACAGATGCCTGTGTTACCTGTATAAAATATGCACCTTTTTGAAAATTTAAGAGTCACTTCATCCTATAAAATTACTTGCATTGAGTATACTGTAATTATGATGAATAAAGGGGTAGCACTCTTTGAAGTTCACCTGCAATATCTAATTGGTAACACTTGCTTCTATTTCAAAAAAATGCATAAGAATAAAATAATTTTGAAAGAAAACTCAGAAAAAGAAACAAATTAGAGAAGCAGGGATGCTGACATTTTGAAGCTAAGATTACCTCTGGAATTATTTGCTGACTTAAGGAATATGTTCCCCAGCAGGGTTTAGCATGAAACCATCTAAAAAAAAAATGAGCAAACTCATGTTTCAGGCTAATTTTGGTCTTAACAAATGGACAAATTACCTTTAGAGGTAGGAAGTCATTATGTTATTGTTACTTTAATCAGGTAAAGCCTATAAATCCTACTATCATTAAATTCGAGACAGTTGGCTCAGCTGAGAATTTTAAATTGCACTACAATGGACATTTCCAGATATAAAAATGCATTCAGTGTTGAAGCAGCAGATGCGAGAGAGAACCTGTGGGAAAATTGCCGCAAATTAGCCTTTGCTGAGCAGTAACAACTTGGGAGTAAGGTATAAGATAGGCAGCATTTGCAAGCACGAGAGAGATGAGAACACAGGATTAAATATATCAAAACTATGAGAAGTCATATATGTTTAATTCTCCTGTTCCACCAGAAGTGTTATAAATATTGTAATTTCATTGATACCGGAAGTTGCCTGCCACATTGAACAGGATGCAAAATTTAGATAAATCTCAAGCGCGCAAAATAAATTTCTGATTGGAGAGTGGCCTTTGGTATCTGGGCCAATCAGAGTCTTAGGCCACTCCCAGGGCATCCCAGGATGCACCCAGCAGGAGGCCTATGAGAGAGGCCTTTGGTATCTGGACCAATCAGAGACTTAGGTCCCGCCCCTCTAACCAACTAAAACAAACCCAGTTATAAGAACATAAGCTTAGTCATACTGGGTCAGAGCAATAGTTCTTTTAGCCCAGGATCCTGTCTCCAACAGTGGCAAATCCAGGTCACAAATACCTGGCAGAAACCCAAATAGTCAAATGTGGCAAAATTAGATGTAGGCTCTCAAATTAACATCCTACTAAAGAGGAGGAGGCAATAGGATGATTATAAAGACGATCATAGTCTCATTGTTCCAAAAAGGTTGATGATTGCCCAAAACAATTTCTGGTTTCATAACATCATCTTATCATCCAAAAGATTTTTATTCTATTGTACTTTGATTTTTCTATAAGAATATCATTAAACACCAAATATTACTAAGGGAGATGAACATATCATAAGACTCCCTGGGAGTCTGTATAATAGATTCAGTGCTGATCGTGGCTGGCTCCACTATAAGATAAGTGTTGCCACCTTTATCTTTGTTATGGTGACATTTTATGCAAGAAATTAGTGAGTGATCTGATAAAAATTAATGTTTTACTAACACACTTATTTGTGCACTAGTTACACTTTTGATTATATACGGGTTAGCCCAGGGATGTTTCACAGTTATCACCCTTGTGGGTGTATACATGTGACAGCTGGTGCATTAGGGGTCAGTCCCCACTGCGAGCTGTGTGACTGAGGGCTTCCCGTTCACTACAAAAAATTTTTAGGAGAGCGTTCTGGTTCGAGCTGTCTCTTTCCCTCACCCTTAGTCTAGGGTCAGGGGAGATTTGTTGTTTTTTGGGGGATTACTCGTGTTTTCTCCCTATTTGGGTTCTTTTTGATATTTATACATAGTAATAACACAGATAGCACACACAATTAATTTATAAGGTAGGGTGGGAGGAGTGAGCATATATGATTAGAAAATGGAGTGCAGGATGCAGACCTGGAATGGTATTTGATCATAGGAGGTGCTAAGATCTGAGTTCTTAAATCTTATGATATGCTCATCTCCCTTAGTAATATTTGGTGTTTAATGATATTCTCATAGAAAAATCAAAGTACAGTAGAATAAAAATCTTTTGGATGATAAGATGATGTTATGAAACCAGAAATTGTTTTGGGCATTCATCAACCTCTTGGAACAATGAGAATATGATAGTCTTTATAATCATCCTATTACCCTCTCCTCTCTAGAAACCCAAATAGTAGCAACATTCCAGAGCTGAGATTGTTATGTCACAATGCCTCACTCCACCAATAGGAGCCAACCTCATCAGTGATGTCACAATGGCTTGACTGTCCTATACTTGGCTTACATAAGAATAGCCATACTGGGTCAGAGCAATGGTCCATCTAGCCCAGTATCTTGTCTTTGCAGTAGCCAATCCAGGTCACAAGTACCTGGCAAAAAAACAAAATAGTAGCAACATTCCAGAGCTGAGATTGTGATGTCACAATCACTTGTCTGTCCTATACTTGGCCATAAGAACATAAGAGTACATTACATTACATTAGTGATTTCTTTTCCGCCAATACATTGCGGTTCAAGGCAGATTACATAAAGTTTTAAGAAATTACATAAAAGTTTACAGGAATAGCATAAGAGATGTCATAAGAATTACCAAAGAGTTGTCGAGATCTTAAGGTGGTAAATGTTGGGTAATAAGAATTACCAAAGAGTTGTTGAGATCTTAAGGTGGTAAGAGTTTGGTAAATAAAGGTATTTTAGCATTGGTTGGGTAGATAGAAGCATATTAGAATATGCTATTAAGGGTATAGAGTGGGTAGAAGGGGTTTGGGTAGGAACTGGTCTTGTTAGATGGGTTTTATGTATTTTTTGAAGAGTAGGGTTTTAGTATCTTTCTTGAAGGTTTTGTAGTAGTCATACTAGGTCAGAGCAATAGATCTTCTAGCCCAGGATCCTGTTTCCAACAATGGCCAATGCAGGTCAGAAGTACCTGGTAAAAACCCAAATAATAGCAACTTTCCACTTTACCAATCCAGGGCAACAGTAGCTTCCCCCATGTCTGTCTCTGATTATGTAAGCTGAGGCACTGGTGTAGTAAGATATAATAGAATGAAGAGAATGCCAAATAGAATGAAATCAACTGTAAGATGTTATCCCACAGCTTTGCCGCACTTCATTCAATAGTATATTATTCAGTCTTTGTTTTCACTGGTCCTCAGCGAGCCACCACGCACTCAAACTATCTCATTGTGCTGGGCTTTATGCTCCCACTCGTCATTGGATCCAGTGTAAGCTATTTAAACCTTTTTAAGAAATAACTTAGTATAAATGCTAAAAGTACTTAGCTTTTTGTAAGATGCTGTATGGTGTATTACCCCCCCCCCCCCCGGTGTATGGTGTATTACCCCCCCTGGGTATATGGTGTATTACCCCCCTGAACAGCGTCTTACAAAAAGCTAAGTACTTTTAGCATTTATACTAAGTTATTTCTTAAAAAGGTTTAAATAGCATACACTGGATCCAATGACGAGTGGGAGCATAAAGCCTAGCACAATGAGTTAGTTTGAGTGCGTGGTGGCCCGCTGAGGACCAGTGAAAACAAAGACTGAATAATATACTGTTGAATGAAGTGTCTCCGATTATGGACATTTCCTCCAAGAACTTGCCCATACTTTTTTAAAAAAACAATTATGTTAGCCGCTCTTACCACATCCTTTGGCAATGCGTTCCAGAGCGTAACTGTTCTCTTGAGTGAAAAAACATTTCCTCCTATTGGTTTTAAAAATATTTTCTTGTAACTTCATAGAGTGTTCCCTAGTCTTTGTAATTTTTGATGGCATGCAAAATTGATCCAATCTGTGGGCAGTCTAGAGGTGGAGTCATAGCAGAGCTGACATTTATGTGGTTAGGTGGCAAATATTCAGTGTATTTTAGTCTGCGCATGTTGAGGAAGCTCAGATCACTATTCCATCAAGAGCATTTCTCAGTATTGGTACAACCCACTGTGCTTTCTCAGCTAGATTATTGTAACTCAGTTTATCTGGGCATTAAGCAGAGCAGTCTAAAACGACTTCAGTTAATACAGAATACTGCAGCTAAGCTCATTTTTGGGAAACGAAAGTATGATCATGTTTCCCCTTTGTTGATAAAGCTTCACTGGCTCTCAGTTTGCTTTAGGATCCAGTTTAAATGCGCATGCATGATCTTCAAGCTTCTCTATGGAATATTTGATCCTTTTGTCCCCTTATTAGCGGTATATAAGAATTAAATTAAATTATGTTGGAATACCCTTCGACTTTGCCATTTGAGAGACACACCAAGATATAAGTTAGCCTTCCCTTCCTTTAAGGGAATTAAATCTGCTGGGAAGCTCAGTCGATCTTTTGTTTTCAAGTTTGTAGAGATCTAGAATGAACTTCCCGACTCCATTAGGCTTTTAGGCCGGCTGCAATTATTTCGTAAATTCCTGAGAACTTTGTTGTTCTCGCAATTTTTAAATGGTTTAACTACAGCCTCAACGAAATGACAATATTATAGTTATTTTTCTTATGTACTTTAGTTTTGAATTAGTTCTTCCTTCTATGTTTTCTGCTATGTACTCTAGTCTTAATTAAATGTGAACTGAGTTGAGCTCCACTGGGAGATGACCCGGTCTATAAACCAAAGATTAGATTAGATAAGGTAAGCAGAGAAATCAGACTGCAGGTGGAGGTTATTGTACCTTCACTAGTGTGTAAAGCACTGGAGAGATTCTCCTCTCGCTTATCCTTCACACTGAGGACCCTCTCTTTCACTTGTTATTATTTAGTTAGATAAGGCGATAAGAAAAAGCCTGACATGGCTTCATAAAAGGGGGAATCACTAAACAAAATCCAGGAGCAATAATAAAGGCTTGTGTTAAAAATCTATGTGAAAACAAAAACTCCACAAGTTGTTTTCTTCTATAATGTCATATCATAATATCTTAGCATTAGTATGTGCCAAGAATGTAATATGTAATAATAAATAGTGCTCAGTCACCAACCAAAAGTGTCATAAAAATGCCAGCATTGGTTGCAAGAAAGGGACCATCGTAGCACTAAGAAGTCCCTTTTTCCGTCCTCCAAATAGATCAAATGTTCATATTTATGAAAAAGTATATCAAATAAGTAAACAATACTTATCTGAAAGCAGTGTGAACTTGCTGGAGGCAGGACACGGGAGCACAAGCTAACCTGCTGGCTGTAATATTGCCCCCTTCCTGATGACGCCTTGAGCGAAACTCGAGTCGAAGGGAGGCCAGTTGATTTAAGAACGTGGGGTTACACAAGACACAGCACTTGGTTTAGATAAATTTTTCATGTCCAGCATGACTGTCAGTGTCCTGCCTCCAGCAAGTTCACACTGCTTTCAGATAAGTATTGTTTACTTATTTGATATACTTTTTCATAAGTATGAACATTTGATCTATTTGGAGGACGGAAAAAGGGACTTCTTAGTGCTATGATGGTCCCTTTCTTGCAACCAATGCTGGCATTTTTATGACACTTTTGGTTGGTGACTGAGCACTATTTATTATTACATATTACATTCTTGGCACATACTAATGCTAAAATATTATGATGTGACATTATAAAAGAAAACAACTTGTGGAGTTTTTCTTTTCATAAAAGTGCCTTTAATAAGTGACTAATTTTGACACATCACCAGTACTGAAGAAGATGCGGTGTTGAATATATCTATTTCTATCTATCTAAACAATTGTGAATAATTTGATGGTGAAAAGGCAAAATAAGATATATGAATTGCCCAACGCAATTTTTGATAATCCAACAAAGCAGCAAAAATTAAATAGTGGTAAACTCACCCCCCCCCCCCCATCTTTTACAAAGCTGCGGTAGCGGCTACTACACAGCAAATGCTCCAATGCCCATTAAATCCCTATGGACGTCAAAACGATTACTATAGCGGCTGCTGCTACAGTGGTTTTGTAAAAGGAGCTCTTATTTGTTGGTGTATAAAATTGCTTCAGCATATAATGCAGGGGTGTCAAATGTTGGTCCTTGAGGGCCGCAATTCAGTCGGGTTTTCAGGATTTCCTTAATGAATTTGCATGAAATCTATTTGCATGCACTTACTTTCATTGTAGGCTAATAGATCTCATGCATATTCATTGGGAAAATCCTGAAAACCTGACTGGATTGCGACCCTCGAGGACTGACATTTGACACCCCTGATAGAATGCATGAACATACTGTAGGTGATAGTGCAACATAGCATCTACCTTTATGCAAGCTGAGTATGGCAGTATCTAGTCCGGCTTTTCCCGGATCCTGTGCCCACGCTCATAAACAGCCTGGCCATGATTAAGTACAGACTTCAGCCTGTTATCTCACAGGCTCTGGGTAAGGCAAAACCCTTTCTCAGCTCAAGGATAAACAGCTTTTCTTAAGCAAGGTTCAAATAGATCAAATGTTCATACTTATGAAAAAGTATATCAAATAGGTAAACAATACTTATCCGAAAGCAGTGTGAACTTGCTGGAGGCAGGACACTGACAGTCATGCTGGACATCTATCTAAACCAAGTGCTGTGTCTTGTGTAACCCCACATTCTTAAATCAACTGGCCTCCCTTCGACTCGAGTTTCGCTCAAGGCGTCATCAGGAAGGGGGCAATATTACAGCCAGCAGGTTAGCTTGTGCTCCCGTGTCCTGCCTCCAGCAAGTTCACACTGCTTTCAGATAAGTATTGTTTACTTATTTGATATACTTTTTCATAAGTATGAACATTTGATCTATTTGAACCTTGCTTAAGAAAAGCTGTTTATCCTTGAGCTGAGAAAGGGTTTTGCCTTACCAGAGCCTGTGAGATAAAAATAGTACCTGGCGGACCACGAGTTTGAGACCACTGATTAAGACATTTATCCTGATTTATCCTGACGCCCCCTGTTGCACAGTGGCATAACTGCAGTCTTAGTGAGGGAAAAATCCTTAATCCCTCACACTGAGGGTATTTATTTACCAGGGTGTTTCATTTGAGAGGACAAGTCGGTGTGGATATGTACAGGGGTATTTCTGATATGACGTCAGAAAAATGTCTAACTTCTGGTTTGAGCTAGATGTTTTCAGGTACAACACATCATTCTGTAAGTACCATTAAAAAAAAAAAAAAAAAGTCCTAAGGGAAAACAGAGAAAAACAAGCCATAGGGACCCCGGACATCTGTCTCGTTGCATTCCTAGTAAAGCAGCCACACAGACATCCCAGCAGTGCAGAGGGGCAGCCTATTGGTCAGTGAACCAGGTACAAATCCCACCTAAACGCCTTCATATTGTATGGTGAACCTTCCAGGAAGAGAGAAAACCTTCTGTGCCTAAAGATCCACCACACCAGAAACCCTCAGGCTTGCTGGTCACTTATATATATTTAGGAACAGGAGGGCTCACATATTTATCCTCAAATTAAAGAGTTATGGTGGGAATTGAACTTGAGACCTGCTGTTCACCTTCCACTGCACTGACCATCCATCCACTTGTTTACTGCTATCTCAGAAATAGCCATAATAATGGGATGGTTGTATAGGCTGGAGTGAGCTTGGACGGCAACGCCATCATTTGGAACCTAGGACAATACCAGGTGGACTTTACAGTCTAAGACCCAGAAATATCAGAGACAAGATAATCTAGTCATGTATTTTTTAATGCGTATAACTTATGGGCAGACTGGATTCGACAGTTCAGGTCTTTATCTGCTGTCATTTACTATGTTACTAGGTAATATCTGGAGTTCTCATCGATGCTGGCTTCACAGTAACATCTTTGGGGGGGGGGGTGGAGGCTGGAAGGGAGTCGGTGACCGCTGGGAGATTAAAGGGACGTCATACTTTCATCTCTCCAGTGGTCAGCTGATCAATTAGGGCACCTTTTTTGACTTAGCTGCGACTGAAACAGGTCTAGATAAAAATGTACTTCTTTTCTGCTCTTGATTTTTTTTTTTTTTCTGTTCCTTAATGGCACGAAAAATATCCAGATTTAAAGCCCGCCAAAGTCCCACCCAACGCAGGCCTCCAACAGGTCCCCTTGCAATTTAAACAAACTGCAGGGTGAAACAGCCCAATTCTGAGTTTTGGAAAAATCACAACTTAGACATTTTGGCAAAAAAAACAAACAAACAAAGAACCCCCTCAAAACGTCCATCTGCAGCTTTGTGCCCCTTTTGAGATGTTTCTCTCTTTTGAAAATGAGCACCATAGATACTTGTGCCTACCTTGCAAATGGACAGACTTGCACTTGTTCTCAAGCAGGTGTAATTATCCACACCTAGGCTATGGAAGGAAGCATTTTACATAATCTTGTGAATTCTGTCCCCTACACTCCGACCAGCAGAGAATGCAGCATCTTTCAATGGTGTATATTTTTATACTGGTTGGAATTCATGAATGTGGCCATATATGTGTGAAGATGATGTAACCAAATTTACCCTTTAGATGCCTAGGCATAGGGTTACCAGAAGTCCGGACATGGTTCCCTGGACATGTCCGGAGGTACGGACAGCTTTTCAAAACCGTCGGGATGGCATCTGCAAACACAGAGGCAAGGCGGTGACATCATGCATGGATGCCGTCCAAACAGGTTAATGGGGTGGGGCTGGGGCAAGATGGGGGGCATGACACATGCAGAAATAGGAGGGCCTGGGGGCATGGCCATGGGTCCGGATTTTCCTTCAGGAAAAGCTGATAACCCTACCTAGGCGTTCCCTGAGACAGAATGTGGAATAAAACACATGCAGTGGTGATCACATTACATATGATTACTGCTCTGGTGGTTACAATCAAAATGTAAAACAAGATAGTTTACTTGGCTCCTTGAGGATTTTCCTGGTCATCTTCTGTAAAATCTTGTACTTAAATGTGTAGGTTGTGCAATCAGCATCTTCATGTCTTCGTACTGACACTTATATGTTCAAACCCCTTTGTGATGTTTGTGTTTTTTATGTGTTGCTTATCCAGGTGTTATCCAGGGACAGCAGTCAGCTATTCTCACATGTGGGTGACGTCATCCACAGAGCCCGGACGCGGACAGCTTCGCAAGCAGACGTGTAGAAAACTTAGAAGTTCTGAGTCTGCCGCACCGTGCATGCCCAGGTGCCTTCCTGCCCAGCACAGGGCGTGTCTCCTCAGTTCAGATAGCTGAGAAGCCAACCAGGGGAGGTGGGTGGGTTGTAAGAATAGCTGCCTGCTGTCCCTAGATAACACCTGTTACGGTAAGTAACTGTGCTTTATCCCAGGACAACCAGGCAGCTTATTCTGAAATATGGGTGACCTCCAAGCTAACCAGAATGGGATGGTGGGAGTGTTGGCAACTTAGGAGAATAAATGTTGTAATACTCTCTGGCCAAAATGGCAAGCCTGTCTCACCCACATGTGAGAATAGGCTGCCTGCTTGTCCTGGGATAAAGCACAGTTACTTACCGTAACAGTTGTTGTCCAGGGACAGCAGGCAGATATTCTCACAACCCACCCACCTCCCCTGGTTGGCTTCTCTGTTACAAAGTATGCATGTAAGCTTTAATCCCTCCCCAACCTTGCCCTGTAATTCCTTCATTTGAGTTGAATCAATTTATACAGGCTATAAATCCATTTTAGATAGAATGTAGAAATCTATCTCGGAGATGTCTAGGTCTGGTAGTATTTTAAGGAAAGATATGAATGTGTCAAGCCTTTTAGAAACTACATACAGGAATGGACATGTATGCGCCAGCCATTTATGCCAGGGAGCATGCTTTTTACAATTGTCAGAGTCTATGACATCAACAGACAGCATGAATGTCTAAAAGTTGGAACATAGACATATACTGTATATACTTGAATATAAGTCGAGGAAAAATGGTTGACATGAATATAAGACGGAGGCTTAATATTCAAGTGCCAATCCCTGCCAGGATCTGCACCCAGTGTCCCCTCCCTCATGCACTCCCATTGCTAGGCTCTGCACTTAGCCCCCCTCCCTGCCAGGTTCTGCACACAGCCCCCTTCCCTCCCTGCCCTACCAGTCTATGTAGCCAGCCTCCCTCCCTGCCAGGCTCTGAACCCGGTCTCACCTTCCTGCCCCTGTACCCTCTTCCCCTCTGCAGCAAGTCTGAAAGGGTTGTCACTGGGTGATGACCCGAATATAGGATGAGATCATCTTTGGTCTATTTTTTGGTCCAAAAATCTCATCCTATATTCGAGTATATACGGTATGTTTTTTTCAGAACATACATGTGTAAATTCCAGCAAATAAATATGCATGTTTTGCCATTTTAGACATCTACATATCTTTGTGTTCCCAATTAGAGAAAGTTCCAGCAATTAAACAGCACACTTGAACGAGGGGGGAAAGAGGGTTATTAAGGAGGCAGCCTTCCCTAAATACTCCTGTACAGCACTGCCCAAAACGAGCATGTTAACAAAGCCTAAATGCACTCAGGAGCAGATGTAAATCCTATCTTTGATCGGGGTGTGCAGGTATATATTTTCACTCCACCCTAATCCTGCTCAAATCACACCCCACTGCCACACACACATAGTTACAATTTTCACGTGTAAATCCCACCTTTGTAAAATTGAGTTTTCCATATTTATTGACGTGCATGTGCAAATGCAGGTATTCACACATGTAAATTGTGAACAGGGCTTCCAAGATAACCTTCCTTATGTGCATAAGTTTACAAGCATAATCCTAGGTAACTTTTTGCACATAAAACACTGTTTTTATCTGTAAATATTATCCCTTCTGTGTCTATGGGGAAAAAAGATTAGTAAATCTGGCCTTGAGATTTGAAAGTATGATCTTCAAATAAACAGTGCAAAAATTGGGAATAGAGATTTCTTTAAACTATACCAGATGTACAAAGTCATGAGATGGTCTATTTACATTTTGTACTAGAAAGAGAGGCCACAGTCTATCAAACCTGTACCAGACTCTTAATAACACAGAGAACTTTTCTGGAGAGCTGTCCTTTTTTTTTCCTTGTATTTTTATGTTCAATAACTAAAAATATTTTTTCTCAGAAGAGGCTAGAAACATTTTTAGATGCTTTATCCACCAAGTATAAATAATGATTATGGAAGCAAAGCCAGCATGCTGATATCATACACAGGTAAAATGAAAAGAAAAGAAAATCAATATATTTTCCTTGAATTTTCAAGTAGAAACAAAAGGAAGCTCTTGATTCAACATTTAAAATTTTTTAAAATATTTCTAGCTTTTAAAGTCTTTGATCCGAAGCAGAATGTTTTGATTGGAATTGGCATCTCATTCTCTGGAATGGTCAGATATCTTCCAGATCCCAATATAAAAACTGTGGCATAAGCTGCAGAAAAAAAGTATCTTGAAGGGAAGTATTATTTCAAAATTATGAGTTTTTTTTTGCAAATTGTAGCTCCGAATTGCAGCATGGTGGTTCACGCCAAGATTCTTCACCACAGAACCTTTTTCTCTAAAGGTAAATGTCAACTTCCCTTCTGAAGTCTATGATAACATTGTTTTTTTCATAGGTGAGCCACTGTCCAGTATCTGCTAAGAGGTCAAAGTGCAAGTAAGAAATCCATTTGGCTTGTAAATGCTTGAGATGATTTAAACATTCTATGTGGTTTCTTCAATAACTAAGTGCTGTCCTCAAATCATTTTCCTCTAAGTGGCCTGGTGTTAGGTTCTTGGATGAATCTGTAATTATAGAGATACAAAGGATGTTAATGTCCATGACTGCTATTCAATTAAACATCATAGCGGTTTATAAAGCAATAATCAGATAAGAAATACATAATGTATAGGACAATAAAAATATAAAACACATTAACACACAGATTCTAATATAGAGAATTACATGGTGACAGAATTTGTCCCCGTCCCCATCCCCGATGTTAACTGTGGAAAACCATCACCATGTCATTTTTTTTAAGGAGAGAAGGAAGAATCAGAGTATGAATGGGCAGAGCCACTGGCCTTCAAGCCTTGCATTGAAGAATGCTGGTGTAGAAAGACTGAGGTTGAGATAGACATGGGATGGTTTCCCGCAGGATGGAGACGGTGACAAATTCTGTCCCCCCCCGTGTCATTCTGCCATATTGGATCAGACCAATGCTCCATCAAGCCCAGTATCCTGTTTTCAACAGTGGAAACCCAAACAGTAGCAACATTCCAGAGCTGACATTGTGATGCTATAATGCTTCATTCCACCAATGTCTATAAGCCAAACTCAGCGATATCACAGTGGCTTGATTGTCCTATGCTTGGCTCACATAAGAACATAAGATTTGCCATAGAGAATGACACTGAGACAGTTGTCCCCATCTCATTCAGGAAACCATCCTCGTGCCATTCTTTAAGGAGAGAGGGAAGAATCAGAGAATGAATGGACACAGCAATTGACCCTCAAGCCTTGCTTTGAAGAATGCTGGTGTAGAAGGACTGAGGTTGAGATAGACACTAAAGAATGAAATGGACTAGTTTTCTGCGGGGAATAAAAACTCAGTTCTCCATGCCAAAAGCTCATTGGAAAAGGTGAGTCTTAAGAAGGGCTGAAAATTTAAGGTACAATAACTCAGAACGTAATTCCAAAGGGAGTGTGTTCCATAATAATGTCACTACCCCCCAAAAAAAGCAGAATGGTAAGTAGAACTAGAACTTAAATTTGGTCATAAGTACGAGTAGAATTGATAATTGATGAGCAGATACAGAACGCAGGGAGCAGGACAGAAGATAGGGGATGATAAATGAGGCCAAATAAGAAGGAAGCCCTATGTGCATTGTTTTGTAGGCTAAAGTCAACAATTTATGTTCATTGTGAAATTTCACTGGAAGGTAATGGTGTTCCTGTAGCACGAGAGTAACATGGTGATAACAACATGCGTAAGTTCATAATCTAATGGAGTTGTGTTGAATAGTTTGAAATTTCTTAATAGACACAGACAGCAAACAGCATTGAAGTAGTCAAGTTTGGAAGTGACTAAATCATGTGTTTTACATGAAGCAATATCTAAGTATGATCGAATGGAATGGAAGCAAGATTTTGTTACAAGATCCAAGTTTCATTAAAAATTTGATAAAATGCTTATAAAATATTTCTAAGTGATTTACATTAAAAGATAGGGTAAAGACATAAAGACAGTAAACATAAACTCACTTACTAGAGATATAGGGAAGAAGGGTGGAACTACAATTGTAATAGGAAAGGAGGGTTGGATGGCAGCCTCATAAAGGCTAGTTCGTAGCTATTTGTAATTACATCTAACGTTAATTCCTGAATTTAACTCTGAAAAGCGTCATTAAAAAAGGAAAACTTTAAGTGTGCTTTTGAATTGATCTAATTGAACTTCTTCTCTTATGAATGATGGGAGGCGATTCCATGTTTGCGGCGCTGTTCACGTTATATTCTTCCTGGCATATTTTTACTTTGTTTTTTTTACACACAATAAGGTCAAGTACATTGGCCACGTTCCCATCTTCTGAGTGCAGCACCCGTCAATATTTTTTTTTTTTAAACTTCTCTTATGATTTAACACCCCTCAAGAAAAAGCCTCAATTAGATCTGATTGCAGATTATTCTGGAGCTCTATCAGCAGGATATATAAAAAAAATATATTCCTCTTAATCTGAAGTCAGTTCATCCTTAATCAGTTTCCATCTTTGCCTTCTGGTTGTACCATTTCCATCTACCTGTTATAGCCGCTTCCACATATTTATTGATAGCAGATCCTTATTTGATGTTATTTTACCCCCGATCACCTACTGAAGGTGAAAGTTGCTAGCCTTTTTCAGCAGCCTTATAGAATAATTAATGCATTTTATCGTAAACGTGTCTGCTGTATTGGACTATTAATATAAGAAAGTAATCAGAACACAATAAAATTCCTTTTAGGGATGGGTTATTGGTTGCAACAACTTGGGGAATGTCTGACATATGGGTTTTTTTTTTAACTAAGGCATGCTAACCATGCAGGACACCACGATTAAAGATCGGATAAAGATCTAGAGATGTTGCAGATACATTACAGGAAACAGACCTTAAGGTCTCAGTGGAATCGACAGAAATTGTGGTGTAAAAAAATTCTGAAAATGAAATGTCAAAAAGGCACTTGTGATTTAGTCTCAAAGGCCCTGATGCTTTTAGTATAATTAGCAAAGGAAAATTGTTTATCTTCTTGGTATAGTGGCATCAACAGTGGTGCTTAAGCTAATTTTTTTCTGAATCAGTATCATCCATTTTCATATATGAAAATATGCTATTGGATTGAGCAGCTGTTCTGTTTTCTTTAGATAAAATTTGAAGCCTAGAAGTTAAAGCAGTGGTTAAGTTTCATTAATACACGTATTTTTTTTTTCCATTTTGCATAGCATAGTAATTTGAAGGCTCCTGTTTGTAATTGATTTTATATAGACACATGGACTGGTATTTTAGAAAGGACTTTCAAACTGGAACTTAGATGTCCAAGTCAGGATGTCTGAAGTAGTTTAGTATGCAAAATCGCAAACTTGCACAAAGATATCAAAATAATGTAAACCAAAGTCAGACCTCCGCTATATATATGTTCAAATTACAATAGTTCCTCAGAATGCCACACAATAAAGTAGTATGGTAGCCGTCCTCACTGGAACATTTTTTTGTGAATATTGAACTAATGTGCAATTTCTTGTTATGTCTTGTAATAAGTTATAAAAATTTATAAAGTGTCAGTGCATTATTTATAAAGCATAATGGTCTCTATAGTTCTATTTAGTGCATAGTAAATAACTTAGCTTTAAACCGGGTCTGCCACATTCCCCACCGACGCGTTTCACAATTTCAACATAGAGACTTAGCGTTTGCTAAAAATCCGGATAGTTCTGCTCTCTCTGTCCCCAACCCTGAAGAAAATTTTGAAACGTGTCGGTGGGGAATGAGGCAGACCCGGTTTAAAGCTAAGTTATTTACTATGCACTAAATAGAACTATAGAGACCATTATGCTTTATAAATAATGCACTGACACTTTATAAATTTTTATAACTTATTACAAGACATAACAAGAAGTTGCACATTAGTTCAATATTCACAAAAAAATGTTCCAGTGAGGACGGCTACCATACTACTTTATTGTGTGGCATTCTGAGGAACTATTGTAATTTGAACATATATATAGCGGAGGTCTGACTTTGGTTTACATTATTTTGAAGTAGTTTAGAACAGGATCTGACTATGTTCTCTTTCCCTACGCTAAACGGATGTATTGTAAAAAGGTTTCTGGATAGAACTTTATCTTACCAGGCTAGTGTTTGGAGTAAAACCTTAAGTGGTCCATTTGTGAATTCATTGTTTTACCAAATGCTTAGGAAATCTGCGAAATCTTATTTGTATGACAAATTTGTTTAAGAAACTTCAGCCATGCAAGTTAGGTAAATCGGTATGTATTTCATCTGTGTCTGGCAGATTCTTTTTGTTGTAAAGGTATAGCAAGTTATAAATAAATTTAGTATTATTATTATATAGAGCCTCTTTTGAAATACATGAAGAAATTGACATTTTTGTGCTGTTTATGTGTGACCAGGGTCAGGGGAGGGGGACAAACAGGGCAGTTGTCCTGGGTCCCACAGCTCCAGGCCCCAGGGATGTTCTTCCCTTTATTCCACCCTGTTCTGATGCCCCCGTCATTTTTTAAAATGCAAAGGGGTCACCGGTGGGGTAGTGATTCTCTAGCACTGATCCGCAAATTCCTCGGCACTATTTCCCTGTTGTTCACCCCCCCCCCCCCCATCTAAAGCAACTTCCTGTTTCCACTTGGGCGGACCACGGCGGGGAAACAGCACCGAGGAATCCATGAGAAGTGTTAGAGAATCACTGCCACGCCAGCAATTCATTTACATTTTAAAAGGTGAGGAGGGCTTTGGAATAGGATAGGGAGAAGGGAAGGGCATCCTGGCCCACAAGTGGAACTGCTGATTTTTAAATTAAAGGAGGGATGGTGGATGGGAGAGCATGTGGTAGACCCAGGGATTGGAGGGGAGGGGTGTGGAAGGAGGAGGAAGAGAGAGTTGCTGGATGGGAGGGCATTTGGTGGGTATGGAAATCAGGGAAGAGGCAAGGAGGCTAGGAATTGGGGGCCCCTTCTTAATTTCTGCCCTGGGCTCCAGCATATCTAACACTGGCCCTGTGTGTGTGACATGGACATCCATGTTAGAAAAAAAATAGATGTATAAATATATAAACGGGAGCCATTAAGGAAGCTGCTCAGCAATGAAACCGTCTGCGCAATGTGTGGTGGTGGCAGCGGAAAGGGCAAACAGAATGCTAGGAATGATTAAGAAGGGGATCACAAACAGATCTGAAAAGGTTATCATGCTGTTATACTGGGCCATGGTACGCCCCCACCTGGAATACTGCTTCCAACACTGGTCGCCGTACATGAAAAAGGACATAGTACTACTTGAAAGGGTCCAGAGAAGAGCGACAAAAATGGTTAAGGGACGGGGGGAGTTGCCGTACAACGAGAGGCTAGAGAAACTGGGCTTCTTCTCCCTTGGGGGACATGATCGAAACATTCAAGATATTGAAGGGAATTGACTTAGTAGAGAAAGAGAGATTGTTCACCCTCTCCAAGGTGAAGAGAACAAGAGGACACTCGCTAAAGTTAGAAGGGAAAAGATTCCATACAAATGTAAGTAAGTTCTTCTTCACCCAGAGAGTGGAAGAAATCTGGAACGCTCTTCCGGAGGCTGTTATAGGGGAAAGCACCATTAAGGGATTAAGGTTGGATAAGTTCCTACTGGAACAGAACATACACAAGTAAGGCTAGACTCAAATAGGACACTGGTCTTTGACCTAAGGGCTGCCGTGTGAGCGGACTGCTGGGCATGATGGACCACTGGTCTGACCCAGCAGCGGCAAATCTTATGTTCTTATGTTATTACCCCCTAAGTGAAGGAAATAAAAGTTTTAATTTTTGAGAAACTTCTTGCAAGATGAGATCTATGGGCATTCCAATCTAAAGGAACCAGAGTATTGAAAATGCCAAATAGGATCTTGAAAGCAAAGCAGATACATTTAAAAGGAAGCCAATGTAATTCCTTAAAATATATAGAAAAGGGGCAAACACTTTAAGCAAAATTATACTTAAAGGAGAGTGACTAAAGGAATATTGCACAAATAAAAAAAGTCACTACATCACAATTGCATTAGTGTTACTGTGTTGCTCATATAACATTCAGTAGAACTCTGCTCAGAGACATGAAGGCAATTTGTTCTGCCGCACCACCCAATCATTGCAGTGTTCAAAAAATGTGTATATATAGCCTTGCTTTCACTTGTATATTGCTAGCTATTACAGCTATGCTAAGCTTTCCATCCACGTAACAACTGTTTGAAAAGTAGTTTGAAAAACTTAACTTTAGAATGTGGCTGGTTCCGACGTGCCACGTTTCGACCTTGCGTCAGGGAACCGGCAGCAAGAATAATTACAATGGAGGTGAAAGCTCATGAAAAAACCGCAAATGCGCTGAATTTTACTGTACTTTGAAGTGCTGTATCTCTAAATACAGCACTTCAAAGTACAGTAAAATTCAGCGCATTCGCGGTTTTTTCATGAGCTTTCACCTCCATTGTAATTATTCTTGCTGCCGGTTCCCTGACGCAGGGTCGAAACGTGGCACGTCGGAACCAGCCACATTCTAAAGTTAAGTTTTTCAAACTACTTTTCAAACAGTTGTTACGTGGATGGAAAGCTTAGCATAGCTGTAATAGCTAGCAATATACAAGTGAAAGCAAGGCTATATATACACATTTTTTGAACACTGTAATGATTGGGTGGTGAGGCGGAACAAATTGCCTTCATGTCTCTGAGCAGAGTTCTACTGAATGTTATATGAGCAACACAGTAACACTAATGCAATTGTGATGTAGTGACTTTTTTATTTGTGCAATGTAATTCCTTAAGCAAAGGAGCTACATGGTCAAATTTACTTTTACCAAAGATATGCTGTTTAACGCTTTACACTTACCTATATCTGCAAGATAGAAATAAGGTTTTGGTTGTACTTCTCTGTGGAGCACCACAAGATTGATGTTCTAGCTAGGGGTAATGTGGCCTATTTCACAACAGTGATTGACAGGGGCCTAGTCTTCCCTCACCCAGTAAAATATTGTTTTGTACATCCCATTGTCCTGGACTGGTCTAGAAAGATAATGAAGGTGAAATTCATTCACAATTGTTACTTTCCTTCCCTTGGGCCCTGCTAGGACAGTTTAGGGCCCAAATGGGAAGACTGTTGTGCTTAGCCTGTTTTTTCCCTGAGTTTTGTATATAGTCATTTAGTTATTGTGCCTTCATGATATAAGGTTTATATGGGGTTTCAAATTAGGTGCGTGGTAATGTGGAAAAATGAAGTAGTAAAGAGAAGAGAGAGGCAACAGTCTTGTACCAAAACACCAGAGTGAAAGCTAGAAGTAAAATACACCGATTTATTAGATTCTTGTCAAGGCAATACAACTAAGACCCAACACTGGACTGTATTTTGGCAGAGCCTGCGTCAAGGGTCACAATCTTATGGTGCCATCTAAAGATGCCCTCTAAAAAAAAGCCTGATAATATCAAAAGCATTTAGTTATAGTCTAGCTACCCTCTCCTGCAGCTGCAGAGGTCCCCAAGTCATGCAAAGCTCAGTGCAAGCCACACTGACCTCGACCCCAGGTGCTGTGCAAACAAATGCGAGAAACATATTAAACTGCAAAAACGCTCACTTTACCCTAATATGTTTTCTGTTGTAGTAATAGTCACACCCCAAACTCCACCCCCCCCCCATCCCCACCACCACCAAATAGGCATAACTCACTCTGGTGGTCTTGACTTTATTGCCAGTCGCACACATCCATCCAGAATTATCAGGTAACGTCTTGCATTCTTCTCCTTCTAGACAAGGCTCCATTTCACACCACCATTTTCCAATAACAATAGAAGCTGAGAAAAGAATTAATTTACTCATTTTAAAAAAACCAACAACACACATTCACACATAATCTTATGGAAAATCTAACACTCCTGCCAAGTGCCTTGGTAGAATATTACAATGCGACAACATCATTTCTTTTAGGTTCCCAGGCACTAGTTATAGTGGTAGCAGTGGAGATGAGAAACATACCCTCCTCCTTTTACAAAACCATGCTAGCTTTTTTTAGCGCTGGCCACAGCTCATGGGAATTCTATGTGTGTTGGAGCTGTTACCGCCATGTCTGGCGCTAAAAATCGCACTACGGTTTTGTAAAAGGGGGGGATGATTTGTTATACCTATCTTCTTTAGCAGATCCATTTGGTAGGGATTTGGGTGCTTAGTCAGGAAAGACACCAGGGGCGCTATAAGTTAGGTGCCGGTAAGCACCTGGTGCCTAACTTAATTGCTTTAATTGGCTTTAATCGGTACAGTAATTGACTGCATTGTATAAAACCAGTTAAAAACTCCCCTGTCGGGGTAGGTGCCAGATTTGCGCCTACAGCATGGCGGTTAGTGGCGGCTAAGGTCAAAGTGATTAGGGGCAGAGCTGACCTTATGCATTGCTAGGCGTAATGCTGCCCAAAATGTAGGCGCTGGTAATGTAGGCCTTTAAAATCCTGGCCTAGTTTTTCTTTTTTTAATTCTTTATTCATTTTCAAACTTACAATAAGTGTGATAAAATGTCCAAACAAATTAACAATATTTGTATCACTTAATAATCATCAATGGTAACAGTGATAAATACTTAACTCCCCCCTTCCCCCCTTACCTATCAAATAATCAATACTTATACAATACATAACTATAAAATTCCCCCCCCTTCCTTCACAATTGAACTTGTAAATTTAAGGGAAAAGAAAATTTCATCTAATCAGTACAATACTTTGTTAATGGCTCCCAAACATCTTGAAATTTCTTGAAACTACCCCACTGTATTGCCAGAAATCTCTCCATTTTATATATATGACATAAGGAATTCCACTAAAAATTATAATTTAATATACTCCAGTTTTTCCAATTATATGTAATTTGTTGAATGGCAACACCAGTCATTATGAGTAGTAATTTGTTATTGTTTGTAGAAATCTGACTTTTTGCTCTCATTGCCATACCAAATAGCACAGTATCATATGATAAGGCCACTGGGTTATCTAATAAACAATTAATTTGGTCCCAAATTGATTTCCAGAAATTCATAATAAATGGACAATAGAATAATAAATGATCTAAAGTCCCTGCTTCGAGATGACAGTGCCTATTAGACTTAGAGCTATCCAATTTTTGTAACCGAACAGGGGTCCATAATGCTCTATGTAACAGAAAAAACCAAGTTTGGCCTAGTTTTTCTTAGGCACGGGTAGTCCCGATTCTGTCAATGGCATCCAAGTGTGATTGACATGTGGCCGGTGCCATTTTTCTTGGTGCCACTTACAGAATCCGGGCCCAGGAGTATGCAAGAGCAAAAATGATTTGATTGTATTCAACAAATTTTGGACATTTTTTCATGTTTGTTCTATTTGTTCTTTGTGTGTGCATAGTAGACATGTTAATCTGTAGATATATGCACATATGAGTGATGATCTTTGTGCTTTAAGTGATGATCCTGTTCCCACTCTGATATACGTATGTATATATCATATGCATTGCAATGTTCAGTTAGCATGGATAGAATCCTCATAGCAAAGTCCAGAGCAATTGAAGGCAAGACCACAGATCCACCACTGTGTTTCGGCACAATATCTGTATCAAATCATTGTACTGATAAATCAAAATATTGATAGGGAGATACTATTATTCCTCTGTGATATTCCTTAATTAAATATCAAATTGTCACAGCTCTTAAACCAATCTTAAAATATTGTGCAATACCCTATACCTGGTCCTAAATATAATATTTAGTGAAATGCTCAGACCCTACACCCCGTGTTTTAGTGATAACACCAAACTGAGGTTCATAAGGGAACCATCATAGTTTTCACCATCCCCATAACCAACCATATCAGACAGGCTCGAATAGATACTGTTAGCCTAAAGCTCTACAGGAATACTATTAAGAATAATTCTTCAATAACTTATCTGAAAATGGCGGTATTGTTGATTGTCATGAACCCCAGACAACTTTAAAACTACTCGATTCAACTTCTTCTCTTTTGTTCTTTCTTTCTATGTAACTGTGCTGATGTTCCCATCCCCCCGACTCGAGTTTCGCGTCTTCTTCAGGGAAGGACACTGTCAAATAAAACACAAATGTCTACTTGTGTGCACCGTGACTGATATTAAAACTATGTTAAAACCTTCAATCAAAGGTGGAAGGTTCGCTAGTAAGGCTATTAGCTAAACCTATATAACTACCTGTAAACATGGCCTATCTGAGGCCAACTACTCTATAAACCTTAAATACCAACTTTCATACCTGGATTGGCTTTCCATATCGAATGAGCAACATAAACAGGGCTGACTGAGTACTAGCCCGCAAAGCTGCTGTTTTAAAGGCCCCGAATGTAGGGTTCTCTTCCAGGGCAGTTTTTGAAGTTCCGGATCGGGACCTTTAAAACAGCAGCTTTGCGGGCTAGTACTCAGTCAGCCCTGTTTATGTTGCTCATTCGATATGGAGAGCCAATCCAGGTATGAAAGTTGGTATTTAAGGTTTATAGAGTAGTTGGCCTCAGATAGGCCATGTTTACAGGTAGTTATGTAGGTTTAGCTAATAGCCTTACTATCGAACCTTCCACCTTTGATTGAAGGTTTTAACATTTTTAATATCAGTCACGGTGCACACAGTAGACATTTGTGTTTTATTTGACAGTGTCCTTCCCTGAAGAAGATGCGAAACTCGAGTCGGGGGGACGGGAACATCAGCACAGTTACATAGAAAGAAAGAACAAAAGAGAAGAAGTTGAATCGAGTAGTTTTAAAGTTGTCTGGGGTTCATGACAATCAACAATACCGCCATTTTCAGATAAGTTATTGAAGAATTATTCTTAATAGTATTCCTGTAGAGCTTTAGGCTAACAGTATCTATTCGAGCCTGTCTGATATGGTTGGTTATGGGGATGGTGAAAACTATGATGGTTCCCTTATGAACCTCAGTTTGGTGTTATCACTAAACACGGGGTGTAGGGTCTGAGCATTTCACTAAATATTATATTTAGGACCAGGTATAGGGTATTGCACAATATTTTAAGATTGGTTTAAGAGCTGTGACATTGTACTGATAAACCAGATCCCAATATGGCATTCACAGTGCAGAAGCATCTCAAAGTTTTAGATACTGCGATGCTCTGATGGTGAGAGAGCAGAACTCAATGGAACATCAAAGCGTCTAAAGCTTTAAGATACTTGTGCACCGTAAGTGCCATATTGGATTCTGGTTTTATCAGTACAACCATCCTTGATGCAGGCATTGTGTCACAACATGGCCATGCCAGGTCAATAAATAAAGACTCCTCACTTGGATCTGTGGTCTTGCCTCTGTTTCTTGTTATCTCTAGACTTCTCTTTGTGTATTCTGTGGAGATATTTTCTTCTTTGTTGCATTGCTGTTAGGATTTTCAAGGCCCCACTTTTCAAAGGCTTTCTTCTATTGCGTACCTTCACCAAAATGCTCAAAAAGAAAGCTACAATCTGACACCATGATCAATAGCATTTAATGTTTAAGGAACCATGATGGTCACCACTTTTAGAAAAACATCTCTTGACTGTAGAAAATTTGACAAATTTTACTAACACCATTTTCATTATGAGAGTGAAACCAGAGTAGTTATCCTAACTGATATGGAAAGAAGGCTGGTGTACTAGTTAGATTGTCTAAAATAAATGTTTTTGAAATTTGATGTTTCTAGAGCAGGGGTGGGCAACTCTGGTCCTCGAGGGCCGGAATCCAGTCGGGTTTTCAGGATTTCCCCAATGAATATGCATTGAAAGCAGTGCATGCAAACAGATCTCATGCATATTCATTGGGGAAATCCTGAAAACCCGACTGGATTCGGCCCTCAAGGAGGGACTTTGAGACCCCTGTTCTAGAGAGATCGTATCATTGATATGTTTTGTTTATCTACTTATAGAGACTCCTGAAGAAGACACCTTTTGGCATCAAAACACTGTCAGTGTTGAGTTTTGTGAAAACCGGTGACACTTTGAATAAAGCTCTCCATGTAACCAAAGACAAGACATATTTTTTTATCCTTGTGCTTCCAGAACCCAGTTGAATAAAAAGTTATTTGTCTTTATCTACCTTGTTTAAAAATGGCTTTTCTTTCCCATCTATATCCATAATCTGAGTGCTATCATCGTACAGAGCTGAAACATTAAATCAATAAGTAGAGGGTGATCCTGGAAGACCAAAAATGGGTTGAGTTTCAAGGTAATCAAGCTATGTAAATGAAGGTAAATAATTCTGAATATTCATTAAGATTATGCTGAAAACCAAACCAGTCTGCAGCCTCCAAGACTGGAGGCATAGAGTCCCGAGTTACATGCTCAAATTCATAAAGAAATCCCTAATGCAGTACTTCTCAAGCATGTGGCAGTACCTCCTAGCCAGTCTGGTTTTCAGGATATCCACAATGAAACTGCATGAGAGAGCTTTGCAAGCTTTTCCTCCACTGCATGCGGACCTATTTCATGCATATTCATGGTGAAAATAAGACTGGCTAGGGACTATTCCAGGACTGGCTTGGGAACCAATGTCCTGATGGATGCAGAATTGGACAAATAATCTTTCTGATTCAAAGCTAAGAAAAATATGTACGGCAAGGATTAAGTGCTCATTTGCAGACAAACTTTCTTGAGATGTCAGCAAATTTTTGTTATGCACAGACTTTTTCTCAGCTTTCAAATGAAGCATTTTTTCCCTGGAAAGACTATTATAAATATAGAATCCAACAGTAACATGACTAGAATCCCGAACTGAGCTCTTGGGATTTTACAGGAAAATGTACTGTTCCCTATTTAAGTATTCAGTGCCATTTTTGGTAGCAGAACTTTAAAGGGAGCAGAGATTTGAAAATCTGCTTGTCACACATTGTGTAATCTGGTACATCTGTCCTATAACATTGACCAAAGAGAAATAGCTGGTCTGGTACATCCAGCTGTCTCAGACCTCAAAGATAATATATTAATATTATTATTATTATTATTATTATTAAGCATGCACAGATGCTCAAGGCCCAGCAGAATCAGAGGCAGGCGGCTGGCTTTATGGGCACCGGCATGTCTTGTGGATTGGTACTGCATGCCAGTGGCCTCGGGGGGGAGTTGTCTTTTTGGGATGTGGCATGAATCATGCAAGTTTCCCTTACTTTCTATGGGGAAACTCGCTTTGATATACGACAACTTTGGTTTACGAGCATGCTTCTGGAATGAATTATGCTCGCAAACCAAAGTTCCACTGTATATATAACAGGAGGTAAGAGTTCTAATTCTATGAACTGCAAGCTTCAGAAAGAAATAGGTTTTGGTTTTATTGCACTATTTCAATTTGTTGCTTTTGCAGAAATTTTACTGAGACCCATGAAAAATGATCAAACATTGACTTATTGGGGCATTAATACATTTTATATTTTTCCAAAAGGAATAAAAGAAAACTCTGTTATTAATAGCAAAATCCTCTTACAAAGAAAACAAATAATGGATTTAATGGACCATACTTTATTGATCAGTTCAATCCAAGTCTTTGCAATGATGACTGGACCTGATCAACCCTTCCATCCCTTTTACTCCCTCCTTCTGCTCTCTAAGTGGTCATTTCATTAATAAGAGAGTCATTTTTGATAGGACTTCTAAGTCCAGCTTTGAATATTTTGAGAAAAATGTCCAAGAATCAGGAGGAGAAAATGTCCATTTTTGAACCCGCAAGATGTGTTATCTTTTTTTACAAAAATGGCCCAGCTAGATGTGTAATTTCTTTTGCCTATATTATCTAAAATCACAGCTTTATTAGTTTTACTTTGTTAAAAATAATAAATTTATTATAATAAATTAGTAAAGTGCTCAGTCCGTGTAACCACTAGTGCAATGATAACATGCTACAGTGATTATGCTGGGGCCATCATAGACTTTACTGCCCCATTACCAACCTCCTACCAGATAGTAAAACATATATAAATATATTCTACTTATCTGAAATCTCTCCTTGGGTTGGAACTCTGTCATAACCACTGGATAAATGGTGAAAGTGAACTTGTGCAAAAAGTGCTATAGTGCTGTAACCATGACTCCTTTGAATTCCATCTACCCCCCAACTCGAGTTTCGAAATTGTCTTCGTCAGGAGGGGTACTAGGAGCATAAATATCATTCAATAAATATACTTGCATTCATACCTGTTAATCGGCTCACTGTGCCTGGAGAGAACGTACAATACCGGAAACTCACTTAACTCAGAAGGAGCTTTAAATACTCAATATATTTGCCCTGGCCGGAAGAACTCCCTCTGAACCGGAAACTAAAATCTTATAAAGCTGACCATTCAACTTCCAAATTCAACGCTGTAGCCGTGAATGTTTTCCAATAAAATATAAAACGTTGTTCCTTATTATGTAATAATTTACTTACATCACCCTGATAATCTTTTATTTGCATTAAAACCGTGTAACGTAACGAGTCTACTGAGTGAGATTCCTGTAACCAATGGGCTACCGAAGGGGCAGTAACCCGGGCACAACGAATGTTACTAAGATGTTCTGTAATGCAAGTCTTTATCATCCGACGAGTAGGATGATATGCAAGTATGAATGCAAGTATATTTATTGAATGATATTTATTTTGGAAATGACTGCAATAAGAATTAGTAAATTTAGTATTTTGTAAAATATTTGGTTAGGTAACATTTGCTTTTAAAATGTAACCTAAAGTTTTTGTAATGCTTTTATGCTCCTAGTACCCCTCCTGACAAAGACAATTTCGAAACTCGAGTTGGGGGGTAGATGGAATTCAAAGGAGTCATGGTTACAGCACTATAGCACTTTTTGCACAAGTTCACTTTCACCATTTATCCAGTGGTTATGACAGAGTTCCAACCCAAGGAGAGATTTCAGATAAGTAAGTCTATGATGGCCCCAGCATAATCACTGTAGCATGTTATCATTGCACTAGTGGTTACACGGACTGAGCACTTTACTAATTTATTATAATAAATTTATTATTTTTAACAAAGTAAAACTAATAAAGCTGTGATTTTAGATAATATAAATATATACTATCCAGCATTACAAGTGATAACTCCCAAAGTTAGTGATATATAATTTCTTTTGCCATCCTCGAAAAAAAAAACAAACAAATAAATAAAATACATATTACAACATCCAAAACAAGCCATCTGTATGTAGGAAGGTTCAGCATTTTTACTGTATTAGCCAGACAGACATGCCAACAGAGCAGTGGGGCACCTTAGGGACCACTGCTGTGCACGTTACATCAAGAGTGCCAAGTACACCATCACTCCGTACATTGAGGATGATTGTGTCTGGTGATCTCAGGTGGTATAATAGGTTGAAAAGGCAACAGTCAAAGCCAGAAAGATGCTTGGGTGCATAAGGAGAGGAATGGCCAGCAGGAAACGGGAGGCCATTTAAAAAGCAACTCCCCCCAGACATCATTTAAATGACATTTTTTTTTTTTACTAAGTTTGGGTGGCTTCCAGTGCCTAAGAAATCTGGGAGGGGGCATTGACCCGGTTTATATTCGAGTATATACGGTAGTCTGTTGGTGGCCAGGTTCTAGTGATCTTGATTGGCCACCATAAGAACGAGCTACTGGGGCTTGATTGACCCTTGGTCTGACCCAGTAAGGCTATTCTTATGTTCTTACGAGGCCCCATTTGGAATATTGTGTGCAATTTTAGAGACCTCACCTTCAAAAGAGATATAAATAGGATGGAGTTGGTTAGTGGTCTTTGTCATAAATCATATAGGGACAGACTTAGAGATTTTAATAGTACTCTGGAGGAGAGAGGGGATATGATAGAAATGTTTAAATATAGCCATGGCATTATTTGTGCAGGAGGTGAGTCTTTTTGAAATGAAGGAAAACTTCAGAAGAAGAGGGCATAGGATGAAGTTAAAAGGCGATAGACTTATGTTATGTTATTTATTTCTTATATACCGCTAAATCCGTTAAGTTCTAAGCGGTTTACAGAGAAATATACATTAAATATACAATAAAATAAGATGAATTAAATAAAGAATGGGTACTTTGAAATTCCCTTACTGCCCCGAAGGCTCACAATCTAACTAAAGTACCAAGGACAAACAGAATTAGCAAATACTAGATAAGAAAATAAAGATAGTGGACATGAGATATAAAGCATCCTAACAAGAATACATAGAACTCTCAATATCATACTGTTAAAAAACAAAACATACATACCAAAATAATAAAGTAATAGAAAGAAACTAATTAAGTAGAAAATAATTTTAAGAATTAATCAAATATAGAAATATAGGAAGAAAATAAACATTTGAAGTGAGGAGAAAAGAAAAGGTAGAGGACGGCATATGAATAGAATGGAATGAAAAACAGTTAAACAATAGAATTTAAAAAAATTTTTTAAATGAAAACTGATCAAAATAAATAAAAAGAAATAGATATAATATACATAATAGAACAAAAGTCAGGAGACTTAGGAGTAACATAAGAAAATACTGGAGATGGAAGACTGTATCTGAAGTCAAGATAGTGTGGGCTAGGCATGTGGGAAGTCTTAAGGAGAAGAGGAGATAGCAGATGCAGTGGAGGGGCAGAGTGGATGGGCCATTTGGCCTTTAACTGCTGTCATATGTCTGTGTTTCTATAAGTTAGAGCTATATGAGAAGGATAGAGAACGAGGGTACTTTACTTAAGGAAAATGATCTCAGCTAGAATACGAGTGGAAAAGCAGGTTCTGCTATGTGTGTGTGACTAGCTAATTAGTTGTTTCTTCCATTAAAAGCCTGGGAGACGAGCAGCGGAAGGTGTATTCTCCTCTACTCAAGACAGTGGAATGCAGAGGAGGAAGATGAAGAGTCCTGTTTAGGAAGACATATTGTAGGTGGTCACATTCTGTGGCTGACAGCCGAGAGAAACTTTTACCAGTAGGGATAGAATAACTGGGGAAACGGGATGGGCCGGATGGTGTTCTTGTGTGGTCATTTACCACCTAGGTTGATTTCTGAACTATTATATTTCTCAGTGCTCATCAAGTTCATTATGCAAAGCCAGAAAGTTGGCAACTTAGGAAAATCCAGTAAAGTTTGCCTTCGTTGGCAATTATGCAAATTTATTACAGCAGTACAAATCCCCAGAAGCAACATATAAATTCTTAATGATCTGCATCATTGCTTCTTCAACACAAAAGCGGATCTGAGGATGTCACAGCACATACCTGGTATATTTGCTTAAGATATATATTTAGAAACTCTTAAGTACATGGGGCTTGATTTTGAAACGGCCCTGTCACCATATTAAGCGCCGACACAGGTGCTTTAAATTTGTATACGCGGAGGGAATTTCAACATCAAAGTCAGGATGTGTGAAATTCTCACACTAATTTACAAGACACTCTATTCCAGTGGTCTCAAACTTGCAGCCCAGGGGCCACATGCGGCCCGCCAGGTACTATTTTGAGGCCCTCGGTATGTTTATCATAATCACAAAAGTAAAATAAAACAGTTTCTTGATCCTATGTCTCTCTAGCTATAAATTACATTATTATTATTAAGACTTAGCCAAAAGGAAAGATTTATAAAGTATAAAGAGTTTTACCTCATGCAAAATTGTCATTTCTTTATTAAGACATTAACTATTTTTTCTGAGGCCCTCCAAGTACCTACAAATCCAAAATGTGGCCCTGCAAAGGGTTTGAGTTGGAGACCACTGCTCTATTCAAACGTAATGGGAGCTGGGCTGTACCTCCCGTCACCCCCATGAGCAGAGGGAACATCAGTTTTAAAAAAGCTAGAGAATATAACATAACATGACAATATGCTTGTATACCTTACCTACCTCTCAGTTTAGTGCGGTATACAAAGTAAAGATACTGGACATTCACAGTGAATTACAATCCATTAGTTAAAAAATTGACTAAACAAATATGTTTTTAACAGTGTGTGTGTGTGTGTAGATGGAGGTGTGGGTGTGGGTGTGTGTTTGGATGTGTGGAGGTATGTATGTGTGTGGAGGTGTGTATGTGTGTAGGTTTGTGTGTGTGTGTAGAGGTATATGTGTGTAGGTTTGTGTGTGTGGGTGTGTGTGGATGTAGGTGTAGGTAATAATAATAACTTTATTTTTCTATACCGCCATAGTCAAACTGACTTCTAGGCGGTTCACATAGAAAGAAGGCTGGACAATCAGCGAATTACACAATGCAAGAAGAAGGAAGCTACATAATAATTAGGGAAGCATAAGGAAGGAATACATGAGAGAAAGAAATTACAGGGGGCTGTACTTTCTAAAATAACTTCTCCTTGATTCCATAGCGGCCTGCTTTTCCCACAGCGGCTCACAAATATAAACATGCATAATAAAACTGCATAAAAATACATGTAAAAACACTCACAAGATGAGAGACCAGCGCTTACTCCAAAACAGATGCCTTAATGCCCATTATTTCATATTGCAAAATAAATGTCTCTTCAATAACGTCTTAAACCCATCGAGATTACATTGCTTTCTGATATACAAGGGTAGAAGATTCCATTCCTGGGGTCCCCTACAGGAAAACATAGTCACACGTGAAGAATTCAGTCTCAATTCCCTTACGGATGGCACAGACAAATCGCCATGATGGACAGAGCACAATTTTGATAAAGGGACATAAGCCTGAATAGTACCCTCCAAACTTGCAGGAGCCAAACCATTCGAACACAAAATATACCATCACAAGCAACCTGAAAAATATGCGATCTTCTAACTTCAAAAAAATAAATAAATAAAAAGAAGAAGGAATTGAAAGAGACCAATGATAGTTTGCATTAAAACTTTATTGACAAGACCAGTTCTAAAGTCATAAAAGCTGCAAACACTGGAGGTAAAATTTCCCCATACCAAAGGACCTACCAGAATGGTTGTTTAAAGAAATAGTCGATGTATTAAATATAAGGAGGAGGGACCCATTCGTGTAAAGCCCATCTACTATTGGATAGGGTGAGTAGTCGGTGACATTTTGTTTGGGAAACTTCTAACTTCAACCAGTATAGCTTCACATAGTATTCTGTGACATGCTCAGTCATTTCCAAACGGAAAAGAGTTTTAACCACTGAATTTTGGGCAACCTGTAAATGCACTCAACAGGGTTACTGGTAAACCCAAGAGCACAAGATTACAATAGTCCAGACATGATAGGACCATTGACTGCAAAGAGATAAATACGGTTGAAGTAGTCTAAACCCTTATCTCTGCTATCACCCAAAAGCCATCTCAAGGGTCAGCCCCTCCAGTAGGAACCCCACATGTGGGCATAAGCTCAACATGTGGGGGGCCTCCCCATGAGACCTCCCTCTGGAGCCAAAGGCCCTCTTCTACTGGTAGCAATGCAGTTGGAGGACACCTGCTCAGCTCAGAGGGAACAGTGACTATGACCACCAAGTCTTCTAGAGGTAATATTGCTACTGCCACTAGGGATTAGGCTTCCATATATCCCTTGCTTTTATCATTGGGTGATGGCAGGGAAAGGATATGGAATGGTGTCAGGGATGGTTAGGGAGGCATTCATTGGTGTAGGGCTATGAAAAGAGAAGGAGTAGCTTGTCTTTGCAGGATTAGTGATATTCAATTTAGCACTGACTCTATAGCAGGCACTTAGCTGTACCTCAAAATCCCAACATCCAGGTTTCCTATTGAAGATGTGGATTCCTTATGTGAAATAGAAAATGCACATCTGCATTGTTGTCCTGGCCAGACCACTCCTCTCACAGCACTCTCTGTGCCCCCCTGGCCATTTAGACCTACAGAGCTTCCATATATCTGAATGGCCCCTGTTTTGAAATGGCATTTAACTGTCTGGGCTTCTCCAGATGTATAAGGGCTGCCATTTAGATATATGGTATTACCCATCACACATCATCCCCAGGTGCCTGCTAAAACAAACACAACATGGTTAAAACATTTCTAAATACTGTCTCTACTCCCCCCTCCTGGACTCCATAGATATTCCAGCTCTTCCAGGTCCTCGCCCGACCCCTCATTGGCCCTCCGGGGTTGCCTAGCAACACAGAAGCCACAAGGGTTAGAGCAGGGGTGGGCAACTCCGGTCCTTGAGGGCCGGAATCCAGTCGGGTTTTCCCCAATGAATATGCATTGAAAGCTGTGCATGCAAATAGATCTCATGCATATTCTTTGGGGAAATCCTGAAAACCCGACTATATTCTGGCCCTCGAGGACTAGAGTTGTCTACCCCTGACTTAGGGGTTTCAAGAAGTTGAACTGATATCTGCTGTAAGGAAGAGTAAGCAGAACCCTTTGAGATGCTTGGCATCCCTGTTAGCAAGGTAAAATGAGGTGCTGGAGTTCTAGAGGGGGGCCTGAGACCAAAATGGGGGGAGCCCCCCCCCCCCAGCTATGCCAGTGAATCATACAGGAGCCTATCGTGTCCATTTAAATGCATTGGAATATCAGACCCTTATTGTTCATATAAAGAGCAAAAGTCTTGGATTTGACTTACCGCTTTTCTGTGATGAAACTAAGCCATATTGGACTGAATTCTATATATTGTGTCTAAAAAACTGGCACTGAAAAAACCCCCAACATAAGCACTATTCTATAAACGGTGCCTAAAGTTAATTTTACATCTTGCTGTGTGTGACTTGCTGTCATAAGAGCACAAGAAAAAACCCTGAATGGATAATAGCCAATAATACCCAAAAAATAATAATAAGAAAAATACAGAATTGGCTAGCACACCTAATCCTTGGAGAAAACAGGTCTAAGGGAGTGAAACAGATCTAAAAATTATTAAACAATGGACATCAGTATGAGCCCTTGATAGATAAACGTAAATCTCTGGCTCAGGCATTATCTCAAAAGGTGACCAGCACCAGACCGCAGTCTAAACGAGAGTAGCCTCATACATCATGTAGTCCATATTATGTCAAAAAAATGTGGATCAAATCAAACTCCCAAAACCAAATAGACTTGTTTACACCAAGGAGAAGGGGATATGCGGGCATAACACATACATACTTTCCCAAACACACACCTTGTGAATAAAAGCTTGCCTAAATAAAGAGAACAATAAATATAATAATAAATACTATAAATATGCTAGACTCTAAGGTGAACATGTGTAATAAAACAATGTCTATGTGTGAAGTGCAAAAGGCAGGAAATAAATAAATAGATCAATAAATTTAACACATAATTCTAAGAGAATACAAAGTGCAAATGCAAACCCTAATTGAAGTATTCAAGTAACAGAATCAAAGACAGTATAAAGTGCAAATGCAAACCCTAATTGAAGTATTCAAGTAACAGAATCAAAGACAGTATAAAGTGCAAATGCATGTCCCCACTAACACTCCATTACTGGGGTCATGTCCTATAAAGTGCAGGTGCAAATGCAAATCCTAACTAACAATATCTCATGTATCTGGTGACAATTGAATTTCCTAAACTGTGAACTGCCACTAACACACACGCGCACGCACCAAGCAAAACTTAATAAATAACAAATGTATAATTTCAATCACTAAAACACTCAAACATGCACAAACACACTGCGGCCCAAAAAGAGCCCAATCAAAAGTATCCTGACATGTTAAATCACTCATGAATTTCACCACTTTAAGAGTGGTGATATTTATTTTTCTTGCTGTCATAAGAACATAAGAATTGCCATACTAGAACAGAACGAAGGACCATCAAGCACAAGTAGCAAAACAGATTTTCCGTTGCTTATCCTAGGAATAAGCAATGGATTTCCCCAAGCCATCTCAATAATGGCCTATGGACTTCTCTTTTAGGAAATTATCCAAACATTTTTTTTAAACCCTGCTAAGCTAATTGATTTCACTACATTATCTGGCAACAAATTCTAGAGTTTAATTACACGTTTTGTGAAGAAATATTTTCTCCAGTTTGTTTTAAATCTACTTCAATATAAACAGATTTTTGGGCCAAAAATAGGGTTCTCGGTTTATATAAGAGCCTCCTTTGGATGATTGTGCTTTTTTTCCTCCCCTCCCCACTCAATGACCAACAATGCTATTTTCCACCCCTCCGGATGCTTGGCACTGTTATCCTTCACCTCTTTCCCATGACTGGCACTGCTCTCTCCCCTCCCCTCCTGAGGGGAAGAGTTGGAAAGATAGATTTGAGATGGAAGCAGAAAAATGGAAGAAAACTGAATATGACAATCAGTGCCAAAGATGGATGTAGTGCAAGAGGTGAAGGAGAGGAAAGAAACAGCAAATGCATAAGGAGGCCTTGGAAACCGAGTTAAGAGCACAGATTGAACAAGATGATCAGAAAAATAAAATTGCCAGATAACAAAGGTAGGAAATTGGTTTTTATTTTCAATTTAGTGATTGAAATATGTAGTTTGTGGGTTTGTATTTGAAAAGGGTTGTTGTTGTTTTTTTTCTGTTTTCTGCGTGTGTGACTGAGGTCAGGTGTTCTGTAGGGGATGACAAATGACACTCGCCCAAATTTCTAACCTCAGTTTATCCTTTTTTTTTTTGGTGGGGGGGAAGGTTACCTCGGATTATATTTGGATCGGTTTATATTCGAGTATATATGGTACTTAGTAGCTTCATTGCATGGGAGACTGTAAATATATTTTCAAAAGTAAACTGAAAAGCTGGCTGGCGAGCTCTGAGGGTATTTTGCACCTGCACCTGTTTTGAAGACGGTGCATAAGGTCAAAGCAGAAGTGACGTTCAAGGATTTCAAAATAAAATCCCTGGGTGATTTCCAGTGCTGTCTACTTCCAGTGCATCTAAAAGTATCCAGGTAAAAAGCGCTGATTAGTGCCCCTTGGGTGCACGTGTCACAAAGAATCAATCACTGAAAAATTATGGCACTATATATATGGAATAATTTGAATAAAAATGCATAACATCTGCTCGTTTGTTTTTTTGGAAACAGATGTCATGGAAAATTACACTCCTGTTCTCATAGCGCAGGTTTTGGAAGTTTGTTACCAGTGGGACTTGTATGCTAAATACTAGCTTGCAGTACAGGTTCATCACCCCCCCCCCAAAAAAAAACCACACACACACCTTGCTAAATAGAGAAGACCATCAAGCTGACAGTGTGTTCAGGTAGAGGTGGCTACAATTTTGCCTATGCAGAAATATCAAAACCATAGGTCAGAGCTATTTCTATTCTGGTACAGTGCCATTTATTAAGCCCCAACAACTTCTAGAAGAGGGGGGTGCATCTTCTGATAAAGACAGTCCCTGAATGTTGTACAAGGATCCTGTTAGGGGACCAGGCTTGGCTCTTACCCTCAACAAGGTCCATCTACTTGTGAGAGAGAGAGAGTTTCTGACCATCCAGGCCAGAAGGGAAGACGGGAAAAACAAATTGTTGAAGGAGAAAGTTGGAATGGGGAATCAGTTTTCTATCTAGGCTGCCCACCTCTACTCTAGTTCTACAAGGACAAAGAAAAGATCAAGCTTTAAACCAACTTATCTGCATTACCAGGTCAGAATTTGAACAATTCCACAAGTATTTAGCAGACAGGCTCAATGACTGCTGAACTTTTAGTAAAATATGTATAAGGATACCAGGAAATATGCATGTAGATTGCAGCTTGCCCATCAGGAACAGGCATTTTAATAAGGATTACAGTACAAAAAGAGTGATATTCATTCATTCATTCATTCATTCAATTTTTTGAGCATGCTGGCCAATTTTCTAACCTATGCATGCTAGTGTTGGCACTTACACAATAAATGGCAGATTTTACAAAACTGGACATCATAAGAACATAATAGCCATACTAGGTCATACCGATGGTTCATCTAGCCCAGTATCCTGCAGTGGCCAATCTCTGTCACAAGCATCTGGCAGAATCCCAAATGGTAGCAACATTCCATGCTTCCAATCCCAGGGACTGCAGCACCTTCCCCCACATCTATCTCAATAGCAAACTATGGATTTTTCCTCCAGGAACTTGTCCAAACCTCTTTTTAAGCCCAGATATGCTAACCGCTGTAACCACATCCTCCAGCAACAATCCTCTCCTGGAAACACATCTAGGCAGTCAAGTTCTTAGATTTACCACAATAAATAGTCATAACAAATTTGCATTTGTCAGATGCCCGTTATATGCAACCATCCTTCATGCAAGCTCACTGTGTGATCTTGAAAACCTGACCAGCTAGGTGTGCCTCCAGGACAGGGCAGAGAAGCATTGGCCTAGAGCAGGGCTACTCAGTTTCGGTCCTTGAGACCCACAGACAGGCCAGGTTTTCAGGATATCTGCAATGACTATGCATGAGAAAGATTTTCATACCTAGAAGGCAGTGCATGCAGATTTCTTTCATGTATATTCATTGTCAATGTCCTGAAAACCTGGCTTGCCTGTGGTCCTCAAGGACTAGAATTAAGTAGCCCTGGCCTAGAAGAACCAATTAAAGAAGCAAGTGGAATAACTTTCCACAGAAAATTCTGAGAGGATTTTAAACACCAAAGAGAGTAAGCACAATCGCTCCGTTGATCAGTGGTGCACGCCCCAGGTCCCAACAAGGAGTTAGCTGGCGCACCTATCTCAGAACCAGTGCAAATGCCCAGATTGATACCATAACTAAAGTGCGCCAGACATTGGTGAGCTGACAAACCCGTGTGACGTTTGCACGCAGGACTAATGCATGCCGTTGCTTCTGCCAGTTTCAGGCCTTCAGGTTTGCACTCAGAGGGGGATTGTGGGAGGGGGGAGGGGAACCCCCCCAGTACACTTAGAAGTTCTGGTGCTCCTGTTGGGGGGGGGGGGGGGGGGGAATCCACTCCCAAAAAAACAGTGAAAACTCCTGAAGAAAGAAGAACGGGAGTTTTCAATGTAGTGGCGGGGGGCTCCCCCCCAAAGGGAGCGCCAGGACTTCTAAGTATAGGGGGGTTCCCCCACATCCCCCCCCTCAGAGCGCAAACCTGAAGGCCTGAAACTAGCAGAAGCAGTGGCGGCGCACCTCCTCCACAGGTACAACAGAAACACCCTAGGAAGATTCCTTCACTCAGGGCTACAACATTTGACCACCTCCTATCTTGAGGCCCGCTCCTTTGACTTGGCCTCTGACATGGCAGGTTTAGGTGGCTAAACTGCAACCTCAGTGAGGGAGTGTTCTTAGGGACACCCGTCGCTATACCACTCAACCCTTCACAAGCTATTTAAACATGTTAGTTATTTGCACGTGGAAACACGTCTGCTTACAGATGTAGAAGCCACTCAATCAATCTAGTTTAGAAAGTAAACCACTGCACAGTCCTTGTCACACTTTTACACATCAGCAGCTGCATCTGAGACAAGAGTGAAGGGACTTGTTCAATGTCTCAGGGATCCTCAGTAGCAGAAGCAGGATTTGAACCTTGAGCCTCAGCACCCTGAGGGGGGTTCAAACCCAGGCTGCTCCATGTGACCTTGGGAAAGTCACTTAATTCCCCCATTGCCCAAATATATTAGACAGATTGTGAGCCTGCCAGGACAAACAGGGAAAAATGCTTGAGTACTTGAATAAATTCATGTAAACCGTTCTGAGCTCCCCCTGGGAGAGAGGTTTAGAAAACTGAATAAATAAATAAATACTTCCTGAGCTGCTCTTCATTATAAATGGAGAAATCAGGATACCAGGGCATTAGGTTAGCTTGCAGAACCAGGCCAATGATTTTTGTAAATGTACAGTAAATGTGAGGTATTTAATTCTAATCTAGTTCCACCACAGAAGATTGATATAAATAAAAATTACATGGGGAACACATGTCAGATGCTTGTAGTGAAAAATACTTTGTCGGTCTAATGAAAAGATATCAAGTTTTTTTTCTACTTAATTCAATAAATTGTGAGTCATTTTCTAAATGGATTAGATTAAAAAGAAAACTCAGACTCCCGGCGAGAAGTTGCCGGCGCTGATGGAGATTTCAGACAAGGGAAACGGCGCAGGGGTAGGCAAAACCTTTTAAGGAACTTCAGATCTATAAAACTGATAAAGAATACGATAGACGCGTCTGTAACCTCCAGATCACCTATTGCTTGAAAAGCAACATCTCGGAGAGCTGAATGAGACGCATTGTTCCTTTTGCTTTGTTGGAGTGTCATGGGTTGCTAAGCCAATTACAGGTTTCAGGACTTGAAAATTCTAGGGGAGGTGAAGATTAAAATGAAAGAATACAGTATGTGAATTCTTTATAAATCTAAAGCTAACAGACTGCTGGGATCCATAACATGTGTATTTGATTTTTTGATTTTTTTTTTTTTATAGGATTAGAAAAAGGACTGAACATTGACTAGGAAGAATCTTGGGAGACTGGGCTTCTAAAAGATAGAGGGCAATTCTGTAAAGGGTTTCTATGGGACGTCTATTCTTTTAACATAACATAACATCGAAACTCACTTCTATACTGCAAATACCGCTAAATTCTATGCCAGTGTCTCACAAACTTTTTGAGCCGGGGCACACTAAACCTAGAGGTCCTTTTATCAAGCTGCGGTAGGGGTTTAACGCGCATAATACCGCGCGTTAAACTTTGTCTCCTACCCCCAGCTCATGCTTGCTGAGCCTGCCCTGTGATGTCACTTCCTGGTCCCACAAACAGAGAGGGGGTGAGACTGATAAAAGAAGCAGGGAAAGACCCTGCTTGTTACTGGTAACAAAAGGTATGGGGGTGGGGTGGAAAATACATTTTTAAGAGATTTCCCCTGTGTTGGGGTGCAGAGAGGGAGGAGAGATGATGGTACCCCTGCCAAGTTGGTGCCAGGGGTGCTCTGCCCACTTGCCCCCACATTTACTATGCCAGTACCCTAGACTCTACTCTCAGTACTCAGTACAAGTGGGGGGTGAGGAGTGAGGATGGCCAGAGGGAAAAGGGATTATTGAAAGAGAGTCACTGTTGGGGGGGAAGGTCATTGAGAAAGAGTAAAGAGAGGGGGGGTGACTATTGAGAGAGAGAGAAAGAGAGAGAGAGAGAGGAAGGAAGGCCTAGTAGGAGGAGAGAGAGAAAAGTGAACCAGTAGCATAGAGAGAGAGGGTGAAAGTTATAGGCTTTTGCACATCAGTTTGTAGGTTAACAGGTTAAATCAGTTTGGTGGAATAAAATTTTTAAGGCGTGCTATATGCACAGCCCTACTAGAAAATATGAACTATTATTCTCTATATAAATGACGTTAATAAGAATAATGATTTTATGCACAGTCACCAGATCTCCAGCCCATGCCGGACAAAAAAAGAGCAAAGAAAATAACCTTGCAGTGGCTCTTCATTAATATGGCAACTGAGCATCTGTGTGATATGTCACTATTTTATTCAAAATCCATCAATCTTTCAGGTTTCATTTCCCATCTATTATCTAGAAGTTGCTGAAAGGCCTCTGCCCTGAGGCTGCTATTGCTGAAATTTTACCTAGTGTCATGAGACTAGGGTTTCTGGCTGTCAGTTGTTCACCCCCCCCCCCCCCCCTCCTAAATCTTAATATTTCATTCTGAGAACCTCCAGAATGGAGGTTGGAGAAATGCGAGTTTATCAACCACTGAGGCCAGTTCCATTACAAACCTATCAATTAGTTATCAGGACACCTAGAAAGGCTGCTGAACATGGCAGCTCTGCCAGAAAAGGAAGTGGATGTAGTAACGGCTCAAAAGGAAGATTTTTCAGAAATGAGCCCACTATATATATAAAAAACTTGTCACCCAAGAAAATGAAAAGACAACGTGTGCCTGTCCCTCAGTTTCTAGCTCGTTTTCCAACAAGCTGGACCGAAAGAATCACTAGATGCATCTCGTATGTTTCACAAAATTTCTTACTAATATACCTTCCTAATTATTACTCTCTCAGTCTCTGTAATGGAGCTATTTGAACATACTGCAGTGCTGAATGCTCTTTTTCTGCCTTTGCAAAATCGGTACTTGTATGTTTCAAAGACGTCCATTTCAGCCTTTTGAGACATTCCTCTACTTCTAAAATAAGTGCCTTATTCTAATGACATTTTTTAAAACACATATTAAAACATTTTAATGTGCACTAATTTAATCCATGCTAGTTTGAAGTTAAGGGGCACTACAGAAATTTTGAATGCATGTTAAATACCGTATATACTCAAATAGAAGTTGATCCGAATATAAGACGAGGTACCCTTTTTCCTCAAAAAAGATTGACTCGAATATAAGATGGGGGGGGTGTTAATATCCATGTACCCTGCCAGGATCTGTGCCCTGCCCCCCCTCTCACTCCCTCCCCTGCTAGCCTCTGCACTCAGCGCCCCCTCCCTCCCTGCCAGGCTCTGCACCCTGTCCCCCCCCCTCTCTTCTTACCAGGCTCTGCACCCTGTCCCCCCTCCCTGCCCTGTATCCTGTCCCCCCTCTCTCCCACCTGAAGCCTGCCGATCCTGCTGTATGACCTGGTGGTCCAGTGGTAGGCCGGGACAGGAGGGATCCCTCCCGTTCCCTATACCGGTGGACTCTATCAATCTTTTTACCTTCCTCCCGCCTCCCCTGCGTACCTTTTTGAATCCCTGGTGGTCCAGTGGTGTATCAGGCAGCAGCCATTCAGGGAGCACAAAAAACTCACTCCTGTCTGGAACACCGCTGGGCCGTGAGAACTCAAGGCAGCTATTATGGGAGGTGCTCAGTGTGGGGCAGGAGTGCAGAAAGCTCACTCCTGCCCGATATACCACTGGATCTCCGGGGATTCAAAAAGGTACACGGGGGGATGCAGGAGGAAGGTAAAAAAATTGACAGAGTCCACTGGGACTGAAGAAGGGAGGGTTCCCTCCTGTCCTGGCTCACCAGGTCAAACGGAAGGCTGGCGGAGGCCTGTAACAAGTCAGGGAGGGGGATAGATAGGTGCTGACTTGAATATAAGACAAGATCCCCATTTTTGGCCCAAAAATCTCATCTTATATTCGAGTATATATGCAACACTGCAAGTAGTATACAAACTGCCTTCCAAACATGCCTTTACAATAAGCTTGCATTAGAAAATCAGTTTATCCCAGGACAAGCAGGCAGCCTATTCTCAACATATGGATGACGTCATCCATATGTTAAGAATAGCTGCCTGCTGTCCCCGGATAACACCTGTTACGGTAAGTAACTTTCCTTTGTGGTTATTTCACTTATACAACCATAAGCCAGAGAGGTATTGATGCCCTTGTATAAGACTCTGGTAAGACCTAATTTAGAATATTCTGGAGACCACACTTTCAAAAAGATATAAACAGGATGGAATCAGTCCAGAAGAAGGCAACTAAAATAGTTGATGGTCTACATCAGTGTTTTTCAACCTTTTTTGGGCAAAGGCACACTTGTTTCATGAAAAAAATCACGAGGCACACCACCATTAGAAAATGTTAAAAAATTTAACTCTCTGCCTATATTGACTATATATAAAGTAATTCTCTTGAATAGGAATCAAATAAACACAAAGAAAGTATTTTATAATTACTTTATTACAAAATAAAAATTATAAAAATTATAAAATACTTTATTCAGTGCGAAACCTGGGCCTGTTTGGCTGAACACAAAGCTGATATTCTGGCTGGAATCGAAGAAAGACACACACGTAGCTCTTCGTCAACAGCTCTCAGTCTCTCTCTGTATTTGGTTTTTATAGCATACAAAAATAGACAAATATACCCTCTATCCTTTTTATTAAACCACAATAGCAGTTTTTAGCGCAGGGAGCTGCGCTGAATGTCCAGCGCTGCTCTTGACACTCATAGGCTCCCTGCGCTAAAAACCACTATTGCGGTTTAGTAAAAGGTGACCATATTGTAAAATATAGACAGCAGATATAAATTCAGAACTGTGCATAGTAAGTGAAGGGAAGTTTTCATCTCTGGGAATTTACCCAGTTAACTATTAAGTTATTTGGGCAAATTCCTTTGAAAACTGTGGTAATACTGCCTCCACTTTGCTAATTTAAAATAAAATCATTTTTCCTACCTTGTCTGGTGATTTCTGGTTGCACTTTCTTCTTCTGACTGTGCATCCAATCTTTCTTCCCTTCTATCAGCCTGTATGCTTTCTCTCCTCCACACCTCATTCCCTCCCCCAACTTTTTCTTCCTCTCTCCCTGACCTTTCTTTCTTTTTTTTTTGTTTCTCTTCTTTCCTTCTGTTTCCCTGCCTGCCCCCTTTCTTTCTTTCTCCCTGCCGTTCCCCAAGCCACTGCCACTGCCGCTGCCATCGGGGAACAGGACCCACCAATGGATAACAGGCCCCAAAGCCGACGCCGACGCATACTCTCCCTGACGTCAATTCTGCAATCGGAGAGGAAGTTCCGCCCAGCCAGGCAGCGATTGGCTGGCCCAAACTTCCTCTCCGACTGCAGAATTGACGTCGGGGAGAAGAAGACTTATCGGCTCGATAGATTAGCTCGCCAAGACAAAGTGAGTCCTGGGTGATAGACTCACTTTGCCTTGGCGAGCTACTGGCGCCCCTGCCTCGGGCCCCCTGTCAGCTCCGGGCCCGGCGGCCCTGCGGCACACCAGGCAACATGTGTGCCGCGGAACAGCGGTTGAAAAACACTGGTCTACATCATAAGACCTACGGGGACAGATTTAAAGATCTCAATATGTATACTTTGGAGGAAAGGCGGGAAAGGGGAGATATAATAGAGATGTTTAAAAAGCCTATGTAGTATAAATATGCAAGAGGTGAGTCTTTTTCAATTGAAAGGAAACTCCAGAGTGAAAGGGCATAGAATGAGGTTAAGAGGCTTGGGAATAATTTAAGGAAATTTTTTTTTTTTTTTTTAACATAAAGGGTGGTTGATGCATGGAATAGTCTCCCAGTAGAGGTGGTGGAGACAAAGACTGTGTCTGAATTCAAGAAAGTGTGGGACAGGCACTTGGGATCTCTTAGGGAGAGGAGGAGATAGTGGATGCTGCGGATGGGCAGACTGGATGGGCCATTTGGTCTTTATCTGCAGTCATGTTTCTAGGGAGGAATTAGCTCAGCGGATTTCTGCTTCCCAATGAACCAAAACTCTTCATTGTATAGAGAATAAGATCAATTATGTCATAAAGGAGAAACACTTTGTTCCTGAAAACCAGAAAGAAACTTTCTTACTGAAGAATAAGACAGACTATTTGCAGTAAGACCATGTTTCTTTATATCAAATATGTTCCCTAAACACAGTGTTCCAAATAAATTGTTTTATGGGGTATTTTTTGTACTGCTATCCTACAGTAGGCAAACAAGAAACTCAGTTTCCAACTGATTAAGATTGGGGGGGGGGGGGGGAGTGTTTAACACAACAAATTTAAGTTTGGGCCCCAAGCCAAAGAAGCAAATGAATTCATAAGTCTTTGTCGTGTACAAGACTTGTAGTTTAATATAATTCATCGTCCTGAACATTCTGACTTTATGTGCAAAATACATAAGAACGAGAAATTATGCTTGGAATTAACGCCACTAGTTTGAGATCCAGACAGATTATAGTGTAGCCAGATGGAAAACGAAAATGCCAAAATCGGAGTAATGTATACCACAGCTATATCATTCTCTAAAAAGCGGTGAAGATCTGCTGGGACTCTCCTACGGGCAGCTGGCTGGGGTCCAGCTGGCTTCAAAGCACTCCTGGTCGTTTAACTTCCATTCACAGCCTGCTGTGGATGTCTGCAGTGGTTTTTTTCCGTCCGCGTGTTGAATTTCATATTGGTCTAATGTAGTGGTTTAACAGCACACGCTTACTTGAAATGAATGCGTTTCAATGGGAAAAACACCCAACCATGATGAGTGTATTGGCAGAAATGATAAAAAGGCAATCCCGGCAGAGTATTAAGATGCAAAAATCTGTATTCTGTCCATAGTACTGTATTACAAATTCAGTTCAGCAGCAAAAGTGGACATATTCACAGCAGCACATAAATGGTATCGCGAATGCAATAGGAGTAGAATACAATTATTTGTGCCTTTACGAGACGAGGAGGAAGAATACAAGCAAAATGTTATGAGTGGAAGAGAGACAATCACAGACCAATAAGTTCTAAATAGCCTGCTAAAACAAGATCTGCGGCACAAATGTTTATTACTATTACCGCTATTAATTATTTCTATAGCACTACCAGACATACACAGTAGAGAATGACACGGTGACAAAATTCATCACCGTTCCCGTCCCCGCGGATAACCGCGGGAAATAATCCCATGTCATTTTCTAGTGTCTATTTCAACCTCAGTCCTTCTGCACCAGCATTCTTCAAAGCAAAGCTTGCGGGTCAGTGGTTGTGGCCATTCATACTCTGATTCTTCCCTCTTTCCTTAAAGAATGACATGAAGATGGTTTCCCGCGGTTATCCGCGGGGACGGGAACGGTGATGAATTTTGTCACCGTGTCATTCTCTAATACACCGTGCTGTACAGAGCCACAAAGAAGGAAGTTCCTACTCGAAAGACAAACAAGACAGACAAACTGGATGTCGTGGATACAGTTAAGGGGAAGGGTTAATCTACTGACTGGGTTGGAGGGCAGAGGGGAGTACAGGACAATCAAGCCATTGTGACATCACTGATGAGGTTGGCTCTTATTGGTGGAATGAGCCACTATGACATCACAATCTCAGCTCTGCTTCCCAAAGACTGGAACTCTTCACACTACTACTATGAATTATTTCTATAGCGCTACCAGACGCACGCAGCGCAGTACAGAGTCACAAAGAAGACAGACCCTGCTCAAAAGAGCTTACAATCTAAACAGACAAGACAGAAACAGGATGTCATGAATACAGTTAAGGGGAACGGTTAATCTGCTGGCTGGGTTGGAGTAGGGTTATGAATTGAAGGCTACATAAAAAAAGCTGGGCTTTCAGTCTGCTCTTAAACAAGGGAAGGGGCTTGGTGAACAAACTCAGGTAATTTATTCCAGGCAAAGGGGGCAGCTGGATGAAAGGAACAAAGTCTGGAATTGGCAGTGGAGGAGAAGGGTACAGCTAAGAGCAACTGATATGAGGAACGGAGCTCTCTAAGAGGTGTATAAGGAGAGAGAAGAGATATTTAAGGGCAGCAGAATGAACAAGCTTGTCAGCAATAGGAGCAGTCTAAAAGCTTTAATCATCTAAGCTTTCTTCCAACACAGACAACAGGGCCATTCGAAGAGTATGAAACAACCTTGTGTGCCTCTCCATGAAATGCCAGGCTCCTGGACTCCTTCTTCTTGAATGATGATAATTAAATTCAACTGTCATTATTAATCCCAATGCCACGGCTCCCTGAATGATCCTGTAAAACTGCATAACTGGATATCTTATTTATAATATGTGGCATGGTCCAAATTCTCTAAAAATGTCACGTTAGGTGGCGGTTCAAAAAGATAAAGACGCACGGAGGACATACACATCCAGAAAATGGCCATTTTTGAAACAAAAAAGATAGATTTTTTTTTTTTCTGGTTTGAAAATGGCTGTTTTCTCTACTGGAGTTTTGGTCGTTTTTCCCAAAACATCCAAAATCGGATTTAGACGTCATATTGAAAATACCCCTCCACATCACCCAGGAGCCATTTCTGGCCACTTCAATCACTTTGAATATCGACCCCCAAAGATTTCAAAATAGAAATCCTTTTGTGGCTTTAGTAATCTTGCCCATTTACCCTACACACTTCTGTAGTTCCTGTAACAGGTCTTTCACATCTATGGCAGTAATGGCAAAGGCTACCTGTAGAGCTCCCTCAGGACACTGACATCACTGGACATCAAATTTTTCCAAACGTTTTGCTTCCTTAGAAAAAACTGGTGATTATGATAGACCCCTGGCTAAAAGTTGGACCTGACTTAAAAATTAATGAAGACCACTGCTTTATGCCGTAGCTTTCAAGGATGAAGAAGTGGGGATGGAACTGTAAACATCAACCAGGGATATACAAGTAGATGAATATTTGTCACAAGATAAGTATTTATTTGAGTTCGAAACTGTTTTATTGACTCTTAATAAATAAGAACATAAGCAATGCCTCTGCTGGGTCAGACCTGAGGTCCATCGTGCCCAGCAGTCCGCTCACGCGGCGGCCCAACAGGTCCAGGACCTGTGCAGTAATCCTCTATCTATACCCCTCTATACCCTTTTCCAGCAGGAAATTGTCCAATCCTTTCTTGAATCCCAGTACCGTACTCTGCCCTATTACGCCCTCTGGAAGCGCATTTCAGGTGTCCACCACACGTTGGGTAAAGAAGAACTTCCTAGCATTCGTTTTGAATCTGTCCCCTTTCAACTTCTCCGAATGCCCTCTTGTTCTTTTATTTTTTGAAAGTTTGAAGAATCTGTCCCTCTCTACTTTCTCTATGCCCTTCATGATCTTGTAAGTCTCTATCATATCCCCTCTAAGTCTCCTCTTCTCCAGGGAAAAGAGACCCAGTTTCTCCAATCTCTCAGCGTATGAAAGATTTTCTATCCCCTTTATCAGACGCATCGCTCTCCTCTGAACCCTCTCGAGTAACGCCATGTCCTTCTTAACAAATATTCACCTACTTGTGTATCCCTGATGTGTACAATTCCATCCCCACTTCTTCATTATCTGCAATTTCTTCGTGGGGCATCTTTCCTTTTTTTGCATAGCTTTCAAGCAGCCATCTTGCCTTTATGAAATAGATGCAACACATGTGACTAGGGGCAGTAAATCATCTTGTTAGCAGGATGGGGCAAACATACCAATCTTTGGTCCCATCCCCACACCCAAAAACATTGGTAGGACTATTATCCCAGTGGTCCACCCCATTTTGTTCTGAAAATAGTCGCAGGATAAAATACCCATAGACATTTGTACCTCTTTCCCTTTTTTTTTACTTTAGGTACTATTTCTGATCAAAACAATGCACGTACTTCATACGGTTTTTCCTTTCCCACCTCGACATCATCCTGGAAACACCTGCACTAGATATGACTTTACCCAAACATGCCATGGAAATTTTTCAAAGAACCCATTTTGGCAGGCAACATTCTCCATACATGTGCACATTGAAAAAAACATGGCTAAATGCCAAGCTTTGCCTTCTAAAGCAACACTGGACTACAGGAATCTGTATTCATGTCGTGTCGCACATGGCAATTTAATTCACTGGGCAGCAACTCAAAATACAGTAGAAATTCTGGCCAAATTTTTATAACTTGATCTCTTCTTTGCCCTAGGGTGTCCGTTGGCAGCCAATTAATACACTACTGTGACCTTACGGATTAGACTGTTTGCGACATGTCAACCTGTCACAGTCCTCATAAACAATTTGCCTCCAAAGATATGACCCTGAGCCTAGCACACATGCTTAAATGTACGGTTTGAAAGTACATTTACATTCAGGAATGCCCAGATGCAGAAATTGACCAACTCGTCTACTGATGCTATGCAGATGGGGAGCGAAAACGTAAACAAATACATTATAAATCTTGTTTTTCCTTGGTAGGGAAGACGACTAATCAAGACAGAATGAAAAATAAAGCCTTTAGATAAAATCTTTAAGTGGACACACTTCAGTTGCAAGCTATTTGCATCAATGAGAAGATGAAACAGTGGTTTTCCATTATGCTGCAGGAAATAGATGTTCACTAAATAACTCTTTTAACTTTCTTCTGGCAACTATTGATTATATTCAGTAGAAATTAAGAGTAGAAGGCAATTAAGTTTAAAATTTAATGGTGTTCCGCTGCTGTTAATTTACTGCTTGATCCGATCAATGCATCGCACAAGATAACCATCTATTCAACACTCTAAAGCTTTCTAAAAAAATTGTAATAATCACGGAGAGCAAAATAAGCAAGGAAATGGATAGAAAATCATTTTGATAATGTACACAACATTCAAGATCAAATGTTTTCATAAAGTACAAATTAGATAATAAATTAGATAACCTTGACCATTGTCATATGAAATTAGTTTACCTAGGAGAAAGTAGCCAGCACTAATTCAGATCAAGATTCAAATTGAACTCCCAAACTGTTCCACATGGGCATAACCGTCTCATATCTATGGTTAGTTGATTTTAAGTGCAAACTCCCAGATCCCAACTCTGGGAACGGATTGCAGATGTGCACGTAAACTAGTCAGTTAGGTGCTAACAATCAATTATTGGATTTAACTGGCACGTAATTAGCAGTAATTAGGAGTTACGCAATCATCTGCCCTAAATGTCATTGTGTGTAGCCCACAAGCGGGCGTGGCAATGGGAGGAGCATGAGTGGGTCAGGGGTGTTCCCACTGCAAAGATAAGTTCATCCACATTACCATTTGAGTGAAATAGACAACAGAGATAAAAGAAGCATTGGCATCGGGGCTCTCTCTGACATCACTTCTGGGACCTGCACCTAGGAAGTGACGTCAAAGGGCGAGCTGATACCGATGTGGGCGTGCTGCTTATGCCAGATAAGTTAAAAAGGGGAAGAGGGTGGGGGAGGGGCACCACCACCCTGGGTGCCGCTTACCCTTATTGTCTACTACCAAAAACTTCACTGGCTACCCATAGTTGCTCGAATTTTGTTTAAACTGTCCTCCATTGTCTTCCGTGCCCTTGATACCAGTGCTCCTGATCAAACAATTCACGTGTTCTCCAATTCATCCTTCACATCATCCAGAATCAGCGGCCCGCATCAATTATGCGCACATGCCGATCACTTATCACCGGCGATTCATCTCATGTAAATTTAGTGAACCTTCGCTGCTCTCCGCCAACCTCATTTGCATGTGTGTGTTTTGAGGACGACTCGCCTTCTCAAAATCGCCGCAATGATGGCTGTGACAGCGGCCCATCGTTTTTTGTTTTTTTTTTATCGTGACGTTTTGAGAATCTGGTCCTCAACGACTCAGCCTCCCTTCGACACTTAAGAGCCGTTTGCGGCAGGGGGAGGAGGGGGAGGGGGCGGAGAGCAGCAGGGGTGCCAGCGCCCCGAGGAAGACCGCACCTGGGGCAGTCCAGTCCCCCTCCCCTCGTATTCCCCTTACTGCGTCACTGCTTGCCATATATAGTCAGTGCATAGCCAGGCATTCCTGCATGGATTTAAAAAACGTCTCTATGCTGGTAGATCTGATATCTTATTGTAAGCTGCATAGAATCCCTGTTGAATTTTGCAGGGTATAAGACATTGTATGGTATGGTATCTTTTTCTAAACAGTACCAGAATTCTACATATTTCAACCTGAATGCACCAATTCCAATTTCTATGTTATGTCCAAAATGGGGCTGTATACTGCATATAATTAATTAATCCTGCACCGAATATATGCATTCATTAAAAAGCTAGCATTAATTTCAATTGCTACCCCTCAGAAAATTTACCCCCGTGTTACTCTATATTGTGCATCTGTTGGAGTTGCAGAGAACAAAATGCTTCCCCCACCACCACCATTTGCGGATAAAGTCATCTGAATTCACCGAATCAAAAAAAAAAAATATGAATCGCTTGCTGAGATTTCAGCAGTGCTGAAGGAGGACAGGCCCATAGATTTTCCCAGGAGTGTGAAATAATTCACCAGCCTGGCTCGTTATTCATACAGACAGCACATTAATAATATGGAACCCAAAGATATCTTATCTAGGGCATGGCACAGGTAGAGGGATGAGAAGCTTGCACGTTAGCTTTATAATAACACTTTTTTCTTTCTAAAGGAATAAGAAATGATTGAAAGAACTTTTATATGAAGTAAAAAAGAAGCAAGTCTTTTGATGCCATCTAAGTTATATGTTAGATCAATGGAAAAATATTGACTTTGTGACTATGAGAGAAACTGGCTTGATTTAAGGGTTTTATTTTTAGGAGTCTAGTCACAGAAATGTACAGCGGAGGAATAGTTTACTGGTTTAGAGAAGTGGGCCAAGGACCAGGGAAATCAAGGTTCAAATCATGTTTTTCCTGATGCTTCTTGTGACCTTTTGTCTTCTAATATTTCACATGCAACTTTTAATATATAGAAGGAAATAATTTCAAGTATATTAGGCATTTGCCATTCCGTTCAAACAGTAATATAATTAACGACAGAGACAGAAGATAGAGAACATCTTTAAAAGAAAAGAGAATAGTAGAGGGAAAGGATTACAGGTATTACGATTTCCAGTCGAGTACATAGGAACATAAGAATAGCCACACTGGGTCAGACCAATGGTCCATGTTGCCCGGTAGCCTGCTTCCAACTGTGGTCACAAGTACCTGGCACAGTCCCAAAGAATAGAAAGATTCTGTGTTACTCTGATTTCAAGGATAAGCTTGGTTTTTCCAATGTCTATCGTAACAGCAGGAGAGAGAAAGAGACACTGCAGCCCACAGTGAACCCAAACGTGCCAGAGACCAGCTTATAACGGTACAGGACACCCCCCCCCCCCCGGATCCCGTTAAATATAGTGCAAAATATAGACAACAGATATAAATTCTCAAAACTGACACATCTTGATCACTAAATTGAAAATAAAATCATTTTTCCTACCTTTGTTGTCTGGTGATTTCATGAGTCTCTGGTTGCACTTCCTTCTGACTGTGCATCCTTTCTTTCTTTCATTTCTTTCTCTTTCTTTCTTTCTGTCTTTATTTCTCTCTCCTTGCCACCCCCTTTCTTTTTTTTCTCCCTGACCTCCCAAGCTGCCGCCAATTTCTCCAAGCCACCGCCGCTGACACAGCAACAGGCCAGGTGCGTTCAATGACTGCACAAGCCTTGCTCCTTCCCCCCACCCCCCCACCCCTGACATCAATTCTGACGTCGGAGAGGAAGTTCTGGGCCAGCCAGGCAGCAATTAGCTGGCCTGGAACTTCCTCTCCGACTTCAGAATTGATGTCGGGGGGGGGGGAGGGGCACCTAGTCTGTTGCTGTGTCGGCGTTGGATTGTGATCGACGTTATCGGTACAGCTTCGGGACGCTTTTTCAGAAAACGGGACATTTTGGCGTCCCGAAGCTGTACGTGGGGACAGCGGGACAAGTGATCTAAAAATGGGGTCGGTAAGGAGCAGGGGGGCAGAGAGGACGACGGGTGCCGGCACCCGGGGTGGATCCCCCCTTACTACGCCACTGAGCAGGGGACAGATAGGGAAAATACTTGAGTACCTGATTACTACTGAAAGAATTGTAAACTGCTTTGTGTGAATCTCTTCATGAAAAAATGTCAGATTAAAAAAAAAAAAATGATATATGCAGGTACTTTCTCTGTCCCTAGTGGTGTTTTTGTATCTGGAGCAATAGACAGTTGGGTGACTTGTCCAGAGCCAGAAGGAGCTTTAGGGGCCTCCTCCACTTCAGCCAACCTGTGTCTGCTGGATTTAGGTGTCCACTCTTATGCCAGTCTTTGGCCGGTTTAAGTCTGAGCACCTAAATATTAGGTGCTCCGATACGGGGTTAAACTGGTACTCTGTCAAGATCTACAAAATTTGGACTGCCTGAAGATCTATTGTTTCAGAAAAGTGTTTGTGAAATGATAGTTTCAATGTTAAATATTTAAAGGTGCAGATTTGTCGATCTTAAAAGCACTGTCCTGATAATATCAACAAAGAAAAAAATGTTGGTGTAAACCATTGTAAAATTAAAAATGGAGGATTTTGAGACCTATGATTGAGATAGGTACATAATAACGGGTGGTATGATTGTCCTTTTGTAGGACGGAGTGTTTAACCCATGGATCTCCTGAGCTCTTTTCCTCCTTTAAAGGAATGTACAAAGGGTTGCCTGTTATATTAGGATCGTAGGCACCTAGATCCTGATAAAGAATAAGCTCCTACCACCTGCTCTTTGGGGAGATACCCAGGTGTAGAACTATCTCCAGAGAGCTCAGCTTGGGTGCTTAAATATGACTGGCTCCTGGCTGGCACTGATTTTCAATGGCAGCCTTTTCTTTAAAGCAGTGTCTTGCAAACTTTCCAAAGCCACAGCATACTAAACTGGGGGCCGAAGCTCGAGGATGTCCGTGCATGCACGAAGGCCCTCCAGATGGGGCCTGGGGGGAGAGTGATGAAAGAGAAGAGGGGGAGGGAGGAGAGGCGCTGGCACTGGCTCACTGCCTACAGGTCGTCCTCTAGCCAGTCAGTTGGCATCTCTCCTTCTCCCCGGTGTCTCGCGACACACCCAGAATCTCACCGCGACACATAGTTTGCCATACACTGCTTTAATGACTCCCTTACCCCCTTGTCCCAAGCTAGTAATTTCACCAGTCATCCAAGTTATGCCACTGTCATCCTTCCTAAAAATAAATCTTTCCAAGGGGGAAGCATGTCTGAAACCTCTCCTTGCAAATCTCTCCAGCCAAATAAATAAAATAAATCCATTTTTAGCAGAAAGAAGACAGCCCGCTAGTGATAAAGTGCAAATAACATAAGATGAACTCAGAGTCCCACGCTTTTACAAAGTCACATATAGCAGGCCTTTTAAAGGCACCCAGTTTTACCATCACTCGAATGAAAATATGTGGCATTTTCAAATTATAGTTTTTCAAGTCTTGCTACTTGTTTGTACTAATAGACATCTGTTTACTTAGTACTACCCAGGGCAACAAGAAACTGAAATAAGTGACTGTCAACATGTTCTCAAATAAATACACATACAGAATGCGTTAATTAGGCATATTAGAAAGACATCCAGTTTTGTAGTTTTACCAAGTTCTCAAGAGTGCATGTACAACAGGGAGATCTGTTCCCTTCCAAACCACTTCCTCCTCCCACGTATTCTGGGCCGAGCTGAAATTTAGCCCTGTGACCAGCAGTGGTGCTCTTTGCCCATGGCCTGCTGTGCTGGTTTCTACTTCTGTTGCTTGCTGTGCCGTTGGCGCTACCTCTTTAAGACTGCCGAGGAGCGGTATGCTCCCTTAAAGGAGCAGGGACACATTAGAAAACACCTTCACGATGGAAATAAAAATCCAAGCACAACTTACACAAAAAAGTTTTATGTATATTTACTTGTATTTCTGTGTTTTAAGAAATGTGAATTGCATCACCACCAACGAATATACATTTATTCTTTTGAGAGACTCTCGACAAAGGCAGAATTGCCGAAACGTTGTCAGTGTCGGGTCTATGCAGCTCACCTCATGCTGCTACTTAATAAAGTTTGCTTTGGATCGTCCACTGCTGCGTGTTCGACACCTTTTCCTCACGACTCCTGTATCTGGCATGCGGTAAAGCTAACATGACCACACATATATTTCGTATTCATGACATACCCCAAAAAACCTCTTTTGGATGGCCACATTAGAAACATTTATTTATTTACGCTCGCCACCAAAAGCTCAGCATAGGTTACGAGTTAAACATACATAATATGCAGTTAACAGGTTGCAATTCACCATAGTTTTGCGATTCAAGTTTGTATCCCAACTAGACACATACCAGGGATCTTATACCAATATACATAATACACAGTTTACAGGTTACAATTTCCCATAATAACAGTGCACATAGGGATGAGCTAAGTTCATTCCTTAGCACAGCTTAGTAAAAGAGCCCATTATACTTGCTTTTTGACAGTCGTCGCACACAAAGTTGACGCTGTCCATGCATGACATGCTGACAATGACACCAAGATCCCTTTCCTAGGTCCTGACTTCTAATATGGGACCAAGCAAGGGCTAAGAATTATTTCTCCCTATAGTCATGACTTTGCATTTGAGCATACCAAATTTTGTCTGACGTTAAAGACCCACAGTGGTGCAATATCCTGCAACTCCTGACCGCCCGTTCACATTTTAAGAGCCTGGAATAATTAGAAGTCATTGGCAAATTTGAACACAAAGAGAATGAGATATTATAGTCATAATTTACTTGCCATCGACGCAGGAAGGTCTATTCCGGGTTGTCCCAGCCACTTTCCCAGGTAGACATGAACATTTTACAGTCTGCGACCTTTCCTCGATTCGATTCCTATTACAGCATCTGTGTGCCGCTATAACTTCACAAGTTCCTCCTTCTGATAATACAGAAATATTGATAGTCAAATTAGAAATGAATGCAATACTGCCCTCATAATCTTGCAATTCTATCCCTGTAAAAGTTGGAAAACTATTAGAATGGAAATGATTAACTCTTATTATATGCAACTTTGTGCAGTTATTACAATGATTTAGATAAAATAGGATTGAGAATTTCAACTGGAAATTCAACACCAATTACAAATCTCCTTAATCCTATGAATTTGCATGCACAATTGAACGCTTAATGTGCAAAGCTGCATGCACAAGTTATAGGATAATGTCAGTAGCACATGTAACAATATAGCAATTACTGTAGCAGATAATTGACATTAACAATAAATTATTGGTTATAACTATGAAAATAACTACCCTTAGTTGAGATTGAACAAATTGGGAGTGCAGCATCCATAATGTGCAACTGCAAGGGGTTAATGGACTTAGGAGGAGTGCGAGTGAGTCAGGGACATAAATTAAAAACATGATAAACCCCCTACGAAACAAAGCAGGAAGCAAAAACGAAAAGTAGAGGAGGAACAATACAGTTAAAAAGCAGTTTTATTCGTCAGACTCAACACAGATCTGCGTATCAGTGAGGAGGCACCTGCCTCACGAGTCAACACATCAGACCAGATGGGTAACGGATATCAATGTACACAATCTCATGCAGATGCTTTGGAACAGTGGTCTCAAAGTGGCGGTCCGGGGGCCACATGCGGCCCGCCAGGTCCTATTTTGAGGCCCTCGGCATGTTTTATCATAATCACAAAAGTAAAATAAAACAGCTTCTTGATCTTACGTCTCTTTAGCTATAAATGACAATGTTATTGTTAAGACTTAGCCAAAAGGAAAGATTTATAAACTATAAAGAGTTTTACCTCATGCAAAATTGTCATTTCTTTAATAAGACATTAACTATTTTTTTCTGAGGCCCTCCAAGAACCTACAAATCCAAAATGTGGCCCTGCAAAGGGTTGGAGTTGAGACCACTGGCTAAACTGTAACCATGACATCTTGTTTGCCTTTGGGAAGCAGAGCTGAGATTGTGATGTCATAATGCCTCATTCCACCAATAAGAGCCAGACTCATCAGTGATGTCACAATGGCTTTATTAGCTATAAATGACAATATTATTATTAAGACTTAGCCAAAATGAAAGATTTATAAACTATAAAGAGCTTTACCGCATGCAAAATTGTCATTTCTTTAATAAGACATTAACTAGTTTTTCTGAGGCCCTCTAAGTACCTACGAATCCAAAAGTTGGCCCTGCAAAGGGTTGGAGTTTGAGACCACTGCTTTATAAGATGTCAGTCTCATTGGTAATGCAAATGCCAGCTGAGCACAATAATGTATGCAACTAGACATGGATTCTCTAAACAGTGCCTTAACTTGGGTGCCGAAGTGAAAAAAACACACCATTTAAAATACCGCATAATAATGGCGCCAGAACTGCACCTATGGAGGTACCTATTGGCCAATGTCAGAAGTGGCATTAGGTATGAGGAGGTGCCTCCGGAGGCGTGATTGGCATCAAAGGTAGGCGCCAGAAATGTAGGCCATGAAAACCCTATTTTTGCTGGAGGCACGATTCACTAAACGGTGTTATCGCACGATTGACCCACCTTCGTAAGCCACTTTTAAGGTGGCTGCCGACAACAGCGCCATTTAGGGAACACGGTTCCTAATGGACTTGTCTGAAATTGTGTACACTAGTATCCATACCCGTCTGGCCTGATGTGTTGACCTCCGAGGCAGAAATCTCCGTACCAAGACATCTTCATCGAGTTTCACCAGTGGCGTAGTAAGGGTGAACGGTGCTCAAGGCAGTGGCGCATTCCCTTCCCTTTCCAACTTCTCCGATGTGAGAAGCATGCCCACGTCGGTGTTGGCTCTCCCTTTGACATCACTTCCTAGGTGCGGGTCCCGGAAGTGACGTCAGAGAGAGCGCCGATGCCCACGTGGGCAGCAACCTCACACCGGGGAAGTAAAAAAAAGGTACGGAGGAAGGCAAGGGGTGTGCGCATGTGGCAAGGAGCGGTGCCGCGCCCTTAGCAAGATGCGCCCAGGGTAGACTGAGTTTGACTAATAAAACTGCTTTTTAACTTTGAATTGGAATGGCATTGGCCTTCCCCGTCTTTCTTTTTTTGCTTTGGGTCGGGGCATGTCTTGTACTTAGTTGCATAGTATTCTAGAACCTGCATGCATATCTGACTGCACTTGAGCGCAAGCATTTACACCGGCCTTTCAGGTGCACAAATTTGGACTTATTCTAGTACAGTAAAACCTTGGTTTACGAGCATAATTCATTCCAGAAGCATGCTTGTAATCTAAAACACTTGTGTAAGATGTCTAGTTATCAACCAACAGGATCACTGCGTTCGGAAAGGCCTGCATTGTTGAACACAAATGCCAACCCGAAATATGCGTAAACCCATGCAACGACCTTTTCATGTGCAGGGGTAAAACCATGGAATGCCCTTGTTGGCCAAATTCGGAAACGCAGCGGCAGGAGTTCATTTAGAAAAGTGTTAAAAATACACAATTATGTGTTGATGCATTTTTTTTCTGAGTATTGACTGTTCTATGCTGTCTGTTGTAACATTTAATGTACGTAACCATTTTGTAAACTGCTTTGTTATAAAACGGTATAGAAATTTTTTAAATAAATAAATAAGTAGATTGTAAGCTCTTCTGAGCAGGGACGATGCCTTCAAAGTTCTGTACAGCACTGCGTACGTCTAGCGGAGCTATAGAAATAATAAGTAATGATAGTAGTAGTAGTAGATGTCCTTATTGCTGGACCTAGGAGTAGCTGTCGATCTTATTTGCTCATTGCTTAGTATTTTGCTGCCTTCAAAAAACCTGAAACTACTTCTCACTTCCAAGTGGCCTTGAAATGTAAATCTACCATGGCAGTACTTTCCCTGCAGCCTGAAGCAGCTCTGAATGGAGATTAGTGTATTAACAGAGTGCAGTGAATAAATGAATAATAAAGGAAGAACTAGGATTAGGGACTTTGGAAACGGTGCATTCTTTCACAGGAAGGGAGACCGGGGGAAGGGGGGGGGGTACAAAGATGTGCTAAAATAAGGGTGACTGGAGATCATTCCTGGCTGGACCCCTAGACTACAATGATTGATAGAGGTTGCCCTATGGGAGGGAATCTTTGGGGGGGGAGGAGGTCTTTTAGCAGTTTGCTGGGGGAGCATTGCTCGGGAACATCCATATTATTGTTTCCAGAAGTTGCATTATACTTCCTCCTCCTTATTCGCGGTTTTGTTAACCACGGTTTCGATTATTCACGTTTTTTTTGTTCCCTGGCTCCACCCCCAAATTTACATCACAGGAAATCGCTGCTCCTGGCATTTCACATCAGAGACATACAATTCTTATAAATATTCAATCATAAATGACAGGAAAAAAAATAGAAAAGTCTGCCAAATCTATAGGAATGCTCTAACAAACAAATGTGTTATCAAAGATTTTTAAAAGACCTTTTTGATATAGCTCTCAATCTGTAACCCTACTCTGCCCTCCAACCCAGCCAGCTGATTAACCGTTCCCCTTAACTGTATCCATGAGATCCTGTTTGTCTTTGGGAAGCAGAGCTGAGATTGTGATGTCATAATGCCTCATTCCACCAATAAGAGACAATCTCATCAGTGATGTCACAATGGCTTGATTGTCCTGTTCTCCCCTCTGCCCTCCAACCCAGCCAGCTGATTAACCGTTCCCCTTAACTGTATCCATGAGATCCTGTTTGTCTTTGGGAAGCAGAGCTGAGATTGTGATGTCATAATGCCTCATTCCACCAATAAGAGACAATCTCATCAGTGATGTCACAATGGCTTGATTGTCCTGTTCTCCCCTCTGCCCTCCAACCCAGCCAGCTGATTAACCGTTCCCCTTAACTGTATCCATGACATCCTGTTTGTCTGTCTTGCCTGTTTAGGTTGTAAGCTCTTTTGAGCAGGGACTGTTTTCTTGCTCTTTGTGACTCTGTACAGCGCTGCGTGCGTCTGGTAGCGCTATAGAAATAATTCATAGTAGTAGTAGTAGAATTTGACACAGCCATAATGTACCATTCAGAGCATTCCATAACCGTGGATCTGTCATCCACGTTTTCTTATAATGCACATTCTCAAGTATTAACTTCATTGTTAATTCCGAATGCAGAGAGCGAGATGGTAAGCACTTCCTTAAATAAAGAGGAGAAACGTAGAAGAAACTAAAATAAAGTCTTTGAAGATGAAGTCAACCTTGGCCTAATGGAGAGAAAGTGCCCAAGATTGGAGGTAATCAAATACTGCCATTTGGGACAGCTATGCAAGCCCACTGAGGCAGGTGGACTCCAAATAGTTGATGATAGCGGTCCGAGGAAAGAAGCCAGGCCACCAGAGATCCCTCGATGGAAGATGCAGTGAACTACCCTCGCCAGAGACCAAGAGCACCACAGGAGAACAGCGCCAAGAGGTCTCCCCAATGGCCACAGGGTCCTCCAGTCGAGCGGGCCGGATCCCCAGCAGAATGGCTGCATCCCTTTCGACATGCAGGACTCGTGTAGTCACAGTGCATGTAGTCAGTAGATGCAGCATTCCAGCATCAGGAACCTAGATCTCTTTCTGCCTGCTGATTCTGCCAGCCTCCCCGACTCCCGCGGCATCAGCATGTTGAATTTTGATATACCACTTTAAGTAACTTGTAGAACAAAGTAAAATACTGCAAATTATAGAAGCAAGACATAGAACGTGACTAAAAATAGGAATCATTCATCCAGGAAAATAAGAAATGGTGGAAGAATGGGAACAAGTGTTCCAGTCAGTTGACTGTATATCCCAAAACACTACTTCGATGTGCAAGTCCAAAAAAGTGGGTCTTTAGTGTGGCATTAAGCTTTTTAAAAGATGCCTCAGAGCGAAGGCCCAGAGGCAGAGCCCTTCGCAAAAAGGGTGCCTAAAAGGAAAAGGAAGAGCGACAAGTGGATTCCCATTGGGAGTACCAGACGATGTGCATCAAGAGAGCGTAAAGATCTTGTGGGGTATATGTGGACATTAAAGAGGACAAATATGGAGGAGAATTTGTGTATTAGGCTTTGTGTGTCGGTGGCAGAATTTTAAACTGCCAATGGATACATAAAAGAGATATACGATCAGAGCATTTAGCGTTAGTTATAACGCTTTCTGCTGGATTGTGAAATTGATGTATGCACGATACCGCTAAAATGTATGCATTTGCAGGGAGGTGCCTTGCTCTGGCTCTTGACCACTGATGCAGCCAAAACATAGTTGTTTTTAGGTCTTTTTATATAAGCACTTGACCATCTCTTTCTATACCTGGAACTGAACAAAGCACTTTTAGGCCTGATACATTTGCCTCTTTTTAACACATAATTTAGGCAACCAGAATTATCCATCTGATTGCCTTAAAACAGAACCTAAACTCGTATATAGTGCTTAGAATATCGACCTTGTGTTTTGTGTAGATTTTTTTTAAACATGTTCTGCAGGTTTCTAATCACATTTGCAAACGAGTCTCAATATCATATACCAAGTTATTGTAGTAATAATAATAATCTCACCAAGTATGACTGTGAATACTTCAAGTTCTGCCTTGACTAGCAATAGTAAAAGCTTGTGAGTTTCTTCCTGCCTTTATTGCACAAACATATTTATATGCTATTGAAATAGGGCGTCCTTTATACAATGTGATACCTTTGAAAACGAGCATCAGAACGGGTTTTTGAGTGCATCAGCTTTTGAGACCACATAAGTCTCTTCAGGTACTTTTTGTGGTCTGAAAAGCAGGTGCACTCCACATCTTTTTGTTATTGCTGTTGTTGGTTCTTTAAATGGTTTCACAACCCGCAAAGGCTTTTCCTTTTCTCCAATCTCATACAGCTCTACGGGAACAAAGCACAGCACAGACAGAGGCCAATTCACTGAAGGGCTCGTTCGCTTACTCAGTGTGCTTCTTTGCCAACGAGATTTAATGCAGAGACGCTTCCCAAACTACTCTTTGTCTTAAATAAATGGAAACGTTGCGATTGGGTGCGTGCGTCGTACAGATTCGGCATAAAGCACAAAAATGCCGTTGTCTTCGCTTCTGCGCGGCAGGAACTGAGGGAGCTTAAAAGCAAGGCAACCCGCTGTTCTGAAAAGCAGCACTAGCTATAATGAGCCATTCCATGCTATAGACTGCAGAGAGAGCACTAGAGTTTTGAAAGCATTCGTGCAATAATTTTGAGCTTTACCCACACAGTGTCTCCTGTCATTGAAGAAGTCTTTTCATTAGACAAAAAGAAGATAATTTTATTTTTAAAAAAAGTTTGAATGTGAAATACTTCCTAAATCAAAACAAAACCGCGCGAGAGGTTTTTAGTGCCAGCCGGCACGCTGAATGCTCCGCTCCTCCAATGGCCATAGAACCGGAGCAGCGCAGAGCATTCAGCGCACTGGCCGATGCTAAAAATCTCTTGCACGGTTTTGTAATAGAGTGGGGGAGGGAGAATTAGTTGATGCTTAAAAGTATTCAGAATGTCAGTACACTTCTCCCTCCGAATCTGCGGTTTCAGTATCTGCAGATTTGGTTATTCGCAATTTTTTTTATTTAAAAAAAAGCTAATTCTGGACCTTCCCTGCCTCCCTCCCAGACTTTACCTGGTGGTCTAGCAGGCTTTCGGGGCAGGAGCGATCTTCCTATGCTTCTGCCCCGTACAGATCACTCATAGAAAATGGCTGCGTGAGTTCACGTTGTAGTCTCGAGAGACTATGGGAACTCATGGCAGCCATTTGCTCTTAGTGATCTGCAGCTTGTGCGTGTGTCCGGTGCAGGAGGAGGTGAGAGCTGAAGGCGGTTGCAGATGCAACCGCCGGACACTTAAGGCACAAATTTTCCATAAAGAATCATTCTTTATAATACCGAGGGCTTCAAAATAGTTGGTCCAAAATCTTGTCTCTTGCAGTTGATACTTTGATAGTTTTTCACTTTCTGCATGTCGGCACTGCTTTCATCTGTGTATCGCTGAAATTTTGAGAAGCAATTAAGGAAAGATTTATAAACTATAACGAGTTTTACCTCATGCAAAGTTGTCATTTTTTAAATAAGACATTAACTATTTTTTCTGCAGCCCTCCAATTACCTACAAATCCATAATGTGGCCCTGCAAAGGGGTTTGAGTTTGAGACCGCTGACATAGACAGTAGAAAGCTGTGCATGGCTTCAAGGGGGGAAAAACATGGAGGCAATGCTAGAGATGTTAATTTATGCTGATACCACCTAATGGCCTCTTGTTATATCCTGCAGTTTTCCTACTTCCTGCTGTTGTCACCTTTAACCTTTAGTTGTAATACAGCATGGTTCCTGTGCACCAGCTGCATTTAATGTATCTTTTTTTCCACCTCGGAAACGGTATTGCCACATTGCGACATAAAGATTAGAGGGAGCCATTAGCACCGCGAAGGCATATCTATAAATCTAACAGTAAGGGGGAGGACATCTAGCTTCTGGAAATTGCTTAAGGGTAATTGGAGAATAGTCTTTTCTAGAAGACGTATTCCATTGCATCCTTTTTAAAAACACTACTGTGTATCCTGCATCATGCGGAGCGCAACGGTGAATCTCTTGTGTACCCGCTATGAGGCTTATAATATACGATGGCAAGCCGCAAGGACGTGCCCGGCAGAAGGCAACTTCAGACATCCCTGTCTTCTTTTATGCATCTAGCTGAGAGGTTATAATGAAAGCATATTTTTTTTCAACGTGAAAATTATCACTTGCTTCAATAAAGTAACAGGGCCACAACTTATCAGTAAACAAACATAAAAAAGTCAAACGGCAACACTGATTTGTGTCGTACATTGTAGAAGTCATTAACTATGACTCAGGTAGCAAAACTTATAACGTCTTTTTTTTTGACAGTGATGGCAATTTAATAGTATTTGACTCTGTCGAGCTACAGAGATCATCCTGCGGCAATGAAGGAGGTTGTTTATCAAAATGATAAACAAGTTTTCATTTCCTTTTTGGCTGCACGTATGTGATCAGAAGACTAAGGCCATCAAGAATTCACTTATTCTGGCCACCGGGCAGGCATTAAGCTATTCAGGCCATCTGTGCTTGAAATGAGCTCCATTTAATGGACCTTCCCAAGGCAGGACACTTATAATGAATGAACGTGGTCATGAATGCATGAACAAAATCAGCATTTAACTGTAGAAACATGATAACCTAATGGGCATAAGATGCATGGAGGGGAATTTATTGTTTGCGAAGAACAATGTAATTGATGAGTACAGTCTACGATCGGTAGAGTTTTTTTTTTCCTTCATTCAGCTCTCAATATTCAATGCAACTGTGCTGTTTCTTCACTGAATAAAAACAGTCGGCCACCCGATCCGCAGTGAAGAAGTGCAAGCAGGAAACCAAAAAGAAAAGCACTCCGGAATAGATGTTCAAGATGCCGGATTTATTGAATCACTCAAGTTTGCAGTGCTCTGTATCATACACTTTTATCCACGTAGTACGAAGAGCTAAAAGGGCCCAACACAGGCCGCGTTTCAACTCTGTGGTCTTCCTCAGGGGTTTCTTCGCTGACCTGGTAAAGGAGCACAGCTGTTGGAAGCTAGTCACAGATGTGCCGAGGTTAACCTAATAAAAAGATGGCACCCTACAGCTTTTGTTTGTTCACTCAAAATGCAAAATTTTGGAAAGGATGTCCAACTAAAAAAATGCACAGTCCTACAATGTGCACAACACTCCAATGATAAGTTTCCCAAAGGTACCTTGATCCACAGAATCTTATAACACTAAGTTCCTCAGAATGCCACACTTATTCATTATAAATTTTGTGTGGTGAGCATCCTCATCGGAACTTTATAAACGATGTGAAACAATTTTTTTTCTTTTTTCTTTATATTTCAAAAATAGAATTCCTTCTTCCGTGTCATCCTTAATTCTAAAGTGCCAGGGCTCATTCAAGATTTCATAAAGCTAGAATAAGTGCTACTTAGCTTGGCTTGAAACAGAACTGTATCACTCCTCCAGCCCCTTAACCACTGGAAAAGCTAGAGAGCAATGCAAATCTGTTGGGTTACCAGATTTTCCAAACAGAAAAACTGGACCCATGGCTCTGCCTCGTTCTGGCTGGCCATGCCCCATTCTTCCCCAGGCCTGCCTCCAGCCACGCTCCCTCGACCTACACGAGCAATGACGGACTGCATTCGCACATGCGCTGGTATGACATGATAAGCGTGACCTCACCGCATTGCATCTGTGCATGTGCGAATGCAGTCCCAACGTAGCTCATTGCGAGAAGCTTTTCAAAACCCGGACAAAAAGTGCCAGGTTTTGAAAAGCCGTCTGGATCCCCGGATATGTCCTCAAAAGGGGAAATTCAGACATCTGGTAACCCTATCTGTTGCACACAAACGTTTTGGTCAATCAGCTGTCATGTCGCTGTGTTCACTGCACCCTGGTAAACGGTGGAGAGAGTCGTTATGACAGTACCATGTGGTGCACTTACAGTCTTGAACTCCATGCTTGATCAAGATTTCATCTCTATGCCAGTTCTTTACTCCAAAATGCAAAATTTTAAGAGAAAACTGAAGTTGGTTAGGCATTATGGATGAGTCTGTCCTGAGTGCACCCCCTATTCCTTTTAAATCCTTGGAGGACTATTTCTCCCATGCTGTATCTTGAGTTCTTGCCTCTATCCAGGCCTTCTGGAGAACCGAATACCAACGTGATTCTGTAAAAGTTACGTGCACATTATAGAATCAAGCGTCGTGTCGCATAACTTTTAGGCGCTCCCATTTTAAGCACCAAATGCCTGCTCCTAAGTTGTGCGTGCATTGGCTGCATTCTCCAACAACACACATAATTTTTAGGAATGCCCCCAATCCACCCCTGGCCACACCCCTGTTTCAAATGTGCGTACTGGAACTGGTGCATAATTTCTATAGAATTGTGCAAACCGAGATGTGCACATCATTTTTAATTAATGCCAATTATGAGGTGTTAATTGCAATTACAGGCGCCAATTTGCATGCACAACTTAAGCACCATATACAGAATTTGAAATAATATCTATAGCCACATTTTTTAAAAAAATAAAATATATCCTGAAAAGAAACTGGGATAGAAGAATACTGAGAGGGCAATGATGCTGACCTCTCTAGCGTTTAAAGCCAGCTCTTCTAAATTGGCTTTTTACGTGTGAAAATGGCACCTAACGCAGTCTAGAATTGCCCCCTTTATCTTAAGGTTTGGCTCTGTTTACGGTAGGTATTGGAAGCAGGTTATACAGGGCTCAGGGTTTCCAGTGCATCTATTTTAAAATCTCAGAAATAAGAATCCTATATACAAGCAGTGCCTGCAAGACAGATTCTAAATGCACAGAATCACATGAGCCTACAGAAAATGGGAACTGATCTAGGTCAAGTTTATGTATTTCCACTTCAAATAAATGCAGTCACAAGAGACCTGGTCGTCTTACCAGAAGCAGCCTTGCAAATTGATCTCATGAGAAATTTGCACAGAATCTTATTCCTGTGCATATAAAAATATATCGGTGATGAATCAGACAAATGGCGGGCAGAAAAAGAAAATGGAGAGTGTAAGCATATGAAAAAAAAAAAAAAAAATCCCAGTTCAAGTAGATTGATCCACAACTGCCTTCTGTGGAACGCTGGAAATCAGAGCACACAATATATAACATGTAATACCTGCCTAGTATTTGAATCATTTTGGTATGGTTTTTAGAATTTGCCTTTCATCCTATTCTAACCTCTACAGATATAATATGAAACTGGGACAAGTTGTAATACAGAGAATAAATGATACCACCGAAAGCTTATTCTTGTGTAAGCAGAATCGCAATTCAATGTGAACAGAAGAGAGACTGCTAAACTAACAATGAAATATATTTTGAATGTAATTATTTACCTTTCCAAAATCTGTGCTCAGACATGGATTTAGGCAATGGCAAACACAGGCAACACTTTAAGGTGTTTACATTTGAAGGCACTCAATACATAACCCAAACAGGAACCTGATTGTGCTTGCTACAAGACCATGTCGTCTGATGTCTAGGGCAGAAACCACCTCCCCACCATTGACATCTTAAATCCAGCTCTATGTTCAAGGAAAATTACTACGCAGATACAGCTGCTAAATTCTTCCCCTCTGGTGAGACCTCATTGAGAATATTGTGCGCAATTCTGGAGGCCGCACCTTCAAAAAGATATAAAAAAGATGAAGTTGGTCCAGAGGAAGGCTACTAAAATGGTGTGTGGTCTTCGTCTTAAGGCGTATGGGGACAGACTTAAAGATCTCAATGTGTATACTTTGGAGGAAAGGCGGGAGAGGGGAGATATGATAGAGACATTTAAATACCTACGTGGTGTAAATGCACGCGAGTCGATTCTCTTTCACTTGAAAGGAAGCTCTGGAATGAGAGGGCAAAGGATGAAGTCAAGAGGTGATAGGCTCCGGCGTAATCTATGAAAATACTTTTTCACAGAAAGGGTGGTAGATGTGTGGAACAGTCTCCCGGAAGAGGTGGTGGGAGGCATGTGGGATCTCTTAGAGAGAGGAAGAGATAATGGCTACTGCAGAGGGGCCGACAGGATGGGCCATTTGGCCTTTATCTACCATTATGTTTCTATGCTTCTAAGTACTCTAGTTTTCTGCAAGACAATGACAAATCACATTATGCTATATGTATCTTATCTCTTTACTTTCCTATCTTTAATGGAGTTCCTTTCATAAAATATTTGTATTGTAAACCGCTTAGATCTGTCATATGCTGAAGTGGTATAACAAGTTCTAATAAAACAAACATAAATCAGAAACTGATGATATATGTCTTAGATTTTTAGGACCTTCGAGATCTTCAAAAACAGCTTTTGTTTTGCCTAGCCTCTGAAAGAAAACAAAGCGAGGGGGACAGAGAAATGGACTTCAAGATCAAAAAGCGCAGTCATGCGTGTGCGAAAAAGCCAATCCAAATTTCTCACACCAAATCATGGGTTTTGACTTGGCTGATGCTACTTAGGAACGATCTTGGAGTCACGGTGGACCTTGCAAAAGACCAGCCTGATGCACAGCAGTGATCAGAAAGGTCCAACAGTTTGAGGAAATATTAAAAGATTTAAGACGGGAGAGAAATCATCACTGTGATTTTGGATAGATATGCCAAGGGTGGACCATTCCAGTGAGATTTACTGCCCCAAAGAGCGAGACAGAAGGCCAAAGAATGTGATTTTTTTTTTTTTTCAGGTAGTGCGTTTGAAGCATAGATCTGGAAAAATGTAAGCCTGGTCTGTGCCTTACAGCATCCATGTCTATCATTAATTCCTATGACTATGCATACGCTTATTCTGTATAATGAAAACAAAAAGCCTGATTGTATAAATGGTGCTTACCGGTAGGCACCTATCTTACCACCACCCCCTTTTACGAAGCTGCATTAAGCTTTTTTTTTTTTTTTAAATCGCTGGCTGTGGCGGCATTAGCTCCAATACTCACAGGAATTCTATGAGGAGTTTTTTAATTGGTTCCATCAGGCGTTTTAATTGGACAGTGCCATTAAGAACCAATTAAAAAAATGAATTCTCAGGTAGGCACCTAAATCAGTGGTAGCTGTCTACGTGAAAAGTGGACACGATTAAGAGCAGAGTTTGGGGTGTGGAATGAGTCAGGCACTGGCATTAGAGGCTGGTATTTTAGGCCAAGAAAATCCTGGGCTAATATACTGGTGCCTTTAGAGATGCCTACTGTCTATAATTTTATTTACTGGGATTTACTGACTGCCTTTTCGTGTAGAGATTCACCCAAAGTGGTTTACAATACATTGAACAGTAATCGGGTACTCTTAAGTAATTTCCCTATTTATCCAGGTAAGAGCAGTTAACATAGCTGATTTTTAAAAAGGTTTGGACAAGTTCCTGGAGGAAAAGGTCTTAGTCTGCTCTTGAGATTGGCACGGGGGAAGCCACTGGCGTCATGGACTGCTGCTACTATTGAGTTTTTGCCAGGTACTTGTGACTTGGATTGGCCTCCAGGCTATTCTTATGTTCTTGATTTGCAACCTCATGGCACTGAGGCAGTAACCAGTGGTGTAATAAGGGTGCCATGTTGGCACCCCTCCTCCTCTGTGCCCCCACCTCTTCCCATTTCTCCCCTCCATGCACGTACCCCTTTCCCCTCCCCCGTACCTCTAGTTGAAGTTGCTGTTCGCGGCGGTCATCAATGTGCTTTTTGCAACCCCCATTGACGTCATTTCTGGGTGTCTTGCATAGGAAGTGACATCAGAGGGAGAGCCGTTGGGGTCGCGAGGAGCATGTTGTTGACCGCCGCAACAACTTCAACTAGAGGTAGAAGGGAAGGAGGGCACAAGAGGCAGGGTGGGATCAGGGAAGGAGCAGAGGGGGATGGAGATTAGGATGGGGAGGAGCCCACTGGCAGGAACTCTAACCACTAGGCCACACCTCCCTTCCCCTAATGCCTAACTTTGATCGACATGTAGTAGATGCCATTTTTAATGGTAGCCAGTGATTTGGGCACCATTTATAGAACCAGGCCCAAAATGATCGATTTGCTCAGGTCGTCCTCTTTTACAAAGCTGCGGTAGCGTCTGCCGCACGGTAAGCGCTCTGATGCCCATTAAATCCTTGTGGGAATCGGAGCGATTACCGCAGCAGCATCTGCTTCCACGGCTTTGTAAAAGGAACCCTTAGACACTAACACTTCCTTTAACTGTAGATTGACTTTCATCAGATGTTCCGAACATTAGATTGATTAAGACATAATCAAAAGCGTCTGAGTTCCATCTGCCAAGGTTTTTAGGCAAAAGTCTTTTTTTGACAATTACATTTGGTTTTATTACTGTTTTAATGCACCATGTAGATAAATGAAAAAATAATTCTGAGATCTTAATTAAAGAGAGAAATCTAGTTGGGGGGGGGGAGAGGGAAGGCCACTGAGTCAATTGAATCCTTGTAACTTCCTTTCAGATATTTTTAATGTTCTGTACATTTCGGAATACATTTCATCTTTTTCCCTTTTGTCGGGTTCACATTTTCCATTCCACGATTTCATAAGCTTTGAGGAAGAAGGTTTGCTTTTATTTAAAAATGACCTTCCTGCAGTAGAGCACAGAAAGCTAAAAAAAATTACAGTAAAAAAAAATTGGAATAGAGATGTTATCAACGATACAGTCAAAAGTTTGTACTTGCAGGTAATCTTGACGTTTGTAATATTTGGTATAAATTTATTTTAAGGTATTCTACAGAAAAATAAGAACATAAGAAGTTGCCTCCGCTGAGGCAGACCAGAGGTCCATCCTGCCCAGCGGTCCGCTCCCACGGCGGCCCATCAGGCCTAATTGCCTGAACAGTGTCCCTGACAAATTTTGTAACTGCCTCTAATCCTATCCCTATTGCCTACCTCTACTCCTATCTGTACCCCTCAATCCCTTTGTCCTCCAGGTACCTGTCCAGACCTTCTTTGAAGCCCTGTAGCGTGCTTCTGCTTATCACATCCTCCGGTTGCGCGTTCCATGTATCCACCACCCTCTGGGTGAAAAAGAACTTCCTGGCGTTTGTTCTAAACCTTCCCCCTTTCAATTTCTCTGAATGCCCCCTTGTACTTGTGGTTCCCCATAATTTGAAAAATCTGTCCCCGTCTACTCTTTCTATGCCCTTCATGATCTTGAAGGTTTCTATCATGTCTCCTCTAAGTCTCCGCTTTTCCAGGGAGAAAAGCCCCAGCTTTTTCAGTCTGTCAGTATAAGAGAGGTCTTCCATACCCTTTATTAGCTTAGTTGCTCTTCTCTGGACTCTCTCAATTACCGCCATGTCCTTCTTGAGGTACAGCGACCAGTACTGGACACAGTACTCCAGGTGCGGGTGCACCATTGCACGATACAGTGGCAGGATGACTTCCTTCGTCCTGGTCGTGATACCCTTCTTAATGATACCCAACATTCTGTTTGCCTTCCTTGAGATCCTAATTTACTAAGAAACCTATTTACTATTATGGGCTCTTTTTACAACGTCACAGTAGAGTCACAGAAATTCCATGAGGATTGAGGCATTTACCTCGTTGGCCTGCAGTAGAAGCTAGAGAATGACACGGGTACAAATTTGTTCCCCTTCCCCGCAGGAACTCAATTTTCCTAAACCGTCCCCGTGAGTTCCATCACTATCCCGGTCCCATTCCTGTAAGCTCTGCCTTAACTGCACACGTCTCGAATATTTATGATTTTAAAATGTTTGAGGCTTGTGCAGATGAGGACGGAGCTTAATCCAACAAACCGCCAAATCCTGTTGCTTCCTCCTTTATATTATTACCAAAATCCATCCGGGCCTCCCGTGCACCCATCCCTCACCTCTTCAATCCGTTCAAAATTCTGCTGCATGACTCATAGTCCATGAGAGCCACTATTCTCACATTATCCCTTTCCTCAAGTCACTTCATTGGCTCCCCATCTATTTCCAAATACAGTTTAAACTCCTCTTGCTGACTTAAAAGTGTGTTCACTCTGAAGCCCCCCGATAAAACAGGGATGTCAAAGTCCCTCCTCGAGGGCCACATTCCAGTCAGGTTTTCAAGATTTCCCCCAATTAATATTCAAGAGATCTATTAGCATACAACGAAAGCAGTGTATGAAAATCAGAAGAGACCAAGTGTTATTGAATCTGTCCGAACACTTGGTCTCTTCTGATTTTCGTGTGAAATTTCATTCTTCCGGGGACAGAGGCTTCCATTCCTCTTGTGGCCATTGTACTTTGTGTGATTCTTCCCATTGGGGGGATTCTTGGACCCATCATACTTCGGGACAGATTTACCATCTTAAATCTATTACATCTTGTGATTCCACCTTTGTGGTTTATGCTTTGTGTGATCTATGTCATCACTTTTTTGTGCGTTGCCATGGGCGGGGCTCCTGGTTGTTTAAAAACATCCTGAATGCCATCGTGCCTCTGCCTTTAGCGTGATTGTGCCGCTGTCAGTGGAGCGGGGCCTATTGAATTTTTGCTTCCAGCTCCCGGACCAGAGAATTCATTGTTTCTTCATCTCTCCCTTCTGAAGAAGATATCGAAACGGGGCCTGTTGAGCGAAGATATGGTGCCGATATGAATTTGAATACATGGAACGGAAAACTCAGCTAAGTTCTCTGATTGATTGACTTTGTAACGTCTTTTTCATGATCTTTTTTCTATCGACTTTCTATTTATTGAAGATTGGAGATACCAATGGTGCTTTGATATGGATTTTGACATGAATTCCTATTTGAATTTTTGAACTCTTAAAATTGATGAGTTTAATAACTTTTGAACTTATCTATTTATTTATATATTTATGAATTTGAGAATTGATTGTTCTTACACAGTTTTTGGAATCTCTTGTTTTTGAATTTTGAGGTTTTTTTTTTAAAAACACATATATTTATCCTTTTTTCCACACCGGATGCACGTTTGCACTTTATATCTATTTATTGATCACTCATTAAATGTTTTTACAAATATAAGGGTATTATGATGTACAGGGCAGGGTTTATTTAGACCCTCGGGTCTGATGCTAGTCACCTATGAACACCTGCCTGGGGCTTCTGGTCACTCGTAGGGATAATTGAGCCCGTCCTGAAACCCCTTTATTTAATGATTAAACTTGTAGTGCAACTGCCATCTGAGGTTTGGATTCAAAAAGGAAAACGGTACCAATTTCTTTGGATTTGAGTTTCTATACTATTGGTATTAATAATTTTTGGGTTTTTGAAGCCTATTAAATTAACCTCAGCCAGGAAGCAAGACACCCACCATTAACATCACTAGTTACCTGGGATTTCATTACGCATTAAAAACATGGCTGTTTAGTATTGGTTTAGTCCTTAATTTTTTTTTTGTTCAATACCAAGAATCCCGTTTTAACAACTTATTCATTTTGTTTTGTATAGCCTCTTTTTTGTGTTAGTTTTGTTTATTATTTTTGCACTAAAGATGTTATTTTTTTTTAAATGTTATTATTGTTGGACTTGTATAATACTCTCTTGAATGTACACCGCTTTAATACAGTATGATAAGTGGTATATAAAATAACTAATCCAATCCAATGCCCCTTCTCACCCATTCACCCATTTTTTACCCCATTAGCACCAGTTAACTACTAAAGCACCACTATGAGTGCCGAGTTGACCGCAGTAGCATAGCCGGGACTCAGTGGACCCTGGACAGAAGGATACCCCCTCGTGTGTGTGCATACATGCATCCCTGTGTCTCACACCAGATGTCTGGATTTATCCGGAGATGTCCTCTTTTTAGAGCACCGGTGTCAAACACCCAGAACAAGACCATTTGGACTTGGGAGGGTCCAGTCCTGTAATGGACGGGCCACCCAGATATGGCAACAAAGCACTGGGGCACTTTAGAGAGCACTGCTGTGAACTTCACAAAAAGGGTGCCAGATAAACATCTCACCAGAACTCCCTTAAAGATTATGGAGAGCCCCCTCCAAAACCACTATACCCACCTGTCTACAACCCAAATAGCCCTTATGGCTGTAGATGGCACCTATATGGCAGTACGGTAGGGTTTTTGGGGGTCACCTTTTCCATCATAAATGTAGTGGTCAGAGTGGCTTATGGACCTGGGTCCTCCTCTCTATGGTTCACTAGCCCAGCCAAAAACAAGGCACGTAACACAGCAAAGAGAAAGTGGAGAAGGAACTGTACACATCAACCTGAGATAAAGCAGAGTTTATTGAGTGCTCCAGCGCCTTCTATCAGACTGTCATCTGTACCCCTGAAGCAGGCTTCATTTTCAAAGCCAAAACATTAGCCCACCCACCAGGCTACGCAAAGACACCTGTGCTCAGTTCTACTAGGCTTCCCCAATACCAGATGCTGCTGTTTTAGAGACAGGCATGTACCTTTTTGTTCTCATTTTTGTGTGGTGGAAGGGGGCTCAGTGAGCACTGGAGAAGTGTGGGGCTGTCTTACCTTGACGCATGCAGTGGTCACTTTTGAGGCACTTAGACACTTCTAACACAAGACTAGTTCCAAACGTGTAAGTTCCGTCCAGGATGTCTTGCAAAATGTTTGATTATCGTTGCAAGATGCCCAAGTCTAATGCACCCTCGAGACTACCCAAAGCCCGCCCATAACACGCTTTGACCATGCCCATCTCGTGCTCTGAATGTACAGAGGCTGGAACACCTTACTAGATGTACAGAAAAATGATTTCGATTATCAACACTTGGGACATCCTGGTGATTTAGGATGCTTTTGGGGTGTCTATGTTGTTTTGATTATGGGCCCCATAGTGACTTGAAGATACTGTGAGCAGAGACAGGCAACCAGTGAAGTTCTTTCGGTATGGGACTGATGTGATCTGAAGCCTCTTCTGTTAATCCTAAACCAAGAGTATAAGGACTTAAGGACTTACAGTTTAGATTATAAACTCTTTCAAACAGGGGCTGTCTCCTTCATGACTCTGTACAGCGTTGCTTGTGCCTGGTAGCGCTCTAGAAATAATTAGTAGTTGTAGCAGATAATAATTGATCCATTCTGTTACAAAGGCATGCACAAGCTTAATCAAGTTTGTGTGAGTCAGAAGAAGCTTCACCCGTCTCATTAACTACAATTGAAAGTAACAATTTTTGACCGCTTGATTAATCTGTTTATCAAATTTTAAGGTGTTGAGAACAATTAGTAAAGTAGGATTTAAACCACTGAAAAATAGTAGATTGGATTCCAACTTTTTCTAACAAAGTACTTTTGTGTATCAAAGGCACCACTTAGATCTAGTTGAGTCCACAGTGTGTCGTAACCTTGGTCTCAGGCACCAAGAGAGACTCTGTGCATCGTATATCCTGACTGAGACTTGTGAAGCTGCCTATTTTTCAGCAAAATCAGCTAATTGCTCTAGAACTAGTTTTTCTAAAACCTTAGCAATGATAGGTTGGAAACTGGTCGAAAGCTAGAATATCCCTCTATGGATTTTTTTTTTCCTTTCATTAGTATTAACTATAATACAGCAGGGAACATAGGGCGCAATGCAGAAAGCCAGATGGAAGAGCTGCATGCCGACGGCTGACCGCATGTCTTCTACTGAGAAATTAGCTCACTGTAACAGCTGTAGCCTGGCTACCCAAACAAGAGTCACACAAACGCTAACAAGCCGTCTGGGGAGGTAGGGGAATTACATTATCATGATTATAAATTCAAGGATCTGATGGAACATAAGAACAGCCATATCTGGGCAAACCAATGGTCCATCTAGCTCAGTATCCTATTCCAAATATTGGACAATCCAGCTCCTAGCAGAATTCCAAATAGTAGCAAGATTCCAGAATCCATGCCAGAACGTTCCATGCCACCGATCCCAGGGCAAATGGTGGCTTTTCCGATGTCTACCTTGATAGAAGACTACAGCCCTTTTCTCTAACAACCTGTCCTAAATCTTTTTTTTTTTTAACCCAGCTATGCTAACCGCTGTTACCACATCCTCTGGCACCGAGTTCCAGATCTTAACTATTCCTTGAGTGAAAATAAATATTTGTTTTAAAGGTAATTTCCATGTAACTTCAGTGAGTGGCCTCTGGTCTTTGTACTTCTTGAAAGAGTGAAAAATCGATTAACTAGAACAGCAGTTCATTCTAGTTGATAACGCTGTGAAAAGATTAAGAAGTTGCCTCTGCTGGGTCAGGCCAGGGGTCCATCGCGGCCAGCAGTCTGCTCCCGCGGCGGCCCAATGAGAACATAAGAAGTTGCCTCTGCTACCTTATTTTGCCCCTCCTTTACAAAGCTGTGCTAGGGTTTTTAGCACCAGCCGCGGTGGTAACAGCTCGGCTGCTTATAGGAATTCTACGCGCGTCGGAGCTGTTACCACAGCTTCCAGTGCTAAAAACGCTAGCGTGGCTTTGTAAAGGAGGGGGTTTATTTATTGTGTAAGTTTATCACTAATTGATTGACCTACTTATGGTTTTTTTCTGTTTGTTTTGTTTGCATATTTTTGTACATTTTGGGCTCCTTTTATCAAGCCGCGCTACCGGGTTAATGCGTGTGACTTTTCATCACGCGTTAACCCCTGTGCTGGCGGCTTGACAAAAGGAGCCCTTTATCACATAGATTTTAAAGTAAGAATGACATAATGCACCAAAATTTACCGCCCCCCCTTTTACTAAACTGCGATAGCAGTTATTAGCGCAGGGAGCCGCTCTGAAAGCTCCGCGCTGCTCCCAACGCTCATAGAGTTCCTAAGAGCGTTGGAAGCAGTGCGACGCATTCAGCATGGCTCCCTGCGCTAATAACTGCTATCGCAGTTTAATAAAAAGGGGAAGGGGGTTAATTAGATATTTTTACTTAAAATGTTAAAAAAGTAATAAATTTTTTGAGGAACAGAAATATGTGACATTTCCCCCTTGACTTTAGCTCACATGCACCATCCATCCTGTTACCGAACAGTAATAACATAGGGAACGTGAGAAGGATTATTTTTCCCTCTACCCTACATTATTTTGATTTAGAAGCATTGCGCCGTTCCTTGCCTATCCTGCAAAAATGATTACTGGAGTTAATAAATTACCATTTTCACTAGGGAACAATAAACCTCACTTTTTCCTCTTGCATTCTGATGTCAACCTACTAACACATAGGACCATGATTTCTTGTTTAGGATAAAATGCTAGGATTTCCATATAAATCAGTTCTTCTAGGACTGTTGTGTCTTAGTGCGCTGTCAGGCTTTGAATTTAAACAGTAGCACATGTCATATTTTTTGTGTAGGCTGTACATCAAATGGCTAAGCACAGCAATATTAGTAATATCAATTTGACAAATTCTCAACCTGCGGAGTGAGCTGGTGTGATAAAATCTGTGCTAAATGACATCGCTGCTGAGTAGCTAATGAGGGGAGTTTTGCCCTTTCGTCCAGAGGAAGACGCGACCTAAAGGTTAGAGCTACAGCCTCGGCACCCTGAGCTTGTGGGTTCAAACCCCGCGCCGCTCCTTGTGACCCTGGGCAAATCACTTAATCTTCCACTGCCCCAGGTACATTAGATAGCTTGTGAGCATGGCAGAGACAGACAGGGAAAAAAATGCTTCAGTACCCGATTAAATTCGTGCAAATCATTCAGCTCCCCTGGGAGACAGGTTTAGAAAATAAATAAATAGTGTGAAAAGTTTCTGGTAACCAGAGCTGATACTGTGATGTCATAATGTCTCATTCCACCAATAAGGGCCAACCTCATCAGTGATGTCACAATGGCTTGATTGCCCTATGCTTGGCTCACTTTGACTACGTTTTGATTTCTAGAGTGGCGCAGTGGTTAAAGCTACAACCTCGGCACCCTGAGCTTGTGGGTTCAAACCCCGCGCTGCTCCTTGTGACCCTGGGCAAGTCACTTAGGGCTCCTTTTACAAAGCCGCGCTGGGGCCTTAACGAGCGGAATAGCACGCACTAAACTGCCCCGCGCGCTAGCCGCTACCGCCTTCCTTTGAGCAGGCGGTAGATTTTCGGCTAATCCGGTGCGTGCGCTAAAAAGCTTAGCGCACCTTCGTAAAAGGAGCCCTTAATCTTCCACTGCCCCAGGTACATTAGATAGATTGTGAGCCCGCCAGGAGAGAGAGGGAAAATACTTGAGTACCTGACTGTAAATCACTTAGATCAGTGATTCCCAACCCTGTCCCGGAGGACCACCAGCCAGTTGGGTTTTCAGGATAGCCCTAATGTATATGCATGAAAGAGATTTGCATGTAATGAGGATGATAGGAGTGCAGATCTGCCCCTTGCATAGTCATTAGGGCTTTCCCGAAAACCCAACTGACTAGTGGTCCATCAGGACAAGATTGGGGGACCACTGACTTAGATGACCTTGATAGGCAGTATATAAATCCCTAATAAAAATAAATACGAGATTTGTACATCCCTTTTGTCTATTAGTATTTGTTGGAAGACAATTGGGAGATGGAATTCTGTTCTCAAAGGAAATTATGCCTCAGCATTCACAGTAAAACTTCTGGAAACATAGAAATAGACGGCAGATAAGGGCCACAGCCCATCTAGTCTGCCCATCCCAATGACCCTCCCCAACCTTTCTCTGTGAATAGATCCCACGTGTCTATCCCATTTGGCCTTAAAATCAGGCACGTTGCTGGCCTCAATCACCTGAAGTGGAAGACTATTCCAGCGATCAACCACCCTTTCAGTGAAAAAGAATTTCCTGGTGTCCCCGTGCAGTTTCCCGCCCCTGATTTTCCACGGATGCCCCCTTGTTGCCGCGGGACCCTTGAAAAAGAAGCTATCTTCTCCCACCTCGATGCGGCCCGTGAGATACTTGAATGTAATAATTGATGAGTCATGCCACTGTTACTGAAATTGGGAGCTATTGCGAATATTCTCCAATGTTTTGCATTATTTTTAATTAGAATTGCTAATTCTTCAGCGTACAGGCTTATTCAATTTAAAAAGATTCTGGGTTTCTTGTGCACATCTTAACATAAAAGTAACGCATTGTGAAATGTACTAATTAAGACCATCAGCAGATTGAGTATTGTCATATTTTGAAATATACAATCTCCAAAACAAGTGCCACAGGAACTTCAAAAGGTACAGACCAAAAGGCAGAAACAGTCTAAGACTTCTAAGGATGGTAACCTAATGAGAAATACACCTGTGTGCTCCAGCACAAACTTAAGATTCATCAAATAGTGATGCTAAAATATTAGTGAAGCGGGTTATCCTCAGTGTGAGAGGTCAGCGAAGGGAGAATTTCTCCAGCGCTTTACACAACAAGGCAAAGGTGAGCACCTTTGCCTTCACACCATCATCGGGTACCTCACGTGTGCTTAAACCAAAATATGTGAAATACCACAGTGAAGTAACTAATTATCAAACAGGTGAAAATAATCATTAGAGCCACTCTAAGAACCCCCCCCCCCTAGCCAACTCCCCAAAATAGACCCAGACTTAGCTTAAAGAAGTATCCATAAGTCTTGCTGGAAAGAGGGGGTAACACGATGGTCCAAACACCCCTAGATGCCGGGTTCAACCAAGCCCGGTTTCGGGAACTCAGCGTCCCTTCATCAGGAACCCGTAGCTGTTGACTATCTGTAACACAAGTTCGAGCCAGCTGGGAGGGGGGCGGAGCTAACAGCAGGGCACACGACACGCTTAAAAGCCCAGCAAGGCAAACCTCATGAAAAAATGAGCCAATCACCACTCTTTGGCAAAAGACAGGAAAAAGGCCGCTATACAATCGTATTCCACTCAGTGCTGTCATTGAGTCCATAGGGTTGCACAGAGTGAAGCTGAAATATCCAGAATTGTTCCCTAAGTTGAATATGAACCATCTTGTCATCCCCTAAAGTCTTCCGGAAGTTGTTCCAAAACAAACCAGGTAAGATCGTAGAAGTCATGGCCCTTGTCTAAACAATGGGGGACTAAAGGGGCAGACGTAGAAGCCGTGTTAATCCTACTTTTATGCTCTGACAACCTGGTTTTGATTTTCCTGCTGGTGCGTCCCACATATATTAAATTACATGGGCAAGCGATTACGTAAATCACCCACCGGGATACACAAGATGCTTGATGTCTCAGCTTGTACATCTGATGAGCCTGGGGGTACTGCCAACATGAAATAGATAACATGTTGCTGCACATGTTGCAGTGTCCACATGCCCTATGACTCCCTTGGGCACTCGTTCCGGGAGATTTTAGATGTTAATAAATTCTTCAGGTTCTTAAGGCGAGAGAACGCAATATGAGGAAAATCCTTGAAGATAGTATGAAAGTCAAGGACATGCCAATGCTTTCCGATAATGTTGGCCACTTGATAAGCTTGATCAGAAAAATAAATTACACAGACTTGACGATCAGATGTAGTTCTCTGGGCCACAGTAAGTAAGAGTTCAGGATTCGCATAACGCGCTCTAAGATAAGCACGTTTTATAGTCCAATCCAGGTAACCCCGGGCTCTAAAGTGTTGAGTCATTAATTTTGCTTGAGTTTTGAATTCTGCCGTGGTGGAATATATGCGGCGAATCCTCAAAAACTGCCTAGCTGGCACAGATTGTTTCAGCCGGGGAGGATGACAGCTAGAATAATGTAAGTAGGTGTTGCGATTGGTGGACTTTCTGAAAACAGTGGTTGTCAATTTCCCAGATGTTTTCGTAACCAGTGTCCAGGTAAGTAACAGTCCGCAAGACAGTCATCGCGGAAAATTTCAAATGACTATCCAAAGAATTAAGCCATAATAGAAACTCGTGAAATTTTTCCAAAGAATCAGACCAGATCAAAAACACGTCATCAATATAACGTAACCATACAGATATATGAGACATCCATGTTGAGGGATAGAGAGATTTCTCTTCAAAGTTGGTGACATATAAATTTGCGACGCTAGGCACTATCACCGTCCCCATCGCAATACTGTGGGTTTGGAGATAAAATTCTCCCTGTACTTCAAAATAATTTTTTTGCAAAAGCAGATAAAATCATTAAGAACGATTTAGATATGCAAGTATCACTATGTAAAGAGGCCAAATTACATTCCACAATCCTTAATGAATTTATCTGCTTATGTTTTGCAAAAAATGTTTTTTGAAGTACAAGGAGAATTTTATCTCCAAACCCACAGTATTGCGATGGGGACGGTGATAGTGCCTAGCGTCGCAAATTTATATGTCACCAACTTTGAAGAGAAATCTCTCTATCCCTCAACATGGATGTCTCATATATCTGTATGGTTACGTTATATTGATGACGTGTTTTTGATCTGGTCTGATTCTTTGGAAAAATTTCACGAGTTTCTATTATGGCTTAATTCTTTGGATAGTCATTTGAAATTTTCCGCGATGACTGTCTTGCGGACTGTTACTTACCTGGACACTGGTTACGAAAACATCTGGGAAATTGACAACCACTGTTTTCAGAAAGTCCACCAATCGCAACACCTACTTACATTATTCTAGCTGTCATCCTCCCCGGCTGAAACAATCTGTGCCAGCTAGGCAGTTTTTGAGGATTCGCCGCATATATTCCACCACGGCAGAATTCAAAACTCAAGCAAAATTAATGACTCAACACTTTAGAGCCCGGGGTTACCTGGATTGGACTATAAAACGTGCTTATCTTAGAGCGCGTTATGCGAATCCTGAACTCTTACTTACTGTGGCCCAGAGAACTACATCTGATCGTCAAGTCTGTGTAATTTATTTTTCTGATCAAGCTTATCAAGTGGCCAACATTATCGGAAAGCATTGGCATGTCCTTGACTTTCATACTATCTTCAAGGATTTTCCTCATATTGCGTTCTCTCGCCTTAAGAACCTGAAGAATTTATTAACATCTAAAATCTCCCGGAACGAGTGCCCAAGGGAGTCATAGGGCATGTGGACACTGCAACATGTGCAGCAACATGTTATCTATTTCATGTTGGCAGTACCCCCAGGCTCATCAGATGTACAAGCTGAGACATCAAGCATCTTGTGTATCCCGGTGGGTGATTTACGTAATCGCTTGCCCATGTAATTTAATATATGTGGGACGCACCAGCAGGAAAATCAAAACCAGGTTGTCAGAGCATAAAAGTAGGATTAACACGGCTTCTACGTCTGCCCCTTTAGTCCCCCATTGTTTAGACAAGGGCCATGACTTCTACGATCTTACCTGGTTTGTTTTGGAACAACTTCCGGAAGACTTTAGGGGATGACAAGATGGTTCATATTCAACTTAGGGAACAATTCTGGATATTTCAGCTTCACTCTGTGCAACCCTATGGACTCAATGACAGCACTGAGTGGAATACGATTGTATAGCGGCCTTTTTCCTGTCTTTTGCCAAAGAGTGGTGATTGGCTCATTTTTTCATGAGGTTTGCCTTGCTGGGCTTTTAAGCGTGTCGTGTGCCCTGCTGTTAGCTCCGCCCCCCTCCCAGCTGGCTCGAACTTGTGTTACAGATAGTCAACAGCTACGGGTTCCTGATGAAGGGACGCTGAGTTCCCGAAACCGGGCTTGGTTGAACCCGGCATCTAGGGGTGTTTGGACCATCGTGTTACCCCCTCTTTCCAGCAAGACTTATGGATACTTCTTTAAGCTAAGTCTGGGTCTATTTTGGGGAGTTGGCTAGGGGGGGGGGGGTTCTTAGAGTGGCTCTAATGATTATTTTCACCTGTGTGATAATTAGTTACTTCACTGTGGTATTTCACATATTTTGGTTTAAGCACACGTGAGGTACCCGATGATGGTGTGAAGGCAAAGGTGCTCACCTTTGCCTTGTTGTGTAACGCGCTGGAGAAATTCTCCCTTCGCTGACCTCTCACACTGAGGATAACCCGCTTCACTAATATTTTAGCATCACTATTTGATGAATCTTAAGTTTGTGCTGGAGCACACAGGTGTATTTCTCATTAGGTTACCATCCTTAGAAGTCTTAGACTGTTTCTGCCTTTTGGTCTGTGTCATTTCAAATATGAGTCACTGACACAATACATTGCTCTACTGGTCATGTACTGCTAATTAAGTGGGTCCTCTGTTAATACTAGCGGCCTTAATATTAGAAGTTATCTTAAATTTACATACGCTCCGGTCTTTAGAGAGGGGCTTTTCACTTCAGACTGGGAAGAAGGTTACATTAAATTTCCGAGCTGAAGGGTAGGGAAGCCACAACAGGGTTGCAAGATTAAGTCATGACACGGCCTATTTATCCAAGCTCCATTAACTTGAGTGGGGGTGTACCTCTGTGGCTAGTGTTACATCAGTAAAATCTAGACCTCTAGGCCTGCCCCCATGCTCGTCCAGTTCCACCCATCCCAGTCCCATTTTGCCCCACCCCCACCCCGCTGCCTGTTCATTGGGCAGGAAGGCATCTGCACATGCACTGATGCCCCCTCCCGACGTAAGTTCTTTTCAAAACCCAAAGTGTCAGGTTTTGAAAAGCCGTCTGGACCCTCGAACATGTCCTCAAAAGGATAACATGTCCGGGGAAATCCAGACATCTGGTAACCCTAGATGTGCATTCATTAGAAATGTCACAGAAAATGCCACTGGCACTAGGGCTTACCATAGCTTAGTAAAAGGAGCCCTAAGAGCTCTTAAATTGTTCTTTTACCCTCCAGTATGTAATTGTAGAATAGATGGATATAGATGGACACAATGAGGTGGTGGACATAGATGGACACAATGAGGTGTTGGAGACAGACTGTGTCTGAATTCAAAAGGGCCTGGCATAGACACTTGGGATCTCTAAGAGAAAGAGAGATGATGGTTACTGCGGATGGGCAGACTAGATGGGCCATTTGGCCTCTATCTGCCATTGTGTTTCTATGTTTCTATTTCCAGGTTGATTTCAACAAAACCTCTTAATTTCAGAACATTGGAGAGATCAATCTGCCTGCTTTTAAATATCAGCAGCAGTGGAGATCAACTGCTTTTACACCTAAGCAGCAACGAGACCAGCCACAACCACCGAGAGCACACAGACCCGATCCTACCAAGAGTGTGAACTCTTCCCCCCCTGCAATCCGCTAAGAAGATCGACTGTCGGCTCCGGGCGGCTTTCCCGCAGAGGAGAGAATCCTGCATTCACCGTGGGCCTCATCTGGGGCAGCCTCCTTGGAGCGGCTGGGGCACGGGCAGTGTGTCTGGGAGGGAATGCATGGATGGGAGAACATCGCAGGGGAGGAGACATAGGCATCCTGGGACTGTCGGCCAAGTCTCTTCCCTGAAGAAGCCCTTTCTGGAAACGTCAATCGCTCCTCCTAAACTTACTTGCTCCACTTCATCACTGACGCTGAAACCGTGGATTGAAGACAAAGTTTTATTTTATTTTTCTTTCCAGCTTATGATTTATCTTTAATCTTATCTATTGTTTTGCCTTTTGTCTTTGTTTTGTTCTATTTCTATCATTTAAATTTCTCCAGAATTCTACTGTTCAACGGCTCCCCCTTCTGCTTCTATTCCTTTCTCTCCTCTCTTCTACCTTCCAAAGTATTTAGATCAATGCAGTCTTGTTAAAATGTTTATTTTATTTTTATTTTTCCTCTAACTCTACTTTTCACTTCTCTATTACCCTCCAGGTACTTTAGTTAGATTGTGAGCCTTCGGGACAGTAAGGGAATTTTTCAAGTACCTTTCTTATTTCTAATCTTAATGTATATTTTCTGTAAACCGCTTAGAACCTAACGGATGTAGCGGTATATAAGAAATAAATTACATTACATTACAATATTTTATTTCTCATGCTTCATCTTTCATCTCCAAAATCATACATAAAAATGAATCGTGTACCCAACATATAAAAAATATCCTATGTGAAGGCGTAAAGGGTTCAGAAAATGGCTACAACATAGCTCATAACGTGCTCATTTCTCAACAAACAGTGAAGGAGCCCCCGTTTTCGATCATCACGCTTGTCCAGAACATGCTTCTTCAAATCTCTGTTCCAAAAATGTAACAAGAGAAGATTAAATGCCCTTATCTGGTTCAACTAGTTTTCTTCCACTTCTCTTTGCTTTATTAGAAGAATCGCTCCAATGTTATCCTCGGTGCGTCCATCAAGTGTTCACCTCTGTGTCACCATAGAAAACCCAACTGGGATCCTGGTTTGTTGAGAAATGAGCACGTTATGAGCACTATACAGCTTCACATAGGATATTTTTTTTATATGTTGAGTACATGATTCATTTTTATGAATGATTTTGGAAACCAAAGACGAAGAGTAAGAAATAAAATACTGCTCCGAGATTAAGAGATTTTCCTACATATTTGAAGTCAGGAAGGCGTCTTCTCAATGTTCTGCAGAACTGGCTGCAACATTCATTACACATCTCCACGGATGAGGGAACAGGAAGAGATGCTAGGCCAGTGCTATTCTCTTCCAGTTCTCAAAGGCTGCATATGGCTCAGCTTGCAGGATATCCTTCATGAATATTTGTGATAGATTTGCATACACTGGAGGCAGCATGCATGCAAATCTCTTTCATGCATATTCATTAAGAAAATCCTAAAAAAAAAAAATCTGTTTACATGCCTCGAGGACATCGTTGACCACCACCAATATGTTGAACAATTCTAAGGTGACTCTTAAGTTTCTTCTTTTCAATCCAGCCATAAGTAAGAAGCAGGTATTACTACTATTACTATTGAGTGGCTTAGCGAGGGTGAGAGGTGCCCCCCACCCTCTTCTCTACCCCCCTCCTTCCCCAGCCCCCTGTCACGCGCCATTCTCTTCAACTTTTCTGGCATGAGCAGCATCAATACCTTGCTGCCCATGTTGGCATCGGCTCTCCCTCTGACATCAGTTCCTAGGCGCAGGACCCGGAAGTGACATCATAGAGAGAGCTGACGCTGGTGTGAGCAACCAGTTGGGAGCTGCTGCTCGCGCCAGCGAAGAGCTAGGGGTATGGTGGGGGGAAGTGAAGGCGCACGAGAGGCGGGGGAGGAGTGGAGAGGAGGATAGGTACTGGTGCCCTCACCAAAAATGGCACCCAGGGTGGACCGCCCCCGTCCTCTTACTATGCCACAGCTACTGTTTATTATTTATAAAGAGCTACCAGATGCATGCAGCGCTGTACAACAAACACGCAAGAGACCGTCTCTGCTTAAAAGAGTTTACAATCTAATTAAGACAGAAATAGGACAGGTGAGGGAATGGCAACGGATTTGGGTGATTTACAAGTGGGGCGGGTAGGGAATAAACGCAGATATTCAAATATAAGGTGTGCGGAAACCTTCTGTTTGAAAATGTGATAGGATTTGTGCAAGCTGAAAAGTACACCATGCACTTTTGAACCTAAGCACGGAAAATTGACTGCAGAATCCCTTATCCGAGACAAATGTTCCAACTAAGTATGCCTTTCACTGCATAACAATTTATGTTTTTATGCTATGCCACAAGGCAAGGAAGATAAACATAAGAAGTTGCTGTCAATAAGAGAACTCAATAATGTTAACGGAAAAGAGAACCTGCCATAAGGTCTCTTTTTTTTACCAGCAGAGTAATGGCTAGAACGCTAGCCTCTCATTCTCAGGACGGCCTGGACTGTGTGATCAAAGCTGACTTCTGATACCACGGTGCTTCCACAGCACTCCCAGCTAACTGGGGCACGGCAGAGATGATCTGAGGGTTGCACCAAGGACCCCTCCCCTCTGCATGGAAGCGCTGGCTCTGCACCATCAGGCTGTCTCACAAACTCTTTTCTTTCTTTCATTCAATTCCCTTGGGACTAGGACGGCTTTGTGACTTTGCTACAGAAATCTGTCACCACATCTTTTAACTCTAGCAGCTGCCAGAAGCCCGGGAGTCCTGCGGGCTTCAGACAAATCTGATATTAAAATCTTAAAGGCTCAAAAAGCGTGCGAACCCAAGATTACTGTCATTAAATTCTCAACAGATTACAAGATATCTCTTGCACATATCGCAAAGGACAGATTGGATCTTTGTGGCGCTTAACACAGAAGCGGATTTTACTCCTTGACATCTAGTTGCCTACAGCACCGTGCCAATAATGGAAATAATATCAGATCACAGGCAACGGCAGCTTTTATTCTCCATTGTACCAAGGAATGAAGAGAAGAGTACTCTGGGAATTTTCCCTTTCAGATTAAATATTTGAGTCATGTGCTTCAAAATTACTTTGCTATCTCAAGCATAATGAGAATAAAGGACACTATCTGTATTACAATTAGAACACGGAGAATCTTATTTCCAACAGGATTATTCAGATGTATTAAGATTTGCAAGCTTTAAGTTAACAGAAAAAAAAATTTGTTTTAAAATACAGAAAGCATGGAGATCAGCACCAAGGGGCTTAGGATCAATCTGATCACTTTTGTCATATTGAAAGAAAAGCACTATTGCCTTTGACTCTGAAAATAGCACTATGTTTTTAAGGGAAGCCAAACGAGGCTGCTTTATCCTTACATTCAAACACTGCTGGAATGGGCAGTGTGGGAGGGTTTTTATAACAGGATGCCTACGTGTAAAGTCCAAAAAAGGCACTTATTTCATAGAGGTAGCATAAAATAGCTCCCTTCGCAGACCCAGCCTCAAAAGTGCCCAAAGTCTCACCTGCTCAGAAGATGGAAATCGGTGCATAGACTTAATGCAATTTATGAACTATATGCATACATCACAACTTTGCCCCAGCTCTGCCCAAAAGGACAGTGGCGGAGCGAAGGAGGTTGGTGCCCAGGGGACGTGGTGCCTCGCATCACCGCACCATGCCCCTTACTCTTCCCCACTGTGCCGCGTGCCCCTCCACCTACCCCTTGAAATGATTTCCAGTGCAAGCATCATCTTCCACCTGCTGCTCACGCCAGCTTCAGCTCCCTTCTGACATTACATCTTGGTCCCCAAATTCTGTATATGGCACCTTACATGGTGCTTTGAAAACGATGCACACAGTCAATTTGTGTACACAACTTATTTAATAAGCATGATTGGTGCTGATAATTGGCAATTAATGTGTCATACTTGATGCTAATTGACATTAATTAAAAGTTCCATAAACAACTTGGTAGGTGTATTCTATAAAGTGCAGCATCTGGAAGGTAGTGTGGCCAGCGGAGGAGCATGAGCGGATCGTGGGCCTTCCTAAAATTTATGTACACTATTGTAGAATGCACCCAATGCATGTATAGGTTAGGTGCAGGTCAGTAGCACAGTAAGGGGTGGGGGTGATCCACCCCAGGTGCCATCTTGGTGGGGGACGCCAGCTCCTATCTTCCTCACCATCCCCACTACCACAGACGCATGCCGCTTCCCTTTCCCCATATCTCTTTAATGTTTGTGGTGTGAGCAGGAAACCCCCCCAACCTTCTGCTCATGCCAGCATCGGCTCTTCCTCCGACGCCACTTCTTGGACCTGCACCTAAGTGACATCAGAGGAGAAGCTGACGCTGGTGCGAGCAGCAGGTTGGGGTTGTTACTCGCGTCAGGAACGTTAAAGAAATATGGGGGCAGGGAACGGGCACGCGAGCGTGGCAGGAGGGAGTGGGGAAGGAGCGGAGCTGGGTGGAGGACTGAGAAGAGATTGGGGAAGCCACTGCCCAGGGCACCCCTCACCCTCGCCATGCCACTGGCACAGGTATTTGGGCCTGGATTTTCTTGGCCTAAATGGATGCGCCTACCAGTCGCGAGATGCACTGGCACCGAGTGCGATTCTATAAGATGCATATACTTTTTATAAAATCAAACTAAGCACTATTCTAGTCAGCACCGATTTTGGGGGAGCCATATGGAATATGACTCTAGTTGGATAATTAGAGCGATTAGATAATTAGAGCGATTTTGTTGGGAAGTTTTTCAAAACCCAGACAAATGCTGGGTTTCGAAAAGCCATCTGGACCCCCGGAGATGTCCTCAAAAGTAAATCCAGACATCTGGTAACCCTAGAAAACAATATGTCAACATTATTATAAGCAATGCTTTGAAAATAATTTATGTTCTCCTGTCTGGACGTTTACTGTTGGAGAGAGGAGCATAAAAATAGCCATACTGGGTCAGAGCCAATAGTCCATCTAGCCTAGTATTCTGTTTACACAATGACCAATCCATGTCACAGGTACCTGGGCAGAAACCTAAATAGTGCCAATATTCCATGCTACCGATCTCAGAGCAAGCAGAGCAATAACAGACTATGGACTTTTCCTCCAGGAACTCATCCAAACCATTTTTAAACCCAGCTATGCTTAACTGCTGTTACCACAGCTTAACTATTGACCGAAAAAAATATTTTTGGTTTCTTTTAATTTCATTGAGTGTCCCATAGTCTTTGTCATTTTTGAAAGAGTACACAATCAATTCATTTTTACCTATTTTACTCAGGAGTTTGTAGATGTCAATCATCATATATTCCCTTTTCCAAGCTGAAGAGTCCTAAACTCTTTAACCTTTCCTCATTTGAAAGAAGTTCCAGCCCCTTATCATTTTGGTGTCTCTTCTACATAAAAGCATAAGATTTGCCGCTGCTGGGTCATACCAGTGGTCCATCATGCCCAGCAGTCTGCTCACGCGGCGGCCCTTTGGTCAAAGACCAGTGCCCTATTTGAGTCTAGCCTTACTTGCGTATGTTCTGTTCCAGTAGGGTCCGTGTTGGGTCATTTTTATTGTCTACATTATTTGGTTTCTATCCTGTGGGTCACTTGTGACTGTATACACCCTTTGTGGATTATTTGTAAGATTGTAGTTTTATAAATGTCCAAATAACTTAAAAACAATAAGCTGGTACATCTGATCTGTTCCTCAATCTTTTTGTTGTTTTGCTGCTTTGTAACCTATAAGCCGCCTGAACATGAAGCAAATATGGAGGAAGAAAGTAATCTGCAGAAATATGAAAGTTGATGGCATGTGTAACCAAAGATGACAGCTTGGAACGAATGAAGTCAACCTGGTCACCCTAAAAAGTTAAAAGCTGATTGCAACAGACAGACTCATTACCGTACAAATGAGCACCCACCCAGTTCACCAATTAAGAATATTATCAATATGTTATAAAAAGACTGCATGATCCTTCGTGCTCCAGGGGTGTTAGAAGAAAGCCAAGAGAACCTTGAACAATCCAAGTTCTGCCCTTAGTGGTCAACATTCAACAGACAGCTATGGCTCTACTTCTCTGACACTACAGTTACCAAGTAGGGCTTCATCTTTACATACCTTTGTCTCTAATCTTTTCCTGGTGCCGCCTTCAATTTACTTTTTGTTGCCCTCTACTAAATTATATTCACTTTGGAAAGCACACCTGTTATTCATCAGGACACTGTGGAAACTAGCTTTCTTCAGTGCAATTACTATGCTGCATTTTGAAAAGATACAAAAATTATTTGCTGCAGAATTCTGTCCAAATTTTGACCAATTTCAGTAAATTTGAGCTATATCATCCTGCATAAATTTGCAATAAGCCTATGCATGTGCTGGCTACCTCACCTAAACAACATTGCCAAAACCTATTGATTATCGTCATGTGGGATCTCTCAGAGAGAGAGAGAGAGAGAGAGAGAGAGAGAGAGAGAGAAAGAAAGAGATAATGGTTACTGTGGATGGGCAGACTAGATGGGCCACTTGGCCTTTATCTGCCATCATGTTTCTATAAGGTAATAATGATGCATGCAGATGCCATTTTGATTAAACAGTTACCATGAGTGCTGCAGTTTTCTGGATCTCGACACGTCTGGATAGGTAGGTACTGACATTTCTGCCATCGTGCTGTGACTTTATTCAGGGTGTGCTGGGAGATCTGCAGGTTGCCTTTTTTTATTATCAGCAATTTTTCATTCAATGTGATACACAATGCAAAGAATATGGAATAAAATAATAACTAATAAGTACAGAAATTTAAATTATTTCCATCAAGCCCACATTATTGAGAGAAAGCTATTTCAACTTCCAAGGAAAACAAAAGGCAAATAAAATTTTTAATAGGTCAAAATAGTCCCCCCAAATTTTTACACTCTTAGCACTGTAAACATTTTTATGACCCACAGTCAAACCAGAACGATCACTTCAAATTATTTCTCATTAACTTGAAGGAATGACTAATTGTGTTGATTCTAAAAAAACATATAATCCTAATTTTGTAAGTGTATCAAACACTTACAAGGAAACTTTAGGAAAAACATGGCTCCCAGACCCAGAACGCTATGTTTTAGCGCCAAAAAGGCCTTCCTCCTAAGTTGCTTGGGTCTGGCCACATCAGGAAAAATCATAATCTTATCCCCAGAAAATGTAGCCTCTTTGTTTTTAAAGTAGAGTTTCAATATCAATATTTTATCTAATTCATTTGAATAGGAAACCAATAAAGTGGACCTTTCCTGTATCACATCTTGAGAGTCCTCAAGAAATTCTGTAAGATTGAAATCAGCAGATGCAAGTTGGTCCACTCCATGTTTCACAGTTACTTTTTTTCTTTGAAGTATATAGTAAATATTAGGAAAAAACAATAGTACAGTATCTGCATTTACCATACCTAATATCTCCTTGAGATACTTCCTAAGAAGTATCTCAGGAGATATCAGGTGTGTCTTAGGAAAATTTGTCAAATGCAAGTTCTTAGCCCTTGCTAAATTCTCCATCATTTCTAATTGTCTAGGGATTTAGGTGATTGAGGCAGGAAAGTCCATTGCTCAAAAATTTGAATTTTGGCGGGAAAGTCCATTGGTTGCAAATTTGAATTTTGGTCAGAAAATCTGTTGGTCACAACTTTAAATTCTGACAAAATTCAAATTCATTATCAACGGACTTTCCTGCCTCAATCACCTCAAGCTCTAGCCAATCAGTTTTTCTGACCCATTATGTTTAAACACAAACTACAGACTTCCCATCACACCCTGAAGAGAGCCACAGCATGATGGTTGAAATATTAGTTCCTCCTACCCAGACGAAGTGAGTCCTGGAAAACTGCCAAAATTATGACATCAGCCATTCAAGCTTAAGAGAATCTAAACAGATACACAGTTCCAGTCAGGAGGATCTGATCCTTATTAAAATTTGTATCTGAAAGGTTATGGTTCTCATGAACTGGTGCAAGAGTTTCCAGAAAAGAGGTGGAACAGGGTAAGAGTATAACAGATTTTGAAAAAAATTGAGAGAAATGGGCTCACAACTGACAGTCAGGAAGAGGTAGGGCCCGATCAGTTCACACTGAAAAAAGCATTCTGACAGCTGAAAAACTAGGTACTGAAACGACATAGTTTGGGAGGAAGTCCATGCATGCGCGGCTTCCTCCCTGCCTGACAAGGCAGGCAGCGGGGGTCAGGGCTAGGGCAGGCTTGGGGGCGGGATTAGTGTGAGCTTGGGCGGGGCTAGGGGTCCGGATTTTCCGAAAGGAAAATCTGGCAATCCTAGATGAGCCATATACGTGTAGGCTTTTTTGTAAAAATTTTTCAGGATGATTTATACTAAATTTTATTGAAATTGATCAAGTTTTTACAGGGTTATGCAGTATATATGAAGTCAATGGCATATTAAGGGTGGGGGTAGTCCGCCCCGGCCACCATCTTGGTGAGGGTACAGGCACATGCTCTCCTTTCTGCTGCATGTATGCACTGCTTCCCTTCCCCCCGTACTTCTGTATGAGCAGCAACCCCCACGCTGCTGTTGTGCCAGCATCAGCTTTATCCTGACATCACTTCCTAGATTCATGCCCAGGAAGTGACATCACAGGAAGGGCAGACGTTGGTGCAACAGTAGCTTGGGGGGTTTCTACTTGCGCCAGGAATGTTACAGAGGTACGGGGGAAGGGAAGCAGCATGTGGCAAGAGGGGGCAGGGAAGGAATGTGCGGAGGTAGGGGGGTGCCTCCCACCCTCGCTAAGCCACTGTAAGAAGTGTTGCACAGATCGGCATGGTTCACTAACACACAGTTGTTCAGGCTTTGCAAAACATTTGCTTGAGGTTCACATCTGGCTGCTGAGATCTTCTAGCATTTCATTATTTCTTTTTTTTTTAATTATTTATCTTTTCCATTCTCAAATGCACTAGTGCAAGAAATACGGCAATACAAACTTAGGGCTGCTTTTACAAAGCCACGCTAGCGGTTTTATCACACACACCGGATTAGCACGCGCTATAGCTTGCGCTAGCTGGAAATCTAACGCCTGCTCAAAAGGAGGTGGTAGAAGCTAGCGTGTGTGGCAATTTAGCCCTGGCGTGGCTTTGTAAAAGGAGCCCTTAGTCAAACAATTTTTGACAATACACAAGATAATAAAGGAAATACTTTTCAATAATATAGTCCACCTAATGGGAGAAAAAAAAGCATACACGAAAAACCTTGGGACCAGGAAGGGGGGGGGGGGGGGACACACGGACTTATTTAGAAATAGTAAATAAAACCCAATTGAGCAGGTTCAAAAAATATATACTTATTTCCTTAATAGGAAATGAAACATTTACAAGGAAATCTTAATTGAAAAACTGCTCCTAAGGAAATCACTTTTGAACGGAATGCTAAGAATTCTTTTCTCCTAGATTGAGTCCATTTTGAAACATCTGGAACAGGGGTCCCCAACTTGAGAGCCGAATCCAGTCAGGTTTTCAGGATTTCCCCAATGCCTATGCATGAGATCTATGTGCATGCACTGCTTTCAATGCATAGTCATTGGGGAAATCCTGAAAACCCAACTGGATTCGGCCCTCAAGGAGGGACTTTGGGGACCCCTGATCTGGAAACATATATATCCTCTCCCCTAAATAGGAGACTTGCTTCAAATTAAAGTATAATTTCAACAGCATTTCTTTATCTTGAAGAAATACGAGAGAGAATAATAATGTCGCTTGTCCTGATATTTCAACAACATTTCAATATTTCTGTATCAGCTAGTGCACCAAAAAAACAAAATAACATTTTTCAAAAGTGAGTCAAGAAAGGTCTTAGCCAAGTTACAAATTCAGGTCAATAGAAAGGTTATCACCAATTCTATTTCTGTTTGTACACGAGGATAAGATGGCAACCAGCCCAATTCAGTCTCCAAGCAGTAGCAAACCTATGGCTAGGAAAACCTAAGGGCAAGATTCACTAATCCTGATTCAGTAAAGGCTTGTATGCAAATGGGGATGATCATTAGCACGCCCCCTACCCACGGCCAGCGCGATCCCCGCTCATGCACACACCCTGACAGTAGTGACAGGAGAAGCAGCCTCCTGTCACTGCTGTCAGGGCTCAGCCCAGCCAAGATCTCTTTTGCCTGCTCCCGGACTCTCCTGCTCTCTGCCACCATTCCCTGCAGTGCAAGCCCGTGGTTTTAAAGCGGGCCTGCACTGCGGAGAATGGAGGCAGAGAGCAGGAGAGTCCGGGAGCAGACAAGAGAGATCTGCCCAACACCCCCCCCCCAGGCTCCTGCCTGCCTTGATCTCTCTTGCCTGCTCCCAGACTCTCCTGCTCTCTGCAGTACAAGCCCGTGGTTTTAAAGTGGGCCTGCACTGAGGGGAGCGGCGGCAGAGTAGGAGAGTCCGGCGAGTAGGGAAGAGAGATCGGGCATCGACCCGACACCGGCCCTCGCCCCTCCCTGCGCGGCCCACCCACCCCAAGCACGAAAAAGTTGGGAGCAGGAGGGGTGCTCGGTCCCACGCTGCTGTAGGCCCCCTCCTCTTCTGGGGAGCTAGAACCCTTAGGGGGTCTTGTTACTCCTCCTCTGGCCACCTCCCCAGCTCTCCCCTCCCCTAGCCTCACCCACTTTATGCACCCCCCTACTGACTTGGGATCAGTAACCACCCTTAGGAGTTCTTGTTACTAACCTGGCACTCAACCCTTGAGTCATTAACAGCCCCTAGCTGAGGCTTGAACCCTTAGGGGGTCTTGTTACTAACCCGGCACTCAACCATTGAGCCAGCCAGGTTTTCACAGTAAGAGCTTTTTGGAACTTCTATTTCATTGTGTCTAGGTGCAAATTCCTGGTGCAGGAAGAAAGGTGGTTGAGAAACTATCATCCTCAAGGCCTTTATCTGCCATCATGTTTTGAACTGGATGGGCCATTTGGCATTTATCTGCAATTATGTTTCTATACTTGTTTACTCTTTCCCAAAATACTAGGACTAGAGAGGCTTGCAATGAAGCTACTACATAGTAGGTTTAAAATAAAGAGGAGAAAATATTTCTTCACACAAAGAGTAATTGATCTTTGGAATTCATTGCTTTAGAATGTGATGAAATCAGTTCGCTTAGCAGAGTTTAAAAAAAGGTTTGGATTATTTTCTAAAAGAGAAGTCTATAGGTAATTATTGAGATAGTTTGGGGAAATCCTAGGAAAAGCAGCATAAAATCCGTTTGACTCCTTAGGATCTAGCTCGGTACTTGGGACCTGGGTTGGCCACTGGTGGAAACACGAGTCTGTCACACTATGGCAGCTCTTAAGTTCTTATAATAAACACTACAAACAAACCCAAATAACTAAACCATGCCATAACCTGCAACTCTGCAAATTAAAAATAATCATAAATGTAATCAAAAGCATAATTACACAAAACAAATCTGTTCTACATCAGACTCCTAGTACAAGTTTACAACCAAGCACTGAACTTGTGACGGGAAGGTTGCTGTTATCCTGGTATCATAATAATAATAATAATTTTATTCTTATATACCGTCATACCAAAAAAGTTCTAGGCGGTTCCCTTGTATTAGCTCACAACAAGGTGAGCTAATACAAGGGATACAGATAAAATACAAACTAGAATAATGGACTTAAAAACAGATAAAGACAGAAAACATTTATAATGCAGAAAATACCGGCATGGCAGGGAAAGAAGTAATACATAGAATAGATAAAATACATCAAGTTGAATATAAGGAACTTGATTGAAAAAATGAAGCAGAATGCATTAAGATACCAGCCTATCAAAGAGTTGAGTTTTTAACAGTTTTCTAAAATCAAGATAGGAAGAGACCTCTAACAAAATTTTTCCAAGCCATACATTCAATTTAGCGGCTTGAAATGAGAGGGTTCTCTCAAGGAACTTCTTATAATGAGAGGATTTTAATGAGGGATATGAAAACAAGTGCACTCTACGTGTGGTCTTTTTGGCATGACTCAAAGAAAAATGAGACACAAGATAACCTGGTAACAAACCTGAAACTGATTTATAACAAATTCAGGAAAATTTGAACAGAACTCTCGACTATCGGCAACCAATGGAGTTTCAAATAAAAAGGAGTGATATGTTCCCAATTTTTTTTAAACCAAAAATGAGGCGAACGGCAGTATTCTGAATCACTCTCAATTTTTTGAAAATATTCTTGCAAGCACCTAGATATATGTTGTTACAATAATCGAGAATACTTAAGATAGAAGACTGTACCAGTAAACGAAAGGAAGTTTCGTCAAAATACTTAATGGTACGAAGCTTCCAAAGCACAGAGATACATTTCTTAAACAATAAATCCGTATGTTGTTCCAATGTAAGATGTTTATCCAGAGTCACACTCAATATTTTTATGGATCGTTCTATATTATAGTCCATCGCATTCACGTGTATTGTTGTTTCTTTAATCTTATCGTTGGGAGTTGCTAAAGAAAATTTAGTTTTTTCCACATTTAATTTCAATTTCTAAGCAATCATCCAAAGTTCAATCTCTAAAAAATTTATGAACTCCGGTGACAGATAAGTTAACGGGATGACTATAGTAATGTCATCCGCATAAATGTAGAACTTGAGCTTTAAACTTTGCAACAAATGTCCCAAGGAAGCAAGATAAATATTAAATAAAGTGGGGGAGACAGAGGTGAAACTACCCACAAAATCTTAGGAAGGACATATACAACTCCTAATTTTTTCTATTAAATTATGCCCTATTGGAAACCATAGGAGGGACCTACCTAGACACTGCCAGGTCTACCCACTGCACTCATACAAGGACCCACTCATTCACTCAACACACCAAAAACCAGACAATAAAAAAGTGGAGAAAAAGCCTCAGTTCGTCTTCATATGGCAAAAAAACTCCACTAGTAAATCACCAACAAGCAAGGTCCAAAATGTATCAATCCATTCAGCAGTGAGAAACACTATAGTAGCCCTCGTAGGAGCCACCTCCAAAAAAAAAACAGCATCCCAAATTACAAGACTTCCAAAAATGTGAGTGAAGCAAGCAGCACCTATCTGGGTCTCAAACACAGTCAATGGTAAGCAGGAAAAGACAAACACTTAGCTGCAGACAGTATCCAGGCTGTCTTCCACGCATCCAGAATATGCAAGCCTGCCTGGCCCCGAAGCCACTCTTTCCCGACAGGGAAACCTCCGTTTCGCTGAGCTGCATCAGGGGAATGATTCCAGCCTACTCCACCAGCAACTGTAGAGGCTCTCCGAATGCTCCAACTGCTCACATCCGAACACATAGAAGCTAAGGCGTAGGATACTCCAGCAACCAACGTCTTCAAAAGGAAGTACAGACTCCTCCCCTTTCAGTTAGGCCAATCCCCAGCCGGATTCAGCCAAAAAACGCCACCCACTCTATCCGGGCATTCAGCCCAGCTGGGTGAACAGTTTGTAGATTATAAATCCACCTCTGTTCCCTCTGACGTAGCTGACATCTCCAGTCTCCATATCTTACAGAGCAGAGGAGATGATCAATCACCACACAGCGCAGTGAACTAAAAACATGTTGGGCTTCAAGGCAGTGCACCACCAGGGGTTCCTCCACTCTCTGTAATGCAGGACGTGTTGCATACATATATACATACCAAGAGAGTGGAGGGACCCCTGGTGGTGCACTGCCTTGAAGCCCAACATGTTTTTAGTTCATTGCGCTGTGTGGTGATTGATCATCTCCTCTGCTCTGTAAGATATGGAGACTGGAGACGTCAGCTACGTCAGAGGGAACAGAGGTGAATTTATAATCTACAAACTGTTCACCCAGCTGGGCTGAATGCCCGGATAGAGTGAGTGGCGTTTTTTGGCTGAATCCGGCTGGGGATTGGCCTAACTGAAAGGGGAGGAGTCTGTACTTCCTTTTGAAGACGTTGGTTGCTGGAATATCCTACGCCTTAGCTTCTATGTGTTCGGATGTGAGCAGTTGGAGCACTCGGAGAGCCTCTACAGTTGCTGGTGGAGTAGGCTGGAATCATTCCCCTGATGCAGCTTAGCGAAACGGAGGTTTCCCTGTTGGGAAAGAGTGGCTGCGGGGCCAGGCAGGCTTGCATATTCTGGATGCGTGGAAGACAGCCTAGATACCGTCTGCAGCTAAGTGTTTGTCTTTTCCTGCTTACCATTGACTGTGTTTGAGACCCAGATAGGTGCTGCTTGCTTCACTCACATTTTTGGAAGTCTTGTAATTTGGCGTGCTGGTTTTTTTTTTGGAAGTGGCTCCTACAAGGGCTACTATAGTGTTTCGCACTGCTGATTGGATTGATACATTTTGGACCTTGCTTGTTGGTGATTTACTAGTGGAGTTTTTTTGCCATATGAAGACGAACTGAGGCTTTTTCTCCACTTTTTTATTTCTTTCTTTTTTGGTATGTTGAGTGAATGAGTGGGTCCTTGTATGAGTGCAGTGGGTAGACCTGGCAGTGTCTAGGTAGGTCCCTCCTATGGTTTCCAATAGGGCATAATTTAATAGAAAAAATTAGGATTTGTATATGTCCTTCCTAAGATTTTGTGGGTAGTTTCACCTCTGTCTCCCCCACTTTATTTAATATTTATTTTGCTTCCTTGGGACATTTGTTGCAAAGTTTAAAGCTCAAGTTCTACATTTATGCGGATGACATTACTATAGTCATCCCGTTAACTTGTCTGTCACCGGAGTTCATAAATTTTTTAGTGATTGAACTTTGGATGATTGCTTAGAAATTGAAATTAAATGTGGAAAAAACTAAATTTTCTTTAGCAACTCCCAACGATAAGATTAAAGAAACAACAATACACGTGAATGCGTTGGACTATAATATAGAACCATCCATAAAAATATTGGGTGTGACTTTGGATAAACATCTTACATTGTAACAACATACGGATTTATTGTTTAAGAAATGTATCTGTGCTTTGGAAGCTTCGTACCATTAAGAAGTATTTTGACGAAACTTCCTTTCGTTTACTGTTACAGTCTTTCGTATTCTCGATTATTGTAACATTACGTATTCTCGATTATTGTATCTTACGTATTCTCGATTATTGTAACATTATATATCTGGGTACTTACAAGAATATTTTCAAAAAATTGAGAGTGATTCAGAATACTTGCGTTCGCCTCATTTTTGGTTTAAAAAATTGGGAGCATATCACTCCTTTTTATTTGAAACTCCATTGGTTGCCGATAGAGTCGAGAGTTAAGAACATAAGAACATAAGTAGTGCCTCTGCCGGGTCAGACCAGAGGTCCATCCCGCCCAGCAGTCCGCCCCCGCGGCGGCCCAACAGGTCATGACCTGCCTTAATCACCAGAAGGGGCCCCCTTGCTCCCTAGGTTTCTCATCGAAGTCCTATCTTCCCATCAATGTCCTAACCCTCCGGCCTTGCACCTGCACGACCTGGTGAGCTGTCTATACTTATGCAACACCCCAGCACCTCCCTCAGTACCCCACGATCCCCTTTTCCCTCAGGAATCTGTCCAATCCCTGTTTGAATCCCTGTACTGTACTCTGCCGGATCACTTCCTCCGGGAGCGCATTCCATTTGTCCACGACCCTTTGGGTGAAGAAAAACTTCCTTGCATTTGTCTTGAACCTATCTCCCTTCAGTTTCTCTGAGTGCCCCCTTGTACCTGTCGTCCCTTTTAGTCTGAAGAACCTGTCCCTGTCCACCCTCTCTATGCCCCTAAGTATTTTGAAGGTCTCTATCATATCCCCCCTGAGCCTCCTTTTTTCCAGAGAGAAGAGCCCCAGTTTATCCAGCCTCTCAGCATATGGGAAGTTTTCCAGCCCTCTTACCAGTTTCGTTGCCCTCCTTTGGACTCTCTCAAGAACTGCCATGTCCTTCTTGAGGTGCGGCGACCAAATTTTCCTGTATTTGTTATAAATCAGTTTCAGGTTTGTTACCAGGTTATCTTGTGTCTCATTTTTCTTTGAGTCACGCCAAAAAGACCACACGTAGAGTGCACTTGTTTTCATATCCCTCATTAAAATCCTCTCATTATAAGAAGTTCCTTGAGAGAACCCTCTCATTTCAAGCCGCTAAATTGAATGTATGGCTTGGAAAAATTTTGTTAGAGGTCTCTTCCTATCTTGATTTTAGAAAATTGTTAAAGACTCAACTCTTTGATAGGCTGGTATCTTAATGCATTCTGCTTCATTTTTTCAATCAAGCTCCTTATATTCAACTTGATGTATTTTATCTGTTCTATGTATTACTTCTTTCCCTGCCATGCCGGTATTTTCTGCATTATAAATGTTTTCTGCCTTTATCTGTTTTTAAGTCCATTATTCTAATTTGTATTTTATCTGTATCCCTTGTATTAGGTCACCTTGTTGTGAACCGCCTATAACTTTTTCGGTATAGCGGTATATAAGAATAAAATTATTATTATTATGATACCAGGATAACAGCAACCTTCCCGTCACAAGTTCAGTGCTTGGTTGTAAACTTGTACTAGGAGTCTGATATAGAACAGATTTGTTTTGTGTAATTATGCTTTTGATTACATTTATGATTATTTTTAGTTTGCAGAGTTGCAGGTTATGGCATGGTTTAGTTAGTTGGGTTTGTTTGTAGTGTTGTTTATTATAAGAACGTAAGAGCTGCCATAGTGGGACAGACTCGTGTTTCCACCAGTGGCCAACCCAGGTCCCAAGTACCTAGCTAGATCCTAAGGAGTCAAACGGATTTTATGCTGCTTTTCCTAGGATTTCCCCAAACTATCTCAATAATTACCTAGACTTCTCTTTTAGGAAATAATCCAAACCTTTTTTTAAACTCTGCTAAGCGAATTGATTTTATCACATTCTAAAGCAATGAATTCCAAAGATCAATTACTCTTTGTGTGAAGAAATATTTTCTCCTCTTTATTTTAAACCTACTATGTAGTAGCTTCATTGCATGCCCCTCTAGCCCTAGTATTTTGGGAAAGAGTAAACAAGAGTATAGAAACATGATTGCAGATAAATGCCAAATGGCCCATCCAGTTCAAAACATGATAGCAGATAAAGGCCTTGAGGGTGATAGTTTCTCAACCACCTTTCTTCCTGCATCAGGAATTTGCACCTAGACACAATGAAATAGAAGTTCCAAAAAGCTCTTACTGTGAAAACCTGGCTAGCTCTATGGTTGAGTGCCGGGTTAGTAACAAGACCCCCTCAAGCCTCAGCTAAGGAGTAGGGGCTAAGTGAGGAAAGGAGGGTAGCCTCTTTTCTTGTGTCAACTACTAGGATTTGAGCTCAGAGATGGAGAAATTGAAGTTCCGGAAAAACTCTTGACGTGATAGCCCGGCAAGCTCAAGGGATGAGTGCTGGGTTAGTAACAAGAGGTTGAGGGTTCTAGTCTCAGCTAAGTAATAGGACCTAAGTGAGGCGAGGAGGGTAGCTTCTATTCTGATGCATTTTGTATCAACAACTAGGAATTGAGCTCAGAGATGGAGAAAGAGAAGTTAGAAAAACTCTTGATGTGAAAGCCTGGTTAGCTCAAGGGATGAGCGCTGAGTTAGTAACAGGAGGCTGAGGGTTCAATTCTCAGCTAAGGAGTAGGACCTAATTGATGCGTTTTGTGTCAACGATTAGGATTTGAGATCAGAGATGGAGAAATAGAAGTTCCGAGAAGCTCTTGAAGTGAAAGCCCAGCTGGCTCAACGGTTGAGTGCTGGGTTAGTAATAAGACCCCCTAAGGGTGGTTACTGATCCCAAGTAAAGAGGGGGGCACATGTAGTGGATGGGGCTAGGGGAGGCCAGAGCCGGGGAGATGGCCAGAGCAGGAGTAACAAGACCCCCTAAGGGTCCAAGCCTCAGCTAGGGGCCCGAGTAGAGAGCAGTGTAGGGAGAGGCCAGAGAAGGATTAACAAGACCCCCTAAGGGTTCAAGCTCCCCTGGAGGCAAGGAGTGGACCTGCAGCAGCATGGAGACTGGAGGACAAGTGGTGGGCCCACCGGAAGAGGAGCGTTGAGACCGGAGGATGAGTGATGGTTGTGGTGGTGGTGGAGCAGTAGAGGAGCAGTGAGCAGCGTGGAGACTGAAGTGGTGGTGGTGGAGCAGCAAAGGACTGTGCAGCGTGTAGCCTGGAGGAGTGGTGATGATGGAAAAAACAGGGGTTATGCTTCTAACTCTTATTCTAGTTCTTTATCTCAAGAGATACATCTCTATACAGCTATAGAGCTACAGCACAGAGATAAAGAACTAGAATAAGTGTTAGAAGCATAACCCCTTTTTTTTCCATCATCACCACTCCTCCAGCCTCCACGCTGCTCACTCCTCCTCTCCTACTCCACCACCCCTCCTCCTCCTCCAGTCTCCACACTGCTCCTCTTCCAGTGGGCCCACCATTCGTCCTCCGGTCTCCACGCTGCTCCGTCGCTCCTCTTCCGGTGGGCCAACCACTCCTCTGGTCTCTACTCTGCTGCAGGCCCACTCCTCACCTCTTCTCCTGGGGAGCCAGAACCCTTAGGGGGTCTTCTTAATCCTGCTCTGGCCACCTCCCCAGTTCTCCCCTCCCCTGGCCCCACCCATCATATGCACCCCCTCCTTACTTAGGAACAGTAACCACCCTTAGGGGGTCTTGTTACTACCCAGCAAGCAACTGTTGAGCCAACCAGGGTTTCACATCAAGAGCTTTTTGGAACTTCTATTTCTCCATATCAGCTGAAATCCTAGTCGTTGAGGCAAAATGCATCACTTAGGTCCTAGTCCTTAGCTGAGAATTGAACCCTCAATCCCCTGTTACTAACCCAGCACTCATCCCTCAAGCCAGCCGGGCTTTCACAGCAAGAGCTGTTCGGAACTTATATTGCTCCATCTGTGAACTCAAATCCTAGTCATTGACATAAAATGCATCAGAAAAGAGGCACTCCTGGGTCCTACTCCTTAGCTGAGACTTTAACCCTTAGCCTCTTGTTATTAACCCAGTGCTCAACCATTGAGCCAGCTGGGCTTTCACATCAAGAGCTTTTTGGAATTTCTCCTTGTCCTCTTCTGGGCTTAAGAGCGCTGCAGAATAGAGAATATGTAGAGAAAGACCAGTTCTCAAGAGCTGCTGGTGGCTCAGAGAATAAATGTCCCCATTTAACGTGCAAGTAATCAGGGGTTTAAATCCTACTTATTACTTTAATTTAAAGACTATTTAAATACAAAAGCCCATAAGTTGCTCTCTTATAATGAATAGCCAACGCTAAAATCCCCTGAAAAGCTGCTGAGATACTTAAAAGATAATCCAGAAAGCAGCAAAGGTCAAACTAGGTTATCAAAAGGGTAAACAACCGCTTGATACAGCACCTGGGCACTATAAGTCTCTATACAAAAGTTGATTTAATTGAATTTAGTGAATAACGGGGTGTCCTCAGTGTGTAAAGACAGCGATGGGAGAAAATCTCCAATGCTTCAAAGAAGACACGAGCAATAAAACCCCTGCCAGCACATCATCACTGGACACCTCACATGTGCTTAACTTAAATTAAAGTATAATAACACAAAATAATGTGACTTTTTTAAACTCACACAGGTGCTGTAACAAGCGGGAAAGCCCGCTGAGAGAACGCCCCAGCCCGCTCTTAAAGATGAAAACAAAATTTAGCTTGATAATAAGTTCAAACGTCCATAGTCCAACAGGAGACGAAAATCAAAAAACATCCTGGATAGCCAATGGTAGATACATTCAGTAGGTTCAACCAGGCCAGGTTTCGGAGGCAGAAAGTCCTTTCTTCAGGAACCCAGAGCCACGCTGAGGCAAAGAAAAGATCCACGTAGTAAGGATTAACAATCAATGGACAAACCAAGCCAGCTGAGAGGAGGGAGGAGCTATCCAGAAGGCACGCACGCCGTGCTTTACAACGGAGCAAAATGACTTCATGAGAAAGACAGCCAACCAGAATTAAAATAAGGAGCCAATCGTAGTATAGTGTTCCAACTCCACGCTGAAATTAAGACCATAGGGTTGCACAGTATTAAGATGGAAAATCCAAAATTGTTCACGAAACTGTATGCGAGCAACCTTGTCTTCCTCATAGTCCCATGGAATCTGTTCAATGATAAACCAAGATAAATCATGGCCCTTTGAAATGCAGTGGGGCACCATGGGAGCTGATAGAGTACCAGTATGTATTCTACTCTTATGCTCTGACAATCGAGTTTTAATTTTCCTAATGGTGCGACCCACATACATCAATTGACATGAACAGGAGATAATATTTATGGCCCATTGGGGCTCGCAAGTGGAGTTACATCTTAATATCTACTCACGGCCAGTTTGAGGGTGCCGCCAGCTGGAAAGAGATAAAGAATTGCGGCACATATTACATTGCCCACATGCTTTGTGACTGCCATTCACAGGGTGGGCATTGGTGGAAGTCATGGTCAACAAATTGCCAAAATTTCTGGGACGGGAGTAGGCAATTCGAGGCGGGTCCCTAAAAGTCGAATGGGCCTGAAGAATATGCCAATGTTGATTAATTATGCGAGCCACTTGATGAGCTTTATCAGAAAATAAGATAACACATATTTGTCTATCCGAATTAGTCCTAGTCTTGGCCTTGAGAAGGAGCTCCGGGTTCGCATAACGGGCTCTACAGTAAGCATTTTTAATAACCCATGAAGGGTACCCTCTAGCCCGAAATCGCTGAGTCAACATTTTGGCTTTAACTTTAAACTCAACTGTGGTGGAACAAATCCACCAAATTCTGAGAAACTGTCTTCTAGACAAGGATAGTTTAAGCCTGCTGGGATGACAGCTGGAGAATTATAAATACATGTTACGATCGGTGCTTTTCCTGTGAACTGTGGTGATCAGATTATGAGCAGTTTTAGTGACGCAGTGTCCAAATATGTGACCGTGGTGTTATCAGTCACAGCTGTAAATTTGAGCTGACTATCCAGAGAGTTGAGCCATATCAAGAATTGCTGAAACATTTCAAAAGATTCAGACCAGATCATGAACACATCATCAATATACCTCAGCCACAATGAGATAGAGGCAAACCAAGAGGAAGTGTATAGATGTTTTTCTTCAAAAGCAGTAACATAAAAATTAGCTACACTGGGGGCCATTGCTGTACCCATGGCCACCCCGTGGGTTTAAAGATAAAATTCATCTTGAACCTTGAAAAAATTTTTTTGTAATACCAAAGATGCCAGATTCATCAGAAAGGGCTTAGATATACACTTATCTTGCGGTAAACGGGTCAATGTCTGGTCCACGATCTGCAAAGCCTCGTTGGGGGATGTTGCTATACAATGCTTCCAGGTCAAGGGTAACCAACAGATCTGACCGTTGGATGTTAACAGACCTGATTTGATTCAAAAAATGCATTGTATCCAAAAAAAAAGATCTGGTTTTAGCTACCTCAGGCTTTAAAAAATGATCGACCATCTTAGACAAAGGTTCCAAAATTGTCCCCCGGAGGGACACAATAGGTCTACTCAGGGGATTATGTAAGGTTTTGTGAATTTTGGGAACCGTATAAAACCTGGGAATACGACCAGGCTTTTGGGTCAGGAATTTAGCTTCCCCTTTAGTAATATCTCTAAAATTTCCTGGTACACTAAATTGGAATCTGATCTGGCTCCTGCTCTACACCATCATGAGCTTGGTATCGGTTGCTTTAACAGAGAATTTAATTACTAAAGGGGAAGCTAAATTCCTGACCCAAAAGCCTGGTCGTATTCCCAGGTTTTATACGGTTCCCAAAATTCACAATTTTGGAACCTTTGTCTAAGATGGTCGATCATTTTTTAAAGCCTGAGGTAGCTAAAACCAGATCTTTTTTTTTGGATACAATGCATTTTTTGAATCAAATCAGGTCTGTTAACATCCAACCGTCGGATCTGTTGGTTACCCTTGACCTGGAAGCATTGTATAGCAACATCCCCCAACGAGGCTTTGCAGATCGTGGACCAGACATTGACCCGTTTACCGCAAGATAAGTTTTATATCTAAGCCCTTTCTGATGAATCTGGCATCTTTGGTATTACAAAAAATTTTTTTCAAGGTTCAAGATGAATTTTATCTTTAAACCCACGGGGTGGCCATGGGTACAGCAATGGCCCCCAGTGTAGCTAATTTTTATGTTACTGCTTTTGAAGAAAAACATCTATACACTTCCTCTTGGTTTGCCTCTATCTCATTGTGGCTGAGGTATATTGATGATGTGTTCATGATCTGGTCTGAATCTTTTGAAATGTTTCAGCAATTCTTGATATGGCTCAACTCTCTGGATAGTCAGCTCAAATTTACAGCTGTGACTGATAACACCACGGTCACATATTTGGACACTGCGTCACTAAAACTGCTCATAATCTGATCACCACAGTTCACAGGAAAAGCACCGATCGTAACATGTATTTACAATTCTCCAGCTGTCATCCCAGCAGGCTTAAACTATCCTTGTCTAGAAGACAGTTTCTCAGAATTTGGCGGATTTGTTCCACCACAGTTGAGTTTAAAGTTAAAGCCAAAATGTTGACTCAGCGATTTCGGGCTAGAGGGTACCCTTCATGGGTTATTAAAAATGCTTACTGTAGAGCCCGTTATGCGAACCCGGAGCTCCTTCTCAAGGCCAAGACTAGGACTAATTCGGATAGACAAATATGTGTTATCTTATTTTCTGATAAAGCTCATCAAGTGGCTCGCATAATTAATCAACATTGGCATATTCTTCAGGCCCATTCGACTTTTAGGGACCCGCCTCGAATTGCCTACTCCCGTCCCAGAAATTTTGGCAATTTGTTGACCATGACTTCCACCAATGCCCACCCTGTGAATGGCAGTCACAAAGCATGTGGGCAATGTAATATGTGCCGCAATTCTTTATCTCTTTCCAGCTGGCGGCACCCTCAAACTGGCCGTGAGTAGATATTAAGATGTAACTCCACTTGCGAGCCCCAATGGGCCATAAATATTATCTCCTGTTCATGTCAATTGATGTATGTGGGTCGCACCATTAGGAAAATTAAAACTCGATTGTCAGAGCATAAGAGTAGAATACATACTGGTACTCTATCAGCTCCCATGGTGCCCCACTGCATTTCAAAGGGCCATGATTTATCTTGGTTTATCATTGAACAGATTCCATGGGACTATGAGGAAGACAAGGTTGCTCGCATACAGTTTCGTGAACAATTTTGGATTTTCCATCTTAATACTGTGCAACCCTATGGTCTTAATTTCAGCGTGGAGTTGGAACACTATACTACGATTGGCTCCTTATTTTAATTCTGGTTGGCTGTCTTTCTCATGAAGTCATTTTGCTCCGTTGTAAAGCACGGCGTGCGTGCCTTCTGGATAGCTCCTCCCTCCTCTCAGCTGGCTTGGTTTGTCCATTGATTGTTAATCCTTACTACGTGGATCTTTTCTTTGCCTCAGCGTGGCTCTGGGTTCCTGAAGAAAGGACTTTCTGCCTCCGAAACCTGGCCTGGTTGAACCTACTGAATGTATCTACCATTGGCTATCCAGGATGTTTTTTGATTTTCGTCTCCTGTTGGACTATGGACGTTTGAACTTATTATCAAGCTAAATTTTGTTTTCATCTTTCTGAGCGGGCTGGGGCGTTCTCTCAGCGGGCTTTCCCGCTTGTTACAGCACCTGTGTGAGTTAAAAAAAGTCACATTATTTTATGTTATCGCACTTTAATTTAAGTTAAGCACACGTGAGGTGTCCAGTGATGGTGTGCTGGCAGGGTTTTTATTGCCCGTGTCTTCTTTGAAGCGTTGGAGGTTCTCTCCCATCGCTGTCTTTACACATTGAGGACACTCCGTCATTCACTAAATTTAAATTTCAATTAAATCAACTTTTGTATAGAGACTTATAGTGCCCAGGTGCTGCATTGAGCGATTTTTTTACCCTTTGAGAACCTATTTTGACCTTTGCTACTTTCTGGATTATCTCTTGTAATGAATGACATTTTCTAACAAATAATAAAAGTTTCATGTACTTACAGTTTCAGTAGGCTATAACTTTAATTTAATCCTGGTACGTTTGTAAATACATGTTGCCTCGGATCCTGTAACCCATTAGATTCTAGGAAATTCACTATCCTTTCTTTCAGCAACACTTCCATTATTTTTCCAACAACCGAAGTGAGGCTTATAGGCCTGTAGTTTCCTACTTCATCTCTGTGACCACTTTCATGTTTCAAATTTATTTTATATTTGATAAAATCAATTTTTTCAAAGATTACAAAGTGATGGACAATAATTTTCAAATAATGGGGACATACAATATAGGGATAGACAGAAGTGCACTTCGTAGGGAAATTATATGGAAATGTATATGGAAAAGAACAAATAAGGATAAAACAATAGGAGTTATGTTATATTAGATCAGTACTTGCCTACTTCAATTAGAATTAGTAACTCGGTTTAATAATAATAAAAATAATTAATTTCTTATATACCGCCAAAGCCATGGTAGTTCGAAGCGGTTTAAGAGGCTAACTAATTAAAAGCGTCTCTATACAGGAAACTTTTTAGTTTTGATTTGAATTTATCAAGGTTCTTTTTCTTTTTGCATTATAATGCTCTTTTGCCCAAAATCAGATGGTTATACCAAAAAATTAAGGTCAGTTTTGAATTCATTGATCTCAAATCACTATAGAACACCCACTACAATTCATGCCCCCAACCCTCTGTTGTACTGCGATATCAAAGAATAATTTTCTTGTGTTAAGAGCATAAGGGTTTAAGAGTTGCCATACTGGAACAGACTGGAAGTCAAGCCCGGTATCCCGTTTTCAAACATTGCCAATCCAAGTCATAAGTACCTGGCAAGATCTCAAGGAGTAAAACAGATTTTATGCTGCTTATCCAAGGAATAGTGGCTTTCCTCCCAGCCATAGACTTTTGTTTTAGGATATTATCCAAAAGTTTTTTAAAACCTTGCTGAGCCAACTGCTTTTACCACATTCTCCAGCAATGAATTTAATTACATGCCAAGTGAAGAAATATTTTCTCTAGTGTTGCTGTCTTTGTGTGAAATTTCAGATTGTGCATTTGATTTAATTAACTCTTCCTAAATCCTGAGCTGAATGTTTACTAAAGTTTTAAACGGTTGCTTTTTTCTATCTGTTGGTTCCTAGGTAGCGGAGGTTAGGTACAGTACTAAAATCTCTTCATAGATATCCCCTAATACTATGAATACCTAAATTGTACATGCAATTTAATCACTAAGTAAATTTAAAGGAATGTTAAAATGCTGGTTATACAAGGATGCCTTTGAGACCTAATCGTCAGATTCTCTTTTGACCACGTTCTCTGCAGAAACTCATGTGTCCTCTGTCTTAGGTTCCGGGAAATTAAAAAACAAACAAACCACAAAACCCTCTTAATTCTCTTTTTTAATTTTTATTACAAATTAAATTATTATATTTTTACTAGTCTTATAGCCCGTTAAATTAACGGGTGCTAGAATATGTGTGTGTGTGTCTGTCTATTTCTTTTTCTCTCTCCTTAGCCACTTTCTGTATTTCTATCTTTCTTTCTTTTGTTTCCTTGGCTGTCCACCACCACCCCTTGTCTGCTCCCCCTGTTCATTCTCCCTTCCTTTTACCTCCCCTATGTCCTCCCCCACCCCATCACTGCTCACCTTATCTAACAGCAGCCCTTCTCTCTTTATTTTACCTCCCCCCTCTTCCTGCTCCCTCGTCCATCAGCACCTCTTTCTGCTCCCCCTGTCCAGCAATATGCAGTTCAACACCAGAGAAAGAGAAAAAACACTATACACTTTGGAATATAAAAAGAAAGCAGTGCAAATTTACAGTAAAACTGCATTTTCTGTTCATGAAATTTATGCTGGTTATACAAGGATGCCTTTGAGACCTAATCGTCAGATTCTCTTTTGACCCCGTTCTCTGCAGAAACTCATGTGTCCTCTGTCTTAGGTTCCGGGAAATTAAAAAACAAACAAACCACAAAACCCTCTTAATTCTCTTTTTTAATTTTTATTACAAATTATTAAATTTTTATAATTATTAAATTATTATATTTTTATTATAAATTATTAAAATTTTTACCCTCCTTTTGTATTACCTTTCATGTTTCCTTGACTATGCTTATTGTAGTTCTCCTTACTTCCCTTAAGTATCAGTTCCTAATGTTCGTGTGTTTGTTGCAGTTAATAACTAAGACCTTGTTTTTAATTGTAAATCACTTTGAATTCATGATATTGCGATACATCATAATTTTAATAAAACTTGAATATCAAGCTAAGTAGTGCCCATACTGGTAATTGGCATTTTAACAAGTAATTATCTACATTTTACACGCATTAAAAAGGGGGTTCAGAACTGTGCGAGTCATAGGCAGATCAGGAGTGTTCCTTTAAATTACACAAATAATAGGGCCTCAGCATCTGAATTTACCCCACCTCCCCTTTCACAAAGCCACGTTAGGCTTTTTTTATCGCTGGCCACGGTTTTATTAGCTCCGACGCTTATAGGAATTCTATGAGTGTCGCAGATTCAGAAAGGGGGGGGTTAGTTGTGGTTCTTGGCGTAGGCGCTATTCTATTAACTACACCTAACTTTCCCCCTCCTATACAAAGCCGCACTTGTAACTGACAGTGTTCTATAACTTGCGTGTGCAATTTTGTATGCTAAGAGCAAAATTGTGTGTGCCAGTTTATCGAATTAGGGGCTTAAGGCTAAATTAGGCACTGCTAGGCACCCTAATCAAGAATGCCTAACTTCGGAAACTTTTTTTTAATTGGCTTAATCGGTATGGTCATTGACCAAGCCAGTTGGTTCAGCCAATCAAAAAAAAAAAAGTAAATGAAAAATTAAGAATTCGATGTTGAACTCTTAGGATCCCTAGCAATGCCTATGTCGAGATGCTCTCTGACATCTAACAACGCCCGTCTCAAAAGTAGGCATTGTTAGGGTCAGAGAAAAGGCGTGGTTGACTTAGGTGTTGGTAGGCAACCAAGCTAGGCGCTGGTAAAGTAGACCAAGTAAAGCCTGGCCTAATATACCGGCACTTACCTCCAGGATATCTATCAATGCCTAAGTACGCCAAGTAGCACCTACAATATAGGCACCGTTTATAGAATCTGGCCCTTTGCGCGTACTCTTTAATGTTAACGAACCCTTTTGCACGGAGTACACACTCTTGAGGACATTTGTTCTGAAACCAACAAAAAAAACCTGTAAAAAAAAATGACAGAAGAAAATTTTACTTAGTACATCCCTTCCAAAATCTTGAATTTGATGATGCTCAAGGTACAGCAGTCATCAAGTCATAGTATGCTAATTCTCATCCACCCAGAAATTTCTAAGAAAAGAGCTAGCCAACTTGGTGAAGGGACTGCATTATATGGTTGGCAAAAATCCCATAATTCCATCTAGAGCACTAAAAACGTGCTCTTCTCTTTTCAGTCGCTTGGCCAATTTTCCATGCGGGGCCCCTAGAGATTACATTTCAAACTTGTCAAACTCCTAAAGAGGGTGTGTGTGTGTGTGAAAGTAGCAGTTTATCCATTTGGCACCCAATGTACAGTCATAAAGAAAGTTTTCCGTAATTCATGGTCACCATGGTAACCAGTATGTAGTGAAAATAAGTCAATCAGCTTGGCTGAAAAAAGTTGTATTGATCGGATTTTTCAGATCCTTCACAACTCTAAATCCTTTGTTGGCTTTTCTGTGCTAGGCATGCCGTGAGCATTATTCCACTGACATAAATTCCACTGACAATTGTATTTATTTCGCGCACTTCATGCGCACATAATGTAAATTACAACTTGTTTCATGATCTTGCTTCGTGTAGGCTAAATATAATTATAGTCTTGCTCTCACATCAGTTTGATTGCCTATTCGGTTAATGATATGTGGTAGCTTTGTTCATTATAGTAGCTACATCTATAGATGGTATATAACATGATTATTTCCTGGTACACGAAACCCTAAGAAGCAAAGCTTTTTAATAAATTGCTTGTTGTTTTTTCCTTCTGTGGAGATGAAGCGATGACTCCAGTTCGATTGTATGCTATATCAATGATAAGATACTTGCTTTCTCTGTTTACTAAATACTTTATTTATTCAATTTTCTATATTGTTCTCCCAGGGGAGCTCAGAAAGCACAGTTACTTACCGTAACAGGTGTTATCCAGGGACAGCAGGCAGATATTCTTGACTGATGGGTGACGGCACCGACGGAGCCCCGGTACGGACAATTTTAGAGTGATTGCACTCTAAGAACTTTAGAAAGTTCTAGCTAGGCCGCACCGCGCGTGCGCGAGTGCCTTCCCGCCCGACAGAGGCGCGCGGTCCCCAGTTAGGATAAGCCAGCTAAGAAGCCAACCCGGGGAGGTGGGAGGGACGCAAGAATATCTGCCTGCTGTCCCTGGATAACACCTGTTACGGTAAGTAACTGTGCTTTATCCCAGGACAAGCAGGCAGCATATTCTTGACTGATGGGTGACCTCCAAGCTAACAAAAAGAGGGATGGAGGGAAGGTTGGCCATTAGGAGAATAAATTTTGTAAAACAGATTGGCCGAAGTGTCCATCCCGCCTGGAGAATGCATCCAGACAATAGTGAGATGTGAAAGTATGAACTGAGGACCAAGTAGCAGCCTTGCAGATTTCCTCAATAGGAGTGGAACGGAGGAAAGCTACAGATGCTGCCATAGCTCTAATTTTGTGCCCCGTGACAGAACCCTCCAGTGTCAGGCCCGACTGAGCATAACAAAAAGAAACGCAAGCAGCAAGCCAATTGGACAGAGTGCGTTTAGATACAGGATGACCCAACTTGTTAGGATCAAAGGACAAAAACAGTTGAGGAGATGATCTGTGAGGTTTGGTGCGATCAAGATAGTAAGCCAGAGCACGTTTACAATCCAAGGTATGCAAAGCCTGTTCACCTGGATTAGAATGAGGCTTTGGGAAAAAAACAGGTAGAACGATGGATTGATTAAGGTGAAACTCAGACACAACCTTAGGAAGGAATTTTGGATGTGTACGAAGGACAACCTTATCATGGTGAAAAACAGTGAAAGGTGGATCAGCCACCAGTGCATGGAGCTCACTGACCCTCCTGGCAGAAGTGAGAGCTATCAGAAAGACCACTTTCCAAGTGAGAAATTTAAAATGCGTTGTGGCCAGAGGCTCGAAAGGAGGCTTCATTAACGCAGAAAGAACCACATTAAGATCCCATACAACAGGAGGGGCCTTAAGAGGTGGTTTTACATTGAAAAGGCCTTTCATGAACCTTGAGACTAGGGGATGAGCTGAGAGGGGTTTACCATGGATCGGCTCATGAAAAGCTGCAATGGCACTAAGGTGGACCCTTATCGAAGAGGATTTAAGACCAGAGTCAGATAAGGACAAAAGATAGTCCAATACCAATCCCACTGCTGTAGATATGGGATCATGGTGATGTAACAGGCACCAGGAAGAAAACCGAGACCACTTCTGCTGGTAACATTGAAGAGTAGACGGTTTCCTGGAGGCATCAATAATAGAACGGACAGGCTGAGAAAGGAGAGCATGAGGTGCAGTCAGCCCGAGAGATACCAAGCTGTCAGGTGCAGAGACTGTAAGTTGGGATGAAGAAGCGTTTGCTGATTCTGTGTAAGTAGTGAAGGAAACAGAGGAAGAGGTATGGGTTCCCTGGAACTGAGTTGAAGTAGAAGGGAAAACCAATGCTGTCTGGGCCACCGTGGAGCGATGAGGATCATGGTGGCTTGTTCCCTCTTGAGCTTGAATAAGGTGCGCAGCATGAGCGGAAGAGGAGGGAATGCATAAAGGAAGAGATTGGTCCAATCCAGAAGAAATGCATCGGGTTCCAGACGGTGAGGAGAGTAAAGTCTGGAGCAAAACAGGGGCAGTTGATGGTTGTGGGGAGCTGCAAAAAGATCCACCTGAGGAGTGCCCCATTGAGAGAAAATGAACTGAAGAGTCGAGGGGTCGAGAGTCCATTCGTGAGGTTGAAGAATTCTGCTGAGATTGTCTGCTAAGCAATTCTGCTCCCCTTGGATGTAGACTGCTTTCAGGAATAGGTGACGAGCAGTCGCCCATGTCCAAATCCTTTGAGCTTCCTGACATAAAGGACGGGATCCCGTCCCTCCTTGTTTGTTGATGTAATACATTGCAACTTGGTTGTCTGTGCAAATGAGAAGAACCTGAGGAAAGAGGAGATGTTGAAAAGCTTTGAGGGCGTAAAATATCGCTCTGAGTTCCAGGAAATTGATGTGGTGCTTCTTTTCCTGGGTGGTCCAAAACCCCTGAGTTTGGAACTCGTTCAAGTGAGCTCCCCATGCATAGGGGGAGGAATCTGTGGTGATGACTAGTTGATGAGGAGGTAGATGGAACAGTAGACCTCTGGATAGATTTGATGAGTTCAACCACCAAAGAAGCGACTGTCGAAGAGACGAGGTCACAGATATGTGTTGTGAACAAGGATCCGTCGCTTGTGACCACTGAGTCGCTAGGGTCCATTGAGGAGTACGCAGGTGGAGACGTGCAAAGGGGGTGACATGCACTGTGGATGCCATGTGCCCCAAAAGTACCATCATTTGATTTGCTGAAATGGAAGTTTTCTGGAATACCTGCTGACAGAGATGAAGGATGGTGTGAAGGCGGTTTGGAGGAAGAAACGCCCTCATCTGAACAGTATCCAGAATGGCTCCAATGAATTGAAGTCGCTGAGTTGGAATGAGGTGTGACTTGGGTAGATTGATCTCGAACCCCAACAGTCGAAGGAAGGAAATTGTCTGATTGGTGGCTATGTGAACGGACTGAGGAGAAAGAGCCTTGATGAGCCAGTCGTCCAGATAAGGGAAGACTTGAAAATTGTGGGAGCGGAGATAAGCTGCGACCACAATCAGACATTTGGTGAATACCCTGGGAGAGGAGGCTAAGCCGAAGGGTAGCACCTTGTATTGGTAATGATGTTGGTTGACAAGAAAGCGAAGGTATTGTCTGGACATCAGATGAATTGGAATGTGAGTATACGCCTCCTTTAGATCGAGGGAACATAGCCAGTCTTCCTGAGAGAGAAGAGGGTATAGGGTGGCAAGAGATAACATCTTGAACTTCTCCTTGACCAGACATTTGTTGAGATCTCTGAGATCTAATATTGGTCTGAGATCTCCGGTTTTTTTGGGTACAAGAAAGTACCGGGAATAAAATCCCAGGCCTTGCTGGTCTAGAGGAACTGGTTCGATGGCATTGAGAAGGAGGAGGGATTGAACCTCCTGACCGAGAAGGAGGGACTGAGCCTTGTTGGAAGCAGACTCTTTTGGTAGACTTAACGGTGGAGGAGTCTGAAAGTTCAGGGCATATCCGTGAGCGATGATAGCAAGTACCCACTGGTCGGAGGTAATTGCTTCCCATCGAGACAGAAAAACCTGGAGTCGACCTCCTATGGGCTGAGTTTGAAGGCATGAGGGAGGAAGACTGGCAATGTTCTCGAGAAGAGAGTCAAAAGGGCTGTGTACACTTAGGTTGAACAGCCGGTTTTACAGCAGGCTGTTGTTGTTGACGAGCCTGTTGCTGCTGTTGACGCTGCCTGCGAGGTTGAGGAGGATGAGTCTGAGCTGGGCGAGCAGAAAACCTTCTTTGATAAGAAGGTTGTTGCCTGAATGGACGAGGAGGAGGAGGTTTCTTCTTGTTTTTCAACAAGGTGTCCCACCTAGTCTCATGCGCGGAGAGCTTTTGTGTGGCGGTATCCATGGACTCCCCAAACAGCTCATCCCCAAGACAAGGCGCATTGGCCAGTCGGTCTTGATGGTTTACATCCAGTTCTGAGACCCGTAGCCATGCCAACCTTCTCATTGCTACAGAAATAGCAGTGGCCCGTGACGTCAGTTCAAAAGTATCATAAATGGAACGGACCATAAACTTCCTTAGTTGCAAATGACTAGAAGTACATTGCTGAAAAGCAGGAAGTTTACGGTCCGGAATGTACTTTTGAAAAGAGGTCACCTGTTGAATGAGATGCTTCAGGTAAAACGAGAAGTGGAATGCGTAATTACCTGAACGGTTGGCCAGCATGGCGTTTTGGTAAAGGCGCTTTCCAAATTTATCCATGGCCTTTCCTTCTCTGCCAGGAGGAACAGAGGCGTAAACACTGGCACCTACAGACTTCTTCAGGGTTGATTCCACCAACAAGGATTCATGGGGAAGTTGTTGCTTGTCGAATCCTGGAATTGGAATGACTTTATAAAGAGATTCCAATTTTCTTGGGGCTCCCGGGATGGTTAAGGGAGTTTCCAAGTTCTTATAGAAAGTTTCCCTCAAGATATCATGGAGGGGCAACTTTAAGAACTCCTTAGGAGGATGATCAAAGTCCAAGGCATCTAAGAATGCCTTGGACTTTTTAGAATCAGACTCCAAAGGAATTGAAAGGGTGTCTGACATTTCCCTTAAAAATTTGGTAAAGGAGGAGTGCTCTGGCTTAGTAGCAGGGTCTTGCACAGATAGATCCTCCTCTTCAGATGAATAATCTTCCTCGGTACCAAGGTGATCATCCGAGTCATCCCACAAGTCAGGGTCCCGTACCGATTGGAGACGGCCCTGAGAAAGTGGAGTCGAGGTGCCAACATGTTTAGTCTTGCGTACCGATTTCCCCGAACGGTTGGAGACGGTACCAGGGGAGTGTAGAACGGTACGGGGCTCAGAGAACGGTACCGGTTCAGAAGTTTCCGGAGCAGAACGTCGTTTCGGCTCCGCTGATAGAATAGGCATGGACATGGATTTGTGCGGTGCCGACAAAGTCGATGTCAATAAAAGGGGTTGATCGACGGTCGGCACCGAAGGCTCACTGGGTACCGACACTGGAGGATTCGGTGTCAACAGAGCCGGGAGCAATTGTTGTAGTTGCTGTTTAAGCTGGACCTGGAGGATAGAGGCAATGCGCTCATCCAACGTAGGTCCCGATTGCACCGGTACCGGTCTTTTCTTGCTCGGTACCTTCGGTGCCGCTCGACGCTCGGGTGAAGTCGATGCCGATGACGAGGCAGTGACTTCAATGGGAGCGGAGCGTTTACGGGGCCGGCGCTCAGTCTGCAGGACTTGGCTCACTGCATGCTCGACTGGTGGCCCTAGGACAGTAGGGGAAGGCTTCTTAGCCGGCTTACCTACAGGGATCGACGTCGGCGATGTATCTGTCGGTGCCGAGACAGTCGGTGTCGATTTGGAGGAAGTTGCCGATGTCGATACTGGTGCAACTTCCATGTCGGTGCCGAACAGAATTCGTTGTTGAATTTGTCGGTTTTTTAAAGTTCTTTTTTGTAAAGAACTACAGCGGGTGCAGGTGTCAGCCCTATGGTCCGGACCCAGACACTGAAGGCACCACTTGTGCGGGTCGGAGAGAGATATAGGGCGCGCACACCGCTGACACTTTTTGAAACCCGGTGACGGGGGCATGAAGGGAAAAACCGCTGTAGCAAAATCGAAGCCGGAGGCTTCGATGGTGCCAACAGGCCCCGCCGGGGTAGTCAATAAAAAGTGAAAAAAATAAAACAATTTTTTTTTTTTTTTACAAACGGTAAAAGAACAAGAAAGAAATAAAATGAAGAGAAAAATACGCGCGAGCGGGAAGGCAAGTGAACAGTTTAGGAAAAAACTTCCAACAGCCGTTGGAAACACGCGTCTTCTTAGCTCCGCGGAATTAAGAAAACTGGGGACCGCGCGCCTCTGTCGGGCGGGAAGGCACTCGCGCACACGCGGTGCGGCCTAGCTAGAACTTTCTAAAGTTCTTAGAGTGCAATCACTCTAAAATTGTCCGTACCGGGGCTCCGTCGGTGCCGTCACCCATCAGTCAAGAATATGCTGCCTGCTTGTCCTGGGATAACGGTTTATATGGATTTATTCGGGTAGTTAAGCATTTTTCCCTCTCTGTCCCGGTGGGATCACAATCTCCCTAATTTAACTGGGGCAACGGAGGATCAAGTGACTTACCCAGGGTCACATGGAGCAGTGTGGGTTTGAACCCCCAACCTTAAGAGGCTGCAGCTCTAACTTCTGCACCACACTCTCAGACATGGTATAGTAGAAGATAGCATATCTGATATAGCTAACAAAGCATGATAAAATATAATATGACAAAACATAGTGTGGTGAGCCTAGTATTACAAAGCATGGGTAACATAGTATGACACAATTTGGCAAAAATGATAAGGCAAGTATGCATGATGCAACATAGCATGGAAGACGGAGTGGCAAACATTGTGTGGCCAAACTGCATGACAGATTGTAGCATGGCAGACATAGTATAGCAAAATGATAAATATAGCACATAGTATATAATAAGTAAATATAGCATATAGTATACGGTAAATATAGCGTATAGTATATAATAGGACAAGGATGACGAACAGCATGACAGAGTGTGGGTGAACATTTTATGAGAAAACATGACATGGGTCAGTCATAGGACAAGGCACAAATAACATGGTGATAAAATTCTTCACTATCCCCGTTTCCGCAGATAATCACGGGAAACCATCTCCATGTCTTTCTTTAAGGAAAGAGAGAAGAATCAGACTATGAATAGGCACTCAAGCCTTGCATTGAAGAATGCTGGTGTAGAAAGACCAATGTTGAGATAGACACTAAAGAATGACAGTCTCTGGTATCCAGAGCAGATACTGTGATGTCATAATGCCTCATTCCACCAATGCCTATGAGCCAACCTCATCATTGATGTCACAATGGCTTCATTATCTTATACTTAGCTCAGATAAGAATCAGAGTTTTGAATGGGAATAGCCACTAACTCTCAAGCCTTGCACTGAAGAATGCTGGAGTAGAAGGACCGAGGTTGAGATAGACACTAAAGAATGTCATGGGATGGTTTCCCGCAGTTATCTGCGATGATGGGAATGGTGATGAATTTTGTCACAGTATCATTCTCTATGAGACTCAAGACAGTGGAGGGTCAAGGCACTTTGTCAGAAAGTTCAGGGAATTTGGATTACCGCACTCTCATAGAGGGTAAGAGGAAGAGGTGAGTTTTTATTGCCTTCCTGAAGTTCAGTAGACCTTCTAACATAGAAACATGATGGCAGATAAAGGCCAAATGGCCCATCTAGTCTGCCTACAATAATATAAATCAGAAAATTCCCACTTATAATCGAGTGTAAACTCTATTTTGCATACAGGAGTCGGCCTCAGTAATGGAGCCTACGTGTAGTCGTATTCAATGACTGAGGTATTCAGCGTAGTTATATCAGCTCCTTATTCTCCAATCATTATTCTCCATCTAGTCTGCCCATCCCCAGTAACCCTTATCTCTTTATCTCTCCGAGAGATCCCATATGCCTATCCCAGGATCTTTTGAATTCAGACACCTCTTCTGGGAGACTGTTCCATGCATCTACCACCCTTTCTGTAAAAAAGTATTTCCTTAGATTACTCCGGAGCCTATCACCTCTTAACTTCATCCTATGCCCTCTCACTGCAGTTTCCTTTCAAATGAAAGAGACTCGACTCATGTGCATTTACATTACGTAGGTATTTAAATGTCTCAAGAAAAACAACAAAAAACCCAATTTCAAAAAAATATATCAATGTTATTAGCCTAGTGGTGAAGATACCCACTGAAGCACATTTACTAATAGTGGAGAAAAAGCCTCAACTGCATTAAAAAAATACTTTCACTCTCAGATGGCAACCCAGCGGGTTATAAGCCAGTCAAATTCTGTCTCATAGGCAAAAAACTCCACCAAGTACAAAATACTGTTTTCAAAAATGGGTTGACCCATGCCACTGTGCACAAGAAAACAACAGTGCACAGTGGTGTGGGTCAACCCATTTTTGAAAACAGCATTTTGTACTTGGTGGAGTTTTTTGCCTATGAGATAGAATTTGACTGGCTTATAACCCACTGGGTTGCCATCTGATATTGAAAGCATTTTTTTAATGCAGTTGAGGCTTTTTCTCCACTATTAGTAAATGTGTTTCAGTGGGTATCTTCACCACTAGGCTAATAACATTGATATATTTTTTTGAGATTGGATTTAAATGTCTCTATCATATCTCTTCTCTCCCGCCTTGCCTCCAAAGTATACAGATTGAGATATTTAAGCCTGTCCCCATATGCCTTATGATGGGAGGGCAAGATGTCCAAATATGTCATTAAAAAAAAAAAATTGGATATCTAGTGGTTTTGTAAATGGGTGTTTCTCTGCGCTGATATTTGTATATCTTGTGGGATACGTCCGAAGTTGGACTAAGACACTATTGAAAATGCCCCTCTATATATCTAACAACATAAAATTTTATTTGAATACCACGATACACCAAGAAGTTTGATGTGGTTAACAAAAATGAACCTCAGACCGTACCTAAGCAGTGGTACAAATACAGACTGCCTGGGAGCAAAACAAGATCAGCGACAGATATAGTCACGGTAAATTAATACATAGTAAGTATTAGATGCATCTGTGCATGGAGAATTTACAGTCGTTTGGGGGGGGAAGAGCGCAAGTGACACTCGGAGAGAGCACAGTGTTTAATGCTCTGCTAGATACTTATTGAACAGGTATGTTTTTAAGCTTCGTCTAAAATGCATGTTTGATGAAGAGGACCCTATGATGGGCAGTCGTTCCCGGCTTAAGTGAGCATGGTAGGATAACAGTTTTGTGACGTAAGCTCTTTGAGGCCTTCCAGTGGCATAGTAAGGGGGGGGCAGTTCTCCCTGGGTGCCATGTTGGTGGGAGCAGTCCTCTCTACCCGCCCCACCTCTTCCCATTCCTCCCCTCCACGTGTGCCCCCCCCTTTCTTTTCTTTCCCCATAACTCTAGTTGAAGTTGTTGTTCACGGCGGTCAACAACGTGCTCTTCGCGACCCCATTGGGTCTCCCGCTGATGTCACTTCCGGGTGCGACAGACGGGATCGGTAAAGGAGTGGGGGTGGGCGCGTGGCAGGCGAGATCGAGGAAGGAGCAGGAAGCCAGAGATGAGGGCAGGGAGGGGTGCCTCGGGCGCCTCTACTCCTCGCTACGCCTTCCTTGCTGGGAGGGGTAAGAGCAAATGGAGTTGGAATGCAAAAGGCGGGCCGAAGAGGTGAACTCAAAGACGTCTCATCATGTAGTTTGTAGGAAGCCATACAGTTCCTTCTACATGAAGCAGCCCAGTTTGAACAATAAGCGGGCCTTGATGGGGAAACCAGTGCAGTTACTTGCAGAAAGGGGTGACATGGTTGTTTTTCCTTAGACTGAAGATAAGGCATATTGATGTGTTGTGAATCATTCAGTCTATTGCAGAGTTTCTGGGGACATGAAAGATTGATAAGATTGCAGTAGTCTTGCATGCTGAGGATCAGAGCTCGACATAGGGATTTGGAAGGGAAGGGCGTCAAAATATATATCCATAATTTCTTTAAAGAAACAAGTTGGTTTTTTTCTCCCGTCTCCCTTTGTATCTCTCTCATTTAATTACCACTGGAAAGGTTAAAAACTTTTATCATGCACACACATTCTCTGGGAATTATCTTGCTCTGAAATATAATTAATCATCCTCTGTCATGCTTTTATTGTGCCCGCTGTTCTCCAGAGCATTAGCTTTATTTCTTCTTCATTCATATTCCTCTGACCTTCCCCCTTCCTCGGCACAGACCTCAGGTGGATTTCCACCCACTGCTTAGAAATGACTGGGATATTGTTAAACCCATTTGTCAACCACATTATCAGCTCGCAAACACGAGATCTCTGCATAATCTGAGCATTTCCCATACACGGCTGTCTCCAGTATGAATATGGGCGGCATCAGTCTGCGGGGACAAAAATTAAATTTCAGGCATACTGTAAATAATAAAGCAGTCATGCAAAGATTATTTCTCGGGAGGACGTATAAATTGCACAGTGTGCCTGTAGCTGTTGCAATACGAGCTGTTTGCTTTGGTTTATTACAATGATTTGATTTGTCAGATTTCCGGGACACTTTGCAAGTTTGGGTTTTGCAACGGTTACGCTCAGCAGCGAGTGGGGAAAAAAATGTGCGCTTTCAGAACTTTTACACGTTGCTCACAATAAACTCCAGCAGGCAAACTGAATAATAATCTTTACAAGCACATTGTGGCTTGTCATGTTTGCTAAACATGGCCACCGAGGTTGCACATGAAGCTCCTTTATTTTTGATATACTATCAAACAAGTGTCTAAACGGTGTCCAATAAAAAGAGATGAACGAAGAAAAGAAAGAGGAGGATTAAAAGAAAATATCTTATCAGATGTTAAAAATGCTGGACAAGTTCACACCGACGTACGTGGAACAAAAGGGAAGTGGGGGAGGGGAAGGTTTTAAATACATCCAGGTAAAATATAATTTAAAAAAAAAAAGGGAGGTTAAATGGAGAATAGAGGCACATTAGGGCGTGGATCATTTCAAGAGAAGCGTTTTGGTGTTTCAGGGCAATTCAGCGTATTGTTTTCCAAGAGATTTCACGAGATACAAGGGCATTAGAAAAATAAATAAATAAATAAAAGTTACCCTCCTATTGTACACTCTTGTATATTCCTATTGTACACTATTGAATATTCTGTCAACGTCATTGACCTGTACACTCCAAAAACTGTTAATTCCTGTCAACTTCAATGACACGTACATTCCAAAAATTGTTAATTCCAAAGCTATCTTCGTTTGTAATCTTACTAATTGTTGTGAACCGCCTAGAACTCTCTGGGTATGGCGGTATACAAAATAAAGTTATTATTATTATTATGATTAGAAGCGAGAGCTGGGGCTAAAGAGTATAGGCCTCTAAAGAGAAAAGTCTTTAAGTTTAGCTTTAAATTTTTCAAGAGAGCTCTCTAATCGAAGATCTAATGGGAAGGCATTCCACAGAGAGGGAGCGGTAACTGAAAAGATGGATTTGCGAGTGGTGTCGTAGAACTGTTCACGGATTGATGGCATGAAAACGTATTGTAACCACAAAGGCACGTGGTTCTTTTCAAATAAGTGTGACATGGAAGTCATTCTTTTTTTTTTTTTTATATATCTTTGTTGATTTTTAAACTTTGACAGTGAAATACAATTACTTGAACATAGATATTTCATAAAATGCACTATTAAATACACAATTCATACATAAAACAATCATTTTCTCCCCTCCTCCTCCCAATTATTAATACAAGAAGACAATTATGTGTTTAAAAAATTATAATTAAGTAATTTTAATAATCAAAATACATTTCCCACCCCCCCACTCTCCCCTGGATGTGTAAGGAAAACCAACAAAAAAATATAAAAATGAATAAATAAATGACAATTATTACGATGTTAACAAATGCAGTCAGTGGGCTCCACACTCTATTAAATGTACTACTAAACCCCACTCTCATATTTATATGAGTGGTACAAACATTTGTCCCCCAAAATATGTAATACAGTGTAAAAAAAAAAAAAAGTGGTGGCAAATGGCGTAATAAGAGGGTGTATGTGTGTGGGGAGGGGGTTGAAGTCCGCTTCGGGCGCCATCTTGGTAGGGGCGCCGGCACCCATTCTCCTCGCTGCCCCGCCCCCCCCCACTTCCAGAAGCACACCCCTTCCTTCGTACCTCTTTAATGTTCATGGCGCGAGCAGCAATCACATCCTGTTGCTTGCGCCAGCGTCAGCTCTTCCTCTGAAAGAGCCAATGCTGCTCACTCCACGAACATTAAAGAGGTACGGGGAAGGGAAGGGGCGTGCGTGTGGCAGGAGGGGGTGGGGAAGGAGTGGATGGGTGTGGGGGGACGGAAATGAGAGGGTAGGAGAGCTACCGCCCCCAGGCGCCGCTCACCCTCGCTAAACCACTGGTGGTGGCAACCTTTATAGAAGAAGAGATAGGGTTATCAGACATCTGGATTTACCAGGACATGTTCTCTTTTTAGAGGGCATGTCTGGATGGCTTTTCTCGAACATGGCACTTGTATGGGTTTTGAAAAGCAAATCGTGTCGGGAGAGGCATCAGCACATGTGTGAATGTAACATGGTGACGTCACTGCATCGCATCCGCAAATGCGCGGATGCCCTCTTGACCGAGACGAGCAGGCACCAACCTATTGGAATCAACTGCCCCCACAGATCAGATCCCTTGAAGGGCTCCTGAACTTTAGGAAAGCAATAAAGGCTTACCTCATCACCTAATTCCCCTACCATTGCTGTACGATTACAAAGAAATGTACATTGGAACCAGATCCTCTGTGCAGAAGTATTTCCTTCGATTACTCCTAGGATGACATTCAGTTGTTGAGTGTTGACGATGACGCCTACAACAGAACTAGGTACTCCACTCATGGCTCATTTCTCGATACAACTACTTGGTTTCTAGCTGTGTTCTGACTATTCTACTGCAAATAGTGCTGATATCCTTTCTTATGGATAGGCAAGGATCAGCTTGTTGTATTATACATGTAACACAAATAGACTCCAGGAAAAAAACTGCCAGAGGAACTTACAAAAGACACAAACAAGGAGGCAGTAACAGTCAGTAGGTTTTGAGAGTGGTTTTCTGAAGATTATATTGTAGTGAGAACAACAGACAATGAATAGAATATTATATATATATATATATATATATATATATATTATATATATAATATTCTATTCATTGTATATATATATATATATATATATATATATATATATATATAATATATATAATATTCTATTCATTGTCTGTTGTTCTCACTACAATATAATCTTCAGAAAACCACTCTCAAAACCTACTGACCTATATTCTATTCATATATAAATTTTTTGAAACGGAATATCCTCAGTGTGAGAGGTCAGCGAAGGAAGGAGAACCTCCAGCGATTAGAACAGCAAGGCAAAGCAAACCCCTGCCAGCACACCATCATCGGATATCTCACGTGTGCCCAACAAAAATTGTGATAAATAGTGTAATAAATAATTATAATATTCACACCTGTGAAATCAAACCAGAAAAATCACTCTGAGAATCCCCCAGCCAACTCCCAAAATGAACTCAAACTTCAGCTTGGATTAGATGGAAGCGGCGTCCTTGAATTGAGCAGGAAAGTCCAGGGAATCACTGTATTACAAGATCCCCATAAGGCAGGGTTCAACCAAGCCCGGTTTCGGTAACTCAGCGTCCCTTCATCAGGAACCCATCAAAGCTGAATCGCTGAAGAAATCAATAGCCACATAGGAAAAACAATCCACATAGGAAAACCACTCTCAGAACCTATTGACTGCCTCCTTGTTTGTGTATTATACATGTAAACATGCTCTTTTCCGATTACTTCTTCTAGTGCAACTTGTCTGCATCTTGCCTCGTTACCATTTTTTGTACTTTTCTGTATGTTAAAATAAATTTAAAAAATTTGAATTTAAAAAAAAGCTAGGATAAACACATTGTATTTTAAATATGAGAAATTGTAACCCATTTTTGATTATATATTGTATACATCAACCTGTAACCCTTTCTGAGCTTGTTGGGGAGAACAGAGCAGAAAATGAATTAAATAAATAAATACTGCCAGCTGAACATCGATCGTTTTTTCAATAACTGCTTAAGTTTTTTTTTTTTTTTCTGCCCTCGGTTTCCATCTGCCGAGATTACCACATGCAGCCAGAACACCTCTCGCTGTCTCATTCCAGCTACTTCCTTTCCAGTACTTTAAATCCTTCTTCAGGTGCTTAAAAAGCCTGCTACTAATTAAGGACCTGATTGAAAATTAGCCTCTGTTTCCTACCTTCACAATTTTATTCCTTTTCTCTGTCACCCAAACTTTCTGTCTGGAAAGAGACAAGTGGGTCTGGTTATCTGCCTTAATTACACAGTCTCCCTTATGCTGATGTACATTTTTGCATATTTCCCAGAAAGTCTGCATTAATTTAAACTTAAGCAGCGATGCGAGATAAATGGATTTCTATTTGGTTTTGGGCTCATCTTGGATTCTGGCTTCAGCTTCAGTACAGGAGCTTTCATGTTCTCGGTAGCTGCACATCCAGTTGCTTCATTTAAGAGTTCTGTACTTTCAGAACATCTAAATTCAACTGAATAATCAAATTGATAGAGCATCTAATAAAAGGCTCTTTTAACAAAGCCGGGGTACCAGCTGCTGCTGCGGTAATCGCTCTGATTGGGCCTGATTGGTTTAGACTCCTCCCCCTTGTATCCTGGGATACAGAGGGAGGAGCCTATGGCCTTGATTGCCTCAGATGCCTAAGGCCCCTCCCATTCAGAAGCAGCTAGCCTATGTGCAGGATGGACTGAGCTTCCGACCTGATCCAATGTCTCCGAGAATGTACCGGGGGAAGGGGGGGTAAGGAGGCGGCGGAAATGAAGGGTTCAGGGCACACTTGCTCATTGACACTGTGTGGAGGCTGTCCCAAAAATTTAAAGTACAATGCTGGGAAATGGATGGGAGGGTGGGCACCAATTTTGGGGGAGACCATGGCCCCTGTGTAGGGTTACCAGATTTTCCAGAACTAAAATCCGGACTCATGGCCCCGTCCCCAGGCCCGCCCCTTCAACCTGTTCACTCATTTTGGGGGGGGGGGGCATCTGCGCATGCACCGGTGCGACACGATGACATCACACCCATGCGCGTGACATCACCGCATTACATAGGCGCATGCGCAGATGCCGTCCCAATGTCGCTGCTGGCTGGCAGCTTTTCAAAACCCGGACGAAGTGCTGGGTTTTGTAAAGCCACCCAGACGTGGCCTCTAAATGAAGGACGTGTCCAGGAAAATCCGGGACGTTTGCTAACCCTACCTCCCCCGTTCCGATTCCCATGCCGCAGGTGCTCTTTTTTTTTCCTTCAAAGAGAAAAGTGTTAGGATCAGGGGAGTAGTAAGGGGGGAGGTGGGGGGCACCAGCACCTGTCCTCCTCTCCGCCCTGCTCCTTCTCAACCCCCCCCCCCGCCATGTGCATGTGCCTCTTCCCTTCCCTCGTACGTCTTTCATTTTCCTGGTGTGAGCAGCGTCGCAAACTTGCTGCCCGTTTTGGTGTCAGCTCGCTCTCCGATGTCACTTCTGGGTCCCACCCCTAGGAAGTGATGTCATAGCAAGTTTGCGATGCCTTTCGTGCCAGGAAAAATGAAATAGAGGTAGAGGGGAAGGGAAGCACATGCGGGGAGGAGGGGGGGGGTAGAAAATAGGGTGGGGAGGGGCATCGCTCACACTCGCTACGCCACTGGCTAGGATGCCACAAATCTCTTTCCTTGGAGGCTCACCTTCAAATTACACTTCTTCTGTATTTGTGGTTTCAGCAATCGCGGTTTCGATTATTCACAGTTTTTTAGCTTACTGGCTCCTCACTTCCCCAAATTACGTCAGCTTGCATTGAGAAATCGCTGATTCCCAGCACTTTCTTCACCGTGTTTTGCCTCTCCTTCAGGAACAGGCCAGGTCTCCCTCCCTGTTATTCGCGGTTTCACCATATTCACGATGATTTTTAATAGAAAACCACGAATAACATGAAAAAGTTATTTGCGCTTTTTCTGTATTTGCGGGTCTGTTAATTCCCTATCGCAGTGAATACGGAGGGAGAAGTGTACTGTGTTTGGACTCTACTTCCAAACAAGATCACCTTGTCCATCGTCTCTGCATATAGGAGGAATAAAGCCGGCTCGTGTTTATTATTGTTTTTGCTTTCTTCCATGAGGCTTTAGGCTTACCGTTCCAGTGGTCAAAGAAGCTGACATCAATATGTTTGGAGCTGGACAAATGGACTAACTGGTGGTGGCCGATATCTCTTCCAATAGTAAAAGGAATATAGAAACATACAGGCCAATATTCAAGTTATATTGTATGTTCACTGGCATTTGCTCATTTCTTTGCACACAGGCCTCGTAAGAAGCAAATGTTCCTCAACGGTCCATCAAGTGAAGGTTTAATAATCTGAGGTAAGGAAGCTATTGCAGTGCAGTCTCGTGCAAAGTGGCTCATTAATTCTGAACTCTGCATAAACCGACCCTTGAAGATGCCTTCACAGGCTGCTTTGCGCAAAAGAGATAACTTAAGTCATTGAGCTGTAACTATGTGTTTCGGTTGGCCTGCATACCAAGAAGGTTCCTCTGCAACTCTAGCAGAGGTTCCTTGAAATGGGCCGCTTGCCTTTAGGCCATCCTGAGAGCCTGTAAAGTCCATCTGCCCAAATTCTCCCTGATATAATGTCACGTATAAACCGCAGCCAAACTCCCCCTTTTCCTTCAACCAAGGATTCTCTGTGTTTCTCCCATGCTTTCTCAAATTCTAGTATTGTTTATGCTTACACTAGAGAAACTTATTCCATTTCTCCATGACTCTTTCCACTCTGTATAATGCAGGTAAAGTGCTAGAATTCAGTTAGGTGATCATTTTTCATGCTAAATCCAATGACAAGAAATGACTCACCTATATCCCCCAGTGTCCTGCTGCTGGAAAAGTGATCTGAAGGGTATCCTAAGAAGAAAAAGAAATATAATGACCAGTTATAGAATCCTGACAGCTCAATTTCTTGTGATCATGGTTTTAAACTGAATTCCTTCCATAATTTATAAATGAATAGGGTTACAACCAGGCAGGTATTAAGACGTACTGGAGCCCAGGGCATAAATCCCCCTCCTTCCTACCCTCCCTCAGTTTCTCTGCCCACCAAATGCCCTCCCATCCAGCATCTCTCCCTTCTTCTTCCTCCTCCTTCCTTCCCTCCCTCCTTATCACTCCCGGGTCCACCACAAGCCTTCCCATCCCATCCAGTATCCCTCTCTTCATTTAAAAGTCAGCTGCTCCACAGGGCTCCTGTGAGCTGGGAAGAGAGTGTGGTATAGCGGTTAGAAACATACAAACATGATGGCAGATAAAAGGCCAAATGGCTCACCCAGTCTGCCCAACCGCAATAACCATTATCTCTTCCTCTTTCTAAGAGATCCCACTTGCCTATCCCACGCTTTCTTGAATCCAGACATAGTCTCTGTCTCCATCACCTCTTCCGGGAAACTGTTCCACGCATCTACCACCCTTTCTGTAAAAAAAAGTACAGTAAAACCTTGGATTGCAAGTAGCTTGGTTTGCAAGTGTTTTGCAAGACAAGCAAAACATTTTATTATATTTTATCTTGATATACAAGCATAGTCTTGCAATACGAGTATGTACAGTATACACGCGTCACATCACAACTGAGCCGATGGTTTTTCTGTCTCTTGACACCGCAGGAGTGTAGTGACTGTTCTAAACGAGCGAGGTCTTGCAATGTGTATAGTATTTTGTATTCCAGTTTTTTGGTTGTGGAACAAATCGTCTGAGTTTCCATTGTTTCCTATGGGGAAATTCGCTTTGATATATGAGTGCTTTGGATTACAAGCATGCTTCTGGAACGAATTATGCTTGCAAACCAAGGTTTTACTGTATTTCCTTAGATTACACCTGAGCCTATCACCTCTTAACTTCATCCCATGCCCAGTGGCATAGCAAGGGTGAGAGGTGCCCCTCCCCCACCCTCTTTTCCACCCCACCTCCACATGCTCCTTCCCTGCCCCCTCCTGCCACGCACGCACATGTGCTGCTTCCCTTCCTCTGTACCTCTAACATTCCTGGTGCGAGCAGCAACCCCCAGCCTGCTGTCATGGCAGTGTCAGCTCTTCCTCTGACGTCACATCCATAGCGCGGATCCAGGAAGTGACATCAGAGGAAGAGTCGAAGCTGGTGCAACAGTAGGTGGGAGTTTGCTGCTCGCGCCAGGAATGTTATAGAGATACGAGGAAGGGAATTAGCACATGACTGGCAAAAGGGGGAGGGGAAGGAGCAAGTGGAGGTGGGGGAGGCGGAGAAGAAGGCAGGGGAGGGGCACCTCTCTTCCTAGCTACGCCACTGAGTCTACATCTCCTTTTAAAATGCAAGGGAGTTGCCAGCATGACAGCTCCAGTACACTGATTTTTTTTGTGCAGCTACAAAATTACTCCTAAAAGCACTGAGAAAAACAAGATTGGTCCCAGTGATGCAAAATTCATTTGCATCTATTCTTTCTGATGGTTAACTTAGATCATAAAATAAATAGTTCAATAGATCTAGGTTGCATTTAATGAAAATTTGTTGGTGTAAATAAACTTCTCCCACGCTGCTAAACTCGTAAGAATCATCGATTCGTAACTTAGATCATAACTTTTTAAATATTTGTAGGTCTCATATGGCTATCACACGAAAGCTGTAATTAATGAACAGCTTGAGAAGAATTATTGTGTTATTTTTGCTTCAATTTAAAGCAGTCTATGAGGACATTTAACTGAGCTGCGGTAAATGCTGGCATATGCTTACTGCAGCTTAATAGGTCTTACCACGGGACACACTCGGGCATCCTAAGGTAAATTTGCAATTGGCATGCGTTTCCCACACACACTGTCTATAAAATGAATCTTAAAAACAAAAGCATTGCAATACTGGGGCAGATGAAAGGTCCTTCAAGACCAGTATCCTGTTTCCAGCAGTGGCCAACCCAGGTCCCAAGTACCTGGCAGAAACCCAAACAGTAGCAACATTCCAGAGCTCCTATTGTGATGTCATAATGCCTCATTCCACCCAATGCCTAAGAACCAAACTCATCAGTGATGTCACAATAGAAACATAGAAACATAGAAAATGACAGCAGAAAAGGGCTATAGCCCATCAAGTCTGCCCACTCTATTAACCCTCCCTAACTACCCTCCTAGATCACACTCAGGTGGCGATACCCTTACACTGCCCTCGTAGTGATCCGACGTGGGCATCCCACTTATTCTTGAAATCAGGCACACTGTTGGCCATGATCACCTGCACTGGGAGCTTGTTCCAATGGTCAACCACTCGCTCTGTGAAGAAATACTTCCTGGTGTCACCATGAAATTTCCCGCCCCTGAGTTTCAGCAGATGCCCTCTTGTGGCCGAGGTTCCTTTAAGAAAGAAAATATCATCTTCCACCTCTACACGACCAGTGATATACTTAAATGTCTCGATCATGTCTCCCCTCTCCCTGTCACAATGCCTCATTCCACCAATGCCTAAGTGCCAACCTATTAGTGATGTAACAATGGCTTGATTATCACTATACTTGGCTCACATAGGACCGAAGGTCCATCAAGTCCAGAATCCTGTTTCCAGGAGTGGCCAATCCAGGTAACAAGCATCTGACAAGATCCCAAAAGAGTAAAACAGATTTTATGCTGCTTATCCTAGAATAAGCAGTGGATTTTCCAAGTCCATCTTAATAATGGCTTATGCATTTTTAGGAAATTAACCAAACCCTTTTTTTTTTAAATTTAACCCTTTTAAGCTAACTATCATACTATCAGAAGAGAAAGATCATTGGAGAAGGACATCATAAGAACATAAGAAACGCCTTCACCGGATCAGACCCAGGTCCATCTAGTCCGGCGATCCGCACACGCGGAGACCCAGTTAGGTGCTCTCTGTTGGAGACCCGGATTTCCTGTATCCCCTGATATGATTTGCAAGAAGGTGTGCATCCAACTTGCGCTTGAAACCCTGAACACTAGTCTCTGCCACAAGCTCCTCTGGGAGAGCATTCCAAGCGCTCACCACTCGCTGTGTGAAATAGAACTTCCTGACATTTGTCTTGAACCTGCTGCCGCTCAGTTTCAGGCTATGACCTCTTGTCCGTGCTACATCTGAAAATGTCAGTAATGCTTCTTCCTGGTCTATTTTGTCTAATCCTTTTAATATTTTAAAAGTCTCTATCAAATCACCTCTCAATTTTCTCTTTTCGAGGGTGAACAGTCCCAGTTTTTGGGAAGATTGAAGGGACCAAGTGAAGAGGATGACCTGCAATCAGATGGCTGGACATGTTGAAAACAACCATGGGAATGGTGCTGGGAGGACCTTACCGAACTAGCACAATACCAATTTATTTTTAGATCTGTAATTCATCAGGTCGCTAGGACTCGAACCCGAGCCAATGGCACCTCATAGGAATTCTTTGAGCGTTGGGAGCAGTGCAGAGCATTAAGCGCACCAGCTGGCACTAGGATAACTGCTTTTGCCACATTCTCTGGCAAAGAATTCCAAACTTTAATTGTATGTTGAATGAAGAAATATTTTCTTTTTTTAAATTTACTACTTAGTAGCTTCATTGCACGCATCCTAGTCCTATTATTTTTGGCAAGAGTAAACAAGTGATTCACGTCTACCCATTCCACTCCATTCTTATAGATCTCTTATCATCTCTCCTTAGCTGTTTCTACTTTTTAACCTCCATCACAGGGAAGTTGTCCCTCATGTGGTAATATTTTTTTTATTGGCTTTGTACTTCTAGCTCCAAAAATTATGTTGCCTACTCGAAATTAGGAGGGGTCAGAATACAATATGCTCAAAGAAAAAGACCTGCTCAGCTTTAATGTGGACGCTTGCGGTCTTCAAAAAGATAAGCTCCCATTTAAAGTTGGATTTGATTTTTGGGATTGATTGGTCATTATGCTATTGATCACGGGAATCTTTTTCAAGTGACTTCACATTATTTAATGTTTGTATTCTTATTGATTAGGTTTGCACTCAACACTTTGGGCAATTATCTCTAAAAATATAAGAGTTTATTTATTAAATTACTATCAGGGTGGTATTATATGATAATAATAATAATAACTTTATTTTTGTATACCGCATTACCATGGAAGTTCTATGCGGTTAACAGATGAAGAGACTGTACATTTACAGTGAAGTTACAATTTATTTTTTTTTTGGTATAGCAACATTTACATTTTCAGCGACGCTACATTTACGGTGAAGTTATTTTTCAGCTAGGTTACAAATTGCAGAGAAGTTACATTTGCTGTAAGATACATATATATATAATAATAATAATAATAATAATAATAATAACTTTATTCTTGTATCCCGCAATACCATGGAAGTTCAATGCGGTTAACAATAGAAGAGACTGTACATTTACAGCGATGATACATATTACAGTGTTATTACATTTACAAAGATGTTACATAAATAGCAGTAATAAAAAGGCATATACTAAAGAAGAGACTGTACGTATACAGCGATGTTCCATGTTAAAGCGGTGGTACATTTACAGTGATGTTAAATATGAGGCTATGGAAAGGCAGGGCAATTAGATAAAACAGAGCTTGAGAAAGAGAGGCCATAGTGGCTTGGGAGGGGGGGGTAGTCAGAGGGAATGGAGGCATGTCGAGGTCAGGAGGGTGCAGGGAGGGGGGAAGGCAGCGTTAGCGGAATTTGTCGAAGAGGTAGGTTTTTAGTGACTTCCTGAACAGGTGGTAGGGTGGAGAGTTGGAGATGAGGGCGGTAAGGCAATTGTTCCATTTGCCCGCTTGGAATGCTAGGGTTCTGTCAGTGAATCTCTTGTAGAGGCAGCCTTTTAGGGAGGGAAAGGTGAATAGGTGGGCGTTTCGTGTGCGAGAGGGGCCTGCTATTTCAAGGTGCTCAGACAAGTAGATTGGGGAAGATCCTGTTAGAGTTTTGAAACAGAGGCAGGCGAACTTAAAGATGATCCTTGCCTCTACTGGGAGCCAATGGAGTTTGGTGTAGTAGGGGCTAACATGGTCGTATTTTTTGAGATCATAGATGAGGCGGACGGCCGCATTTTGGACTGTTCTAAGACGTTTGATGGTATTTTTATAGGATCCCAGGTAAATAATGTTGCAGTAGTCTAATATGCTTAATACCAGAGATTGGACGAGTAGACGGAAGGCTTGGTGGTCGAAGTAACGTTTGATGGTGCGCAGTTTCCAGAGGGTACAGAAACATTTTTTCACCTGGGCACTGGTATGGTCATCGAAGGTTAGGGTGCGGTCCAGGATGACTCCAATGATTTTTATGGTGGGTAAGATAGGGTAATCTAGCCCATTCAATCTGAGGGAAGTGTTTGTTAATTTGTGGTTGGGACTCGCTAGGAAGATTTTGGTTTTTTCAGAGTTCAATTTTAATTTGAGTTTTGAGGTTGGTTGGTTAGGAAGCCTGTGAACCAATCTATTACCTGACCGGAGATGCCGATGGAGTCAAGGCAGTTGAGCATAATGTCGTGGTCGACCAGGTCGAAGGCACTACTCAAATCGAATTGAAGTATCAGGGCGCTTTTACCCAGTGAGAACAGGTGGAGGAGGTAATTTGTCAGGGCAGCTAGGACGGTTTCGGTGCTATGATTTGGGCGGAAACCGGACTGGGAGTCATGAAGAATATTGTACTTGTCGAGGTAATTCGTAAGGTTGTTGTTGACAAGACCTTCCATGAGTTTTTGGAAGAGTGGTATGTTGGAGTTCATACAGTAGTGTTACATACGGCGATGATATATATTGCGATATTTGGTAAATCCTGCAATGCACTCTAGGGTACATGTATGAGTGGATACACCCTGGTGAACTCCTTATTGACTAATGGGAGGTTCCCATGAACTGATTGACCACCCTGTATAAAGTATTCAAGCGCTTAAAAAAACAGCCCAGTTTGAACCCAGAATCCTGAGTGGAAGCATTGAGAATCGGGAGCAGGTCTTTAGCAACATTAGTGCATAGCCATTAATTGAAAAATAACCCCCCCCCCCCATATTGAAAATCAGCCATTTTACTGCAGTGGTAAAAATAGCCTTAGCAGTAAGGGTGAGCGGCATCCCTTCCCCACCCCTTCTGCCGCGCACGTGCCCCCTTCCCTTTCCCCATACCTTCTTAACTTCTCCGGTCCCGGTCGCAAGCAGCATGGCCACGTCGGTGTCAGTTCGCCCGTTGACATCACTTCCTGGGAATGGGCCCCTTAAGTGACGTCTGAGAGAGCGCCGATGCGGGCAGCAACCTCGTGCCGGAGAAGTAAAAAAAAGGTATGGGGGAAGGCAAGGGGCACGCCTGGCAAGGAAAGGATGAGAGCGGGGGAGTGGGGCAGAGAGGAGGAGGAGAGCCACGACCTTAGGAAGACTGCATCCCCGTACGCCACCGCGCTTAATGGTGCGCTTCCACTTTCTACTGCAGCTTAGTCAAAGGACCTCTTTCAAGTTTATTAATCTAGCTAGTTTTTTAGCCAAGCAATGAATGTCATCAACTATAAGTACTCCTTATGTAATAATGGGAGCTACCATAATCCATATCTATTTCCGTTATGAGTTCAGAGGCTACAAATTAATGTTAAAATATAAGGACCCTTTTAGCACTACAGAGATATCAAGAAATAACACATTAATTATACCTTTTGACTCCTGTGCAGCAAAGAGAATTACTAGAATAGTCAGTGGCCTATAAGTACGAGGTAGTCTGGTAATTATGGAACTGTCAAAGCTTGTTGTGTTATCTGGTAGAAACCGGTGCTTGGAATATGATTTTCCACTCATGCTCTGAGTGGGATGTAGCTAATACGCCAACTGCAGCTTGAAATGGTTTAAAGGGTAGAATTTAATGATACTCTAAGCACGTTAATTTCAGTTTTTATAATATTTGATTATGGGCAGAGCACACATTTTTAGGTGCAGGAACCGAAGGGCCCCAGAAACAACCAACCCGGCAACTCTCACCTTTTATGAATTTTGACAAATGTTATACTTCTAATTTCAAACCAGTGCATACCCTAGTAAATCTGAATATTTGATTTAAAATCTATATAATAAAACCCTAGCCGCGCATGCGCACTCTTAACTGCGTGCTTCCATGACCTGTAGGTCTGTGGCCGCAGGAGTGCGCATGCGCGAGTCCACAGCCTTCTTCCCAGCACCTACCTACACTGCCGACAGGACTGGCCGCCAGCGCTGGACTCTCCACAATATTCGGCTCCTCTCACCAGCCGCACCAGCGTCGGAGAAGGCTTTCCGACGCTGGCGGGGATCGAGAGGAGCGGGAAGGGAAGCACCGAAAAACCACTCCAGCCGCTACGTTCTTCACGGTCCCGACTCCAGCAGCATGTGCAGCACTCTACACACGCTGCTTCGGGGCCTTCTACTGCCTTGATTTGCTCTGCCGCGTCTCTGATGATGTCATCAGGGACGTGCCAGAGTAAATCAGGGCAGTAGAAGGCCCCAAAGCAGCGTGTGTAGAATGCTGCACATGCTGCTGGAATTGGCAGATTTGTTGGGACCGCGGGAAGGGAATGGGGGGTAAGGGAAATGCTACTGCTGCACAGGGAAGTGGTGGGGGGGGAGGGAATGGTGCTGCTGTGGCTGCTGCACAGGGAAGTGGGGGGGGGGGATCAAAATGCTGCTGTACAGGGAAGTAGGGTGGGGGGAAATGCTGCTACACAGGGACACGGAGGGCGACAGAATGCTGCTGTGGCTGCTGCACAGGGAAGTGGGGGGGGGGGGGGGAAGAAAGACAGACAACTAGCACCTGTTAATATAACGGGCTAAAATACTAGTATACATATATATATTTGCAAGTGGTTAACCCAGCTTGGTCAGGTAGCTGAACCTTTATTTTGTTTTATAAAATCATTAGTGTTTGGAACAGAGGTGTTCTTAGCGGGGCGGGAACCCGGGGCAGAGCACCCCCTCCCGGCAGTGGGAAGGTGTGTGATCGGTTGCAGGATTGCAGGCTGCCTGCGTATGGCTTGTGGCCGATTGGAGCTTTTACCGCAGCAGCCGGTGATAAAAAAAACCCCTAACGCTGCCTGATAAAAGGGGGCCTTTCGTTGTTGTCTCCTGTTAACATCTAAGGCAAGTTAACTGTGCTCACCATATGCAAAGCAATGCAAGCGATAATTTGTTTTTTCCTGATTTGACAGGGTGTATTAAGTGCTGTTCATTTGTTTGTCACACTGTACTGGGAAAGAATTGACTATACCTAGCAAAAGCTATCTTATCATGCTGTTCCAACCTAAACACTTTTATTGGATGTTCAGGCTAACTAACTCTAAAGGTACCTCCCGAGGCTTTGTATATATTTAAAATGTATGAAGCATTTTAGTAGCACGATTTTTGAGTATAGCATCTCATGCTACATAAACCTCTTGCAATGGTCGTTTAAACCCCCCTCTACAAAAAAAAAAAAAAAAAAGCTGTCCCATGGATTCCAATTATAATTGCTTACTCAACCTAAGTTTAAAATATACTTTCTGGTCAGTTAGTCTCTATGAGGTCTTTTTACTAGGTGTGGCAAAAGGTGGCCTTAGTGTGCCCTTGTGACTTAGAGAATGACAGGGATAATCTGTCCCTGCCAGCACTTCAAAATCATGAGTGTTCGAGGCTTGTGGGGGTTTTCCCATGGGCTAAAACCATTTTTGCTACAGCCATTTTTTTGTATTAGTAACTAAGCACTAATGTTTATTTCTTTCTTTACATATTTCATCAAATTCCCAAGATTGTAATTCAAACTCATACAGTTTCCCCAAGACGTCAATAGCATCACTCAAGGCTCAAAAACTTTCATAACCACTAAGATTTACGTGCTCGCCTCGTCATCAATCCATTAAATAGAAGCATTTATTTCATTCCTTTAAATCTATCATATTAACACCTTTTATAAATAATGAATAGTAAGTTTAAACTTATCTTAAATATATGCCCAAATTTGCCAGGGGATTGTTTGTCCAACATGTACCATGTTTTGCCTGATGGTGTTGTCAAGGGACCATCCCTTAAAAAATATATACATTACTACAATGTATATACATTATTAACCATCAAATAAATTCATGCCACACTCTGTTGTGTTAAGTTGAATTCCATATCACTTCATGCTTACAGAGAGTTCATAGATATCTATTTTATCAAATAATGTTCCTCTTCCTCTGAATCACTGTAGAAATATTTCATCAAGCTTTCTATGGCCATTTAAGAAAGTGGTGGATACATGGAACACGCTTCCGGAGGCTGTGATAGGCAGGAGCACGTTACAGGGCTTCAAAGAAGGTTTGGATAGGTTCCTAGAGGACAAAGGAATTGAGGGGTACAGATAGGAGTAGAGGTAGGTTATAGGGATAGGAGCAAGAGGTAGTTATAGAAATAGTCAGGGACTACTGCTCAGGCAATAGGCCTGATGGGCTGCTGCGGGAGCGGACCGCTGGACAAGATGGACCTCTGGTCTGCCTCAGCGGAGGCAACTTCTTATGTTCTTATCTCCGTGTATATCTACAGCGATAATGGTCTACTTTCTTAAATGGGGAATGATCCTTCAAACAGCATATTATGCGAAACGCTGAATTCGCGTCATAGAAACATAGAAAGTGACGGCAGAAAAAGGCCGAGGCCCATAGAGTCTGCCCACACCGCTGACCCCCCCCCCCCTATTTAATCGCTCTCTGATGACCTTTCCCTCGTAGAGATCCGACATGAGCATCCCATCTGTTCTTAAAATCCGGCACACTGCTGGCCTCGATCACCTGCACTGGGAGCTTATTCCAGCTGTCAACCACTCTTTCGGTGAAGAAGTATTTCCTGGTGTCGCCATGAAACTTCCCGCCCTTTATTTTCAGCGGGTGTCCTCTTGTGGCGGAGGGTCCTTTAAGAAGGAAAATATTATCTTCTCCCTCGATACGACCAGTGACATACTTAAACGTGTCTCAATCATGTCTCCTCTTTCCCTGCGTTCTTCGAGAGAGTATAGCTGCAATTCGTTCAGTCTTTCTTCGTATGATAGATCTTTAAGCCCCGAGACCATCCTGGTGGCCATCCGCTGTACCGACTCGACTCTCATTACATCTTTACGGTAATGTGGCCTCCAGAATTGTACGCAGTACTCCAGATGAGGCCTCACCATGGTTCTGTACAAGGGCATTAGGACGTCGGGCTTTTTTTATATAGAGAGGTGGAGCATGGGTAGCATCATCCAAAGTCACAGTCATTGCAGCTAACTTAAGATCTTCTTTTTAGTGTTCCAACATAGTAGAAACATCTAATACATCCAGAAGTGCAGATGCATCCTGAGAGTCGGCAGCAAGTTTCTTCTTAACAATAGGAAAGTAATAAGCCGACTCAACAAATGCTTTTAAGGCCTCACGCATATATTTGGTGAACATCTCCATAGGTGAAACGTGTTCAAGTTTAGGAAAATATGCTTAACGGTGACTCCTCCTCCTCCTCCTCATAAATTTTCCATTTTATGTTTCCATACAATCAAATTTTTAATAAGGGGATTATCAGTGTTCAACAATTGAATCTCATCATTACGATCTTGGAAGGTCTTTCCAAACATATTTAATTTCTGATTTTTATTTATTTTTATGCAATAGTTTAAATTTATTGCATTCATCAATAATGAACAACAGGAAATTCAAGGAAAATAATAACATTAAAGGCAATATAATCATCTAACTTTAGCTCACAACAAAGAAGTCAAGTTAAGAAATTAATCTGAAGAAATAAGGGTTCCTTTTACAAAGCCATGGTAGCGAGTACAGGCACAGCAAATGCGACACAATCCACAGGAATTGAATGGGCTGTGTCGCATTTGCCGTGAAGGAATTGCTACCGCAACCTTGTAAAAGTGACCCTAAGATATTTACAGCGATCATAGAGCAGTTGGTTAAGGGCGAGTGAGATTGGCTATTGAGGGACCTCTGGCTTCTCCCAAACATTCAAAAATTATGTGAGTTGAATTGGACCAAGAAATAAGAAATGTCAGATTTCAAAATAAGGAATTTTTTTCTCCATGCTTGTGAACCTTTATGCAATTCACACAGAGCCTGAATCCCTATCTGGGAACACCATTGTTTAACATGGGCATCCACTGGACTTTGATGAAACAGCTGCACCGTTCAGAGGTTTAAACCTCAGATCAAGACTGCCGCCATCTTGGATCTCCCTCTCAGCTGTTGCCTCAACCTAGAACCTCTTTGAACTTGTTTCCTTTTCCTCATTTCAGCTGGAGTGGAAGATGGCAATGGCAAATGACCTCAAACTGGTACCATTTTATTTTACCACGTTAATAATCCAATCCAATCCTTAGATTTATATACCGAATCATCCCCGAGTACAGGGGCTCGACTCGGTTTACATAATCAGGGTAAAGGAGGGAGAACAACAGAGACAGAAGAGGAGTCCAAATTAATAGGCCCATCACGATACTAAGTGAAAGATTCAATTTTACTTACACTCATATTTCATAGGATCTTTATCAAGAACTATGTTCTATAAATAGTCCAAATGATAAGAAACAGCTACTGATCTGGCAAAGGTGCAGAGATGATTTATTTTCATGAACAAGAGATAAGATTCTTGGGGGCTCAATGTATCCCATTTCACAAATAATCTTTGTCAACCATCAAATTTATAGCACAAAAAAAAAAAGTATAAAGGAGATAAAGTATCTTGATGTACTGTTTAAAAATAAGGATGTTTTTAGTATATGTTTCCAAGCAGGAAACCTACTGGTGCAAAGCATCGATATATTGTATAACCATATTTGTCTACCAAAGGTAATAAAAAAGGATAAAGAGGACTGGAAAAATTGCATTCAATGAAAATGCACGCACACAAAGTCCAATAGCTACCTACCTGCGACAACCCCGAAAAATAAGGAACTACTTCTCTGAGCCTGGCTTCACCAAACTACTCAATGCCCTCGTCCTCTCATGCATGGACTACTGCAATGTGCTTTTCTTTGGACTCACAGTGAAGAGCATACATCTCCAGTGCGTACAAAATGCAGAAATCAGACTTCTAAAAACCACCCTGTCTCCCAGGCTCTATCATCAGTTCACTGGCTACCCATAGCCCAACATTGTGTCTTCAAAGATCTGACGCCAGCGTTCAGATCCTTGCACAAAATAGTGCCAGGCTACAAGACAACCAAGTTCCCTCCATACGTGCCAAACAGGTCCCATCGCTCCAAGGAGGAAATACGCCTCAAAACGCCCCCTGGTAGTGCCCTTCAACTGCAAACCGCCCAAACGCCGTTCCCTCTCCCACTTCATACCAAACCACCGGCATCGACTGCCCCCACAGATCAGATCCCTTGAAGGACTCCTGAACTTTAGGAAAGCAAGAAAAACAGACCTCTTCACCTAACTAGAATCCTCAATATGGTGTCGTGTTAGGAAAAACAAACAAACCTATATTGCAAAAAACTTGTAACTATAGCAAATTGTAACCCGTCAACTGTATATTATATAACCCGTTCTGAGCTCGCTCGAGGAGAATGAGATAGAAAAATGAATGAAATAAAATACAGTTTTTAAAGAGATGTATAAAAAGAAACGAATTAATTGGAGTCACAGCCCCTAGAATAGTGTTGTGGCCAGTGCTCAAGAGAAACCTTTTACTAAATCCCCATAGGTAATTAGTACATGAATTAGTAGAAACATAGAAACATAGAAATTGACGGCAGAAAAGGGCTATAGCCCATCGAGTCTGCCCATACCAATGACCTACTCCCTGACTTTTACTCCCCTATTGATCCCATGTGAATATCCCATTTTCTCTTAAAATCTGACACGCTGTTGGCCTCAATCACCTGCTGAGGCAGCTCGTTCCAATGATCGACCACCCTTTCGGTGAAGAAGTACTTTCTAGCATCACCCTGAAATTTCCCTCCCCTGATTTTCAGCGAGTGTCCTCTGGTTATCGAGGGCCCTGTAAGACTGAAGATATCATCTTTCATCTCTATACGCCCCGTGATATACTTAAAGGTCTCAATCATGTCCCCCCTCTCTCTTCGTTCTTCAGCGAGTACATCCGCAGTTTTTTTAGTCTTTCTTCATATGTGAGATCCCATGTTAACTGTTAGAGCATGGCCATAAGTGTTAACATTCATGCATGACAGCACACACTAATTCACAGGCTAACTGCATGGCGGGTACTGGGAATGGATTGCAAATTGCAGTTAGCTTGCAGTCACTTGCAGGAGGCAATTCTATGACTAGGAGACTGGTAGGAGCCTATTCTAAACAGAAACACAGGCATTTATTTTTCTTTATAGAATACTACCATAACAGCAAAAATACTTGTCTATAATTTGGGCACGAGCACTTTCGGCTTAAGCGCTGGAGATTTGCATGTAACTTTGCACCCGGCCCACTGTCTGCCCAGACTCTTCCTATGTTAAGATATGCGTGGAATTTACATAATAGCATATAAGCCATTTTGGCATCTCCCTCTCGGGTGAAAGCAGTTCGCTTAGCAGGGCTTAAAAACTGTTTGGATAACTTCCTAAAAGAGAAGTCCATAAGCCATTACTAAGGTGGCGCTGGGAAAATCCATTGCTTATTTCTAGGATTAAGCAGCATAAAATTTGTTTTACTCTTTCAGATCTTGCCACGCACTTGTGGCCTGGGGTGGCCACTGTTTGAAGCAGGAAACCTTTGGTTTCTCCCAGTGTGGCAATGCTTATGTTCTTATGACATTTACAGAACTATGCACATATATGTCATTATTCCACTGACTTATATGTGTAATCAGCACGTCACTTAATATTACTACTACTATAGCGCTACCAGACGTACGCAGCGCTGTACATAGTAACAAAGAAGACAGTCCCTGCTCAAAAGAGCTTACAATCTAAACAGGCAAGACAGACAAACAGGATGTCATGAATACAGTTAAGGGGAATGGTTAATCTGTTGGCTGGGCTGGAGGGCAGAGGGGAGTCCAGGACAATCAAGCCAATGTGACATCACTGATGAGGTTGGGTCTTATTGGTGGAATGAGGCATTATGATGTCACCATCTCATTTTTGTTTATCAGAGGTTGAAACTCTTCACATTACTACTACTACTAATTATTTCTATAGCGCTACCAGACGTACACAGCGCTGTACAGACTTACAAAGAAGAAAACAGTCCCTGCTCTAAAGAGCTTACAATCTAAACAGCCAAGACAGACAAACAGGATGTCATGGATACTATTAAGAGGAACGGTTAATCAGCTGGCTGGGATGGTGGGCAGAGGAATAGGGTTAAGGATAGAAGGCTATGTCAAAAAGGTGGGTTTTAATACGGATGGACAGTCTGAAAATTGTCATTTCGTGTCATTTATGTTCGCCCCTATCTGTCATCATGGGACATGACATGAAACAGTTTTCATGGGCCCCCCCTAAAGTAGACAATCCCTTTTATCACAGAGCTGAACAGAACGATATGCAAAACTCCGATGTAGCTTCAATAAAATTATATGAAATGAAAATATACTTTTGGAGTTTGCACCAACTTGAAATATTTATGACTTTCCCAGTGCTAGCTTCATTTAGATGCAGTGAAGACAAAATTACAGACCTGGCATGATTTTCTCCAATAGACTTTGTGCTGAACTATTGATCAAAGGCAATAATACTATTGAACTATTTTTTTTTTTTTTTTTTTTTAAACATTTTTGAATGTATAAAATTAACAATTCATCATATCATGGAGAGTTTTAGACTGAGAGACCAATACTTGAACTCCAAAAGACTCATAGTTAAATAAATCTTTTTATCTTGTACGCTTGGGAAAAATTTTAAATCTGTACATCATACAAGAACATAAGAGCTGCCATACTGGTCCAGCCTGAAGGTCCATCAAGCCCAGTATCCTGTGCAAACCCAGGTCAAAAGTACCTGGAAAGATCTCAAACAGTAAAACAGATTTTATGCTGCTTATCCTAGAAATAACAGTGGATTTTCCCAAGTCATTTTTAAAAAAATGACTTATGGACTTTTCTTTTAGGAAATGATCCAAGCCTATTTTTAAACCCTGCTAAACTAACTGCTTTCACCACATTCTCTGGCAATCTACTACTTAGTAGTTTCATTGCATGCCTCCTAGTCATAGCATTTTTGGAAAGAATAAACAAGCAATTCACATTCCCCTTTCAGATATTTATTAATCCCCTGTGCTTCCCACTAAATATAAAAATATACAATACAGTGGCAGATAAGGGAAATATGAGCCACCCAGTCTGTCTTCATTTATGATGATACACCATTGATCCCAGCTTATTTCTGCCTTTACCCTAATGTAATATTTATTATAGTAGGTAGCGGTATGGTCAGTTCTGATGACTGTTTAATGTAATTTCCATGGAGGCTTTTTAAAGATATCCATCGATGTGGATGGTGACAATTCATTTAGACACATTTTTTATTATTTGATTGTCACAAAGATATTGACCAGAACTGACCCTGGAACTACAAGTTAACCCTGTATAAATGATGCTATTCTTTTTACATGGCAGGAAACCCAACTAGAACAGGGGACAAAAGGTCCAAATAAAGGCACCAGAGCAAGAAGCCAAACAATATCAGAAAAATAGCTCCAGGCAACGTTTCAATATTTAAAATGTTGTTCATAAACATATAACATTATGAACTTCCAAAGTGCTGAGAGAAGTTGATCAAACTTTTGAGACCTTAAGATCAATCTGGGCCAATCAGTCTGCTGGTAAGTGGCTCAATTCTCAATCATTGCACTTTTAATGGAAAAAAATTAGGAATGCACATCTCTAATAATTGCAAATAAAATGTTATCTGGCAATGTTTGTCTTTATGTCAGATGTTCAGATATGTACAAACAATTGTGGCAAGAGGGATGCCCGGTCCCTCCTGCCCAGTACCCCCGAACCCACCCCAATGTTCCCTGGCAGGAGAGAAGCCCAATCTCTCCTGCCATAAACCCCCACCCCCGAACGATCACAGCAAGAGGAATGCCCAGTCCCTCCTGCCTGGCACCTCCGAACCCACACCAATGTTCCCTGGCAGGAACAATGTTCTCCTGCCAACATATCACACACACACACCCTCCCCCCCTTGATCGGAGGCAGGAGGGATGCCTAGTCCCTCATGCCGACACCCCCACACCCCTCCCATAAGGTTGCCCTCACCCCCACCTGGACCCCCCCACACCCGCACTCCCCCACCTGGACCCCCCCTAACCTGTTTTTTGTTCACCAGACAGACGGCTCCTGCCTGCGAATCGCTGGCAGGCCCGTCTTCGAAGGAATGGCGGGCCTGCTTCTTCCTGGTGCATCTTGGGATGCACTAACCAAGGACCTAAGTGCCTGATTGGCCCAGGCGCTTAAGGCCTTAACTGTAGGAGGGGCTTTAATCACCTGGGCCAACTAGAAAGTTAGGCCCATCTCTCAGTGCATTCTGGGATGCACTGAGAGTGGCCTAAGATTTCAATTGGCCAGATCCCCTAGGCTCCTCCTATTGGGATGGCTTAAGGGATCTGGCCAATCGGAATCTTAGTCCACTCCCCGTTCAGGGGGTGGGGGTTCTAGCAGGAGACATTGGGCATCTCTCCTGCCAGGGAACAGTGGGATGGGTTCAGGAGTGCCGGGCAGGAGGGACTGGGCATCCCTCCTGCCATGAATGTTTGGGAGGGTGGGTGAGGGTTCCGGCAGGAGAGAATGGGCACCTCTCCTGCTGTGATCGTTTGGGGAGGGGTGTTCTAGCAGGAGGGATTGGGCATCTCTCCTCCCGGTAGTCTTCGTGGGAGGGTGAGGATGGGTTGCCACTAAACTTATTGTAGCAGGGAGATCTCTTGTCACAATAATCTCAGTGGCAACACGATTCTCTAACTGGCGCCTATAACATGGATGTTGGTTAGAGAATTGGGTTCTTAGGGGGGCTTAGGCGTGATCTTCTATAGGACTCCCATGTGCGATTCTCAAAAGCTGCTTAGGTGGCTTCTGAGACTGGGCATACTATACAGAACCCGGGCATTAGTTTTCAAAAATGGTTCAAAAAAAGATCGACGCACTGTGCACAAGCTTATAAGAACATAAGAATTGCCGCTGCTGGGTCAGACCAGTGGTCCATCGTGCCCAGCCGTCCGCTCACGCAGCAGCCCTTGGGTCAAAGACCAGTGCCCTAACTGAGACTAGCCTTATCTGCATACATTCTGGTTCAGCAGGAACTTGTCTAACTTTATCTTGAATCCTTGGAGGATATTTCCCCTTGTAACAGCCTCTAGAACAGCGTTCCAGGTTTTCACCACTCTCTGGCTGAAGAACAACTTCCTTATGTTTGTACGGAATCCATCCCCTTTTAACTTTAGAGAGTGCTCTCTCATTCTCTCTACCTTGGAGAGGGTGAATAACCTGTCCTTATCTCCTTTGTCTTGAATCCCTGAAGGGTGTTTCCCCCTATAACAGATTCCGGAAGAGCGTTCCAGTTTTCCACCACTCTCTGGGTGAAGAAGAACTTCCTTACGTTTGTACGGAATCTATCCCCTTTCAACTTTAGAGAGTGCTCTCTCGTTCTCTCTACCTTGGAGAGGGTGAACAACCTGTCTCTATCTACTAAGTCTATTCCCTTCATTATCTTGAATGTTTCTATCATGTTCCCTCTCGGTCTCCTCTTTTCAAAGGAGAAGAGGCCCAGTTTCTCTAATCTCTCACTGTCAGCAACTCTTCCAGCCCCTTAACCATTTTAGTCGCTCTTCTTTGGACCCTTTCGAGTAATACTGTGTCCTTCTTCATGTATGGCGACCAGTGCTGGATGCAGTATTCCAGGTGAGGGCGTACTATGGCCTGGTACAGCAGCATGATAACCTTCTCCGATCTGTTCGTGATCCACTTCTTAATCATTCCTAGCATTCTGTTCACCCTTTTCGCTGCCGCCGCGCATTACACAGAAAGCTTCATTGACTTGTCGACCAGTATTCCCAAGTCTCTTTCCTGGGGGGGTCTCTCCAAGTACTGCACCAAACATCCTGTATTAGTGTATAAGATTTTTGTTACTGACATACATCACCTTACACTTAGTCACGTTAAACCTCATTTGCCATGTCACGGCCCATTTCTCGAGCGTGTTTATGTCATGTTGCAGGTCTTTGCAATCCTCCTGCGTCTTTATTACTCTGAATAACTTAGTATCATCTGCAAATTTAATCACCTCACTTGTCGTACCAATTTCCAGGTCGTTTATAAATATGTTGAAGAGCACGGGTCCAAGCACCGAACCCTGCAGCACTCCACTCATGACGCTCTTCTAGTCCGAGTATTTACCCCCACTCTCTGTTTCCTAGCCACCAGCCAGTTTTTAATCCATGTGAAAATTTCACCCTCGATTCCATGATTCACAATTTTTCAAAGTAGTCATTCATGTTGGACCTTGTCGAACGCCTTCTGAAAATCAAGATATACAATGTGGACCCAGTCGTCCTTGTCTATCTGCCTGTTTACTCCCTCGAAGAAGTGCAGCAAGTTCGTCAAGCTAGATCTTCCCTTGCTGAAGCCGTGCTGGCTGGTCCTCATCAGATAGTGTCCGTCAAGGTGATCAATGATGCGGTCCTTGATCAGCACCTCTACCATCTTTCCCAGTACTGAGGTCAGACTCACCGGTCTGTAGTTTCCCGGATTGCCCCTCGAACCTTTCTTGAAGATCAGTGTAACATTTGCCACTTTCCAGTCTTCCGGAATCCTTCCTGATTTGATCAACAGATTGGCTTTTAGTTGAAGCAGTTCAGCTAAAGCCCCCTTCAGTTCCTTGAACCAAAAAGATATATATTTTTCTGCTTAAAAAATGGTCATGTTCACTATTGGAGCAAAATGTCCAAACTTCTACAGCTATACGACTAGGCCCTGGATACAGGGGTGAAATATTGGACCAGAACAACGGCCACGGCATTGAACTTCCAAAAAGGCAATTACGAAAGGATGAGACTCATGGTGGGGAAGAAGATTAAGCAAGCTTGATCCCTTTTTAAAGACACAATTACCGAGGAGCAAAGTCTTCATATACCACGTATCAAAGGATCCAAGAGGAAAAAGAACAAAGAACCGACGTGGCTCACTGTAGAGGTGAAGGAAGCGATCAGAGACAAGAAAACTTCGTTTCAGGAATGGAAAAGGTCAAAAATGGACGAAAACTGGAATAAGCACAAACAACATCAACGCAGGTGCCATAAGGCAGTAAAAGAAGCCAAAAGAGACTACGAGGAAAAAATAGCCAAGGAAGCAAAAAACTTTAAGCCGTTCTTTCAATACATTAAGGGGAAATGACCCACAAAGGAAGCGGTGGGGCCGTTGGGTGACCATGGAATAAAGGGAGTGCTAAAGGAAGATAAAGAAATCGCTGAAAAACTGAACACATATTTTTGCATCTGTATTTACCGAAGAGGATATATGCAACATACCGGAACCCATCAGGCTCTATGCTGGAAATGAAGATGGGAAACTGACAGGGCTGATGGTCAGTCTAGAAGAGGTATACAGACAGATTGATAGGCTAAAGAGCGATAAATCCCCGGGACCGGATGGCATCCATCCGAGGGTCATCAAGGAACTATAGCTCAACTGCTTCAACTAATAGCCAACCTGTCAATCAAATCGGGGAAGATTCCGGAAGACTGGAAGGTGGCAAATGTTACGCCGATCTTCAAAAAGGGTTCGAGGGGAGATCCGGGAAACTACAGATCAGCGAGTCTGACCTTAGTACCGGGAAAGATGGTAGAGGCGCTGATAAAGGACCGCATCATTGATCAATTTGACGGACACGGTCTGATGAGGATCAGTCAGCATGGTTTCAGCAAAGGCAGATCTTGTCTGACGAACTTGCTGCACTTCTTCGCGGGGGTAAACAGGCAGATAGACAAGGGCGACCCAGTCAACATTGTTTATCTGGATTTTCAGAAGGCGTTCGACAAGGTTCCACATGACTATTTCGGAAGATTGCGAGTCATGGAATCGAGGGTGAAATACTCACGTGGATTAAAAACTGGCTGGAGCATAGGAAACAGAGAGTGGGGATAAATGGATGCCGCAGGGCTCAGTGCTTGGACCCGTGCTCTTCAACATCTTTATAAACGATCTGGAAATTGGTACAACTAGTGAGGTGATTAAATTTGTGATCAATACTAAACTATTCAGAGTAGTGAAGACGCAGGAGGATTGCGAAGATCTGCAACGTGACATAAACATGCTTGAGAAATGGGCTGCAACATAGCAAATGAGGTTCAACGTGGATAAGTGTAAGGTGATGCATGTCAGTAACAAAAAATCTCATGAACGAATACAGGATGTCCGGGGCGATACTTGGAGACACCTTCCAGGAAAGAGACTTGGGAGTTCTGATTGACAAGTCAATGAAGCTTTCTGTGCAATGTGCGGCAGCAGCGGAAAGGGCGAACAGAATGTTAGGAATGATTAAAAAGGGATCACAAACAGATCGGAGAGGGTTATCATGCCGCTGTACTGGGCCATGGTGCGCCCAGCACTGGTCGCCGTACATGAAGGACACGGTACTATTCGAAAGGGTTCAGAGAAGAGCGACTAAAATGGTTAAGGGGCTGAAGGAGTTGCCGTACAATGAGAGGTTGGAGAAACTGGGCCTCTTCTCCCTTGAAAAGAGGAGACAGAGGGGACTTGATCGACTGTTCACCCTTTCCAAGGTAGGGAGAATAAGAGGGCCCTCTCTAAAGTTGAAAGGGGATAGATTCCGTACAAACATAAGGAAATTCTTCTTCACCCAGAGAGTGGTAGAAAACTGGAACGCTCTTCTGGAATCTGTTATAGGGGAAAACACACTTTATGGTTTCAAGACAAAGTTGGACAAGATCCTGCTAAACTGGAATGTACGCAGGTGAGGCTGGACTCATTTAGAGTATTGGTCTTTGACCTGAGGACCACCGCGTGAGCAGACTACTGGGCAGGATAGACCACTGCTCTGACCCAGCAGCGGCAATTCTTATGTTCTTATATTTTAAATACATACGAATACTGAATATGAAAACAGGTATTGAGCTTTAACAAAAGAAATAAAAGAAGCAATGTGAAATCAGAGATCAAGTGCTTATTTCAGTAAGATTTAGCACAGTAGAGCCCTGGATTATGTGTATTTAAATTGAAATCATTATTTGGCCAAATACAAATAATGTATTCGGGATAATATACAGGATCGAACCAAATTGAATACGAATATTCAATACAGCTCTAGAATCAACTACTGATAATAAGGAGGTGTAATAACCTGCACAGAGCAGCATATACAATCCTATAACAGAGGAATAGGGCAAGTATCCCAAATGGAATGGCATTTATCACCTTTATTACTTACTGGGAAGACTGCCATGCATTAAGAAAGGTCAAATGATAATTGCCAGCAAGGTTAAAGGATGATACAAAAGAAGCTATTAAAGTCATTAAGGCATCCTTCAAAAAATGGGAAACAGGTTCAAAAGAGGAAAATTGGAAAGAGCATACACAAACAGTGACAAGTTACACATAAAATATTAATAAGGCAAACCAAAAGAGAATAAGAAAATACTTGCAATGAAATCAAAAACTAAGAAGAAAACAAACAACTCCCCCAACCCCTACTTCAAGTACATCTAGATCAAAAAGCCCTGTGAATAAAGGGAGGGTAAGGCCCTAACAGAAAACCTACATTTATTATTTGAAGAGGATGATGGGGAGATACCCACACAGAAATATTTCTTTGAAGGTTAATTGTTCAAAAGAAAAGAACCAAAGCAAATTTTATAAATCTAAAAGACATACATGGGAAAATTGACAAGCTAAATAGTAGCACATCACCCACATAGAAATATTTCTTTGAAGGTTAATTGTTCAAAAGAAAAGAACCAAAGCAAATTTTATAAATCTAAAAGACATACATGGGAAAATTGACAAGCTAAATAGTAGCACATCACCAGGACCTGATGGTATTTTTCCTGGAGGTCTAAGAGAGCTTCATTATGAAATTATCAGTATTGATTTAGTCACTGAAAGTACTTTTTAAGAATTATTGCAAGAAGACTGGACAAAGAAACATTCTCTTTTTGTAGTAAGAATTAAAATAAATAAATAAATAAGAAGATGAACAAGATCAATAATTATAACATAAAAAATATATGGCGCCCTTTCATCAAGCCATGTTAGAGTTTTTTATTGCCAGCTGCTGCGATAAAAAACCCTAATGCGGCTTGATAAAGGGGGCCTATATTTGGCAAGTTTTGATTAATCTCAAGGTCTGTGAAGTTCCTTTAGTTATGACTTTTGAGTAAACCAGGCTTTAATGAAATATCTTGTAAAAAACCAAAAAAAAATATTACTCAAATTTTTTTTTTGTACTTATATATTTATTTCATTCGTTTTATTCTACTCAAAAAGCTCAGGTTACAATTTGCCAAAGTTACAGTACACTTTTTTTTTACAAGTTTTATCCTAATTCGACACACACTAGGGATCTAATACCAATATCCATAATACACAGTTTACAAGATAAATTTGACAGTTACAATGCAAGATTTGTCAATATAAGTTTTTATCCTTTGTGACACATTCTGAGGATCTAGTACCAATATACATTAATATTTATTTGTAATATATCGGCCTTAGGCAGGAGAGTTAAGTGAAGAGGTGTGCTTTTTATTGCTTTTCTAAAGTTGAGGAGTCCCTTTAAGGGATCTGATCTGCAGGGGCAGTTGATTCCAGTGGCTCTGTATGAAGTGGGAGTAGGAATGTTGTCTGGCAAATTGCTGTCGAAGGGCATGACCAGGGGTTGTTTTGAGGCATATTTCCATCCTGAGAGCACTTGTTCGGCACGTAAGGAAGAAGCTTGGTCATCACGTATTCCCACTCCAGGTCATGTATGGTTTTGAACGGTAGCATCAGGCCCTTGAAGACATAACATTTGGCCATGGGCCGTCAGTCAGCCGACGATAGAACCTGGAGACAGGATCACTGGTACAGAGGTTTTTTAGAAGGCCGATTGCTGGATTTTGTACACACCGGAGACTGGTTTATTTATCTTTGACAATCCTCATATATTTTTACAATGATATGAAATTGACTTTCAGACCCCAAGATCTTGACAATTAAACTCAACAGTCATGATCAACCCGATACCACCTTTCCCAGAACAATTGTGCAAAAATGCATATTTTGATATCATTTGGTTGATATTCAAAATAGAGAATGATACGGGGACAAATTGTTCCCCATCCCCTGTGTGTTCTTCTCTGGTCCCTGCCCCATTCCTGCAAGCTCCAACCACATCTACACAAGCCTCAAACAGTTTAAAATCATAAGTGTTTGAGGCTTGTGCGGTTAAAGCAGAGCTTATAGGAATGGGGCGGGGATAGGGACAATGACAAAACACTGGAACAAGGAAATTGAGTTCCTATGGGGACAGGGACAAATTTATCCCCATGTCATTCTCTAATTCAATTTAACTGGCCAGAAATGGCCACTGACCCGTTAAATAGCTTGTGCGGTTAAGGCAGAACTTATAGGAATAAAAGTGACAAAACTCACTGGAACAAGGTCGCTAGGTGGCTAGATTAGCGGTGCCTAGCCAAGTTCCATGCGGAACTCAAAAATTTTTAAGTGGCTTAATTGGTGTGGTAATTGAAAACACCATTAAAAAGTTAATTTAAAAAATGGATTAAAGTTCCACATGGAACTTGGCGAGGTGCCTAGTGATGCCTACCTGAAAAGTGGGTGTGATTAAGACACAGAGAACAGGTATGAACATAAGAATTGCCGCTGCTGGGTCAGGCCAGTGGTCCATCGTGCCCAGCAGTCCGCTCCTGCAGTGGCCCCCAGGTCAAAGACCAGTGCTCTAAATGAATCCAGCCTCACCTGCATACGTTCTAGTTCAGCAGGAACTCGTCTAACTTTCCCCCTATAACAGACTCAGGAAGAGCGTTCCAGTTTTCCACCACTCTCTGGGTGAAGAAGAACTTCCTTATGTTCGTACGGAATCTATCCCCTTTTAACTTTAGAGAGTGCCCTCTCGTTCTCTCCACCTTGGAGAGGTTGAACAACCTGTCTTTATCTACTTTGTCTTGAATCCCTGGAGGGTGTTTTCCCCTATAACAGCCTCCGGAAGAGCATTCCAGTTTTCCACCACTCTCTGGGTGAAGAAGAACTTCCTTACGTTTGCACGGAATCTATCCCCTTTTAACTTTAGCGAGTGCCCTCTCGTTCTCCCTGCCTTGGAGAGGGTGAACAACCTGCCCTTATCTACTAAGTCTATTCTCTTCATTATCTTGAATGTTTCGATCATGTCCCCTCTCAGTCTCCTCTTTTCAAGGGAGAAGAGGCCCAGTTTCTCTAATCTCTTGCTGTACTACAACTCCTCCAGCCCCTGTACGACTTAGGTTTCGTAGGCAGTTGTAAATTAGGCCAAGAAAGCCCTTACCAGTGTGAGTCGAGTTAGACACCTCTAGGCTCAATTCCATAAAATATGCCTTGCGGCTGATTAACAATTGCACTGAACATTGCCAGTCATATAATCAGGTCCAGAATGCATAAAGTATCGCAGCAATACCTGAATGGTAGGTAGCCTGGAAATAAAACTACAGCGGTAGAGAACAAAGAATGCATTACTCAAGTCTCAGCCAAGAAAAAGATCTGCCTGTGTTCTAAACAAAATGCCCCCCCCCTCCTAACTAGAAACGCATTGTGATCATGAAAGTAATCTGGAAAAATGACTCTCTCATCTCTTGAACAATTTCAGCTTCCTGGTGGCAATATGAGAGGGTGGGGGGTTGAATTCCACAAAAACTTGACCATCAACTACTCGAATGCTTTAAAAGTAGAGGAGGGGAGCATTGCAGGAAAACAGTAAGAACGTAATTAAAAGCCATGGCCATTTTTATAGTCTCCAGCCTACCCTACCATTATAAATACAGTGGGTGGTAAGATCTGATACTAAGGGGCTCATTTTCAAAGCACTTAGACACACAAAGTGCCATAGTAACCTATGGTACTTTGTGTCTCTAAGTGCTTTGATGGGAACTTAGAGCCAACCCTAAACCACTCTAGAACTAAAAATATAGAGGGCCACTCAACGCAGTCAAAAGCTTTCTTCGCATCTAATGATAATGACACCAATGGTGTTTTACTCGTAGATATTACTGAAGTAGGGTTAATCTTTATCACCACTAACAGCGACCAGCAAAGAACACCCAGTAACAAGAAAAATAATGACTTCTCTGATCTTGCTTTTCTAATAGTTGCTCATACCGACTCGTGTCGAGGAAGCTGTATTTGTGTCGGAGTATTTGCCCATATTAGGAGCTGGATTTTCTATGTGGATGTTTAATCAGTCACTTTGTGAAGCACCTATGAAATACTTGCACCTGCACTTTATGGACTAGTTGCTCACGAACTGGGATTGAGAACATTTGGACTTTGACATGTTTTGTGTTATTTGTTCACTATTTTGTGTATGAATTGTATGCTATTTATTTGATTTATTGCTGATATTATGAACTTTATTTCTAATGTAGTAACATTTAATACTTATTAAATAAATTTTGTGATTATATTATTTGGATTGGGATTCTCTTATATTTTGATAGATTGTGTATCCCTGTGTTGTTATATATATTTCTCCTTATTTTGTTGTTGTGGATCTGTAGAGCCAACATGTTTCGCCCGATGCTTTATCAAGGCTTCCCCTCTTAATCGTGACCACTTTTCATATATCTTCCTGTTGGCTGTATAGAATGATCCCCCATATATAAATATCGCAAGCTAAGTACAAACTAAATACTGTTTGTAAAATATTAACAATAATATATGAACTGAAGAATTAAAACTCACTAAATATTTAAAAGCACAAAGAGAGGGAACCAGTGACGATTGGACACGTAAAGCTCATAGCAGTGAAGTTTCTGAGCTTTGAGTGGTGCCGCTGAGGTTCCTTTATAAAAAAAAGGGATAGGTGCATGCATTATAAGTTATAAGGTACGCACACTTGAACGAAGACAGGACTGGCATTTACATGGACTTAAAAGAAACAGGAATTATTTCCACGATATGTTGCTAGAGTTGTAAGCTTTGATTGTCAGTGATAGCTCTTACAACAATCAGTGCTGCTGAAGGAGTGAAGTACGGTGTGCCGCAGCATTGATCTTTCGGAAGAGTAATAGATAGATACAACTGCCAGACCAATAAAAGCATTTCAAGGTTATTAAAGCAGGGATTTCAAGTCCTTTCCAAACAGTCTTTTTCATGCTTGATTGTGTATTGACCCTATCGTATTTCTTGTTTTTATACTTTTGGTTGGTGTGGGAAGATTTTATTTTTTTTTTTTTCTTCCTTATCCATCCTCCATGGTGGACCAGAAAGAAACCTCGTATTTCCTTAAGACTTCAGCCGACCCTTCAGGGCTCACCTTCTATTGCCCTTCATACCAAGACCATAACAATCCATCATGGATGTGGGGAGTGCGTGACACAGTGGTTAGAGCTACAGTCTCAGCACCTTGAGGTTGTGGGTTCATATCCCATGTTTCTCCTTGTGGCCCTGGGCAAGTCCTCCATTGCCCCAGGTACATTAGATAGTGTGAGCTTACCAGGACAGATAAGGAAAAATGCTTGAGTACCTGAATGTAAACCACTTAGGCTATAAGTGATATATTAATATTTAAATAAATAAAATACTATGTTTGGCTTGCAGTTGGGAAGATGGGAGAAGAGTCTGGGATGAACAGGAAGGTAGTAAGTTTAGCTCAAGATTGGAAGGAGGGAAGATGGAGGAAAAAAGTCCAAGCATAAGCTTATATTGTCTTGAAAAATAGAGTAGGTCTACGCAGGCACCGGCAGGAGAGAAACATTTATAATAACATACTGACCTACAAATGCACTCACTCAGCTCCCCCTCATCGTCTCTCTTTGCTTATCTCCCCCTGTGTTCCCTCCCCTCCCGTGAGCTCTGCTCTGCTGGTAAGTCCCTCCTTTCTGTGCCCTTCTCTTCAAGTGCCAACTCCAGACTCCGACCCTTCTACCTTACTGTGCTGTATGCTTGGAAAAAGCTGCTCAAATCCCTACGGCGGGCTCAGCCTCTAGCAGTGTTCAAGGCCCAGTTAAAAGCTCACCTCTTCGAGAGTGCTTTCAACTCCTAACTCCTCTCACCTTGGGTTCTGCATCCCCAACCCTATACGTTATGTTAGATTGTAAGCGCTTCAGAGCAGGGGCCGTCTGTAAATATCAAAATGTACAGCGCTGCATATGCCTTTCAGCACTATATATGATAAGCTCATAATATAGCAAGGCAACTTCAGAAAACATTTTTGCTAACAGCTTTGCAACACTTAAATTTTTTTAGTAAAGCCATTAAAATAGTCACTACAGTACACTGCTGTTTTCATTGTCAAATACAGCATTTCCATATGCTGGAAACTCATTCTGCACTCTGAGAGTTTGGTGTTGTATCCTGGAAATAGCTGTTCAATCCGCTATAATAAAACCCTTAGCGCACATGCGCAGTTGAAACTCCGTCCGGCCGTGATCTGTGATTCCATGTCGCTGCATGCGCAGTAGGAGCCTTCGACAGTTTGCAACGCGTGCACCAGCTTCCCCAGCCCCGATCTCCGACGCCAGCTGGCTTCCGACGACGCCTCTCCTTTTCACCCCCCAGACCAGCAGCGGCAGCAGCCGCGGGGCATTTGCTAGGCCGGCCCACTTCGATAACGCGAGGCAGGCTGGCCTAGCAAAAGCCCCGAGGCTGCCCGGCCTAGCGGATGCTGGACAGTGAGCAGGCAAGGGAGAAGGGGTACTACTGGACAGGGGGGGAGGTAAAAGGAAGGGAGAAGGGAAGACAGACTGGGGGAGAGAGACAGAAAGAAAAAAAAAGACAAGACGGTGCAGGGAGAAAGACAGAAAGAAAGAAATGCCTAAATCTACACATCTATTCTACCATCCGTTAATGCAACGGGCTAAAAAACTAGTAGTGAAATAATTCCATAAAAGGCAAATGCGAGTCCAGACATACAAAAAAGGAAAATATATTAGTGCTATGTTTGGCCTTCCAGGTGAACAGAATTACAGAATGACACGGGAACTCATTCTCCCGTCCCCACGAGTTCTTTTCCTGGCCCTGCCCCATTCCTGCAAGCTCCATCCTCGTCTGCAGACACTTTAAAATCGTAAGTGTTCGAGGCTTGTGCGGTTAAGGCAGAGCTTACAGAAACAGGGGCAGGGACAAGGATAGCAACAAAACTCGCGGGGACGGGACGTGGAAACTGAGTTCTTGCAGGGACAGAGACAAATTTGTCCCCGTGTCATTCTCTAAATAGAATATAAGATTGCTTTTTAGAGTCTAGTTCGCGAAGGACCTCATTACTAATGTTTTAACCAGTTAACACATATGCCCCAGTATTATCAGTGTAGGCTATTGTCTAATTATGCCCTTAACTTGAATGAAGGTGCATTAAATTTGCATAAAACTGGGTTAACTGATTGATGAATGCTAAGAAATGAGCAAAACCATCAATTGTTATCATATCACATTAAAATGAAAAATAAATGATACGCTGCATTAAAATCCAACAGAAACATAAAATGTTGTTTTAGAAAAAGCTACATGAGATGAATAAACTTCACTAACAAAATCTTTATTAAAGTATTTCCAAATTTGGCAGCAAACCCTTGAAAAATAAAAGGGAAGAGCTGAGACCCGATACAATGAAATGCAGAGACTTTACACAATGGATTTCACAAAGTGGTAATCTTTGCCCGGTTTATGTCGTTTCCTTCCAGAGTAATCACGATTAACTCCTGGAACAACCAAATTAGACAATATTTTCTCCTTAAAGACATTAGCTGAGCAAAGATTTTTGCAAACCACACTGGGAGCTATCCATCGATCCAAAGGCAGATTTGGCGTGGATTGCAAGCCAGCAATCTACTTTCTCTGGCTATTTTTCTCCAGGACATTACTCATGTCTCAGACAACCAAGCTATTCCACTGATTTAGGATGTTTACACCAATAAAGAAGTTGATCCTCATGGGAAAGGAATTTTTGGATCCCTTTTTTGCAACAAGAATAATGCACAATACTCTGCTGTAAATTGTTCTGCCTTGTAATTACTTGGGAAATGAGTTCAGGTCATATTTGTTACACTGTGCTTGATGTTAAACGATATGAGATAATTTAATTTTTAGATGTCACTTTATATGTATGGAAAACTCATACTATGGAAGCGCTGTTTGTACAGTATATTGTAAAGCATATATAGATAGATAGATAAAACTAAATTGTGAAGTGTGTGTAATATATCAATATAGGGTTACCAGACGACCAGATTTCGCCGAACATGAGGACATGTCTAGGGGTCCGGACGACTTTTCAAAGCCCGGCACTTTCTCCGGGTTTTGAAAAAGCCTCCCTCAAAATCGCTGTCTGGCAAGATGGCAACATACGTAACATTATCGCATATGCCCTCCTGCATGACCAGAGCAGGCAGCAGGGGGCGGAGCTGGGGCGGGGATAGGGTAGAATTGGGCGGGTCTGGAGGCGGGTCTAGATCAAACTGTTATGGAAAGGGGGCGGGTCTAGATCAAACTGTTATGGAAATATAAAAATAGTCCTTGATTAAAAGCATGAGTTCAGCCTTGTCACGAGTGATTTCAGTGTATAATACATCCTGTTACCTCCTCTACCCCAAGCTTTAAATAAAGACCTCTACTACTGAGCTAAGAAAATCATTTTGTTAACTGAGCTAGAAGGGTCTTATCTGCTTTAGGCAGGCTACATTATTTGTCTCTTCATTATTTCAACCTATCACAAGGAGCCATCCCTGGTTCACTGAGTCCCTGCCAGTGACGTAGCACCTAAAAAAATATAACATCCAACTACTCGGTTCTAATACCAGATATCCAAATCCTACGTTTGATCTCAGAAACTTTTACCAACATATATTAAGCTTAATGTGCAAATTAGTGGCATCATGGTAGCCTGAGAGCATGCAATAATATGCTTTTTAAGTACATAGGGTGGATTGCGCTTTGCTGTTATCACGTTAACTGATACTGCATCAGATAACGGTGGTTTAATGCCACTTAATCAATAGTTCTTATGCACTTGACACATGAAAAATGTATTGCTAGAGGTAGGTCTTGTTGGACCACTCTAATTTAATTGATTGACTAGGGTTGGATCAAGGAAAACATTAGATGTGGTATACTGTACTTAAGAGTGTGTGGTGCAGTGGTTAGAGCTACAGTCTCTGCACCCTTAGGTTGTGAGTTCGAATCCCGAACTGCTCCTTGTGACCTGGGCAAGTCACTTAATCCCTTATTCACTCAAAAACAAGCCCCACACGGACAAACGATACACACACCCAGCAACACTACAAGGCCTTACTTACAACCCACAACTTGTTTTCTTGGACTATTTTTCAGCATTTACACATAAACAGCTTTTGTAGGAGTGGAGTTTTTTTTGGCCAGATGAAGCTGAACTGAGGCCTTTTTCTCCACTTCTTTTCTTTTTCCTTTTTCCCTTTCTCTTTGGGGAGTGTGAATGTTGTGGGTTGTAAGTAAGGTCTTATAGTGTTGCTGGGTGTGTCCGTGTGGGGCTTGTTTTTGAGTGAATAAGGGATATAGTCAGGCCCTAATCCTTGAGTATTTATTTCAAGTCACTTAATCCCCATTGCCCCATTAGATAGAGTGGTAGCCCACCGAGACAGTTAGGCATCTTAAGAGTGTGTGGTGCAGTGGTTAGAGCTACAGTCTCGGCACCCTGAGGTTGCGAGTTCGAATCCAGAACTGCTCCCTGTGACCTGGGCAAGTCACTTAATCCCCATTACCCCATTAGATAGAGTGGGAGCCCACCGAGATAGTTAGGGAAAAATGCTTGAGTACTTGAATAATTTGTAATCCACACTAAACTAAACTAAACCTTAAGTTTATATACCGCATCATCTCCATGGATGTTGTGGAGCTCGGCACGGTTTACAAGAACTTAAAATATAGGAAGAGAAAGACAAAAAAGGTTTTACATGAACTTATATATATAAAAGAGAAGAGTAAGGGGGGATAGAATTAATTGTAGGATATGCAGAATATAAATTATTGGAGTACAATGGAAAGAGGCAAATGAGATGTCGGATATTCAACTAACCAGTTACTTTATTGGACAAATAAGTCAAAAACGTTGAACAAAGTCTATATCCTAAGACTAAGAAGAATATAAATTATTAAAATAAAAATAAATAAATAAGATTTCAGCAAAAATTTTAGACACTGTTCCACATATGCCACTTATAAATAACAGAAACAAACTCTGTGTAGGCCTGAAAATGAAGACTTTATGTAACCAATAGGCTCAGCTGGCCTCTTTAGAAGATATTTTTAGATGTACTTGTGCAGAAAGTTAAGTGAGAGCTGTCCTATTTTTATTTTTGTTGCGATATCAAAACCAAAGTTATGTTTTAATAATTGCAGTCTCGGGAGCAGCCCTCTTAACGAGACACCTTTCACCATATGTCATTGGATGTCATAGCAACACAGACAAAGACCTGTATGGTTCATCCAGTCTAGGGTTACCATCTTACGGATTTCCCTGGACAAGCTTTTGAAAAGTTTTTGACGTCGCGATGGCATCCACGAACGCACACATGTGCGACGTCATTGCTTCGCATCCTCATATGCACGTGAGGTCATCGTGTCGCATCTGTGCATGCGTGGATGCCATTCCGATGCACAGACAGGTTAAGGGGGTGGGGATGGGGGGGGCATGATGTGGGCACAACTGGGCGGGCCTAGGGGGCGTGGCCATGGGTATAGATTTTCCTTTGGGAAAATGTGGTAACCCTAATCCAGTCCGTCCAACAAGGTGGCCAGACTGTACCTATTGGTCTGTGCAGGTAATACCCCTCTATGCCAGGGATCTCAAAGTCCCTCCTTGAGGGCCGCAATCCAGTCGGGTTTTCAGGATTTCCCCAATGAATAGGCATTGAAAGCAGTGCGTGTACATAGATCTCATGCATATTCATTGGGGAAATCCTGAAAACCCGACTGGATTGCGGCCCTCGAGGAGGGACTTTGAGACCCTTGCTTTATGCCCACTTGTTTTGCTTTGATTTTTTTTCCTTCTTCTACATAGCGATTCTCTGTATTTATCAAACGTGTTTTTGAATTGTCACCATTTTTAATCCCTGAGGGGAGTTCCGGCTGGAAGGGGACTAGCTTCCTGCCATGGGTTGGGGAAGAGGACAGGGAAGGGCTCGAGGGACCAGCTTAAGAAAAAAAAAAGTTATATTGGTGCCAACCTGATATTCAGTACCAGCACCTGGCCTGTCTGTGTGTCCAAATTAGATTGTAAGCTCTTGTGAGAAGGGACCGTCTTTGCATGTTGAATGTACAGCGCTGTGTACGTTTTTCAGCACTATAGAAATGATAAATAGTAGTACTAGCGCCTTCATAGCTAAGCTAAGCTTAGCTAAGCATAGTTTTTGAGCTGTCCTAAATTAGACCACTTAGCTATGGGAGTGTCGGCATGGAATACTGTCAGTACCCATGTAATCCTAGGATCCTCCCCAGCGCCGCCGCCCCTGACCTGCCCACTTTTCGTTTGGAAGGCTGATGGGGTATTCAGCAGCACTCTCTGGTTAAGTGCCATTAACTATCCCAACTTAGGTGGCAGGAGAGGATCTTGGCCACTTAAATTGCTTTGAAAATTGTCTGATAAGATTCTTGCTCCCAAAAAGAGATGTCAACACTGAATAGAGTTCTTGCTACTGCTCAGTTTTTAGACACACATCTCCTATAATTACAGGAATGCACTTTCCTTGAATTATTGCATTCATCAGATAACGGGATATAAAGCTTGTGATGATGTTTTATTAGACCATGATCATTACAAAGAACCATTTTGACATATTGCACAGTTTACAAAAGATATAATTTGCTTTTCACAAGATACATTGTATTGAATATGGTCATATTATTGAGATTAATAACATGGCACTTTCAGGAACTGATTTATTACTGGATAATCCTTACAAAGCTCTATTTATCTTAATCCTCTTTCAGTGGACTATTAGCCTCTGATAAGAAACCTGCCAGAGGTTCTTCTCTATGAATTAATATAACAAGTTCTTTCCATAGCAAAGCAGATGTCTCTAAGAAAAAGTAGAACATAAGAAGTTGCCTCCGCTGAGTCAGACCAGAGGTCCATCTTGCCCAGCAGTCCGCTCCCAGCAGTGGTCCCTGTCTAGCTCTACAACCTATTTCTACTCTTATTCCTATAACTTACCTCTACTCCTATCCCTATAACCCATCTCTACCTTATCTGTACCCCTCAATCCCTTTTTCCTCTAGGAACACCTTGTTTGAATCCCTGTACAGTGCTCCTGTCCACCACAGCCTCTGGAAGCACGTTCCATGTATCCACCACCCTCTGGGTGAAAAAGAACTTCCTAGTGTCTGTTCTAAACCTGTCCCCTTTCAATTTCCCAGAGTGCCCTCTTGTACTTGTGGTTCCCCTTAGTTTGAAAAATCTGTCCCTGTCCACTTTCTCTATGCCTTTCAGAATAAATAGATGTTCTCACTAATGCAAAAAAAAAAAAAAAAAAAAATGATCAGTAGGGGTGTACAAGGGGGTGCTGAAAAGTTCTCAGCCCAACCAACCAACTTCCTACATTCCGATTGTTATTTTGCCACTATAGATGAAATGAGTGTTATTTCGGTAAGTGACAATTTGCAGAAATTAAATTCTATGTTTTGACATTGTTCGAGATCATTGATTGAACCATATCCATGTCATTCTCTTCTTGGTTGGTCTGAGAACTTTTCAGCACCATCTCATAGCAACATTCCAGAGCTGAGATTGTGATAGGTCATAATGCCTCATTCTACCAGTGCCTAAGAGCCAACCTCATCAGTGATGTCACAATGGTTTGATTGTCCTAAACTTGGCTCACCTAACATAAGAATAGCCATACTGGGTCAGACCAATGGTCCATCTAGCCCAGTCTCCTGTCTCCAACCATGACCAATCCAGGTTACAAATACCAGGCAGAAACCAAAACAGTACGAGGGGGTGCTAAAAAGTTCTCAGCCCAATCAACCAACTTCCTACATTCTGAGCATTATTTTTTTGGGATGAATGAGAGCCAAGGGGCCGCCTACCCAGTTTGCTACAGGAATTATAAAAAATGGTGATAATGGTGACTATTATCTTTATATAAACCCTATGGTTTCAACTGTCTACAATCCAGTGATTACCGTCAACATGTGAAACCAGTGGCCAGCCACAAAAGCTGGTTACTTAGGAGTAAGGTTATTTTAAAACAGTCCATTTTCATCCTTTTTTACCCCAAATGTTTTAGTATTTCAGCGCTGTGGGATAAAGCCTATGAACATTATGTAGGACATTGATTTTAACAGTACCCCCAATGAGCTTGATCGTGAATCAACAATCTGGGTCTGCAAATGTTTCCTGAAGCAGCCATGAATAAGAAGTCACTGAAGTATTGCTTAATGAGGCAAACAACTTCTTTGGCTCATTCTTTCCTCAGTTGACTAGATTGGTACTTCTGATTTTTAATCTAGGATGTTTGAGTTACAGATTCCCTGCAGAGAAATGATTATTCTTTTCCAAAACTACTCTCTCTCTCCTTTGATATGTTATATTCCTGCCAGCACAACTACCAAACCCTGGAGGTTTTATCTACAGTAGTCAAGCAGATTCCATTTTGAGTGACAAACAATTCATTATGGACTTCGATTTTATCTATGTACACCCGACCATCCTCTCTCATTGACATCCAGACATTGTTCTATACAAAGCATCAAACGCACTTTTCAATTTATTGCACCATGGGGTTGGGGTTTTTTTGTGTGTGTGTTCTGGTTTGGCTAGCTTCCAGCTGAATTAATTTGACATTGGTTCATCAAACTATGTCTCATTACTAAAAGTCTGCCTGCCTTGTCATCATGGTCCGGTGTTGACAAAGGCAAAAAAATAAACGTCTGGAAAAGTCACCTTCGGAAAGTCTTGTACTTGTTATAAAACCTGCTGATATTCCTAGGATTTAACCTGCAAATTTCCTACATGCTTTTCTCTTGCTTTCCCCTAGGAAAAGAATACTGTTAGGTAGGCTTTTTCTGATGACAGATGATGAAGCGATTCCAGCAGGGTTATTCAGGGGGAATAAAAAAAGTGTTATATTAGTAAAAAATAGGTAGCTTTCTTTGAAAAGTATCATCAACAGCAGTTCAAGTTCAACGCTCCCACAGAACAGCACTTGGAAGCAGGTAACTTGGGAGCCAGACAAAAAGATTCCTGTAATATTTTAATAAGCTCTGAATACATTTTGTAATAAAAACCTACTTTTGGTTGGTACCATTCTCCATGGGCTACTAGCTCAAGAGACTGATGCGGATAGGAAACAGAGAGTGGGGATAAATGGACAATACTCAGACTGGAAAAGCGTCACGAGCGGAGTGGCACAGGGTTCGGTGCTTGGACCTGTGCTCTTCAACATATTTATAAACGACCTGGAAATTGGTACAATGAGCAAAGTTGATTAAATTTGCAGACAATGCGAAGTTATTCATAGTAGTGAAGACGCAGGAGGATTGCAAAGACCTGCAACGTGACAAACACGCTCGAGAAATGGGCCGTCACATGGCAAATGAGGTTTAACGTGGATAAGTGTTAAGGTGATGTATGTCGGTAACAAAAATCTTAAACCCAAACACAGGATGTACGGTGCAGTAGTTGGAGACCCCCCCAGGAAAGAGACTTGGGAGTACTGGTCAACAAGTCAATGAAGCCATATGCACAATGTGCGGTGGCGGCGAAAAGGGCAAACAGAATGCTAGGAATGACTAAGAAGGGGATCACGAACAGATCGGAGAAGGTTATCAGGACCACGGCGGAACGTGATCATTAGTGATGACATGAAGGCTGCCAATCAAGTGGAGAAGGCTTCCTCCATTGATGGGTCGTATCCGTAGGGGTTTTGTCAGCAGAAGTCCTGAAGTCATGATGCCGTTATACAGATCCATGGTGAGGCCTCATTGGGAGTATTGTGTTCAATTCTGGAGACCACACTACTGGAAGGATGTGCTGAGAATCGAGTTGGTCCAGCGAATGGCCACTAGGATGGACTTGGGGCTCAAGGATCTCACGTATGAAGAAAGACTGAATAAATTGCGGCTGTACTCACTTGAGGAATGAAGAGAGAGAAGAGACATGATTGAAACGTTTAAGTACATCACGGGCCGTATCGAGTCGGAAGATGATATCTTCTGTCTCATGGGACCCTCAACCACCAGAGGGCATCCGCTGAAAATCAGGGGAGGGAAGTTTCATAGTGATTCCAGAAAGTACTTCTTCACCGAAAGAGTGGTGGATCATTGCAACAAACTCCCACTGCAGGAGATTGAGGCCAGCAGCGTGTCAGATTTTAAGAGAAAATGGGATACTCACGTAGGATCTCTAAGGGTGTGAATTCAGGGGGGTGGGTATTTGGAATGGGCAGACTTGGTGGGCTATAGCCCTTTTCTGCCGTCATTTTTCTGCTGTCATTACCGAGCCATGGTACACCCTCACCTGGAATACTGCGTTCAGCACTGGTCGCCGTACATGAAGGAGGACACGGTACTACTCGAAAGGGGCCAGAGAAGAGCGACTAAGATGGTTAAGGGGTTGGAGGAACTGTCGTAGAGTGAGAGAAGGGGGGGGGGGAAATTCATCAAGCAGCGCTAGGGCCTTAAGTCACGTTAATTGGGCCTTAATGCGTCTTAAAAGGCCCTACTGCTGCCTGATCTAAAATACCGCTGTGATAAATAAGTCACCATGAGATGTAAAATATACACATGCATGTTTTGTATTTCATTACTACATAAATGCCTCAATGCGACATGCAGTTAGGGTTACCAGATGTCTGGATTTCCCTAGATAACTTTTTGAAACCCAGCACTTCGTCCGGGTTTTGAAAAGAAATTGTGTCAGGAGGGGGGCATCTGTGCATGTGTACATGCCTTCCTGAGGGGGGAGGGGGGTGCTGGGGGCAGAGCTGGGGTGGACCTGGGGGTCCAGATTTTACTGATGTAAAATCTGGTAACCCTACCACAAGTGGTGTTAGGGAGGGGTAGGGAACTCTGGTCCTCGAGAGCCGTATTCCTGTCGGGTTTTCAGGATTTCCCTAATGAATATGCATGAGATCTATTTGCATGCACTGCTTTCAATGCATATTCATTGGGGAAATCCTGAAAACCCGACTGCAATACGGCTCTCGAGGACCGGAGTTCCCTACCCCTGTGTTAGGGCCTCAAAGCCACAGTAAAATACCTGGAGTTATTTTACCATCCAGGAGTATTGGGCTGCAAAGCTGCAGTCTGAGGCTCCTGGGCCACCTGGAGAGAGTCCCTCACTATTCTCCCTAAATCCACCTCCCTTTAAACTTCAGCCTCCCTCACAAGGCCCTCCCCACCCCTCATAGGGACTAGCTTCCCAAATCATTGGTGATCCAGGAGGTCTGGGGTCCAGGGAAGTCTAGGAGGGCATCTGGGGTTCACCCTGGGGGTCTGGAGGGGTCCAGGGGAGGTGTTTTAGATCTTCAGTTGCTCCTCCTTGCCACAGACATGATAGCCCCAACACCTTAACACCAAAAAATTAGTGCATGTATGCTATCATTTACATACGGTTTATATTAAATAGTAGACAGCAGGTTTTGAATATAATTAGATGTAAAGAAAAAGGTTACATTCAAAAAAGCTAAACAAAAATTGCATTAAGCAAGTTCAATAAAAAAATGGTATCTTATTTCCTTTATGTTATATAGCGATTAGGTACCCTCTTTTGTATGATTACATGGTCATTTCTAAACCTGGAAACTCCAAATGAAACCCGCAGTGCTGCCAGGTAGGGGACTCGGGAGATCATCTCACATCTTAATGGATATCGATGGATTGCCACCACTTACATTAGCCCCTTTAAGGTTCTGCCAGCTCTTGGTCTCCTTTCAGCAAAATCAATTAGCTAACTCGTGGCCAACTGGCAGCCCTAGACTGCTCCCCTTACCTTGCCATGTCTGGTCCTTTGCAGTTTTGCATTAATTAGATGCATCTCCAGTTCTTACTGTACTGTGGATTACAAGGCCTCAAACACAGCACTATTGTATATCAGTGCCTGTATTCCTTTTAACATTAACATCTGAATGTGATCACATTTTGCCTCTTATTAGAATCACATAATCTACATTAATACTATGGGGCTCATAATCGAAACATAACTATGTCTAAAAACCAGCCTAAATCAACACTTAGACGATCAGCGAAGACAAGTCATCCAAGTGCAGATCGAACTGGGTTTTAGACGCATCTAAAAATGACTTAGGCCTTCACAGTGCTGCAGTACGCCCAGAGCTAAAAGGAGCACTTTAGGAGGAGTGGCGAGGGTGGGATTTGGGCATTTCATGGGCTGTCCTAGACTTAGTCGTACTGTACATATAACCAAAAGTTTAACAACACTGCCTAGACGGAACATGGACGTTGTGACTTAGGCCATCTAAAACCAGGTCTAAGTCACGAGAAGGTATCCAAAGTGATCAGATAATCACTCCAGGGATAAAATACAGACCCCTACACACTCCCCCAGTGATCACTGCCCCCCCCCCCCCCCCCCACCATCAAATTCATAATAAAAACGTCACATATCTGTCTCCAGAACATCAGCACCTGGCAGCCTGGCATAGGAAAGCTTAGTAGAGCTGCACAGAGGTGGCTTATGTGGTCTGGGGGGGTGAGTTAGTGAACCATGGAGAGGAGGACCCAGGCCCATAAGCCACTCTAACCACTGCATGCATGATGAAACATGTGCACCCCCAAAAACCTTTATGTACTGCCATATAAGTGGCTCCTACAGCCATAACGGCTATTGGGGTGGTAGACAGGTTCTGGGGGTTGTTTTGGGGGTGCTCACCAAGACCTATAAAGTTGTTGTAGTGAGATGTGTATGTGGCACCCTTTTTGTGATGTACATAGCAATGCCCTGTAAGGTACCTCACTACGTTGGTGCAATGTTTGGGTGTCCAGTCCATCACTTTGCTGAGCCCGCCCACGTCCAAAAGGTCTTTTTCTAGGCGTTTTTTGAGATGAAAATGGGGCATAAAGATAGACGACTTAGCGGTCTGGATGATCTGAGGGCTAGACGTACAGTTAGATGATTTTCAAAAGAAAAAAAAAAAGTATTTTGGACGCATTTTTCGAAAATGGACTTTTTTCCATGTCCGACTTTAGGCGACTAGCGACTATCTTTTGATTAGGCCACTCTCTGCGTTCTAATATCTTCTCAGTAACCGCCCCATTCCTCTGGAACTCCTTTCCAAAATATTTAAGAGAAGAAATGACTCTAAACTAGCCTAAGTCCAAACTAAAAGCTTTCCTCTCTATGTGGACTTGAATTTGATTTATTTTATTGTTGGATGTTCTAGTTAAGTAACTGTATAATTTTCCTGATTTTTTGTTATAAATGTAGCAAATATACTGTATAATAAAACCCTAAGCGCGCATGCGCGCTTAACGCCGTGATCCTTGCCTCCGTGATTTGTGCCTCCGTAGCCGTGTTCCATTTGCGGCATGCGGCACACGTGGCGGTTTCAGCGGTGGTTTGAAGCCGGTCTCAACAAAAAAAAAAAAAAAAACAATGCCAGATTACACAACAACAACAAAAAAAAACCCGCTGTCCACAGAGACGAACAGGAAGTGAAGGACCGCCACACGCAGTTGCACAATCAACTCTAAGTCATTATCCCTCTCTCTTCCTCTTCACTTGGTGTCCCGGACTCCCTCTTCTCCCTCACCTGCCCCCGTCCGTTTCGGGAGGGGTGGGGGAAATTGAGCACCCTGGAGCAGGAGGACAGGGAGAGAGTATGAGCGTTGGAGATAGCTCCACATAAGGCGGCGCTGCAAGCACCCCGGCAACAAGAAGAGAAGGAGAGGGCCCGATGATAAGGATGATAGGGAGAGACCGCTGGAATTTGTAACAAATGGTGCTGCTGGACAAGGGGAAAGTAAAAGGAAGTGATAATGGCTACTGTTGGACAGGGGGAGCAGGGAAGAGGTGCTGCTGGACAGGGGGGAGGTAGAAGTAAGGAAGAAGGGCTGCTAGCACTCGTTAAAGTAACGGGCTAAAAAACTAGTCAATAAATAAATAAATAAAAAGCTTTCCTCTCTGTCGATGCCTTTGGATTCTTAACTGTCCTTCTAAGGACTAAACAATAACTAAACTTGTGCCTTCCTCCTCCCTCCCCCCCATTTTGCTTCTCCCTTCAACTGCTCTTCCCTTTCAAGATTGCAGCTCCTTCCTTTTTGCCTTTCGTTCCAGTTTGTCCTAGTCTGTTAACTAATTACCCATGTGCGGTTTGCTTTTATTAATTTAGTCTATATGTTTTGTATGCAACGCCTGATTTTATTAACACTACTTATGTATTCCCCTATTTATTACGTAATGTGCACCGCCTAGAAGCCCGATTAGGTGGTATATCAAATTTTTTATAAACTTGGATTAAGATTAGTGGATAACTTACATTATTCGCCAATTTTCCTACAGATCAGTGCATCAACATTTATGCTTTTGGTATAATGGCATACTGTTAGAAGAGGCTGAAGCTTCCTGCGCCCATAAATAACGCACGTCAATGATCTTTATTTTCTAGTCAAGCACCACTGCTGCTTGCTGAAGTGTTGGGAGTGAATTGTCAGCTAACAAAAGGGATGTCTTCAGCTTCTTCGCTTCGCACTGGAATAGTCAATAAACACCACAAAGGAAGCAAAACCCATCAATCATCAAGAGATGAGACAAATGATTATAAGCTGCTCTTCGTCTCTCAAAACTGCAACTAAATTACTGCAGAAAAACTTATATTAACAGCTAGTTAAATTTCATAGAAACGTAGTTAATGACGGCAGAAGGAAGACCTGTTGTATAAAGGACTAACCAAGAAAGAAATTAGACACTTACAAATTGTACAGAACACTTCCATCAAAATTATAACCCATATTAGAAAGTTTGACCATGTTACCAACCCCCCCTATTAACGCCCACTGGTTACTAGTACAACATCGAATAATATACAAGATTATGTTATTGGCTTTCAAAACTAGAGCCACTGGTCAACCAGAATTCATCGATATGACTCTTGATTCCATATTCTTCGCAACATTCCCTCCGATCAGTTAATCAAAACTTGTTTTCAGTCCCATCCTTAAGACATATTAACACTATACGAACTAATATGTTTTCAGTAACTGCCCCTATGCTGTGGAGCTCAGCAACAAATCACTTAAGAGGAAAATACTTCACTAAACACCTTCAAATCTAACTTAAAACCATTCCTGTTCAAAGATACCTTTGAGCTATGATCGTCATTTTAAGAATGCTTTAAGTGCAATTTAGACCGGCACCAAAGCTCTCCCTACCTTATGTCCTTCCTTAATTGTTCTTTTCTTTTTAAAGTTCAAGTATTTTTATTAAGTTTATAAAACAAAGGGCTACTTTTACGGAAGGTGTTATAAACGTTTTAGCGCACGCACCGGATTAGCGCGCACTAGCCAAAAATCTACCACCTGCTCAAAAGGAGGCGGTAGCGGCTAGCGCGCGGAGCAATTTAGCGCGCCTTTGTAAAAGGAGCCCAAAGAGTACAATTGTTGAATAAAATAGAAAACAAATCAACATTGCAAATCATGCAGATTATGTGTGGTCTGATTGATTATGTTTTATCTCCTCGGTGTCCCCTCCTGAAGAAGCCAACTGTGAAACCTAGGTTGGGGGGGGGCAGAGAGAGTATGACAGCAGTTTAGAATGTACCCGGAGCAGTTGCAGAGCTGAATTTTTGCCACCATGCAATACTGATAAGTAATAATCTTCTTATCTATGTAGAGTTTGGAGGTGTAATGAGAAGCAGGTGGCAGAGACAGTGAACATGCTATGATGGTCTCATTTGCAACTGGCTCCGTGAAAAATCACTAGAGTTCAGGTTGTGGGTCTGAGCGTTCACTTAATAGCACTTTTTGAAGCCAGTTTGATAGTGTAATGTTATTATATTATATTTATTATTATCTATTTAAGGTGATCAGTGATAGAGCTATAAAATATATATAACAGATGTATAAGACTAGTACACGCATCAATAAACATTATTGTAATTCCATCTAAGTCTAACCAAGAAAAATCTTCAAAGACTTCAGCGGATCCAGAACATTGTGGCTAGGTTGATCTTCGCAAAAAGCAATTTCAATCATGTTTCCCTCCTCTTCTGTCAAAACTTCACTGGCTTCCGGTGATTTCTAGGATTCACTTTAAATGTACCTGCCTAATTTTCAAGATCCTACATGGCATTCTTCCTCCCCTAATCCCACTATCCTGGAATTCTTCGAGACCTGACACTACCAGATCCGCCCACAAACTCAAACTCTCTTTCCCCTCGTTAAAAGGCATCATGTATGCAGGTAAATTAGGGAAATCCCTTTTCTTCAAACTCACTGAGCTTTGGAACAACCTCCCTGCCCCGCTGCGGAACCTAAGCTCATTCCAATTATTCCGAAAGCATCTGAAAACCTGGCTTTTCTCCAAAACGTAAAGCTATCTATGCTCTTCATAACCTCTAATTCCTTATTATGTCCTTCTCTCATTTATTGAATTACCTGTAAACCATGCCGAGCTTTATCTTTATGGAGATGATGCGGTATATAAACTTAAGATTTAGTTTAGTTTAGATTAGATGTACCTGCATACAAGCATATAAGAGAACTTCCAACGAGTATCAGTTAATAATTGTGACAAGAGAGGATGATCAGTATAATCTTTATACCATATGATCTAAAAAAAAAACAAAAAAAAAACAACCAACCTGATCGTCAGTGGTCTAAATTACAATAGGATTGGACCGGGCTCCAGGTTTTAAGGAATGATCTAGTGGAGTGATGCTTTTCTGCTATTACACTTTCAAATTTGCTAGTAATGCAAACTGTGTTCCACCATACTGTTCTTTTTTTCTATCCGAATAATGTAGTTTTTCCCCTTTTTTCTTTTCATCCCAGTTCCAGTCTCTGTTTTATTTTGTAGTTCACGTTTTATCTGTGGTTCGTTCGTTTGATTATTTATATATTTTATGTATCCACCCTCCCCACCCCCCTGTTTTAAATATGTAAACACGCCTATCAAATTTTTAATCAACTTGTAAACTTGAATGATTGAATTAATTTGTCTCTTTACTATTTCTGGGCCATAGACTAATTTCAGGAAAGAAGCATGCAAAGGGTGAGGCTGGTGGCTCAATGCAGGGAGATCCCTTGCCGCGATAAGCTCAACGGCCGCGTCTGCTTGAAATGTAGGCCAGCATTTTGCTGTGAATGTTCTTTTCTACCCCGTTCTGAGCTCCTGGGAGGACGGGATAGAAATCTAAGCAAAGAAAGAAAGCAAGAAATATTCAGCTGGGGCCCACATAAGAGAAACACACCGATATCCCAAAAAAGATGATAAGGGGGATCAAAAATGGAAACACTCCAAAAATTTACAAATAATCCCACCATTCAATGCACAAAAAAGGATCACAGAAACCTGCTTGGTGATCAGGAATAAACCTCAGCCAAGTCTGACCTGGTTCCACGTTTCATTCATTGATCCTGAAAAACCTTGCACCTTTATTAAATCTTTTTTTTTTTTTTTAAATTAAGACTCATTTATTAATCCTCTTTCTAAAATATTTTATATTTCATTTATCTTAATGGAGGCAGGCAGCCAAGGCCTGAAGGGACCCGTTTCATCAGAAATACCGGCTTTTTCAAGGGTTTCAATGCCCACATAAGAGTCCCAACTGAATAATGGGCTGGGACTAGCATAATAGTTTTTAGGACTTTTGAGCCCCTCCTGAAATGCCCCCTCCCCAGCCTGCAGACAGCAAGAAGGCTCCCTTTTCCTCCCCAGAATGCCTCCCACCCAGTGGCAGAGTAAGGGTGGGGCGGAGGGGGTGTGTGGTAGTCTCCCTGGGCACCATCATGGTATAGGCGCCTGCACAATTCCTCCTCTCCGCCCCCTGCCTCTTCCCACTCCTCCACCTGCTGCGCACTCCCCCTTCCTTTCCCCCATACCTCTAGTTGTTCACTACCACGAGCAACAACTTCAACATGCTCTTTGCAAACATGTCAGCTCCCGCTGACGTCACTTCTGGGCACTGTGCATAGGACGTGATGCCAGAGGGAGAGCCGACATGGTCGCAAGGAGCGCAGTGAACAACTAGATTTATGAGGGAAGGGGGGGTGGGGTCAAGTGCGTGGCAGAGGGGGTGAGCGGAGGGAGGCCACTGCCCCGGGTGCCTCTCACTCTTGCTACGCCACTGCTCCCATCCCTAACCTCTGGGAAATTCAGGTAGGCCCGGGTTGGTGGTCCAGCAGTGGTTGCTGGAGTGCAGCTCCTGCGCCTTGTGGTGTACCCTTCTCAAAGGGTTGCTACAACCTTTCACGCGTGTAGCTATTTTGGAAGGGCACTACAAAGGAACTACGTTCCTGCCCCCAACTACACAAGTACACATGTATATACAGAGAGATGCACTTTTCACCAGTTCAGTTCTATAATTCCTCACTTAGCCTTAAAAAAATGTATGCCATATTAAGCTAACTCACTGCTACTTCCTTCACACTGTTCAGTAGATTTAATTGTGATTCCTTTTCTTCTGATCTATTCATTGAAATGTGAACAATTTAATTGTTTCACTCTTAACTGCATGTTGAACTAGTTCAATTGTTTCTAATTCCATTATTGCTTTTACCTACTGTAATTATTTCTTTACATGATGACTTTTTAATGGTTGTAATTTTTTCTACTGTATTTCACATAATAGTGCAATTCGGGAACATGTTCTTAAGGGGCTCATTCATCCTTAGCCGTCTTGGCCTTCACAAAGGAAATGTCCGTCAGCATTGGCCACCAGCGAGTCTTGAACCGGGGCCAGGGCTGTCAGCGTTTTGCTCTCTAGGTCGCTGGAGGTGGAAAGGTCTGGGGAAAGAGCCTGCCAGCAGAGTCAAAAAGCATACCATCGAAGAAGGGGATTGGCCCAGAGCCTAAAAAAAAGGAGAGAGGAGTTTTTCCAGCAACTTCAGGGCTGCAGCGCCTGGCTGGATTCTGCTTTCTGTGATCTTTGAGAACTGACCTGTGTCGAGGACTTGGATGTGGCATAGTGAGGGTGAGAGGTGCCCCCACCCCATCCATTCCTTCCCCTCCTCTGTACCCCTTTAACATTCCCGGCGCGAGCAGCAAGCCCAACCTGCTGCTCATACAAGAACTGGCTCTTCCTCTGACATCACCTCCTATGCACGGGTCCAGGAAGTGACATCAGAGGAAGAGCCAATGCTGGCGCGAGCAGCAGCTTGGGTTTGCTGCTCACGCTGGAAACATTAAAGAGGTACAGGGGGGGGGAAGGGAAGGGGCGTAGGCGTGCAGTAGTAGTGGTAGTGGTGGTGGGAAGCCCCTCCCCCAATGTACTATGTCACTGGGTATAACTTTCTTCCTCAAATTTCCCAGACAGTGTTTGGTGAAATTTCAAGGGGAAAGATGATATTTTCTAGAGTTAGAAAGTTTAATTCAAATTCAGGAATCAGTAAAGTTTGCATCGTCTCGTTAGTTCAAATAATAAATATGCTTTAGTGATTATTTATTTTATCTTATTTCTTCCATTTGTGCGTCGCACATACCAATACAAGATCTAGGCAACATTACAGAGGAAGGGGTTAGAAGAGGGGAGGGAGGACTATGGAGGGCAGGAAGGAATGGAGAGAAGCATGTCGAATATTTCATAGAAATTCCTAACTTTACAGATAGGAGCATCTAAATGAACTAAAGTAATGTGTAAAAAGGAATAGAAGGGAGGAACCGTTAAACAATAGAATTCAATTAATAAAATAAAAAAGAATAGGGGTAAAAACAATGGAATAAAATTTAAAATAATTTATAAACTGGAAGAAAAAATTATGGGCTCCTTTTTACAAAGCAACTGCAGTAATCGTTTCAACGTCCATAGGGATTTAACCCGACCAATTTGTAAAGCACCAGCATTTGTTTGTCATTAACTCTGTAGCCTATCACCATTTTTTGTCCAGCGTGTTTTTCAGAATTAGATTGTAAGCTCTTTCAAGCAGGGACCGTCTCCTATGTGTTTCGGCAGCTGCTACCATGGCTTTGTTAAGGGGTGGGGTATATTTTAGGTGATTTTATTTAGCAGGGTTTCAGCTAGATGAGGCCAAGCAATCAAGTCTTATCTTTTATTTTCTTCAGATTTGCCTTGTATTTTGAGCTTTCTCTTCCCCCCCCCCCCAATTTCTTTAATATTCTCTTTGTACAGGAAATAATTTGTTTTTTGATGTTAACAATGTATTTCCTGTGGAATCTATGACATACATTTTATTTTTCTATCATTTCCAATTTATAATCACTTCAATATATCCATGATAATGAAATTACAATAATATAACACAAAGAAATAAAAAAAGATCAGGAAAAATCATTTTAAGACAGTCCACAATTAGTCAGAAATAGGATCCAAAAATAATCAATAAGGAAAAGAGCGGAAAAAAACCCCCATTCTCTGGAGGCTTCCCCACATCATTGTCTCAGCCCAATCATGGCATTCCCTCCCCATTGGAGAATCATACAAACACCTTAATCTCCTCCTTTGCTAAAAGAAAATCCAAAAGCTGTTTAAGGTAAAAAAAAAAAAAAAAAAAAAAAAGTAAAAGTTAAACCCTCAAGCAAAACAATAAAAATACAAGGAAACTTCAGTACAAAATTGGCCCCCAAAGCATTCGCTCTTGGTCTATAGGCCGAGAATGACTGGCGCCGCTTTGGTGCGCGTCTTGATAAATCAAGAAAAATCTGAATATTTGATCCCATAAACTGCTGATTAATATTACGGAAATACAAATGCAAAACATTATTGTGATCCAGCTCCAAAGCAAATGCTAAAATTAGAGTCAGTCTCCGAGTACCTATTTCAAGAGCTGATTCATAAGAGCATAAGAATAGCCTTACTGGGTCAGGCCAATGGTCCATCAAGCCCAGTAGCCCGTTCTCACAGTGGCCAATCCAGGTCACTAGTACCTGGCCAAAACCCAAAGAATAGCAACATTCCAGCATCTCAAAGAACAGCAAGATTCTGGAACCCCAATGAGAGCAACGTTCCAGAGCTGAGATTGTGATGTCATAATGCCTCACAGCCAACCTCATCAGTGATGTTACAAAGGCTTAATTGTCCTATACTTGGCTCACGTAAGAGCATAAGAACAGCTATACTAGGTCATACCAATGGTCCATCAATCCCAGTAGTCCGTTCTCATGGTGACCAATCCAGGTCCCTAGTACCTGGCCAAAACCCAAGGAGTAGCAACATTCCAGCATCTCAAAGAACAGCAAGATTCTGGAACCCCAATGAGAGCAACGTTCCAGAGCTGAGATTGTGATGTCATAATGCCTCACAGCCAACCTCATCAGTGATGTTACAATGGCTTAATTGTCCTATACTTGGCTCACGTAAGAGCATAAGAACAGCTATACTAGGTCATACCAATGGTCCATCAATCCCAGTAGTCCGTTCTCATGGTGACCAATCCAGGTCCCTAGTACCTGGCCAAAACCCAAGGAGTAGCAACATTCCAGCATCTCAAAGAACAGCAAGATTCTGGAACCCCAATGAGAGCAACGTTCCAGAGCTGAGATTGTGATGTCATAATGCCTCACAGCCAACCTCATCAGTGATGTTACAATGGCTTAATTGTCCTATACTTGGCTCACGTAAGAGCATAAGAACAGCTATAATAGGTCATACCAATGGTCCATCAATCCCAGTAGTCCGTTCTCATGGTGACCAATCCAGGTCCCTAGTACCTGGCCAAAACCCAAGGAGTAGCAACATTCCAGCATCTCAAAGAACAGCAAGATTCTGGAACCCCAATGAGAGCAACGTTCCAGAGCTGAGATTGTGATGTCATAATGCCTCACAGCCAACCTCATCTGTGATGTTACAATGGCTTAATTGTCCTATACTTGGCTCACATAAGAATAGCTTTACTGGGTCAGACCAATGGTCCATCAAGCCCAGTAGCCCGTTCTCATGGTGGCCAATCCAGGTCACTAGTACTTGGCCAAAATCCAAGCAGTAGCAATACACTAAAACCTTGGATTGCAAGTAGCTTAGTATGCAAGTGTTTTGCAAGACAAGCAAAACATTTTGTTCAATTTTAACTTGATATACAAGCAAGGTCTTGCAATGCGAGTACATACAGTATACACGCATCACAACATCAGAACTGAGCCGAAGGTTCTTCTCTCTCCAACGCTGCAGGAGTGTAGTGACTGTTCTAAACGAGCGAGGTCTTGCAATACAAGTATGTATAGTATTTTGTATTCAAGTTTTTGGGTTGTGGAACGAATCGTCTGGGTTTCCATTATTTCCTAAGGCGAAATTCACTTTGATATACGAGTGCTCTGGATTACAAGTATGCTTCTGGAACGAATTATGCTCGCAAACCAAGGTTTTACTGTATTCCATGCTTCCAATCCAGGGCAGGCAGAAGTTTCCCCCATGTCTTAATAAGAGGCTATGGATTTTTCCTCCAGGAATTTGTCCAAACCTAACTTAAAACTAGCTACACTATCCACTTTTATTACATCCTCTGGCAACGCGTCCCAGATCTTAACTATTCTTTTGAGTGAAAAAAATATTTCCTCCTATTGGTTTTAAAAGTTTCATCGAGTGTCCCCTAGTTAAGTTCACCACCGAATTATCCCGTTTCTTTCCCAGAAACGTACTGAGCTTTCACAATCGGTGGAAGTGCTTCATCCGGTATCTTAAGGACCTCCTTCAAATATCGTCTCACGAAGTCCACTGCTGATATCAAAGGGGAGTTGAGAAAATTTAAGAGTCTCAAATGATTCCTTCTTAACAGATTTTCCAAATATTCAGTGGAGAGAGACCGGACGGTTCAGCGGACAGCCACCAGGATGATCTCAGTGCTCAAGGGTCTCTCGTATGAAGAGAGACTGAACAAATTGCAGCTCTACACTCTCGAGGAACTTAGGGAGAGGGGAGACAAAACATTTAAGTACCTCACGGGACATGTCGAAGTGGAAGATGATATTTTCTTTCTCAAGGGACCCTCGGCCACAAGAGGGCATCCGCTCAAACTCAGGGGCGGAAAATTTCATGGCGATACCAGAAAGTATTTCTTCAAAGAGAGAGTGGTTGATCATTGGAACAAGCTTCCAGTGCAGGTGATCGAGGCAGACAGTGTGCCAGACTTTAAGAATAAATGGGATACCCATGTGGAATCCCTACGAGGGTCAAGATAAGAAAATTGGGTCATTAGGGCATAGACAGGGGGTGGGTAAGCAGAGTGGGCAGACTTGATGGGCTATAGCCCTTTCCTGCCGTCATCTTCTATGTTTCTATGACTCAGTTTGTGCCTGATGGATCAGAGAACGCTTTATCATTTTCTTAGTTGTGGCTGTAAACCCATGTATATGAGCGATACCTCACTGTGCAAGAACTCATCCTGTTAACCTTAGGTGAAAGTTCATCATTTTTTAAGGTTTATGACAATTTGGCCAAGCATGAAGGATAACTCTGCTTCTAATGGTGAATCGGTGTAATTATATCAAGTACCAAATCCTTATCCTCAGAACTGATAGTATCTTTTTTATTTCTATTCGGTCCATAAGGCAGAAGACAGATGGTACTTTACTATAAATATCCACACAATGCAGGTATAGCAGGAGACAGCGACAATCAGCAATTAGATGAAATTAAGCACCTGAAAAGTGTCCTTATTCATAAAAAAAGACACTGGCCCTGGGGTGGTTTATTGCTTTGACGAAACATTTGCCAGGGAGCTGTTTATCTTGCACTTGGAGTTTTCTCCTTACAAGGTGAATAAAAAAAATTTCTAAACTGAAAACACTTTTAAGGTAAACCAATAATTTCTTGCCCACATTTCTAACCCTGGGAGGCAGATTCTTCAGCTTCTTGAACAATAGATTATTTGTGAAGACCTTCACTATGATATACCGAGCTCATGTTCCTTAGTCCTTTCCAACGGTGTCATTTGGAAATTCACCTTTCAAGGATATTTAAAGGCAGATTTTAGAACAGACATACAAATTGGAATTGAGACATCCAGGCTGGGATCCATGCCTAAGGTAAGCTACCTGTAAGTTATGTTATTATGTATATTGTGAATTTTTTCTCTCTCTTTTTCCTTTACTATTTTAATGGAGTTCTTTTTAATAATTTTTGAAATGGTTTCTTAACTGATTTGATCCTGCTTGGTAAATTAAGTGGTATATAAAGATTTTTGATAAAACATAAATTGTAGGAACACCTCTGATCTGCCTATGACCCTCCTATAGTTGTACCCCCTTTTTGGAACTGCATGTAAAATTCACACATGGATCCTGGTGCCTGAAATACATGCATACAAGAGATGGTATGGTATGGTGTGCATAATTTTTACTCAATGCTAATTAGCACACAAATATTGGTGCAAATTGGTATGTTATTCAATTAAATTGTGCAAAGAAATTAGGCATACATCCAAATTTCCATGTGCAAATTTTTAATATCATATATGAAAAACGCTTGAGTACCTGAATAAATTAATGTAAACCGTTCTGAGCTCCCCTGGGAGAATGGTATAGAAAATTGAATGAATAAATAAATAAAAATATAAAAATTTGGCTGCGTGCAAGTTTCCCAAAAAAGTCAGAACAGCAATAAGGCAGTCCTTAAATGTATCTGGGTTATCATCCAGTTCCAGTCTGAATATCTGGATAACTTTCGAGCTGGTGCACCAAAATAGGTCCAGTATTGAATATCTAGATCTTTCTTTGTCAGTGGTGATCAGCACTGTGGCAATCACTGACCACTATGGATTCAAGATCAGGCTCTTTATATCAATGTTTTTAAGTTCTTGAGACATGACAGATAAAACGGAGGCATCTGAAACCAGAGCTGCATTTGATGCCCTTAATTGCTCTTTACTTATTTTATGCGTAAGTACTTGCATATAATAAATGTAAACCACTTTGGTTGTACCACAGAAAGGCAGTATATCACATCCAAGACCCAAATTACCTCCAGTCAGACATGCCATAGATCAATTCTTTTTTTTTAATCTCCTAATGTTGTTGTTTTTTTTTTCTAAGCTCTATGCCTAGGCCTCGGGGGTTCATAATATATAGAAACCTGTTAAAAAGGTTCATAGACAAAACCGCCGAAGACAAAGCTGCGCGCCGGCAACTGAGCGCAAGACGGAAGCGCGTGCCGAAGAAAAAGAGTGTTTTTAGGGGCTCCGACGGGGTTTTTGTTGGGGAACCCCCCCACTTTACTTAATACAGATCGCGGCGGCGTTGTGGGGGGTTGTAACCCACCTCATTATACTGGAAACTTAACTGTTTCCCTGTTTTTTAGGGAAAAAGTGAAGTTTTCAGTAAAATGTGGGGGGCCCCCCCCCCAACGCAGCGCGATCTGTATAAAGTAAAGTGGGGGGGGTTACCCCCCGTCGGAGCCCTTTAAAACAGTCATTATCTTTGGCGCGCGCCTCCGCGTTGCGCTCAGTTGTCTGCGCGCGCCTTTGTCCCGGCGCGCTTTTGACCTGACACCGTTGGAAATCGGTGCCAAACCCTGAAAAAGTATAATCTGGACTAGTTTCCAGATGTCTGGGAAAACCCGGACATGTGCTCTTTTTAAAGGACTGTCCGGGGGACCAGAGGGATTTCCAAACCCTGGCGGTTTGGCCAGGTTTTGGAAGGCCCCATGCTCGGGGATATGTCTGGATGTCTTCTGCACATGAGTGGATGTCGACATGATGACATCACACACAAGCGAGTGACATCAATGCACTGCCGTCCGTGCATGCGCAGAGGATATCCAGACACAGTCCCAAGCTCAGAGAAAGAGAGACACGTGGTTCGAACAGGGGCGGGGATGAACAGAGCAGGGTGAGATGTCCTGTTTTAAAGAGAATATCTGGTAATCCTAATCCCGACACCTAAATTTTGGTACTGTCTTGAATCCTGCATTTTGGCATTAAATCTTTGAGGTTAAATTCTTGACTAAGATTCCTTGGTCATTTCTCACGTCTCCCACACCTTAAGGCAGGGGTGTCCAACCTTTTGGCTTCCCTGGGCCGCACTGGCCGAAAAAAATGTTTCTGGGGCCACACAAACGCTGCAGCAAGACAGAGAAGGGAGCTGGCAAGACGGGCGACAGGTCAAAAGCGCGCGACGACAAAGGCGTGCCGACAACCCAGCGCAGACAACTGAGCGCAAGGCGGAAGCGCGCCGAAGAAAAACAGTATTTTAAGGGGCTCCACCCACTTTACTTAACAGAGATCGGGCCGGCGTTGTGGGGGGTTTGTAATTCCCCACATTATACTGAAAACTTCACTTTTTCCATAAAAAAGAGGGAAAAAGTTAAATTTCCAGTAAATGAAGGGGGTTAAAAACCTCCCAAACCACCCACAACGCCGTTGCAATCTCTATTAAGTAAAGTGAGTGGAGCCCCTTAAAATACTGTTTTTATTCGGCACGCTTCGACCTTGTGCTCAGTTGTCTGCGCTGGGTTGTCGGCGCGCCTTTGTCGTCAGGCGCTTTTGTCTATGAACCGGCAAGACGGTAAACACCCGGGGGCAGCAGAAGAAAACACTGCATCACCCTCGACTGGGGCCACACAAAATACTTCATGGGGCCGCATGCGGCCCTCGGGCCACAGGTTGGACACCCCTGCCTTAAGGGATCCCTACCCTGTTGTAGATTTTCATCTGCAAAGAAGTAAACCTTACAAGAGAGCCCTCTGACAATATTGCTTACATAAATGTTAAAACGAATCGGACCAAAAACCAATCCTTATGGTCCTTTTCCTCAAAGTGAGCTCCATTTACCACTCAACCAGTTCCTAACACAGTCATTCACTTTAGGACCCATGCTGAGGGCACTTAGGCCTGGTTCTGTAACCGATGGATAGGGAGAGAGCATGACCAGTAGGAAAAAGAGACGATAGTGCGTCTGTGCAAGTCTCTGATGAGACTTCATTTAGAGTATGTATAATTCTGGAAAATCAAAAAGACATAAACAGGCTGGAATCGGTCCAGAGGGTGACTACAAAAATAGCCAATAGTCTTCACCATAAATTTTATGGAAAACAGAAAAATGTATACTTTAGAAGAAATCCACAATGACGAAAACACCAAAAGCTTCCACAGGATATGGGGAAAAGCCAAAAATAAAGAAAAACTGTGGAAACGATGTCCTTGATAAAAAGTTTTAATAGCAAATGTTCTTTATAGATAAAAGGCAATACAAAATCAATCCAAATGATACACAGCAAAGACTGGTGGTACTTCAGGTGAAAAACCTTCCTCTGGGGTCCGCTGGAAATGCACCACAAAATTTAAGTTTGCACGGAATCATCCAAATGTGTATGGACGAAAACATGGAATGCTGGATACGAGGGCTGTTCAAAAAGTATCAGACCTTTATTCATAAAAAAATACTCGTATTCAGATACAACAATCTTATACTATAGTCCCCAAGGGCTGCCACATACTTCTTCCAATGGTTCTGCCACTGTTGGAAGCAGCGCTGGAACGCCTCTTTTGAGATTGCTCGCAACTGGTCCGTCGCATTCTGCATGATGTCTTCTCTTAACTGAAATCTTGTCCCTTTCAGGGGCATTTTCAGCTTGGGGAAAAGCAAGAAGTCACACGGAGCCATGTCGGGAGAGTAGGAAGCCTGAGGAATCACAGGTGTGTTGGGCCAGGAAACTCTGTATCAAATGTGAAGAATGGGCAGGTTCGTTAGCAGCTTTGGCACGAACTTCGCTGAAATTCTCCTGAAGCCCAAATCCTCAGTCAAAATGGATCCAACGCTGATGCTCGCCTCATCTGCAAGTTGTCTGATTGTGATTTGATGATCCTGCATCATCAGGGTCCTCACCTGATCATGGACGATCTCATTTCTGGATGTTGAGGGCCTACCAGAACGTGCTTCACTCTCCACCGATCTGTGGCCATCTCTGAAGCAGTTTCATCCCCGAAGCCTTGTTAGATCTTGCGGATCCGTTTAAACTTGGGAATCGCCAAGTTTTACATAAAATTTAATGCAGTAGCATTGTTCAACTTTTTCTGTTACTTTGTCAAAAAAGAAAATCCGACGGCGCTCACTTACACTTTGTCACTCATCGGCGGTCTGCCAGTGACTGAGCTTATGTAGGCGTGAAAAAATTCAAGCATGTGCATCAGGGTCGCCTATATACGTGCACCAAACCACGCCTCCCTAGCTTTATTTATTTACTCAAGAAAAATTAAGGTCTGATACTTTTTGTAATTCTTGTACATGGGGTGCATCGCAAGCTTTAGAAGAAAGGCAGATAAGGGGAGATGCGACAGACACATTTAAATACCTCTGTGATATAATTAGGGTTGCCAGATTTTACATTCGTAAAATCCGTACCCCTAGACCCATCCCCAGGGCCGCCCATCGCTGCCCCATTACATCTCAGTCCTGCCTCTAATCCCGCCCTAGACCCGCCCCCGCTGTTTGCTCTGGTCAGGCAAGAGGGCTTCCGCGCTCGACACAATTTCAGGGGAAGCTTTTCAACCTGGACAAAGTGCCGAGGTTTTGAAAAGCCGTCCGTGGAAATCCAGACGTGTGGTAACTCTAGGTATAATTGCACAGAAGGTGAATCTCAATTTACCAGAAGCTCTGGAATGAGGAGGCATCAGATGAAGGTGAAAGGGGGAGAGACTTGGGAGTGACCTAAGGAAATACTTCATCATGGAAGGGGTGATGAATTTGCGGAATGGGCTCCTGACGGGGCTGGTGGAGAAGACTGAATTTAAGGAAGATTAGGACAAGTATATGGGACCTCTAAAGAAAAGAAAGGGATAGCAGATGGCATGGATGGGCAAACTGGTTAGATCATATGGCCTTTTTTCTGCCTTCATTTTGTATATTTCTAATTTTTCTATATAATTAATTCACCTTGAACTACTGGAAAACTCATAAGCTAAATCCAAAAACCCTTATCTTCCCAAGCCGCTGGACAAGTTACACACTGATCTTACCATTTGTACACCTATTTTTGCTGTGAGCCACGGCTTCTAAATTTAAATTTAGAAAAACACATAAAAACTATCCCCCTCCTTTACAAAAAAGTGCTAGCATTTTTTAGCACTGGCCGCGGCGGCAACAGCTTAGATGCTCATAGGAATTCTATGAGCGTCGGAGCTGTTACCACGGCGGCCGGCGCTAAAAACGCTAGCGCCGCTTTGTAAAGGACGGCGGTATGTTATTTGAGAGGAATATGAACAAATCGATTTTTTTCTCTACTTTTTTTTTTTTTTTTAAACAAACAAGTTCCTGTATATATGTACTAAGTACAAGAAAAAGTGTACATTTTAATATGTTTTAATTCTATGTTGAATATTTGTTTGACAATAGTTATTATGAATGTCCTTATGTAACCTGCTCAGAACTGTGGATGTAGCGGGCTATAACATTTGTAGATAAATAAACGGGCAGAGAAGTGCTTAACTTCTTCAGTTCTCTGCTTTTCTTTTCAGGTGTCTTTCGAAAAACACAATCCAAAGCATGCATTGTGTTTTCCTATAGGTTAAAATACACGTAAATTCGGGGGTGAGGGAGGTGAGGGGGAGAAGAGTAATTATTTTGGCTGCATGCGTATTAGGCAGACTTTTAACTCCATAAATTCTTTATAAAGTTTCAAAACTTCCATAAGCATTCCAAAAGGTTAACACATTAAAGTCTTCTTTGCATACGGAACAGCAAATAAATGTGAAATAATCCACTAAAGAGAACCAAACCTCCAAAGGACTGGCTGTGAGCTGCGTTATTTGCTACAAGAATATATTGGTGTTTTTTCCCCCGATTCTTGTCTTTTATCAGTATTCATAAATGTGCCGGCTATGAAATCATTCATTTCAAAGTAGATTATGAAGGAGAAACACATCTTTCAGTGTCAAAAGGTAGACAGCCTTGTTCTCTATCATTTCTGAAAGCTTATGCAAGTACGCCAGTCAGTTATTAGGTGTTTGACAACTTTATCAAAGTAGCCTACTTAAGTATACAAGACAGATAGAAAAATATCCCATTTCTCCAGGAGCTCACTGATTTTCTTCCGAGAAATGTGCTGTGTGCTTCCTGCATTTTCCAAGTACAAGAACGAGCGAGTCCAATCCTCAAGGCCTCAAACCATTTAGGTTTTCAGGATGTCCTTAATGAAAAGGGGGATAGATTCTGTACCAACGTAAGGAAGTTCTTCTTCTTCACCCAGAGAGTAGTAGAGAACTGGAATGCTCTCCCGGAGTCTGTTATAAGGGAAAACACGCTCCAGGGAATCAAGACAAGGTTGGACAAGTTCCTGCTGAACCGGAACGAACGCAGGTAGGGCTGGTCTCGGCTGGGGAACGGGCTTTCGACCTGGGGGCCGCCGTGTGAGCGGACTGCTGGGCGCGATGGACCACTGGTCTGACCCAGCTGCGGCAATTCTTATATTCTTATAATACGACCGAGACAGTTTGCCATGCATGCTGCCCCAGTTGTAAGCAAACCTATTTCAAGCATAATAATTTTAGAAATATCTGGAAAAAACATGGTTGGTTTGGGACCCTCAAGGATCAGAGCTGCTCATTGCTCAGCGAGAGAACAATCAGTGGAAGAACCGCCTAGTGGTGAGAGCAACAGGTAAAAAACTGGAGAAGCCTGCACTGAAATCACAATGGCGCATCTTATTCTGTGCAAGTCACTCTGGGGTCAATATTCAGCTCTTAGCAATAAGGGGCCGATATTCAGACTGCAGAAAGCAGCCCAGCTACCTCCCATGATTTCTCCATGGTGTGACCTCATCTGGAGTATTGCGTTCAATTCTGGTCTCCTTATCTCAAGAAAGATATAGTGGCACTAGACAAGGTTCAAAGAAGAGCGACCAAGATGATAAAGGGGATGGAACTCCTCTCGTATGAGGAAAGACTAAAAAGGTTAAGGCTCTTCAGCTTGGAAAAGAGATGGCTGAAGGGGAGATATGATAGAAGTCTACAAAATCCTGAGTGGAATAGAATGGGTACAAGTGGATCGATTTTTCACTCTGTCAAAAATTACAAAGACTAGGGGACACTCCATGAAGTTACAGGGAAATATTTTTAAAACCAATAGGAGGAAATATTTTTTCACTTGGAGAATAATTAAGCTCTGGAAAGCATTGCCAGGGGTTGTGGTAAGAGCAGATAGCGTAGATGGTTTTAAAAAAGGTTTGGACTATTTCCTGGAGGAAAAGTCCATAGTCTGTTATTGAGAAAGACTTGGGGGAAGCCACTGCTTGCCCTGGATCGATAGCATGGAATGTCGCCACTCTTTGGATTTTGGCCAGGTACTAGGGACCTGGATTGGCCACCGTGAGAACGGGCTACTTGGCTTGATGGACCATTGGTCTGACCCAGTAGGACTATTCTTATGAAATTCAATGCCAGGGTCATATCTAAGTTCAAATGCGGTGGACATAGCCAGCCAAGCCAATATTCATCAGCTGACTAGCTAAGTCATAGCGGCCAAAGATAGGTGGGTCTATCTGGCCAGTAGAGTTTCCAGGTCAGCCAACGAATATTGGCGCTGTCTGGCTATGTCGCATGATCTTGCCAGCTATTTCTCGCTGAATGTTTCCAACCAGCTAAATAGCGCTGAATATTGGGCTGTGACTGTTAAGTTGCTTCCAGCTGCAGGCCGAATTAACCCCACCAATGAATATTCAGGTATGTCTCCCGACCCAGAGGTTAACCAGGCACCAGCCAATATTCAGACCAGTGTCCAATTAATTCGCCACATAACATTAGGAGAGCTGTTTTGCTGTTCTAAATTGATGCACTTTCCAAGCCAGTTAGTAGACTGAAAATCACAACTAGCCACCAAATTCAATAAATGGCACTTAAAATTGAATGAGCAAATGCGAGTGCATACCTAATTTGCATAATTGGGTGTTAATCAATTATGAGAAACTATTTGGATTTATGCGCACATCTTCCGAAGTGCTATTCCAGCGTATCGCAAACTGGGTGCCGTCCAAGATTCCAGGTGTGCCGTGAGACGCTATGGAGGAGGAGAGACACATCCTGTAGGCAGTCAGCTGGTACCAGTGTCTCGCCGGCTCTCCGTGCATCTTCCCTTCCAGCACCCCCTAATGGCAGTTCAGAACCCTTAAGTCTTAGGGCCTTTGCGCATGCACGGACATCAATGTGATGACATCGATCATGTCGACGTCCACGCACTTCCGGATGCCTCCAGCTGCGGCCACCACATTTAGTGTGCCGCAGTTTGGCAAAGTTTGCAAGACACTGCGCTATTCTATAAAGAGGCATGTGTAAATTTCTTAGGGTGCAACTGAAGAGGGGCGTAGCCTTGGGAGAGACATGGGTAGGTCAGGGGCTAAAGATATGCACAAGTATAGAATTCAGGGGATCTGCACCTAACTTCCGCACGGGGATTTACACTAGATAACGTTTATTGGCTGTTAGCGTCGAATGTTTGATTCAAGTGGTTGGCAGTGCGGATTCAACCGCGGATACATGAGATGCATGATCTCATGTATCCATGGTTGAATCAATTGCTACCAAGATCTCCCGTTCGTGCTGCTGCGTTCGTGTATTTGTGGACCGGCTCTTTTAAAAAAACCAGCTTTCTTTGCTTTCACTTTCACCTTCACCTCAGTCAGGCATTTGTTTCCAGAAATGGTCCCTAAGCATGCAGAGAGTAAATTACAGGTACAGGGAGTGTGTGGTACCCGGAGGTTGTGGGTTCAAATCCCATGCTGCTCTTGGGCAAGTCACTTAATCTCCCATTGCTCCAGGTACATTAGATAAGAGTGTGAGCCCACCAGGAGAGATAGGGAAAAATGCTTGAGTACCTGAATGTAAACCATTTAGACTATTAGTATATAAATACTGTAAATAAATACTCAGAGTACTGTCCCATGCAGGAACCTAATTCATTAGTTGCAATTTCAGGGTCTGCAAACATTTTCAGGAACCATACTACCGCAAATAATGAAAGCAGACTGCAAGTGGTCCCCTTTTCTTATATAAAGTGGATTTATTCTAATCTAATCTAATACACAACTTATTAATCGCACTTTACCAAAAAGGTTCAAGGCGATTTACATTCAAAGAGGCCGTAAAACCTACGGGAAAATATAAAACCAATCAATAATTAAAATATCGTCATAACACGAATATTACAACAAGTCATATAAAAAAAAAAGTTTGCAAATTTCTACGAAACCGTAAGGGCTCCTTTTACAAAGGTGCGCATGCACCAGATTAGCGCACGCTATGGCGCGCACTAGCCGAAAAATTACCGCCTGCATAAAAAGAGGTGGTAGTGGCTAACGCGCGGGGCATTTTAGCGTGCGCTAAAACCGCTAGCGCACCTTTGCAAAAGGAGCCCTAAGTAATTGATATCAGTCCTAATGTAAATAAGTAGATTATTCCAAAGTGTAATGGCAGCATAAGTGAAAGAGGAGTTGAGCTGTTATTGAATTATTTTGGATAAATGTATGCTTTAATGACATTAGCACTTATTTTTGGAGGAAGGTGGGTTTAGACATAGCGGCATAGTGAGGGAATCTTACACCAAAGGGGGAGTGCCCAGTATAGCCATGCTGTGCGCCCCCACCTGCTCCCCCTGGCATCACTGCACTGTGCGCCCCCATGCATCTTTTCCCTCGTTCCCCCCCCCAACCCCTCGAAAAATGTTTGCTGCCGTGAATAGCATCTCTTACCTGCTGTTCACTCCAGCCTCCTCCTCCTCTCTGATGTCACTTCCTGGTCCCTGTGAACAGAAAGTGACATCAGAGAAAGGGATGAGGCCGGTGCGAGCAGTGGGTAAGAGAGGTTGCTAGTAAACATCTGAAGAGGTATGGAGGGTGTGGAAGGGTGGAGAGGTGCTGATGTCCCTTCCAAGATAGTGCCTGGTGGAGTCCACCCCCTCGCCTCACCTTACAATGCCAGTGTTTAGACAGGTGATGAACACTTTTCTCTAGGTCTTCTATGACCTGTTTAAATTATTTACAGATGCCTTCTCCCTTCTTGTTCACTGCACCTGTTGATAGGTTTATGTGCTGGTTTATATAGTGATTTGTGTGCTGCAGGAGCATTTTTTCCCTTTCTTTACTTTTTTTTTTTTGTAACAGTAGACAGAGAGAAGGCAGACATGGTTAAAAATAGAAGATTAATAACAGAGGTATAGTTACTAAGAATGAGTGAATGCATAGACCGAGAGGCGCGACTAAGCCTGAAAGGAAGGGTGTCATGGAAGGAAATCACATGATGTAAAACCTGCCAACAGGCCTTCTCTAGAGTAGCTCTGCACTCCGGGGCTTCCTGGACATGTCCTCCTTTTGAGGACATGTCCAGGGGTCAGGACAGCTTTTCAAAACCTGGCACTTTGTATGGGTTTTGAAAAGCTTCCCGAGAAAATCGCGTCAGCAAGGGGCATCCACGCAGGCGTGGACGCAATGTGGTGCTGTCACGTGCACATGACATCATTGCATGATGTCTGCGCATGCACGGATGCCGTCCGGGGGCAGAGCTGGGGGGGAGGGTCAGAACAGGGCATGACAGAGGCGGATCTGGGTGGTTATGGAGGCGTGGCCATGGGTCCAGATTTTCCCGATGGAAAATCTGGTAACCCTACCCAGAGGGACTACACCAAATTTAAGGAAATGGGTGAAAGTCTGGCTGTTCTCCCAGGCCTTTAATACATGCAGTGATTGTATATCCACTCACTCTGCTCCCAGACTAGCTTGATGCACAACCTGTAACAGACCAAGTCCTCATATCATATTCAACTGTACATATAATTTGCCTTCAGTTTAGCCACCCATCTGTTTGTCCCAATGACCTTGGACTACCCATATTTTGTCCCATCTATGTTTCAACTTCACTTACCCTTCATCTACGTTTTGAGATGTTTCATTGTGTTGTATAGTGTTAGCACATATCTATGTTATTTGTTCTAATGTGTGCTTATTAATGTACTTCATTTGTATTGTGTTGGGACACGAGTATCATATCTATGTTATAAGAATTTTCTTCCATGCAGCGTATTCTGCTGACATTTATCATATTTCTGTTACGATTGTTTTACAATGCTTTTAAATGTTAGTATTTCTAATATTGAACTATGTTAGTTCTATTATTAGGCTTCAATTTGCCTTTTCTACTACTACTACTACTACTACTACAACTTATCACTTATATAGTGCTGAAAGGCGTACATGGCACTGTAAGTTAGAGAATGACATGGTGGTTGTTACCCGCGGCTAGCCGCGGGTAACCCGCCAAAACGGTGACCAAAAAAAAAAAAAAGGTCACCGTGAGATCGGGGACAAGGCCATTCACTGCCCCGTGGAGTAGTGAATGGTTAGCACACGCGGTGAACGAGCATTCGATCCAGCAGCGCCCTCTCTCCCGCTGGCCATGCATCTCCCTCCCTCCTTTTCCCTTACCTTTTCTTGTTGAAACTGGCGATTTCTATAAGGGTATGAGCTGTATTACAGCCCGAGCCTTGAAGTTGCATCGCGTTGCCTGCTGGAAAAATCTCCTTTGACGCAAGTTCCTGTTTCCGGTTGCATCGGAGGAGACTTTTCTAGCAGGCAACCCGACACGACTTCAAGGCTTTGGCTGTAATACAGCGCATAGCCTTATACAAATTGCCAGTTTCGCCACAAGAGAAGGTAAGAGGGAAGGAGAGAAATGCACGGCTGGCCGGCAGAAGGGAGCTGCTGGACCACGTGAAGGGTGCTGGGGGTGGGGGGATGGAGAGAAGAAGACGCTGAAGACAGGGACGGGGCGGTGAAAGGGACAGCGGGGGCGGTGAAGGGGACAGCAGAGACGGGGACGGGGCGGTAAAGAGGATGGTGGTCCGGGGACGGGGCAGTGACGGGGACAGAATTTTCCCCCGTGTCATTCTCTACTGTACATTTTGACATTTAATAGATGGTGCCTGCTCGGATGAGCTTACAATCTAACTTGGATAGACAGGCATGACATAGAGGGTTGGGGGATGCAGAACCCAAGGCGAGAGGAGTTAGGAGTTGAAAGCACTCTCAAAGAGGTGGGCTTTTAACTTGGACTTGAATACTCCCAGAGATGGAGCCCAAAGTAGGGATTCGGGCAGCTTGTTCCAGGCATATGGTGCAGCAAGATGGATGGTACGAAATCTAGAGTTGGCAGAGGAGGAGCAGGGCACTGGTAGGAGGGACTTACCAGCTGGGAGGAGCTCGTGGGACGGGGGAGATGTCAGACTAATGATGTAGCACCCATCTGGGCAACAGCAGATGGGCAGTGTTGCAGGTGGAGGGTAGCATTTGATATGGCAACGGCGACAACACTGAATTTATACTGCACCGAAGAAAGGCCTGGCAATCTGCTTCTGTATTTCGCCATGAAAATGTAATATCATCATCGAGTCGCTGGAACTCGATCACGAGTCGATGGCACCTAACAAAACTGAAAAATATTTCTGTGGCATGTGAAGTTTTTGCTTGTTCATATGACTGCATATGAGACTTTCTCCAAAACGGCCATGAGGCTATCAACAGAGGCGCTTGGTGAAACTCATTACAGACAGACGCAAGCAACAGCCATTTCTGTGGCGGGTCCTCTGAAATGGAACACTGTACCAGGATATTTGAGACTATGTAAGGACAAGATGTCTTTTAAGAAGCAACTAAAAACATATTTCTTTGTCAAAGCTTTTTACTAGGTAGTGATGTTTCAGATTTTGACAATCTGTTTTACTGAAGTCTTAGCTATGTGCTAGTTTTAGTAAGTTAAGATAACTTTGGAGGAGTGACTAGATAACGTTGCATTGATTATGTATGCTATACTTGCAAACTGCTTATTAAGGCGCGCTAAATGCTAAGGCATGCATTATATTCTATGGGAACCTTGGCATTCAGCGCGTGCTAATCTTTGGCACGCTCTAAATCTGTTAACGCGCCTTAAAAAAAGGACCCCATAGTCTTAAAAAGCTGGTAATTAGTGAGTATGAATGGGGGCTTTGTGCAAAAACAGTCAATGTTACTAGGAAGTCTGTTTGGCTTTACCCTCAATAGACAGGGAGTACAAAATTGCAAATTTTTTTTTTTTTCTGCAGAGAGAGCAATCATGAACAAGACAGAATGATAGATTAGTCTGTCACGGGGCACAATGCTCCATGACAGGAATTTAGCGGGCTGGAGAGAGGCAACGGGGGGGGGGGGGGGATTCCAAGTCTCTTCTAATGGGCTCTAATGGAACTTGTATCTTCACTTATTTATAAAAATGTAACGTGTGGAGCTATTTCTACCGACGTTTTCTGTCGAAGCCCTGAGACTCTTTGTTAGCTAATCTGTAATTCCTTAACAGAGGTTTATTTCACTTTTGGGAAGTAATTTTTTTTAAAAACTGGCCTCCTTGGTGTACAATTTCAGAGGGAAAGTACCTGCGGGCATTTGCAGCTGCTTTTAATGCTGGTAAATGTTTGAAATTTCAAATCTGCACACTGTTTTTTTTTTCAGTAATCCATATATATTACTTTCAAAACTGGTAGGAATGTGTATTTGCAAGCACATCTTTGATGTGTTAGTGTGTCTCAAAGTATAAATCAATTTAAACGGGGTTTAACCTATGAATTTACAGGTATTATGTCAATCATCGCACATAAAATTTGAATACAAACCCCAAAATTCTGAAAATTGGGTGAACAGCACAAATAAACCAAAAAAAAAATGAATCAAATAGATCGCCCTGTGCACATCACCAAACATCTCCCGACCATTCTTTTTCGTTCTCACTAGAGAATGACAGGGCGACAAAATTTTACCCCGTCCCTGCAGGAACTCATGTTCCTATCCCGTCCCCGCCACGTTCCTGCAAGCTCCATCCTCATCTGCACAAGCCTCAAACACTTTAAAATAGGCTTGTGTGGTTAAGGCAGAGTTTACAGGAATGGGTCAGGGAAACTGAGTTCCTGCGGGGACTGGGACAAATTTGTCCCCCTGTCATTCTCTAATTCTCACCCACTTCAAGCTCTCTTTTCCTCTCCCGCTAAAGCAGGGATGTCAAAGTCCCTCCTCGAGGGCCGCAATCCAGTCGGGTTTTCGGGATTTCCCCAATGAATATGCATGAGATTTATTTGCATACACTGCTTTCATTGTATGCTAATAGATCTCATGCATATTCATTGGGGAAATCCTGAAAACCCGACTGGATTGTGGCCCTCAAGGACCGACTTTGACACCTGTGCGCTAAAGGGATAGAGTCCACCCCTGCGAAGGTGGGCAAAGGGTAAGGGCCCCCTCTAGGATGCAACGGGCCAGAAAAGGACAAGTTCCATCACGTGCACGCTTACTTCCTCTATCTAGCCCTTAATCTGATATATCAGAGAGATGAAAAGAGCAGATTGAGGACTGGAAATGACAATGGAGATAACAGTAGAATGGGACAGTGAAAAAGGAAGCGTAAGACGAAAGATGGGAGCGCTGCAAGAAAATGAAAGATGAAAGCAATGAGTGAGAGACAGCTAGATGGTAATGAAGAATGGGAATGGAGCCATTAGCCGGGATGGACAGGTCAAGAAGCACATAACTGCAGGTGCCAGGTCAAAAGAATGCTGAGAGATTAGAGAAACTGGGCCTCTTCTCCCTTGAAGAGAGGAGACAGAGGGGACATGATCGAAACGTTCAAGATAATGAAGGGAACAGACTTTATCTACTAAGACAGGTTGTTCACCTTCTCAAAGGTGGAGAGAACGAGCAGGCACTCTAAAGTTAAGAGGATAGATTCCGTACAAACGCAAGGAAGTTCTTCTTCACCCAGAGAGTGGTAGAAAACTGGAACACTCTTCTGGAGTCTGTTATAGGGGAAAACACCCTCCAGGGATTCAAGACAAAGTTAGACAAGTTCCTGCTGAACCAGAACGTACGCAGGTAAGGCTAGTCTCAGTTAGGGCACTGGTCATTGACCTAAGGGCTGCCGCGTGAGCGGACTGCTGAGTATGATGGACCACTGGTCTGACACAGCAGTGGCAATTCTTATGTTCTTAGCCTGCCTCAGGGGTCTTTTGAGCAATCATGCGATTTTTCTTTTATTCCAGTCTTTGATTGAACCTTGTAGCATTACTGAAGCTGTCCTCGGATAACACCTGTTACAGGAAAGTGTGTTTTCCCTTCAGTACTCCCCTAATGGTAAAGAGGAAAACGGCAATTGCACCATTAGGGGAGTACTGAAGGAAAGCACAGCGATCCAGCCCAATGCCTCTGCTCTAGTTTGTGCCCTTCTGTAGGGCAATAGCTGGGGGATTCAGGGACATACTAACTGGCTCACCTGGACCTCACCTGGAGTACTGTGTTCAGTTTTGGAGGCCACATTATCAAAAGGATGTGAAGAGAATGGAGTCAATTCAGCGAATTGCCACTAGGATGGTCTCAGGACTCAAAGATCTCCCATATGAAGAACGTCTGAACAGGCTACGCTTATATTCTCTTGAAGAGCGCAGAGAAAGGGGGGACATGATAGAAACATTCAAATACATCACGGGCCGCATTGAGGTGGAGGAAGATATCTTTTATCTTACGGGTCCCACGACAACAAGAAGGCACCCGCTCGAGCTCAGGGGGGAAGATTTCATGGGGACACCAGGAAATACTTCTTCACTGAAAGGGTAATTGATCGATGGAATGGCCTTCCACGTCAGGTAGTTGAGGCCAGTACCACGCTCGACTTCAAGGGACGATGGGATCGTCTGGTGAGGTCGGTCCAGAAGAATGTTTAAAGGATGGATTCTCGAGGAGGGAGGGATCTTGAGTGGGCAGACTCGTTGGGCTGTCGGCCCTTTTCTGCCGTCATACTATATGTTTCTATGTTCTCTGTCCATGCCATGTGTCTTGACAGAAAAAATCCTGTAAATCCAGTAAGAGGAGGTTTAACATGTAGCAAAAGGCAAACTACCGCAAAATCCATTAACTCAGTCACGTGGCAGCCTGTTTCTGGCCATTAACCATGTCAACCCCCAAATTCTGTACATGGCACCTTACACTGTGCACAGTCAATTTCCTTGCACAAATAGTTTAACAAGCTTAATTGACACTAATTGGCCATTAACACCTCATAATTGATGCTAATTAGAACTAATTAAGGGCCCCTTTTGCAAACCCATGCTAGCGATTTCCCCCGCAGCAAATGCACCAATGCCCATTCAATTCCTACAGGCTTCAGTGCATTTGCCACGAGAGAATCGCTACTGTGGTTTTACAAAAGGAGTCCTCAGAGTTACGCTCACAACTCGGTCAAGTGTGTTCTACAAAGGGATGCATGCCAGTTCCAGTGTATGAATCTGGGGTAGGGGAGATTCTTGCAGAGAGCATGATAGGAAAGACATAGATAATTATACGGCGAGTGGGAGATAAGAGTTGATTTATTAACTTATTACGAGTCACCTAAGAAGTCTAGATATCTTTTGTGTAATAATTACTCTCCAGTCTTTTATTTAAGAACATAAAGGCATCCTTATTAAAAGAATCTGATATTATTGGGAGCAAAATGAAACTCATTCATCCAAATATTTTCACTGTAGTTATTAAATTATCTTGGAGTTTAACAATAAGCATAAGTAGTCTCAGAAGTAATTGTCTGATTTGTGAAAGCAAACCACGGTTCTTAGAAAGCCATAGAACCATTATACAGAGCACAAAGTGAAGATTTCATACAAAGGATGTTATCTTTGCAAAAATAAGAATGTTATATTTTGAAAGAATGCCCATGCAATAACCAAATACAGTAGACCCTCAATATTTGCAGGGGGTTAGGGGCAGAGCTGGCCCGCGAATATTGAAAAATTGTGCATAATTTTTAAGGCCGATTCTGACCCACCCCTGCCTCCCTCCTGTGTTTCGGACCTTCCCAAGACCTTACCTGGTGGTCTAGTGGCGACGTGGGGCAGGAACGACCGTCCTATGCTCCTGCTCCGTAAAGAGCCATCATCAAAATGGTTGCCGTGATTTCCCGTTCTAGTCTTGAGACTACAACAGGAACTCACAGCAACCATTTTGATGACAGCTCAACCAAATCTTTATCTAAGCAATTCTAGGCAGCTTACAAAATTATATATACCATCAAAATGTAGACAACAAACAATAAAATTAATACAAGCATAAGAAAAAGCTAAAATAAACTTCAAAATGCGTAAAAGAATAATTAACAAATTTGACTGAATAGATACAAAAAGGAAATCACACTATGTAAGTCCTGTGGTAAAGGACTCCACAAAAGACGACAAGCAGCAGAAAAGATTAAAGATCTATAATCGTTGTGTAAACCTGGTAGACTGGCGGTACAGCTAACCATTTCTCTGAGGACCTTATAAGGTGTTTCTAGCCGTCTGATTGCAGGACAGTGAGTGGCCTTAGTCCAAATGAAGATCAGACTTGTCTACGCACTCATTTTCTCAGTGGTCAGTTACAGATCCGAAAGCTGGACACTAGGGAAACAAGACAGAAAGAAGATTGACTCATTTGAGCTTTGGTGCTGGAAAAGGATTGTGGCGTGCCGTGGACCGCCAGAAAAACTAACAAATCGATTCTGGAAGAGATCAAACCGGCTATGTCACTCGAAGCCAAAATGATGTAGTTACAACTGTCTAATTTTGGTTACACTGTCAGAAGAGAGAGATCATTGGAGAAGGACATCAAGTTTGGGAAGACTGAAGGAACAAGGCCAAGAGGGCGACCTGCAATCAGATGGCTGGACATGTTGAAAACAGCCATGGGGATGACACTGGAGGACCTTTCCGGACTAGCACAAAACCGATTTCTTTTTAGATCCACAATTCATCAAGTCGCTAGGACTTGAGCACGAGTCAATGGCACATAACAACAATCGCTGTTATATAGGCAGGGCCTAGCCTCTACAAAACGCTTTATCACATCCTGTGTTAGGCCATTTTTTTGCTGTTTTAAACATATGACAGCGCCAAGCACAGCTTATTAAAAGGACCCGTTAGATTGTAAGCCCTCTGGGGTAAGGCACTACCTATGAGCCCAATTTACCTTGAATTATTACTGAAAATGGTATTAACTAAATCTAAATAAATGACTTTCTAATAATCATGTAACTATTACAGTAAAACGTAATTAACATATAAAGGTCAAGAGCGAGACAAAATCCATTTTAAACTTTTAGAAATATAAGCTGTTTGTCAAGCTCGGTAATAAAGCAGTTCAAAAAGTCAGATAGTGCTTGTTCAGTCATTATGCCCAAGTTAACATTTTAGTGGCTGTCCTTGTACAAGGATTGTTTAAAAGAAACCAAACCATTGATGACGGCAAATCCAGACATATTGAGAGAACTGCTTCATGCTAAGTTCAGGTGTCATCTTTTTAAGACAGGATGAACATGTTGACGCTAATATAGTCTTCTGTATCTGACAGGAAGAAGCATGAAAGAATGCTAAACATGCCCAACTCTTCTGCCGGCCTACGAGAAAACAACATTAGTAAGTTGACATAAAATCATTGGGATTCGAACTCTTGTCTGACCCTGGGTTTTTAATTGTGTTAGATCTGAAAAGGAAAAAGGGACAGCGAGGAAAGGCAGCAACTCTGGAAGTGGCTGGATCACATTCTCTACCTGCCAATCACGCGCTCTTTGTGCTCATATGAATTAGGAAACCTTTTGAGTTTTCATGCACCTTTGACTTAAGTAGCTTTTGCTTTTTTTTTTTTTTTAGAATAGAGGAATTATAGTGCAGATGAATAAATCATTGCAAATGTAATAAACAGAATGCAGAATAAATAGGGCAGGCTTGGAGGATAAAGTTGTCCTTATCTGCCAACACCTTCTATGTTTCTAAAATAATTCCTAGAACTAGGTCCAGCTACAATATTTGTATAACATTTGAACTGTATCATTATATATTGTAAAGAAAAAAGTATATTAAAACAGAGTTTGGCGTAGTGGTTAAAGCTACAGCCTAAGCACCTTAAGGTTATGGGTTCAAACCCTGTGCTACTTCTTGTGACCCTGGGCAAGTCACTTAATCCGCCCATTTGGCCCAGGTACGGTAAGCCCGTACCTGATTTATAACCCGTTCTGAGCTCCTTTGAGAGGATGGGCTAAAAAAAATCAAATAAATGAATAAATTATCAGAAGTAACATCCCAGAGGGTTATGACAGAAGTGAGAAACCATGATGCTTGAGGGCCACGACTCAATCAGAGTTTCAAGGTTTACACAATGCATATGCATGAGATCATTTGTATAAAATAGAAGTAGTATAGGCAAATCAATGTCATGCATGTTCATTTATAGGCATCTGGAAAATCCAACTGGGATTTTTGGGGGGCTTGGTTGCACACTAGGCAGAAGATTTTAGCTTAGTATCTACAAGGACACCCAGATCTTATTCTAGGGGATCGACTCCTAAAGTGGATCATAGCATAAGGAAACTATTATTTGGATTATTGTTACAACGTGCATCAGTTTGCATTTGTCCACATTAAGGGGTCCTTTTACTAAGGCGTGATAGCCGTTGGTTTTTGGTTGTTTTTTTTTTTTTAGTAAATCATCTTTATTCGCATGCTAAAATGGCTAGTGCACCTTAGTAAAAGAACCTCTAAATTTCTTCTGCCATTTGGATGCCCAGTCTTCCAATTTCCTAAGCTCTTCCTGTCATTTTTTCACTATCCTCATGTGTATTTTTTAAATGGGTATAACTAATGGGCGGACTGGATGGACCGTTCAGGTCTTTATCTGCCGTCATTTACTATATTACTATATTTTGACAGCTTTCAATAGTTCTGTGTCATCTGCAAATTTAATTATCTCACTTGGTGTTCCAGTTTCCAGATCATTTATAAATAAGTTAAATAGCAGCGGTCCCAGTACAGACCCCCTGTGGCACTCCAGTATTTACTATCCTCTGTTAAGAAAAATGGCCATTTAATCCTACTCTCTATTTTCTGTCCAATAACCAAATCCTAATCCACAACAGAACATTGCCTCCTATCTAAGGTTTTCCCAAAAACACAGGTGATTTAAGTCCAAACAAATTACTTGGGATAGGAACAAATATAAAAATCGCTCACCTGTTAGAACAATCTTATATCACAGAACTTGACAAAAGTTACACAACACCTTAACAGTGCGTCTTTGATTTTAGTGTGCTCATAGATGCTTCAATAGGGTGTCACACAGCGATGCGGAGTCGCTAGAACTGCATAGGTTCTTAATCACAGCACATAATCCTATCTAGGGTTAGCAGACATCTGGTTTATCTTGACATGTCCTCTTCTTAGAGGACTGTCCGGGTTTTGAAAAGCTGTTGAGATTGGGGCTAAGTCTGGACTGCATCTCTGCATGCGTGGATGCGACACAGTGACCTCACATGCATGCGCAGATGCACTCCAGACTCGGCCCAAAGAGACAAGGTTTGCGTGGAGTTGGAGTTGGGGTTGGCGCAATGCGGTGAGGCCACACATCCTCTTTTTCCAGATGCAAAATCTGGTAACCCTACTCCTATCCCATGACTCTTTAATTTTCTCAGGAGTCTCTTAAAAGCTACTTTGTCAAAAGCTTTCTGAAAATCTAGAGATGTTAAGGTTAGTTTTGGGGTGAGTTTGGGCCCATAAGCTATAAGGAAGTTAAGTAGAGATTACTTTATCAATTATGAGATTAAGAAAGGAGACTAGGGTGAACAGCTATTCAGGCAGGCCAGGAATAGAAATATTGTCCTTCAAAGGTGAAATGGAGACTTTGGAGAAATTTGTGAATAAAATAACTAAATGTCCCATGTTTTCAGAGTGGTAGTTCAGAAGAACCTGCCTCAAAGAGTGGGGTTACCAGACATCCGGAGAAGAGTTGTAACCGGAAGGAAAAGACAAGAAAAGTGAACTTTTTTATGATTTAGTAATTGGACATTGCTTCACGTACAAAATGAACTTTTAAGTTGGATAAATAGGGTAGATTGGGAGGGCTTCATAGATATTAATATGATATGAATGTATGTATAACAGAATGTTGTTTAATTGAATTTTAAGACATGTGGTGTAATAAATATGAGTAATTGAATAATTGAATAAATGATAATTATTTATACAATATATGGTTAAAGAACATAGCTCCTTTTTGTATGGAATTATTGTATAATGAATATGCATGAGAGAGATTTGTATACAATGGAAGTGACAGGTATGCAAATCTCTCTCATGCATATTCATTAGGGATATCTTCAAAACTCGACTGGCTGGGGATCCCCCAGGACAGGGTTTGGAACCATTGATCTATATCAAGAATATAGGGGGTATCTGCAAGAACCCCATAATTATTAGTGCAGGCTGTACTCAGGTAGGTAAATTGTGTTCCGTTTCGTTATGGGTTATAAAGTGTTCTTCATTGTTAATGTTTTTGTTCTTTGCAGAACTCGCCAGGACGGGAAAATGAGTTAAGAGCAGAACAGACTTGTTTCTCAGGGAAAGTCCCTGTGCCCCTCCCTTTTATCTATTTATTCTCCAGGGATGACCACCTGCTTTGATATGAACTGAGGAGTACAGGGCAGCTCAGGGAAAAGGGAGGTGGAGCAGAAAAATGCAAATGAGGCTCTGTACACAAACCCCGCGGGTGAAAGTGTATAAACCCAGTGGTTCAAGACTGACATTCCTATCTCCTAGAAAGAAGATTTACAAGGTAGGTACATGGGCTGCTGAACAATTCTCAGCCCAACCAAGAAAAGAATGATTTGAAGCCATGAAAGTTACAAGCGCTTCTATACTTTTTGACACTTTTTGTTTCAATGATATGAAATGAAAAATGTCAAGAAAAGAACAATCTCTAGTACTGTCTTTTGAAAGGATTTTACACAAAAGAGCTCAATTCATAATCTTTTAATTGCATAAAATCTCCCTGGTAAACACTATGACAATCCTAATAGACTAAAAATGCAATCAAAGTTCTATATGGTTCTAACCCTTACCACACCATGTCTTACATCTTTTCGTAAACCGAGTGCTTTGGAAATGAAGTGCTCTTTAGAAATCCTTCAGCAACACCAAATACACTCAAAAGGATTTTTATAGGAGCAGAGCTGAAGTTCAGCCAGCATTTTAAATGACCTTTGGTACCAACTAAACCAATAAAACTCAAATTGAAGATCTTGCAAGATAAAATGGCAGTTTTCCTTCTGGAGTCCTACCAGGTAGAATATAGGATTTCAGGTCTCACCAATGTGACCAACCAATATCCTAGAACAACTGGAAGCATAAAAACCTTTAATTGGCATAACCCTTTTTTTATAGACTGTTGCCCTTGATTTAGCCACAAAGTCATGTCCTTTCCTCCCTGTTGAGAGAACAAAGGTGCCAGAAGACCCACAGGAAAGTGAAGGAGGGTGTATTTAATAATATCTGGATAAAGGCCAATTACCAGAACCAGCCACTGATTTTCAGTAAACATTATTAATATATTGCCATAGAAGTTCTATACTAGAGAATGACACGGGGCCAATTTTTCCCCCCATCCCCGCAGGAACTCAATTTCCCTGTCCTGTCCCTGCCCCATTCCTGTAAACTCTGCCTTAACTGCACAAGCCTCGAACACTTGATGATTTTAAAATGTTTGAGGCTTGTGCAGATACGGACAGAGCTTGCAAGAATGGGGCAGAGACAGGAAAAGAACTCGCTGGGATGGGAGAATGTGTCCCCGTGTCATTCTCTATTCTATACTGACCACCCCAGCACAATCCAAATAGAGCCAGAGTAGTTTGGATGTAGAGCCAAGAGGGGAGTGGCCTAAGGGATCTGGCCAATCAGAATCTTAGGCCACTCCCAGTGCATCCCAAAAAGCACTGCGAACGGGACCTAAGATTCTGATTGGCACAGGGGCCTTAGGGAACTGGGCCAATCAGGGCTTAAGGCCCCTCCCCAGTGCATCCTACGATGCACCAGGAAGGGGTAGGCCTGCCATTCTGGGAAGGCGGGCCAGCCGGCTGGAGGGAGGATGGATGCCTTTGGCCGGCAAATGTTTTAGGGTGGGGAGGATGTCCGATATGTTCGGGGGAGGGGGGGTTCTGTCAGGAGACACTGGGCATCTGTCCTGCTGGCAATGAATGGTGGGAATAGGCGGCCACTAAACTTATCGTGGCAGGGAGATCCCTTGCCACGATAAGCTCAGCAGCTGCTTACAATGTAGGCCAGCATTTTGCTATGCTATACTATGTTCGTATATATAATACAATGTCTGCCATATTATGTTTACCATGCTATACTAGTCATGCTTGCCTGTATAAATAAGACTATGGTTGCCATGCTAAGCTGTCATCCCATGTTTTGTCATACAATGCTCGTCATGCTATGTCACCCCACACTATGTTTGCCATGTTATGTTTTACCATCCTTTGTTATGCATGTAAACTTGTAACCCGTTCTGAGCTCTACTGGGAGGACGGGACACAAGACCAAAATTAACAAATAAATCTTTCTCTCGGAAAGATATTAAAAAGAACAGGCCTCAGAACCGATTCGAGGATCTCTATTGATCGCTTCTCTTTCTTCAGAATGGGGAGTGTGTGGCACAGTGGTTACAGCTACCACCTCAGCACCCTGAGGTTGTGGGTTCAAATCCCATGCTGCTCCCTGTGACCCTGGGCATGTCACTTAACCCCCCCCCAATGCCCCAGATATATTAGATAGAGTGCGATCCTGCCAGGACAGATAAGGAAAAAAGATTATAAGTGGTATATAAATGCTAAAAATAAATAAATTATAATTAATTTTACCTCTGCTTTCTATCACTCAACCGATTTCTAATCCTGCTCGCCACCTTTGACACCCCTCCCTGGGTTGACCAGTTTATTGGAGCCTCCTTGATGGGACAGTGTCCGAAGCTTTGCTCATAAATAAAAGTGAGGGTAATTATTAGTGTGGTTGGTCAGGATCGATGGTTTTGCTTTGACTCTGCCGCTCTGGGCGATCACCTCCTCTGCGTAACGGCTGAGCCAACCCCGACTGGAGTGCTATAGCGATTTTTCATCTTGTGCCTACTTTCTCACGCACAAAACTCATAAAAGTTCAGATCTTTTCAACTGTCTGACTTACACGTCAAATGTTTGCGGCTGCAGAGGTGGCAATTTTCCTAGAGCGCACTCAGAAGCTTTGTAGGAGGAGTATAGTTAACACATCCGTTTGAAATATGTCTACTATAGCTGCCTAATCACGAGATCCATTATAATTTAAGAAAAGGTGGGGGGGGGGAGAAAAGATTAATTTCTTCTTCTTTTGTATTTTATCTGGGAACTCTGAAGACTAATTGGTGATGAAATATACTGTACACGCCTCAAGATGTTACACCTGTCAGATTGCTTAACATCAGCCCCTGTTTACTGCTTTGACAAAGCCATTCGATATATATTCTTTTGGCATCTGATGGCACATTTCTGTAGGAGATAATTTTGAGTAGTTCCTGTCAAAGTTAGATTTAATGCAGCCACACTGCTGGTAATAAAAGGAACGCATTGACATTCTCTTCTTTATAATTAGATGCCGCCACCAATATCTGAAGTCACTGTTGCCCTGAAGAGTGTGCTGTCTGGAATGCTCATTGCATCTCCTGAAATCTGTATCGCCCCTTTGGGTATACTGCATCCACCGCCGACTCTTGTTCTGCTGATTGAACTGTCATAAATCTATCAGCTAAAATAGAACTCCATTAGTTGAACCCTTCCTGGACACACAGTGGATATCTTCCCCCGTTGCCACTGGTTATCCGCATCGCATTTGCAGTTTGAGGCATGCAGTAATGCATTGTGGGCTAGAAACCTTTTCTTTGAAAGTCTCATAGAAATTAATGATCTTGAAGAATGTGCAAAATACATTTTTTTTTCCCACTCTTCCCCTCTCTCATCCAGCATTTACCTTATCTCCATCTGAAACTTTTTGCTGTAAACAGATTAAAACGAAGCTGTGGCCATCTTTTATTGCAGGGCTTTAGAAGACGTTGAAATTCCCAGACTGTGGCTAAAATATGGAAATAAACTAGTACAATGCACAGTGAGTTTTTCCTTTTCTCTTTTATGTTTGCATAAATATGTAGAAAAGAGGACATGAGATGCATAGGAACTGATAGCAGGGCAGCAGTAACCTCAATCTACCAAGAAAAGCACTTGGAACATTTTCTATTCCTCCGACACATTTATCCCACATGGCAAAGACCTGCACAGCTAGGAGAGCCAAATTGGCCATTCCAGCTTGTAAATTCAACTAATAGGGGGCTGAAAAGAGAAGAAAGAAACAAGTCTGGAGTGAGAAAACAGGCGGACAGTGCCTATATTTTGTTACCAATGTTAAAATGCATTATGTGGTCAAGAATTTGTAATCACTCAGCCAGCAGCAGAGATTTTCCTAAAAGAAAAGTCCATAAGCCAGGGGTGTCAAATTCAATCACTTCAAGGGGCCGAAATAAAAAACACAGGTTGTAGTGGGCCAATCCCTGCACAATCTCCACCCAATCTCCTCCCCAAACCCCATCCTCAAAATAGTAACACTATTTTTCATATATACACACACAATATAATCTTATTAACAACACATAATGGTTAACCACAAAATTAAACTACACAAAATAAACTGTATCAGGGGTAGGGAACTCCGGTCCTCGAGAGCCGTATTCCAGTCGGGTTTTAAGGATTTCCACAATGAATATGCATGAGATCTATTTGCATGCACTGCTTTCAATGTATATTCATTGGGGAAATCCTGAAAACCCAACTGGAATACGGCTCTTGAGGACCGGAGTTCCCTACCCCTGCACTGTATGCTTCTCAACATTCATTCCAACCAGAACACAGATAACCCCTATGCAAATACGGGACCAAAAACTAAAAGTACTAATATATACAAACAAAACCCTAAGACTCAAGACTCTGCATGCAGTACAACCCCAGAGAAAAAGAAACAAATGCATTTCTTCCTGAACAGTGCAAAATACAGACAGCAGATATAAATTCTCAAAATTAACACAATTCAATCACCAAATTCAAAATAAAATAATTCCCCCTACTTTTGTTGTCTCCCTCCCTCCTGTGCCTCAACTAGGTGCCTCCCTCCGGCGGGTGTCTAACCTTCTGCCTGGCTCCGACCTGGCCGTTTTATATGGCCCACGGTTCGATGCCCCTCCGGTGTCATCTTGTGGCCGGCTCCCTCCTCCTCACAGCCATAGTGTGCATGGAGCCGCGTGCAACGGCTTCCTCATGCATCCTGAACCGGAAGCCTTCTCTCTGACGTCGCAACATCAGAAGGAATGCTTCTGGATGAAGTGTGGGACGCGCGAGGATCCGCTGCACACTATGGCTGTGAGGAGGAGGAAGCTGGCCACAAGGTGACACTGGGGGCATTGGACTGTGGGCCACATAAAACGACCAGGTGGGCCAGATTTGGCCTGCAGGCCTTGAGTTTAATACCTGTGGTTTAGAGGATGACGAACTTATGAGCATGACAGAAGAGCAGTGCTTGGGTGTGTTTGTTTGTGATGATTTTAAGGTAGACAAACAGGTTGAAAAGTTGACAGTGGAGGCTAGAAGGATGCTAGGGTGCTTAGGAAGAGGAAAGGCCAGTAGGAAAAAGAAGGTATTGATGCTCCTGTATAAGACTCTAGTGAGACCTCATTTAGAATATTGGGTACAATTCTGGAGGCCGCACCTTCAAAAAGATATAAAAAGGATGGAGTCGGTCCAGAGGAAGGCTACTAAAATGGTTTGTAGTCATCATAAGGCATATGGGGACAAAGATCTCCATCTGTATACTTTGGAGGAAAGGCAGGAGAAGGGAGATATGAAAGAGACGTTTAAATACCTACATGGCGTAAATGCGCATGATTTGAGTCTTTTTCATTTAAAAGGAAGCTCTAGAATGAGAGGGCATAGGATGAAATTAAAAGGTGATAGGCTTAGGAGTAATCTAAGAAAATATATATGTTTTTACAGAAATGGTGGTAGATACGTGGAACAGTCTACCGGAAGAGATGGTGGCGACAGAGACCTTGTCTGTATTCATGAAAGCGTGGGATAGGCACATGGGATCTCTTAGAGAGAGGAAGAAAAATGGTTATTACAGATGGGCCATTTGGCCTTTATTTGCCATCATGTTTCTAAGTCCTCATTCACTTCCCTTTCCTTTAGGTAAGTAAACAAAGTGATCCAACCAGTAACAAGAAACCGGAGCATATCTTCCAGCCTATTCCTTCCCCTTGCCCAGTCCCTATTACAGCAAGTACATTTGCTCTGAAATTGATGTACATACCTTTAACTACTGGGTAGAAAAGAATCTGCAGATCACAAAGTTTATGCAAACTGCTCTCTACTTTGTATTCTTTCAGAGGCTCCAAAGAAAAGCCAATATCATTTAATGCGGCCTTGATTGATTTACAAAGTAATTAACTCGTTTTTAGATTTGTACCCGTGATGTACCCTCTGAAAAAAATCTCATTCTTGGCCGTTCAGTTTCACTCTTTGGGATGGGTCACCTTTGGCATCTCTGCTACTGCTCCATGAAGACCCGACCAATGGAGAAAGAGGCTGAGGATGTTGGAGAAAGAGGCTGAGGAGGTTGGAGAGAGAACCCGAGAAAGGGCCATTTGTGGTGGAAATTAGACAGATTACATCTTTTGGGATCCTACACAACTGGAAAATTTTTCCTTTTTTTTGGACGCGACTTTTTCTTAGGGTCATTGAAGTAAGTGCCTGTGATATTTAGGAGGTAAAAATCCTATGCAATTTTCCTTAGAATTTGCCTTGCAAAGTAGTAACATCCTTTGCCTACCAAGCAGCCAAGTTCAACCCATGGCTGGCCCAAATGATACTCGAGGCCCCCTCCTACCTCGACTTCAGAAAATCACTCAAAACTTATCTATTCAGCAAACAAGACCCCTAACGGCCCCACCCATGCATATTAACACTTCGCCCCCCCTCCCCCTGCTCTCCTACCCCCTCACAATAGCTTCTCTCTTCCCTATCTTCAACAAGCTCTCTCCATCCTTTGTCAATTTCGGTTATACTTGTTACATTGTTGATAATTTGTTTGTAAATCTGCGTGCAAACATAGATCCTAATCTAACTGATGTAAACCGCCTAGAACTCGCCGGGTATGGCGGTATATAAAAATAAAATTATTATTATTATTATTCTCTCATATTTGTGGGCTAGAAGGAATTTCTCTCATGATATATGAGCATTTGTTTGTTTTTCCTTTTATCTATGGTAATAATTCCTTAGCTTTAATTTTTTTTGTATTCAAAACAGTATGGAAAATTTTTTTCAATAAATTAAAAAAGAAATTAAGATGAGGACTTCAACAAGGCTAAAGGAGGGTTTTTTTTCAGATTTATGCATTCATGTGTCCTGGAAAGCCGGCCCCCTGAGCATCCATGGAACATTTTCTTTAAATGCATACTAGACTTGTTGAACTTAAAAGTTGACTAATTTTTATTACTATGCATTACAGTATATGAATATGTCACAAGAGAGAGCACAGAGAGGATTACAAGTCTTGAAACGCTCGGGTGCACGGTAATGCTTGCTTTCTAACTCATTATTTCTTGATGTTATAACACTGGCCTTCAATACAAGAATAATTAGGGACTCAAGGTGCTATATTATTGCCTAATGAAGTCTAATTAAGAGTCATTAACCTTTGGTCTGCTTCACACATTTGATGGTAGAAACAGTGTGTGAACAATCATGGGAAAATATTTGAAAGGTGAACTTGAATGAGCATGGAAAACTGGTGACATTTTTTGAGATCTGAAAGCCACTCCGGGCCATTATTTTAAAAGTGATGGATTAGAGCATATTGACACTTTGACGGATAAAGGGGAGAGATGCACGAGCTGTCAGACTGGTTGAATCGGTGGTTTAATATGAAACATTTGATCATCCTTCTTAGTATTTATTCTTTGGCATACTGATGTAAATCGATTATTTAGATTTCACTCTCACCTTTTCATCATCAGCTCAAGGTGAGCTACTCGTATATTCAGATTTACTTGTAAGCCCTCTGGAGACTGTAAAAAATACCAAGTTTAAATTTAAGTTTAATAGAATTTGATATACCATTCAAATCAATCAGGACTAGGCGTTTCACAAACAATAAAGTAAAACAACCATGAGGAAAAAAAAAAACCCCTCCAGGAAAAAAAAAGAGCAGAACAATGTAATATTATGCTAATTTTCAATTCAGATTCATAACAGATTACAAGAGAAACACTACATTAAGGGGAACATGTATACTTAAAAAATGATTACACAAGAAGCTAAAATCAAGAGTAGCATTAAAAAAAATAAATAAATAAAATAGGTCTTTTAAAACTTTACAAAAATATAATATTCAAATCTAAGATTCTTATTTCTAATGGAAGACTATTCCACATCTGAACAGCCTGATAAGAAATTGATCGCACCAGTTGACTCTTCCTAGTTACTCTAAAAACAGCTGGAAACTGACATTTAAAACTACGGTTACTTCGTGTAGCAATAAAACGCTGGGTTTTACTAAATGGCGCTAGAGGTTTTTGAGCGCGGGCCAGTGAGTCAACTGCTGCAACGCTCATAAGAATTCAAAGAGCACCGGAGGATTTACCTCACCGGCCCGCGCTAAAAACCTCTAGTGCCGTTTGGTAAAAGGAGCCCCAAATTAGCTGGAGCACACAAAAGAGGTGTTAATTGATCTGGAGCATTACCACATAAAGCCTTATGAACAACACAAAATACCTTAAACTTAATCCTACATCTAATCAGAAGTCTAAGATCAAGAGCAGACAAGCTGAGCATTGAAGGCAGCAGTAAAGAAAATATGCTTTCAGAAGCATCTTTTTCAAAATGGGACTAGAACAAAAGAATAAGGGCATATCATTCCATAACACAACACCTATATAGAAAAAAGCACTCCTACGGGTACACAACTGAGGATCTACCATAGTCCTACAGGCCTCAAGGGAATACAGTGGTCTAGGCGGACATAGGGAACAACAAAGGAGGCCAAGTAGGATGCCTCATCTCCATGAAAGGCCTTAAAGGCCAATAGACAAACCTTAAATCATATCCTGAGGTAAACGAGCAGTCAGTGATATTGGATCAAAGTGGGGTTACCAATGTAGAACTATTAATGTGCATTAATGCAATTTCACGCACATATATTTAACAAAAGCCCCAATTTATTAATTAAGGAGACAATTCTACTGAATAGGGCTGAGGTTGCTAAAGCCTATGGAAACCAGATAAGGCACTCCCCTCCAATTCTAATATCTTAGACCTGAGTAATAAGAATTCTCGGCAATAGCAACATACTCTAGCATATGCATGGTTGAGGAGATGGGAGCCTTTCATTTGAGCTTAGACTAGAGTGCATTAGGAACAGAATCAAGCTTTTTTTTTTTTTAAGGATGTAAAAAGCACACCTCAAGGAGCAGCAGGAGGGTACCTTTTTGAAGCCTATTCTATAAAGGAAATTAACAGGTCAAATTCAAGCCTATATTTTGGACACAAGCACTTCCACCAGCCATAGAGTTGATGTAAATGTTCATATTTAAATCATTGAAAAGTGGACATAAATTATAGCATTCTATAAAGTATGTGCTTGACATCCATTAAAATGAAATTTATTGCCTATAGTACATTTTGAATCTTGGAGCATTGAACACAAACACTTAGACAAATGAATATGAATAGCAATTAAATGACTAGGCTGAACACAGAGAAACAGGGAAAAGAAAAGCATATAAAAACAATATAGCCTATCCGGTTTGTCCATCCATACCATCTACTATTCCTTCCTTTTCAAATTCCATCCTCTCCCCCTCTTCTCCCTGAATATGAAGAATATTTCTGATTTATCTGACATCTATTAATGCTGGAAAAGTAGGCAGTTGACTGCATGCACAGTGAGGAAGGCACAGGGGATGACCGTAACCTGGAGAATTATCTAGAATATTGTTATTCAATGCTTTATTTATCCCCTGCCAGCTTCTGTCCTGCACCGAAAGAGACAACTATTATTATTATTATTATTGACAGCTTCTATACCGCTACTAATGATGGGGAGTCAATTCAGAGTGGTCTACATGAGCCTCTGCAAAGGCGCTACAATACACGGAACTCTGTGGTGGTGTTACAGAGTTTATTAATACCGGCATGATTATGCCATAATCCATCACTCTACTTATATGTACATGTTTATACCAAATCAATTGTCCTATGTATCTGTGCGATTGAATCAATCATTGTGGTTGACAAGAAAGAGCATCCAATCAAAGACCCACACTGTGTGCTTATCCACAGTTTGCAAGGAAGGAGACAAAGAACGAACAACTTCTTTTTTTTTTAGAAATTCTCTGTTGGAATGCAGAAATCGACTAGTCCATAGACCTGTCCTCTTATATGAAGTCTTGCCCACACAGAACTTGCTTCCATGAAAAACGTTAACATGTAAGTCTCCCTTCACTGTAGATGTCTATCGGTGATCAATATCTTGCATTCAGAACTGACTGTATCATTTCAATCAGTCTGTACCAAATCTACAACATATTGTATCACTCAGTACCAAGTAGAGAATGACACAGAGACACATTTTTCACTGTCCCCAAAGGAACTCAATTTCCCCGTCCCCACGAGTTTTGTCGCTGTCCCTGCTCCATTCCTGTAAGCTCTGCCTTAACCACACAAGCCTCGAACACTTATGATTTTAAAGTGTTTGAGGCTTGTGCAGATGAGGACAGAGCTTGCAGGAATGGGGCAGGGACAGGAGAAGAACTTGCGGGGACGGGAAAATGAGTTCCTGTGTCATTCTCTGGTACCAAGCATCACTGGACTGTCGTCCTTCACAAAACTGAATCAAAGAAGGCCTTCTCAGTATCAGCACAATCTTATTAGCCAGAACTTAGCCGAGTGGATCGACAGTGTGAATTAATGTCTTCTTTTAGCTAATAACTGATCCTTGGAGCCAGTAACTAGAGTCAAGGATTCCTTGGACTTGGAGGCTTATGCTTAAATAAAACCTGCATGTCCTTGTTTCAATGACAGCTGTAACTAACAGTTTCAGAAAGCTTACTCAGCAGGAGCTCCGCTCTCCTCAGAGCCTCTGATGTACTCTCGAAGAAAGCGTGTTGATGTTTTCAGACCTGACACTAATGAAATACTGTAACATAATGATACCCTTATTTTCAACTCTACTGTGCCCACTGATGAATGGTTGCTGAATAGCATCTGATTTATTCCAACTACATAGTGGTAACAAGTAGAATCACACTTCCAGAGGTGTAGCTGCGGCACCTTACCAACTAGACCAGGGGTGCCCAAAAGGTTGATAACGATCAACCAGTAGATCGCAAAGGCAACGCGAGTCGATTGTGGAGCTCATCCCGGTCTCCGTGATACTCGCGTTGCCTTCACATTCTCCCTGCTTCCCGATGCCGTAAACAGGACAGCAGAACGCCGGGCCCACCAGCCTTCCCCACGACAACAATTCTGACATCTGAGAGGAAGTTCCGGGTCAACCAATTGCTGCCTGACTGGCCTGGAACTTTCTCTCTGATGTCAGAATTGACATGGGAGGAAGGCTGGTGGGTCGAGCGCTTCTGCTGTCCTGTTTAGGGCATGGGGAAGCAGGGAGAGCTCAGAACTCGGTGGCTTGGGGGCCTGTTCCCCGATGACGGTGGCAGCAGTGGCTTGGGGGGGGGGGCAGGGAGAAAGAAAGACAAAGAAAGGAGCCGGCAGGGAGACAGAAAGAAAGGGGCAGGCAGGGAGACAGAAAGAAAGAAAGGGGGACAGGGAGACAAAAAGAAAGAAAGGGGGTATGGAGAGAGCAATACAGGGAGAGAGAAAGGGGGCAGGGAGACACAGATGGAAAGAAAGAAGGGGGCATGGAGAAAGATAGAAAGGGGGGCAGGAAGAGAGGAAGAAAAAGTTGGGGGAGGGAATGAGGTCTGGAGCAGAGGAAGCTGAAAAAAGGGAAGAAATATTGGATGCACAGTCAAAAGAAGAAAGTGCAACTAGAGACTCATGACATCACCAGATAACAAAGATAGGAAAAATGATTTTATTTTCAATTTAGTGATCAAAATGTGTCCGTTTTGAGAATTTATATCTGCTGTCTACATTTTGCACTATGGCCCCCTTTTACTAAACCGCAATGCATTTTTTAGCACAGGGAGCCTATGAGCATCGAGAGCAGCGCAGGGTATTCAGCGTAGCTCCCTGCGCTAAAAAAACGCTATTGCGGTTTAGTAAAAAGTGAAAAGGGAGGGGGTATATTTGTCTATTTTTGTATAGTTGTTACTGAGGTGATATTGCATAAAGTCATCTGCCTTGACCTCTTTGAAAAACCCTGGGAATATACATGATAATAAATATTTTCTCTGCGTACAGTGTGCTTTGTGTTTTTAAAAAATTTTATTGTTGGTAGATCATTTTGACTTGGTCATTTTAAAAGTAGCTCGCAAGCCCCAAAAGTGTAGGCACCCCTAAACTAGACAATCTATTGTGGCATGAGATTTCAAAGACAAGAGTTCATTAGATCTATCATGCCTTAAGAGTGGTTAGTCTATAAGATGGCATCAGCCTCTTCATCATTTTTAGAATGATTTGGTTCTGCATTGCAGCTGACCTCTAGTGGTCAGAAAAGAATATTGCAATACATCTATGTAATATAATGAACATGTTACTGATTTACATAACTGTATTTTCTTATGGATCATGCAATGATATTCTCCAGTTAAATATTTTGGTTTGCTATTGCACTACAATGATGTGTATTATGGTACCTAAAGACTACATAAATACATACCATATTTTTCTCACTATAAGATGCACCTGACCATAAGACACACCTAGGTTTAGAAGAGGAAAACCAAGGAAAAAAATCATTCTGAACCAAATTGTGCACTAATATATTTAATAAAATATACCAGGCTCTGTACCCAGCCCCCCCCCCACTCTCTGCCAGGCTCTGCACCCAGCCCCCTTACCTCCCTGCCCTGTACCCTGTCCCCCCTCTGGTGGTCTAGTGGTAGGCCAGGACAGAAGGGATCTGTCCCAGCTGACTAAAATTAAATTAAATAAATTTTAAATTATGGTGGTCCAGCGGTGTATCAGAATGTGCACGCTTTCTGCGTCCCTCACTGGACGGTTGCCTGCTCATATCTTGTGGCCAGTGGCGCATAAGGCAGGAGCGAGCTTCTCAAGCTCCAGCCTTGCCCTGTACAACTCCCTGAATGGCTGCCGTCAGTTCTCACAGAAGTGACGTTGGTGGGAGAACTGATGGGGTCGCGAAGAGCACGTTGAACTGCCGTGAACAACTTCAACCATTAGATAAATTGTGAGCCAACCAGGACAGATAAGGAAAATGCTTGAAGTACCTGTATATATACTGTACAGAAAGGCAGTACACAAATCTCTTTTCCTAACTAGAGGTATGGGGAAAGGAAGGGGGGGCATGCACAAGGAGGGGAGGAATGGGAAGAGGCGGGAGGTGAAGAGAAGGAGGTGTATTGATGCTCCCACCAACATGGCGCCTTTGCCAACCCCCCTCCCCAACTCCGCCACTGGAACCCAGGGCAGTAGCGCCCAGCATTGCCGTGCTATGCACAACCCACTCTTTCCCACTGTGCCTTGCACCACCCCGCTCCTCAAGCACCTCCCCACCCCCACGTAACCCTTGAAATGTTCACCAGCGCAAGCATCTTCCACCCACTGCTCGCGGCTCCTTTTTGACATCACTTCCTAGTCATGGGACCAGGATGCGACATCAGAAGGGAGCCAGGGCCGGCATGAGCAGCAGGTGTTAGATATTGCTCGCGTCTATGAACGTTTCCAGAGGTAAGCGGTGGGGGGGAGGAGGGGGGTAAAGAGTTCTAAAGGCACTGGCACAGGTGCCCTGGTGAAGACAGTGCCTGGGGCAGCTCACCTCCCTCGCCCTTATTCCACTGATTACAATATCTCTTATTTTTGGTGACCTGATGCACTGGAATGGAGGGTTCACCTAGTGGTTAGTGCAACAGCCTGAGAACCTGGGTTCAATTAATAATAATAATAATTTATTTCTTATATACCGCCAAAGCCATAGAAGTTCGAGGCGGTTTACAGAGAAGAGCTGGACAATCAGCGAATGGGTACAATCTGAGAAAAGGCACAATCAGCAAGTACAATCAGTAAGTGGAACAATCAGCAGAATAGATACAATTAATAGAGGTAAGAAGGGGGACTGGAGCAATGTAAGGGTCAGGAGAAAGTGAGCGGGAAGGGAGGAGAAAGGAGGTGTAGGGGGGAAGGGTAGGGTAGGAGTCTTGGGTTACAAATCGGTTAAATAGATTAGTTTTTAATAATTTTCTGCAGTTTAGGTAGGATGAAGAGCGCGAGAAAATATTACACAGCCAGTCATTTAAATGACCTGCTTGGAAGGCAAAAGTTTTGTTCAGGTGTCTTTTGTAACGGCAGGCTTTTAGAGTTGGATAGCTGAAGAGATGAGCTTTGTGAGTGGGTCTGGATGGACGATACGTGGTAAAGTGGAGGACCATGTATAAGGGGGCTGAACCATGGATGGATTTGAAACAGAGGCAGGCAAACTTGAACAGCACTCTCGCCTCCAGGGGCAGCCAGTGTAGTTTTAGGTAGTAGGGAGTAATGTGATCCCATTTTTTCAGCCCAAAGATCAGTCAAATTGCCGAGTTTTGGATGATACGTAGTTTGAGTAGTTTTTTTTTTAAGGAACCCAGGTAGATAATGTTGCAGTAGTCGAGTAAGCTCAGGATGGAGGATTGGACCAGTAAGCGGAATGAGGGAGCATCAAAGTATTTTCTGATGGTTCTTAACTTCCATAGGGTGGAGAAGCATTTTCTGACTAGTAGGTCGGTGTGTTTCGAAGGTGAGGTTGCGGCTAGAGTCACTCCTAGAATTTTTATGGAGTCTGTGATGGGAAAGACTTGACCGTTCAAGGAGATTGATGAGTCTTTGATTTTGTCGTTTGGGCTGGCCAGGAAGAATTTGGTTTTATCCGAGTTGAGTTTCAATTTGAAGTCGGACATCCATTGTTCGATTTGTTTGAGGATGAATGCTAGGTGACTTTTTGTCTCGGGAGTTATGCTGGTTAGGGGAAGGATTATGGAAATGTCGTCAGTGTAAATGTAAAATTTGATTTCCAGTTTTTGCAGAAGGTTCCCTAGTGCAGGCAGGTAGATGTTGAACAGGGTGGGGGAGAGCGGAGAGCCCTGCGGGACCACACAAGTGTTTACTCCCCTTTTTTATTTCCTGCCAAGAAGGTATTAGCTCTGACGCTCATAGAATTCCTATAACCATTAGAGCTAATACTGCTGTGGCCAGTGATAAAAAAAAGCCTAAAACAGCTTCATAAAAGGGGGGGGAAGTCACTTAACCCTCCATTATTCCAGGTATATAATAAGTACCTGCATATAATATGTAAATTATTTTGATTGCAACCACAGAAAGGTGGTATATCAAATCCCATCCCTCTTTCTATTTAAAAGGGAGAGTTTGCTTATGAAAACAGTTACACAAATGGCCCAAAGATAATTCAATGCATGAGAATGTAACTAAAAATCCCAATGAGTTCAGTCATTTGATTTGGGGATTGAAATACTGCTGAAGTTCCAACATTAGTCTGTATTGGAACTTAACACTGTATGATAAGTCAAAAATGAATAATTTCATACTTTTTTTCTACAATTTTGGAACAATTAAGCTTCTGAAAACTACCTGAACGAATTTAACTTATTCTGCATATATTTATTGACTTTGCTGTGCATTGCCAACTTTCATAATTAGAACATAAGAATTGTCGCTGCTGGGTCAGACTAGTGGTCCATCGTTCCCAGCAGTCCACTCCCGCAGCGGCCCTTAGGTCAAAGACTAGCACCCTAACTGAGACTAGCCTTACCTGCGTACGTTCTGGTTCAGCAGGAACTTGTCTAACTTTGTCTTGAATCCCTACAGGGTGTTTTCCCCTGTTAACAACCTCTGGAAGAACATTCCAGTTTTTCTCCACTTTCTGGGTGTTTGTTGTTTGACAGGTTATAAACAAATTTATGTGTATGCAAAATCTAAATCTAAAGAGACCGAAATTTAAGTAGTCTCCAACACAGTGTTTCAGCTGAAACTCACAAAAATCAATACCTGTTTAAATAAATGTAAATTCAATGCAAATTAGCTAGTACACTGTTTTATGATCTTTACTGATAACAATCAATACTTGCCTGCAAATATGGATGTATTCTTTGAAAAGCAATCCTGTATTATGGCAGCTATTTTACATTTCTTTAACCAAACATATATTAGCTGGATATGTACTTGATATTTTTACTGACTTCCAGAATCCTATATAAATGCAAATACTACATGCTTATTGAATTTGAGAAATCCACAATTCTTTTTCCTTTTTCAGAGAAGTTAACATAATGTCTGCCACGTTGTTTAATTTTGCCAGCGTATTTCCAAATGAAATTAATCAGCTACAGAAGTGGGACCTGCTGCAGTGTATTATCCCAAATGCAAGTTTCTTATAAGCGCTCTTGGGAGCAGATTGCCTATGTTTGGTGCTTCTATTTCACGGTGGCTTAAAACAATCATCCCTCCCAGCTGCGTGGAATTCCACGCCCTGCCTTCGGAACGCTTAGAAGGCTTGCAGCGATCTCAGTTTGAATTGTGCCAAATAGGCGGGCCAGGTGTGGAAAATGTCTGCCATGCGCAGTTATTTATTTTTTTTAAAAATGCATATACCGCCCATTAACTTTAGAGAGTGTTCTCTCATTCTCTCTACCTTGGAGAGGGTGAACAACCTGTCTTTATCTACTAAGTCTATTCCCTTCAGTATCTTGAATGTTTCGATCATGACCCCTCTGTCTCCTCTTTTCGAGGGAGAAGAGGCGCATCTCTCACTGTACGGCAACTCCTCTAGCCCCTTAACCATTTTAGTCGCTTTTCTCTGGACCCTTTTGAGTAGTATCATGTCCTTCATGTACGGCGCCCAGTGCTGGACACAGTACTCCAAGTGAGGGCGCACCATGGCCCAGTACAGCAGCATGATAACCTTCTCCGATCTGTTCGTGATCCCCTTCTTTATCATTCCTAGCATTCTGTTTGCTCTTTTCGCTGCTGCCGCGCATTGCATGGACGGATTCATCAACTTAATAAGAACATAAGCAATGCCTCTGCCGGGTCAGACCCGAGGTCCATCGTGCCCAGCAGTCCGCTCACGCGGCGGCCCAACAGGTCCAGGACCTGTGCAGTAATCCTCTATCTATACCCCTCTATCCCCTTTTCCAACAGGAAATTGCCCAATCCTTTCTTAAACCCCAGTACCGTACTCTGCCCTATTACGTCCTCTGGAAGCGCATTCCAGGTATCCACCACCCGCTGAGTAAAGAAAAACTTCCTAGCATTTGTTTTGAATCTATCCCCTTCCAATTTTTCCGAATGCCCTCTTGTTCTTTTATGTTTTGAAAATTTGAAGAATCTATCTCTCTCTACTTTCTCTATGCCCTTCATGATCTTGTAGGTTTCTATCATGTCTCCTCTGAGTCTCCGCTTTTCCAGGGAGAAGAGCTCCAGCCTCTCCAATCTTTCAGTGTATGAAAGGTTTTCCATGCCCTTAATCATTCGTGTCGCTCTCCTCTGGACCCTCTCAAGTCTCTTTCCTGGGAGCTCTCTCCAAGTACTGCCCCAGACATCCTGTATTCGTGCATGAGTTTTTAGTTGCCGACATGCATCACATTACACTTATCCACGTTGAACCTCATCTGCCATGTCGATGCCCATTCCTCGAGCTTGATTATGTCCCGTTTCAGATCTTCGCAATCCCCCTGTGTCTTCACTACTCTGAATAACTTCGTATCGTCCGCAAATTTAATCACCTCACTCGTCATATCTCACGTCCATGCACGCACAGATGCCCTCCAGACGCAGCCCCCCCCCCCCCCCAAACTCAATGGTTTTTAAAATTCAGACTGTGCTGGGTTTCGAAAACCCATTTGGACACCTGAACAGCCCTCTAAAAAGAGGACATGTACGGGTAAATCCGGACACCTGGTAACCCTAACTCAGTGCATTACTGAGAAAACTGTCATTTTAAAACAGAAGTACTGTAATTCTGAATGAGATGTGAATACTGTGATTATTTACAAAGCAGTCAGATGTGTTATAGATAAATCTTTATGCCATCTTCTGGGAGAAGGGGAAGATTTTGAAGTCAAACGTGCTGAAATTCTTCTTCTTATCTAATAATACAAAAAGGAGTCTCTGAGGAGACTTATTAAGATAAACAAGTGCTTGTGTGAATATATTTGCATCACGCATTTGGTTTCATGTAAGCCGCATACAAACTTTGCCATCGAATTTATTATCTACTTTCACGTGCTGATTACTCTATTATCTAATTTGTTGTGCATTATTATAGTGCATTCAATGTCATTTTTATAGTATTTGCGGTTGTTCTCCAGGACAAGGAAAGCCACGCAGAACATAACTAATATCAGTACTGTAATTTACTGGTCAACATGGAAAATGTTCAATTACAAATCACTGTAGGATTTGTAGGATTTTACTAAGCTGCACTACAAAGTGGTCTTTGCGCGCCCTTGTGCAGGTCTTTCTTATTTGCTAAGGCCTTCGGTGCCCTCTGGGACTGGTGCCTGACTAGGGATACCAGAAGTCTGGATTTCCATGGCCGGCTTTTCAAAACCTGGCACTTTCTCCGGGTTTTGAAAAGTTATGTCAGGCATGCGCGACTGCCACACAATGACACCTTGTGTGGACTTCCTCTCTGCCCAAGAGCAGGAAGCAGGGGGCAGGGCTAGAGCGAGCTTGGGAGCGGGGATGGGTGGAACTAGGCAGGCCTGTGGGAGGGACTAGAGGTCTGGATTTTCTGAAAGGAAAATCTGGCAACCCTATGCCTGACTCCACAGCATCTAGTGACACTGAAGCCTGGAAGTGGGCGTGTTTAGGGGCAGGGCTGAACTTCAGCATCTCTAAGCGCTATTAGCCATGATTCTACAAGGGCCCTAGGCACTGGAAATATAGGCCTGTAAAACCCTGGCCTATATTTCTGGCATCTACGGTCCTTGCTAGCTGCGATTCTGTAAGCAGCATCTACCCATGATTGACATGTGGCAGGCGTCACTTTTTGATACGTCTGCTGTGTCAGGCGCCCCATATAGAATCAACCCCTTAGGCTTTGATTCTACGAACAGCACCTAACTCATAGGTGCCATCGAACACAATTGTCAATCATCTGATAGGTGCAGTTTACAGAATCACACCTAGCAGCGTCTAACCATTCAAACTGTAGGCGCACTCCCATTTATGCCAGAGTTTTCTTGGCCTAAGTGGCTGCACATAAGTCAAACCATGGACCCCTAACCACGCCTACTTTCAGATGGGCGCCTTAGAGTAGACGCCTACCTTGACGTGGTACGCACCTGAGTTAGGTGCCTACCAGCTAATTAATTTTACTGTTTTTTGGCGTTTAATTTTTATCTGTCCTCCCCATTTTTTAAATCCTGTATAACGCTTCGAATTTGGATAAGCGGCATTATCAAATTTTAATAAAAACTCGAAACTTGTGCACACCAATCTCAAACCTGCTGTAGGACGCCTTAAAGAGTCCCACGTTAAGCCATTCTAAGCTGCAAGAAGTGTGCACTAGTGCTTAGTGGAGCTTAGTGAAAAGAACCCTGAGTGAGAATGATTACTGAAGTTAAGATGGGCTGCAAGCTCCATGCTTAAGGTCCAGAAGAGAGTTTTCTTTATAGAAGTTTTCTACAGGCTACAGAAGATGCTGCAGAGAAATATCAGGAGCTCTGTAGTGACTCCCCCCTCCTCCCCAATGATTCAGGGACACATAAGAATCACCATACTGTGCCAAACCAAAGATTCATCAAGTCTAGTATCTCGTTTCCAATAGTGGCCAATCTAGAATCGCCATACTGTGCCAAACCAAAGATTCATCAAGTCTAGTATCTCGTTTCCAATAGTGGCCAATCTAGAATCGCCATACTGTGCCAAACCAAAGATTCATCAAGTCTAGTATCTCGTTTCCAATAGTGGCCAATCTAGAATCACCATACTGTGCCAAACCAAAGATTCATCAAGTCTAGTATCTCATTTCCAATAGTGGCCAATCTAGAATCACCATACTGTGCCAAACCAAAGATTCATCAAGTCTAGTATCTCATTTCCAATAGTGGCCAATCTAGAATCACCATACTGTGCCAAACCAAAGATTCATCAAGTCTAGTATCTCGTTTCCAATAGTGGCCAATCTAGAATCACCATACTGTGCCAAACCAAAGATTCATCAAGTCTAGTATCTCGTTTCCAATAGTGGCCAATCTAGAATCAACTGACATTTTTTAAACAAAGTTACATTAACTGCTTTTACCACAACCTCAGAACCAAATTATGCATGAGTAAAAAAAAAAAATATTTCCTACAATTTATTTAAAATATGTTACTTAGGGCTCTTTTTACTAAGCCGCGTTAGGGCCTTAACGCACGGAATAGCGCGCGCTAGACCTTAACGCCAGCATTGAGCTGGCGTCATTCTAAAAGTGTAGCGTGCGGTTTAGCACACGGTAATTTTGTGCGTGCGCTAAAAACGCTAGCGCACCTTAGTAAAAGGAGCCCTTAGAGGCTCTTTTTACTAAACCTTAGCGAATGGTAACACGTTAGCACGCGCTAAACGTTCATCTCTCATCTTTTTAGCATTTAGCATGGCCTAATTCTATTAGAAATATGAAAAAACAGAATTGACCCACAGTCTATATTCAAATTCAAGTATAATTTTGAATTTTGGTATGTTATTTAAAGAAAAGGATTGAAAGGAATAGTATCAGTTCAATTTAGTAGTCATAAATCCACAAATGTGGAAAAAAACCTTTAAACTTAAATGTCATTACTCCCATGGACATTCAGTATGAGCCATAAGAAAGGCGCTCGATATATCTCAAAGGCTCAGGTAGTAACCTTGCGATGACTTGCATCATCCAGACTTTTGTCTGGGTTAAAGTCACTGCCTCATACATCATATTTAGTCCATGATAAGGGAGAAAAAGACTTTAGATGTGGAAAGAATAATGTGTGAAAAAAATTGAATAAATAAATCACCAAACTATCCCTAACAATCCTTACTCATAGAGTGAAACCACATAAACCACAAAATCTCCCCAAGACTGGTATAATAAAATGTTAATGGCTAAAATTGCCTGTGCTCCAATATATTGTCCATATCTTGATAAAGTGCCTGTGCTAATTCAACGGACAAAAAAATGATAAAAATTGTGTCAAAAACACCCCAAAAAAAAAACAAACAAAAAAAAAAAACTCGAAAAATTGTGAAAAGCAAAAGAAAAAAGAGTCCAAGTGTGTAAAATCATAAACTCAAAAAGGGCTAGAAAAGCACCTTGTGAAAAAACTATAACAAACAAGTAAATCCTGGGCGTACACTGGTCGAATTTTAAATCAAGTTCTTCAAGGACCAGAAGTTCTTAGGTGGATTATAAAAAACTGCAGATGGTAACATAGTAGAAAGAATGTTGTAATTCCCCCTAATTGTGCACTAGCCCCAGAGTTTTTGAAAAAATGAGTACTTAGTCGAATAAATAGTACTTAGCTTCGAGTATTGAAAGAAAAAAGTGTCCAATGTTAATCTCCACTCAACGAAGCTCCGTTTCGTCGCCTTCATCAGGAGCGGGGATCCGGAGTAGTAGAAAAGCGACAGGCTGAAAATAAGGCTGTCAGCTGCTTGGGCGATGGTTAGACATTAATAACATACCAAAATTCAAAATTATATTGAATTTGAATATAGACTGTGGGTCAATTCTGTTTTTTCATATATCTTGGACTTTATTGGCCACAAAGTCCTTTAGGGTTTTTAGTGGTTTGCTAATTCTATTAGCACATACTAAGCTTTATGTAGTAACTTTATGGACCCTCTCACACATACAAAGGGGTACTGTCAACTGGAGAAAAACGTCCAAAATTCAGGTGGAAAAAATGTCCATTTTCGAACCCGCAGGACATCCATCTTTTTTTTGGGCTGTCAGGACATCCATCCTTAAGATGCCTAACTTTTTTGGCCATTTTTGAGAATAACAGCGTCTAATCCAATCCTTTTGGCTGTAGGAGGGGGGGGGGTCACTACTCCTTTCCTTCATGAAAAAATGTTCAGGCCTCTGGAAAACACAAGATATTGATGGTGTTCCTCAGTTTTATTCATGAAAAGTCATGACTTTTTACTAATGACTCACCCTATTGCGTCCAGAATGGGTGAAAAGTTTATAAGAGTGTAATAATAATAATAATAACAACTTTATTCTTTTATACCGCCATAACCAAAAGTTCTAGGCAGTTTACACTAAAAAGAGCTGGACAATCAGTAAAATACAATAATACAGTAAAAAAATACAAATATTTGTAAAATAGAATTTCAATAATAAAACTCACTAAGCAATAAACTTATCGAACAAAGCAGTCTTAATTAATTTGTGAAAACTGCAATAGGACAATATAGCTTGCTGAATACATTTACCTAACCAAGATGGTTGCCTACCAGCTTGAAATGCTAGGGTCCTATCTAAGAAGGTCTTATATCTACACCCATTAATTTTGGGATAAGCAAATAAGTAGACGTTTCTAGTTTATCTTGATGGTCTATGCAACACAAAATGAGGAAAAAGGTAAGCTGGAGACAATCCCGATAGCTTAAAGCAGATACAGGAAAATTTGAATAATACTCTTTACACAAAGCTGTTCGAGAGCCTACAATATATAAACTGATTTAAGTTGGAAGAATGTGGGGCAAATAAACCTGAACAGGATGTAAGAGGCAAAAAAAGGTCATAATACATAGGAAGGAAATCAACCTGGCAGTTATAATGTTGGAGAAAGCAATCTAGTAGAGAAGGGAAGAAAGGATTTTGTACAAAAAATAATAGAGTGGAGGGCAATTTAAGGAAGAATAGTGATTTCAGGAGAAGCCAGAGAAAATCCAAAGGAACATTTATCTGAATTAGATGTCGGTGGCCTCCATTTATTAAACACAGACACAAAATGAGAGACAATTCTTTAAAAATTAGACCCCCAGGTACAAACAAATGCTCAGGCAAAGTCTCTATGTGCCTTGGTTGTTTAAACAAGGAGTAGGCTGTTTGCAAAGATAGAAGAAATGTTGCATATTGTTAACACGCAGAAGTGATCGGCAAAAAAATGCATTTTGGTCCAGATTCTGTAAACAGCACTGAAAGTTGCAGGTGCCTAGCTCACACCTACCAGCATCTAACTTAACCCTCCCCCTTTTATAAAACCTTAGCGCAAATTTTAGTGCTGGCTATGATGGTAATAGCTCCAATGCTCACAGTGAGCGTCAGAATTGTTACCGCCGTTGCTAAAAACCATGCTACGGTTTGTAAATGGTGCGTGTGTGTGTGTGGGGGGGGGTTAATTGCTTTAATTGGATTTAATTGGTATGGAATTGAACATACCATTTAAAACGGATTAAAAATACATTTTTAAAAAGAAGGCGCTTCTAGACGCCTACAGGGGTAAGCGCCAGAATTGCGCCTACCGCATGGTGCCTAACAGTGCCTAAGGTCAAAGTGGGAGTGTTTAGAGGGGGAGAAGACCTTAGGTTTCATTAGGCGCCAATAGGCATGATTCTCCAAAACACTTTGGTGCTGGAAATGTAGACCTTTAAAATCCTGGCCTACATTACCGGCTACAGTGGAGCAGCGAGGGTGAGAGGCCAGTGCCAGTGTACAGATTTTCTTCTATGCAATCCCCAAACATCTCTGAACAAGTCCCCCCTCTTCCTTCCCTTCCCACCCACTTGCCCAGGACTTAAAAACTCTGAACCTTTTCCTCACGGACCCTGCTCACCCCATGGATCCCGCAGACCTCAGCGGGATCCATGAGGTCTGCAGGAGTTAAAAACGAGGATCCGTGGGGTGAGCGGGATCCATGAGGTCTGCGGGAGATGATTTCAAATATATTTATTGAGTTTTTAGTAACCAAAACAGAGTTACATAATGAACAAAAAGAATGATGAACAAATGAACAAAGAGGTTCAAACGAACCATCCAGATATCAGAAGAATACATAATACAGAATGCATATGATATGATATTTATAATATTTCATTACAAAAAAGAAAAAACATAAGGAAAACCTGGAGGCTCAAAAGAACCCACTGTAGAACCTGGAGAGGAGAAAGGAAGTAGAGAGGGAAATTAAGAGAAGATGAGGAAAAAGAGGTAGGTCAAATAGAACAGTGTTTTTCAACCGCTGTTCCGCGGCACACTAGTGTGCCGCGAGATGTTGCCTGGTGTGCCGTACGGTCAGGGCCGCCATCAGGGCAGTACCACCAGTCCTGCATTCAGGGGCCCGGAGCTGACAGGGGGCCCGGGCTCCCCCAGGGTCCTAGGCCACAGTCTAGGGAGAGGGGCGGTTCGCCCCACGTGGACAGGAGAGAGCTGGACGGGGGACCCGCGGAGTTCAATACATCTCGAGCCGCGAGGCTCGTCTTCTGTTCCTGCCTGCCCTGTAGCTAACATATAGCCGATCGCAAGCGTTCCCCGATGTCAGCGCTGACGTCGGAGGGAGGGCTTAAGCAAAGCCTGCTCTCCGACGTCAGCGCTTACGTCGGAGAATACTTCCGTTCGGCTATTTGTGCGCGGCAGGGCAGGCAGGAAGCAGGAGACAAGCCTCGCGGCTTGAGCTTCGTTTTGCTGAGAAATTTGCAAAGATGGGCTGGGAGGCAAACACGGAACACAAAAGGGGGGAGGGAGTGCGTTTTGGACACAAGGCATGAACTTGGGAGAGAGGAAGGGAGGGAAAGAGATGCTGAGGTGGGGGAGGGAATGGGTTTTTTGGGCACAGAAGGCATGGACTTGGGAGAGAGGAAGGGAGGGAAAGAGATGCTGAGGTGGGGGAGGGAATGGGTTTTTGGGCACAGAAGGCATGGACTTGGGAGAGAGGAAGGGAGGGAAAGAGATGCTGAGGTGGGGGAGGGAATGCATTTTTGGACACAGAAGAAATGGACTTGGGAGAGAGGAAGGGAGGGAAAGAGATGCTGAGGTGGGGGAGGGAATGGGTTTTTGGGCACAGAAGGCATGGACTTGGAAGAGAGGAAGGGAGGGAAAGAGATGCTGAGGTGGGGGAGGGAATGCGTTTTTGGACACAGAAGAAATGGACTTTGGAGAGAGGAAGGGAGGGAAAGAGATGCTGAGGTGGGGGAGGGAATGAGTGTTTGGACACAGAAGGCATGGACTTTGGAGAGAGGAAGGGAGGGAAAGAGATGCTGAGGTGGGGGAGGGAATGAGTGTTTGGACACAGAAGGCATGGACTTTGGAGAGAGGAAGGGAGGGAAAGAGATGGTTGTGTACACGGGGAATAGAAGAAAGGAGAATTTTTGGTCATAGGGAGGGAGTGAGGTACAGATAGTGGCATACCAGGGTGGGGGGGGGGCGGTCTGCCCCACCCCGGGTTTACGTCCCAAGGGGATGCACAGCTGGCCACCCTCCAGCGTTGTCCCTAGGTCGGCAAACTGCGGCTCTTTAGCCACTTGAGTGCCACAGCCGCCATCGGGAACAGGCCGGCGCCAAGTTCTCCCTGCTTTTCCCTGTGGGGCCGGCCAACTCTCGCCACTCGCGTCAATTCTGACGTCGGAGAGGACGTTCTGGGCCAGCCAATTGCTGCCTGGCTGGCCTAAAACGTCCTCTCCGACGTTAGAATTGACGACGGGTGGCGAGAGTTGGTCGGCCCCGCTGGGAAAAGAAGCAGGGAGAACTCGGTGCCGGCCTGTTCCCGATGGCGGCGGTGGCAGCATTATAAAATACTTTCTTTGTGTTTATTTGATTCCTATTCAAGAGAATTACTTTATATATAGTCAATATAGGCACAGAGTTAAATTTTTTAACATTTTCTAATGGTGGTGTGCCTCGTGATTTTTTTCATGAAACAAGTGTGCCTTTGCCCAAAAAAGGTTGAAAAACACTGAAATAGAAGATGGAAGAGGGAAGCTAGTAATGAAAGAGATATGAATAAAGAATGATGAGTAATGAGTAAAGAATACGGGGCGGACATCCCATGCCAACCTGGAGTAATGAATAGAAAAGAAAAAGGGAGAGAAATTTGGGTATGAGCAAGATCAAGAGAAATTAAAGGAAAGACAACGATTAAGGAGAGTAGTGTTGAATAGGTTCCCATATCTTGGAAACGCGCTGCAGTCGGTTTGTAAATTCAGCAGCTTTCAGCTCATAGGAATGAATCATGAGAACAGTATTCCACCAGAAAACAACATTAAGCAAATCCGCAGATTTCCAATTATGGAGAATCATTTGAATTGTTAAAGCAATTAAAATGTTAAGAAGAGCTTGTTGACTGGTGGAAAGGGGGTCAGACACAGCCAAGGTCCTGTAAAGCAAGATATCCAAAGAGAACCCCGATGAAATAGGAAGAATACGTTGAATAAGACGCCATATTTGTGTCCAGAAGTCCTGAAGAATAGGACATGCATATATCATATGATGGAGGTCCCCTAACTCCGAAGCACAATGCCAACACCTATTAGAGTCTCTAATGCCAGCCATATACATCTTGTGAGGAGTCCAAAAAACTTTGTACGCAAGAAAATAAAGCGACTGAGATAAACTGGCGGATGCTGTCGGCCAAATTATTTTACTAAAATAATGGTCCCAGTCCTGATCGGATCCCTGCCAGGTGGAGTAGGATGACCAAATATCCGTAGATCTCTTGGATCTAGGGTGTAAATGTGATCTGAGTTCTTTATAGAAAAGGGACGTGGTATGACCTAATTCTAGAGCTAATTTTGAAAGTGTCATGAAAGGAGAGGTTTGGGTATATGAAAAAATGGATGGGGAGCATTTAAGTAGACAGTGAGAGAGCTGAACCCAATGATAGCATTCCGTTGTAGGCAAGTCAAACCTGTCCATGAGCTGAGCGAAAGAAAGAAGTTTACCATTATCCATGACCTGATTTAAAGTCCATATCCCTTTGTCTATCCAGGATCTCCAGCGAATAGGGCGACTGTCAATACAAAAAGAGGGATTATACCAGAGAGGAGAACCGTTCGTGTTGCGTCTATCGGACCCGGAAATACGATCAAAATGCTGAACCGCTTGGAGGGTGGCATATATGGTGGTAGATTTACAAGGTAATGAAGAAGCAGAAAGGAAAGACAAGTGGGATAATGGGATCGGACAGACAAGGTGCTGTTCAACTCGAAACCAGGCAGCCAGTTCTTCAGAAAGACTAGGATCCAATGTCCAGAATGAACTATACCGCATAAACGAGGCTATATGATAGAGAAAAAAGTCCGGAAAGCCCATGCCCCCATTTTCTTTGGAGGCTTTGAGAATTTTTAGGGAAATACGAGGTGTTTTCTTACACCAAAGGTAAGCTGAGAGCTTCAATTCAATACATTTATAATCCTCCTTGGGGGCTAATCTAGGGAGCATGGAAAGATAGTAGTTGACAGTCGGTGTAATAGTCATCTTAATAGCCTCAAGACGTCCCCACCACAACAAGGAAAGAGGGGACCACCTCTTCACCAATGCATCGATCTTAGATGTTAAAGCATCTAAATTGATAGACATCATGGTATCAGTATCATGATGGAATAGGATACCAAGGTATTTTAAGGAAGAGCTGGCCCAACGAAATGAGATAGGACCACAATCAGCCAGTGAAGTAGAATCATTGAGAGGCATAACCTCGGATTTATCCCAGTTTATTCGATAACCAGAACAGCGCGAAAAGTCAGACACTATTTGGAGAAGAACAGGAATGGAGGAGGCTGGTTTTGAAAGAAACACCAACAGATCGTCAGCATAAGCTAAGGTTTTAATTTGTAAGGAGCCCACAGGAATACCAAGCAAATGCGGATGTTGACGAATCGCCGGTCTGCGGGAGATGAAAAACGAGGATCCTTGTGGACCCCATGCCACAGCCGCTTTCTTTTTAGTTGCATGGAGTCTGTAGGATCCTTGTTTTAGCTTCTACCCTTGATGGCTTCTTTTTTGTTTGAGGTTAGAATTGCTGGTGCTGAATACTGCATAAATTGTCTGCTGTCTCACCCTAGATCTGTGATGCACATATCCCAAAACTAACATATTCCAGGTAATACATTTCAAATAATACTCTTTCCACCTTTGTTGTCTGCACATTTTATTTTTCCATCATGTTGGCCAACGTCGATAGAAAACCATGTCTTTCATACACGCAGAACACAGAAACACCCTCACCCAATATGGAATAAGTAATCACAAACTACAACCCACCACCACCTTATACAAAAGTGTGGAAGAGGATTTTAGCACCAAGCAGCGCACTAAATGCGCTGCTCCATCGCTCATAGGAACTCTATGATCATTGGAGCAGCGCAGAGCATTCAGCACATTGGCCAGTGCTACAAACCTCTTCTGTGCTTTTGTAAAAGGGGGGGGGGGGAGAAGTTAAAAATAAAAATATATATACAAAAACTGAACCATAAAGAAGCCAGGCTCTGCATACAATGCAACACCACAGAAACAGTGGCGCATCTCCCCTAATACTGTACAAAATATAAAGATAGCAGATGTAAATTGAAAAAAAAAAAAAAAGAGAGAAATAGCAAATCACTTTACAGGGAAAAGAAAGGGAAGGGATGTATGCTTGCGGAAGGGAGGGATCGAGAAGGAGCAGGAGGGAGGAAAAGACAACAGGCGTCTGTGTCCTTTACAAAGACAAAACAAAAAAGTGCACAAAATATCGTATCAAGGAACAGAACTTAATTAAAGATAGCCACCATATTCTTCGCTTAAAGTTCCTCAGAGTGCCACACGATTTTAACGCATGGTAGCTGTCCTCACAGGAACTTTTATATTATGCGATTTTTCAATATATTATTTTATAGTTTTCTTTTAAGTTATAAAAGTGCTCGTGCTTAATACTATATTAGTAGCCAATGTAGCTGTTACTTAGCTTTTTTGTAAAACTGGGTCTGGTGGGGATTGAGCCAGACCCAGTTTTACAAAAAAGCTAAGTAACAGCTACATTGGCTACTAATATAGTATTAAGCACGAGCACTTTTATAACTTAAAAGAAAACTATAAAATAATATATTGAAAAATCGCATAATATAAAAGTTCCTGTGAGGACAGCTACCATGCGTTAAAATCGTTTGGCACTCTGAGGAACTTTAAGCGAAGAATATGGTGGCTATCTTTAATTAAGTTCTTTACAAAGACAGCCACTGACCATAATAATCTTTATCTCCCATCATTTATTATGTCACCATCGACACAAGGGATAATTATTAACTTTGACTAACAGTTGAAGACTAGCAAATGACAGTTCAATACGGACTTCAATACTATGATCTTTATAGTATATTATGAAATCAGATCTATGCAAAACGTAAGGTTACACATTGCATTCACATATACCAGACCTCTCAAACAAGCAGCCGGCACCTGTGGTGGGGAAAAGCATCTCTCAACTGACGTTCCATAGCATTTCAGTTTGTGAAAATTAAAGGCTGCAATGTTTGGGGGGAGAAAAAAAAAAAATATCAATATTTCAAACTGTATAGAGGAAGTACAGAAGGATTATTTCTCTGAGGAAAAGTGCTACATTTATTAGTTTTTTAAAAAGGAGTTTTCTTATACAAACAACTAGGAGAAAGTGGAAAAAAAAACCCCAAAAACCCACACACATGCCTATATACACTGGAGGCATTCATGTCTATTCAATCTTTCACAGACTTCTTCAACACGATGCATAAAAGAATCATAACTTTCATAAAAGATGACAACATGAGTAGTATTTTCAACTTTTCCATTGAATTTTAAAGAATTTCTGAAAAACGTAACTGCTTCTCCCTTAGCTCATCAGCTAGCTATCTTGAATGTTTCATATGTAAGGGGGACGTATACTGCTGCTTACAACCACTGTCTGAACTAACCCCGTATAGTTAATGCTGGGACATATGTGACACTCAGAATTGAATATCCAGGTATGTGCACTGACCTGGAAATTAACTGGGCACCAACCAATATTCAGACTGGTACCAGGTTGACTCAGCGCAAAAAGGGTTCCTTTAATAAAGTCACATTAGCGATTCTCACGTGGCAAGTCCGACAAAGTCCATTCAATCGCTAGCACGGCTTTCTAAAAGGAGACCAAAAGTTAGGACAGTCTTTTTTGCTGTCCTGATTTTATGCACTTACTTATCCAGTTAATTAAATAGGGGGGGCCTGTCAAGAAAGCACAGTTACTTACCGTAACAGGTGTTATCCAGGGACAGCAGGCAGATATTCTCACATGTGGGTGACGTCATCCACGGAGCCCCGACGCGGACAGCTTTTCAAGCAAACTTGATTGAAGATTTCAAGTTTGCTAGTGCTGCACCACGCATGTGTGTGCCTTCCTGATCCACTAGAGGGCGCATACCCACCTCATGGTCCTCAGTTCAGATAGCTAGCAAAGAAGCCAACCTCGGGGAGGCGGGCGGGTTGTGAGAATATCTGCCTGCTGTCCCTGGATAACACCTGTTACGGTAAGTAACTGTGCTTTATCCCAGGACAAGCAGGCAGCATATTCTCACATGTGGGTGACCTCCAAGCTAACCAAAAAGGGACGGAGGGAAGTTGGCAATCCAAGAAAACAGATTATGCAAAACCGACTGGCCAACCGGCCGTCGCTCCTGGACAGAGTATCCAGGCAGTAGTGGAAGGTGAAAGGATGAACCGAAGACCAAGTGGCAGCCTTGCCAAACTCCCCGACAGGCGTCGACCTGAGGAAAGCTACCGAAGCCGCCATCACTCGGGCTCTATGTCCTGTGACTCGACCCTACAGTGCGAGACCAGCCTGAGCATATGAAAAGGAAAAACAAGCAGCGAACCAGTTGGACAAGGTGCGCTTGAAAGCCGAGCATCCCGACCAATGAGGGCGAAGGACAAAAAGAAAAGAGGAACCGTCCAAGGAGACTGACGAGCGTTGAAGACAAAAAGCCAACGCTCTCTTACAGTCAAGTGTGCGAAGCGCCACCTCGCCAGGAGGCGAGTGGGGCTTCGGAAAAAAGACGGAAAGAATAATAGAAAGATTGAAAGGAAAGGCCGAAACCACCCTGAACAAGAACTGGGGTGGGGCACGCAGGACCACCGCGTCCCGATGAAATACAGGAAAAGACGGGTCCGCAACCAGAGCTTGCAGCTCACTGACTCTGCGAGCAGACGTGAGAGCAACCAGGAATACCACCTGCCAGGTGAAGTAATTCAAAAGAGCTTCATCAATGGAATCAAATGGAGGTATCCCAATTGAGCCAGGAACACGCAAAGATCCCAAACCACCAGAGGGGCTTTGAGCGGAAGATGTACAATGAAGAGATCCCTCATAAAGCGGGAAACCGTCGGATGGACGGAGAGCAGCGTCCCATTCAGCGGCCGATGAAAGGCAGCAAATGCACAGAGGTGGATTCGAAAAGATGTAGATTTGCGACCAGACCGAGCCAAGTGCAACAGATAATCCAGCACTGAAGGCAAGGAGGCAGAGAACGAATCCATGCGGTGCTCAGCACACCACGCAGCAAATCAGGACCATCTCTGGAAAAAGCATTGCCGAGTGGAGATCTTTCGAGAAGCCTCGAGAACACCCCCAGCGACTGAGAGAAACAGAAGGAGGGAGGCATGTTGCGAGGAACCAAGCTGCAGATTGGAATGCAACAGAAACCGCAATACTGAGACAGCAGAGAACGGGAACATAGGTAGAAGCTGAGTTCCCCGATACGCTGGAGGAACCATGGCCGCCAGGGCCACAGAGGAGCCATCAAGATCCTGATGGCGCAGACAGACAATCCGAGTACAGGGAGGGAACGCATAGAACCCGCCCATTCCATCGAGAAGGAAGCATCCACCACGATGCGAACTCGGTAGAACATCCTCGAGCGATCTCGAGGCAACCAGAGAGTGAGGGTTCAAGTGAACAGAACTACCTGTTGGGTTCCCCACCGAACATTCATATGCCGCAGAGTCTGAGAATGGAGCAACCATTCATGCGGCCGAAAAGGGCGACTCAACGTGTCCGCCAGACAATGCAGCACGCCCCGGAACACACCGCCCAAAGAAAAAGCAGTGATGTAACCCCCACTGCCATTGACAAAAGGCTTCCCCGCAAGGAAACAAGGAACCTGTACACCCTGGCTTGGACACCGAATACATCGCCAGGAGAAGTCGGGACGCACCAGATCACGGTATTGCAAATGGCCTGGAGTTCCAGCAGATTGATGTGGCTGCGACAGGCTGCACCCGACCAAGGTCCCGAAGGCCGTCGAGATGCACCCCTACGTCAATGCCAAGTAGTCCATCGGCAGACGGGAAAACGAAGAGGTGGCCCCCCAACGAAACAAGCGTGTCAAGGTGGGCGACACCTCAATATGCTGGGAAGCGGGATCCCGATCCTTTCATCACTAAGATGCTCGGGTCCAGCGGGGAACATGAAGATGAAACCCGGCGAACCACGGGACATCCACCGTGGAAAACCCCTGCTCCCAAAAGGATCAGCAACAGGTCGGCCGAGGCCGAAAAACCGCTGAGACACCAGCCGACACAAGCGCCGACAGACCACCCGCCGAGGCAGAGGCAGAAAAGACCGAAGGCGGACCGAGGACAGAAGGCCCACCTTCCGGCATAAACCAACAAGAGCCTCCTCTGAGGCCGAGACAAGGCTCCAGGTCCGCCCCTACGGACTCCCGAGACTGGGGCGGGCTGAGATAGACCCACTCCCGTACTAGAACAAGTGCAGGGCACGAAAGGCCAGGACCAAACGCAGATGGGAATGTCCGACCGACAGAAGGGAGGCTATACTCCCGGTGCATAGGCACGGAGATACCGCTCCCGAAGGGAGTGGAGGAATCCCCAGAAGGAGAGCAGCCCGGAGGCAATGCGAGAATAGACAAAAAGACGGCCCGAAGTCGCCGAAGCCGGCGGCCAACCCCAAACCCGGCGCTGCAGCAGCTATTGCGGCTGCTGCGAAGGAGGCCGAGATAACATAAGAAGGGTCTCCAGAGAAGGAGTCCAAACCACCAAGGCAGATGGGATGAAGCCAAAGGCGTCCCGATAGGCGAAGGACCTGTCGCGAGCTGAGAGGCGGTTAGGGGACACCGCAAGAGAGGCCTCAATAAGCGCAGAACTCACGCACGTAAAAGCGGCGAGACGCGCCTGGAGGCTCGGAACCTCAGCCACCCTCGGCGCCAAGCGAGAGGCCACATGGCGGGAGCAATAGAGCCGGAGCAGGGAGAGAGGCGGAACCCTCTCGAACCGGAGCTGGAAACGCCCAGGTGCAACCCCGGAGTCGACACCGTGGCCCAAAACCAGCCGCTGCCGCGGTAACAGCGACGTTGCTGCACTACACCACCGTCGACTTCGAAACACAAGGCCATAGCCCCCCAAAGGGCACAAAGCCCCAAGCGACGTCAAGTCACACGCCCCCGTCGACGGTGCGAAGCCTCGGCAACGACGAGGCACAGAGCTCCAGCCGACGATGAGGCCCCCAGCCTCAGTCGACGTCGAGGCGCAAGCCTCAGGCGACGTCGAGCCCAAGCGTCAAGAGACACGGAGCACACTGCCGCAGCCGACACCGAAGACACCAACCTCCGCCGACATCGAGACCTCCAGCCCCAGTCGACATTGAGGCAGAAATCAATCGAGGCACCCCACCGCATTCTACATCGAGGCGCAAGGCCCCAGGCGGCGGGGAGGCACCAAGCCGAAGCCGACGTCAAGGCAGCTGCAGTCGACGGCGAGGCACAAAGCCCCAGTCGACGTCGGGGCACAAAGCTCCAACGACGTCAAGAAACGAAGCCTCAGGCGGCGGCGAGGCACCAAGCCCCACACGACGGCGAGGCACCAAGCCCCAGTCGACGTCGAGGCACGAAGCCCGGTCGACGTCGAGGCACGAAACCTCATTCGACATCGAGGCATGAAGCCTCCGTCGACTTCGAGGCACGAAGCTCCAGTCGACGTCGCGGCACGAAGCTCCCGCCGACGTCGAGGCACATCGAGGGTCAGAAATCAGCACCGTACCAACGAACTGGTAAGAAAGGTGCAGCAGTGCGCTCCATAAGGGCAACCTGGACATGAGTATTCCCATGGAAGGAGGCATGCATTGAAGGTCTCGTAGAGGCGGGCACGACTGCACTCGATGCCTCCGTCGACGTCGAGGCACGAAGCCTCAGTCGACGTCGAGGCACGAAGGCTCAGTCAAGGTCGAGGCACGAAGCCTCAGTTGACGCCGAGGCACGAAGCCCCAGGCGACGTCGAGGCACGAAGCCTCAGTCGACGTCGAGGCACGAAGCCTCAGTCAACGTCGAGGCACGAAGCCTCAGTCGACGTCGAGGCACGAAGCCCCAGTCGACGTCGAGGCACGAAGCCCCAGTCGAGGGCGAGGCACGAAGCCCCAGTCGAGGGCGAGGCACGAAGCCTCAGTCGAGGGCGAGGCACGAAGCCTCAGTCGACGTCGAGGCACGAAGCCTCAGTCGACGTCAAGGCACGAAGCCCCAGTCGACGTCAAGACACGAAGCCTCAGTCGACGTCGAGGTACGAAGCCGCAGTCGACGTCGAGGTACAAAGCCTCAGTCGAGGTCGAGGCACGAAGCCTCAGTCGAGGTCGAGGCACGAAGCCTCAGTCGAGGGCGAGGCACGAAGCCTCAGTCGAGGGCGAGGCACGAAGCCTCAGTCGACGTCGAGTCACGAAGCCTCATTCGAGGGCGAGGCACGAAGCCCCAGTCGAGGTCGAGGCACGATGCCTCAGTCGACATCGAGGTACAAAGCCCATTCGAGGGCGAGGCATGAAGCCCCAGTCGAGGTCGAGGCACGAAGCCTCAGTCGACATCGAGGTACAAAGCCTCCGTCGAGGTCGAGGCACGAAGCCTCCGTCGAGGTCGAGGCATGAAGCCCTCGTCGACGTCTAGGCACGAAGCCTCCGTCGAGGTCGAGGCACGAAGCCCTCGTCGACGTCTAGGCACGAAGCCTCATCCGACGTCGAGGCAAGAAGCCCTCGTCGATGTCGAGGCACGAAGCTCCAGTCGACGTACGAAGCTCCAGCCGACGTCGAGGCACATGGAGGTTCCGAAGTCAGCACCGTACCAATGAACTGGTAAGAAAGGTGCAGCAGTGCGCTCCATAAGGGCAACCTCGTGAAGAGTATTCCCATGGGAGGAGGCACGCTTTGAAGGTGCCTGGAATGCCTGAGACTCAGCCGATGTCATTACCGAGGTAATGCAGCTAAAAAACAAAAGGAAGAAAGAAGACTTACCAGGGATCGAAGCTACTCAGTCCGATTCCAACGAAGGAACAAGGGTCCCGGCCATCCTGCTCACACGAGGTGAGCCGAGAGAGGCCAGGGAAGCCGAAAATACAGCTACAGCCAAATGAGGCCTAGCCGCATGGCTGAGGCCCAAGAAGGGCCTACCGGTAGAAACACAATAAAAAGTCCGTTTTAAACATTTTTTTTTTTTATTATTTTATTATTTTTTTTTTAAAACAAAGAAATACACGATCAAGTAACAACGCACAGCGACTCCCTAACAAAATAAAGAAGCCGCGGTGCTAGAAAGGCACATAGAAGAACGGAGAGAAGAGAGACAGGGCTTTCTGGCTCCGCGGAAAACTAAGAACTGAGGACCATGAGGTGGGTATGCGCCCTCTAGTGGATCAGGAAGGCACACACATGCGTGGTGCAGCACTAGCAAACTTGAAATCTTCAATCAAGTTTGCTTGAAAAGCTGTCCGCGTCGGGGCTCCGTGGATGACGTCACCCACATGTGAGAATATGCTGCCTGCTTGTCCTGGGATAAAGAGCGATTCTGTAACAAGGCGCCTCTAAAAATGTAGGCGGCCATCATAAAAATAGGTGCTATACACATTAGGAGTGGTGGCTACGTGACAGGCGCCTTGTTACGGGAATTGCTACTCTTAAGCGTTCGCAGGGGCGCCTACGTCTTGAGCACTCCTTATAGAATTTTGACCTAAGCGACTTGCCCAGGGTCACCGGGAGCAGCGTGGGTTGGAAACCCCAACCCTCAGGGCGCCGAGGCTGGAGCTCCAACCACTGCGCCCACTCTCGTGCCAGGTACGGAGAATAAATCCAACACCACAATCTCTCCACATTTTTTACGTAATAGCGATTGCGTTGTAAGTTTGCGGTACGTCAAATTGCACAAATCTGTAATCCGGTAAACAAATAACTGCCATTCCACTCCCATTTTGAACCCTAACTGCCATTTCAGCACCTGTTGCCTAACCTTTGGCTCACAGTATCAAATAAGGGCAATATCTCCCGAGTAGATTAATACAAGCCCTTTTACGTATGAACCTAAAACAGCCTTTACACATGAATTTATTATTTTTTTTTAAATAATTACTCTCTAATTAAGTATATTTTTTCCTAGTTTTTGGTACACTACTGCTGATTTAACAATTGAATGATGTGTATTAGCCCGTTGGAGCATTACATGCTCACTAATTGGCTAAATACAAGGGAACCTCCGCAGTGCTCTCTGCCCCACTTAGCTAAAATGTCAGCCCTCCTTCCTAATTAAAAATACACTTTTGCTCTTTTAATTGCATACCTTTGCATATTTACAATAATGAATGTATTGTGAGAAGCAATCATGTTCAACTGATCTAATATTTGCCTTCCTGCTGGTAATATCTGTTAAATTATCATACACAAATTACAGGCTGTAATTATTATGAGTCTAGCCTGAGTTAAAGGGCTTGTGCACTGACTAGGTAAAAGTAACTCAGGTCTGAAATACAGAAAAGGCAACCAGGCTGTTTTACAATAATTCTCAATGGTGAAATTCAACCCAAAAGGTAGAATTTCCCCCCCCTTTAATAGTAAGCATTGAAGGGAAGCTTACGTCCTGGCCGCCCTAAGTAGCCTGCTCTTTCTATCAGTAGCTAAGCAGGGTCAGGCCTGGCCAGAACCTGGATGGGAGACCACCTGGGGGTACCAGGTGCTGCAGACTGAGGGGCCAAATCACAGAGTGGTGCGGGACCAGGCAGGAAGCGCAAAGGTCACGCTCTTGTGTTGCACGTTGCTCTGCAGAGAATGGCAACCGTCCAGCAGGAGACTGTACTGGACTATCGCTACTTAAAAAAGGTACGAGGAGGAGGGCTGCAGCTTCCTAGCACCAGACCACCAGATGAACCTATGTGTAGAGGAGGAAAAAGGAAGAAAATAAAAATTCTGAACCAAATTTTTTTTTCTTGGGTTTCCTCCTCTACAGGTGGGTGTGTCTTACAGTCTGATGCGTCTTATGGTCTGAAAAGTACGGTATTTCCCATGCTTCTTAGCACCAGACCACCAGATGAACCTATGTGTAGAGGAGGAAAAACCAAGAAAGAAAAATTCTGAACCAAATTTATTTTTCTTGGGTTTCCTCCTCTACAGGTGCGTCTTATGGTCTGAAAAATACGGTATTTCCCATATTTATTGATTGAACTCGATTCAGCGGCATGACTCATGGAGACTGGGATGGATAGAGGACATATGGGGCAATATAGAAACCTGTGTTTCTTTTTAACCTCTTATAGCATTATGTCATATGTATCCTATCTTTAATGGAGTTCATTTCATAAAATATTTGTATTAGATACCGCTTAGATCTGTCATATGCTGAAGCTGTATAACCAGTTCTAATAAAACATGGTGGAGCCACACACTGCACAAGAGAAGGCAATGGCACACCACTCCTGTACTCTGCCATGAAACATCATAGGGAGGTTTCCTCATTGTGTTTTGCCATACGTCAGTGGCTAACTTGGTGCCATAATCCATCGGTACCATAACTAAAGCGCACAAGACTTTGGCACGCTGACAATCCCACGGTGACATCTGCTCTCAGGACAAATGTGCACCGCCGCTTCTGCTGTTCCCGTTTGCACTCTGAGGGGGGACATGGGGGGGGGAACCCCCCGACTACACTTAGAAGTGCTCACACTCCTTTTTCGGTGTTTGGGAGTTTTCAGTGTGGTGGGAGCGTGAGCACTTGTAAGTGTAGTGAGGGAGTCCCCCCACGTCCCCCCTCAGAGCACAAACGGGAACGGCGGAAGCGACGGCACACACGTGTCCTGCGTGCAAATGTCACCGTGGGATTGTCGGCGCCACCAATCTATCCAAAGACAGACAATGATGATGTCTACTGAAAAATGTGGGGCCCTACAATACACTATTTGAACAGAATTTTTGGGAATTTCGGGGGAGGGCAGAGCTGGGAATGGGGCTGGGATGGACTTGGGGCCCCTCTAACAAAAAAGGCTTTCCGCTGCCTCTGTTGAATTACAAACTATAACCACTCTATTTTATTTATTTCATGTTAGGTAAGGAGAATAAATCCAATACCACAATTTCTGTACATTTTTACATAATAATGAATGAGTGTTAAGCATATATAAGTTCTAGAAAAATAACTGTTATATTACACTTACTTTAAGCCATCTTGTTAAGAACATAATACAAGAAAGGTGGAGTCAGACAAAGGCCTACCAAGCCCAGCATTTTGGTCTCTGAAAGTAGTCTGGGTCACAATAAACATTCTCTCTACACAACATTATAGTATGCAGGAGTCCTCCAGCCAGCATTCCTGGTGGTGGTGGTGGTGGTGGTAGGGGGGGGGGGGGTTACTTCTATAATATCACAGCACCCCACCCCCCTACCCACAGGATGACAATGGAATAGTCCTCACATAGCATATGTTGTATCGAAAGTACCCAGAAGATCCCCAAAAGTAGATATATCATGCCTAGCTCATTTCCATGGCCTCTCTTACGGATAAGATAAGCATCGCCTGTTAAATTGCTACTTTTTCTCTCTGCTCCCCCCAACAATCTTGAATGAAAAGAAGAAACTGAAAATGTTGACAAAGCTCTTTAAAGGTCATCGAGAAAAACATCCTTCTTTGAAGAGTGCAATTGACTCAAAACCTTAGTGCTACCTAGTTCTTCTAAATATTAATGTTCTGGACTTCATTTAGGTTTAGGACAGGGGTCTTAAAGTCCCTCCTTGAGGGCCGCAATCCAGTGGGGTTTTCAGGATTTCCCCAATTAACATACATGAGGTCTATGTGCATGTACTGCTTTCAATGCATAGTCATTGGGGAAATCCAGAATACCCGACTGGACTGCGGCCCTCAAGCAAGGACTTTGACACCCCTGAATTACAGAATTTGAGCGAAGGTCCCCATATTCGGTCAGATCTCTTCAAATTGCCACACTTAACTGTTAATATTTAGCAAATCGACACACCAATTGTTGTATTCCAGGGGTCTCAAAGTCCCTCCTTGAGGGCCGCAGTCCAGTCGGGTTTTCAGGATTTCCCCAATGAATATGCATGAGGTCTATGTGCATGTACTGCTTTCAATGCATATTCATTGGGGAAATCTAGAAAACCCGACTGGACTGGGGCCCTCAAGGAGGGACTTTGAGACCCCTGGGTTTAGGGCAAGCTAAAAGCTATTGCTCATTAAAATTAGCACACAGCAAATGAAATAAATACGTGGCATGTGCTATTTTCTTTAGTACACAGCCAAACAAAATGAATGAAACAGGATATACGGACGTGACTAAAACAAAGTTAATGCAGAAACAGAAATGCAAATGGAAAAATGAAAATGTCCTGCTTGCACATCCCTCCAAAGTGGCAAAGTGTGCATTGGCTAGTATGCTACGCGTCAAAAGAGCGCCGGACAATAGCACCCCAACAATTCCGCTCCGTCAAATGCGCGCTCCAAGTGTGCGCATGAAGGGGGCAGAATTGTAACTGTATTGGGGGGGGGGGGGGTTAGCGGAAATTGAACGCGTTAGCATGGGCCAGAAGGAGGGTGCGATTGTAGTGTGTGTGTGTTGGGGAGTCCTCCCCACACCACCTCTTAGAGCGGAAGGGCGGAAGAGAGAAGTTTTCACAAGGAGAGCGGGAGTTTTACTGTTGTGGCGGGGTTCCCCACTACCACACACCCTCAACAGGAGAACGAATGAGTTAAATATTGATAGTTTGTTATCAGGCCCCTTCAGAGAATTTTCTATCACTTAAATTTGTTCTATTTTATTTTTTATCTTCTTTCTATTTTCTGTCTCTGATTTTTTATCTTGGAAATGTATTATATGTTGTTATTACATATTTTTAGTTTAGCTAGATTGTGAGTCTTCGGGACAGATAGGGTAGTTTTTCTCAAGTACACTTCCCCCTCCGTATTCGCGGCAGTTAGGGGCAGAGCCAGCCCACGAATATTAAAAAACCGCGAATAATATTCGGGCCGGTTCTGCCCCTAACCCCCGCTTCCCCCGGCTATTTTAAGCCCTGAAATCCCCCCCTTGAGCCTTACCTGGTGGTCTAGCGGGTTTTCAGGCAGGAGCGATCTTCCCACGCTCTTGTCCCGTGCAGATCGCTAACAGGAAGTGGCTGCCTTGAGCTCCCATAGACTCTCGAGCCATTTCCTGTGAGCGATCTGCACGGGGCAGGAGCGTGGGAAGATCGCTCCTGCCCCAAAAACCCGCTAAACCACCAGGAAAGGCTTAAGGGGGGGAAGGAGTTACAGGGCTTAAAATAGCCAAAAAAAGAAAAAGGAATTTTAGGTTTAAAATTGCAAATAAGTGAATCCGTAGATACGGAAACCGCGAATACAGAGGGGGAAAGGTACCTAATTTCATTTGCGTTTGATACATTGTAAACCACTTAGCTCAGTAAAATGCAGGAGCGGTATATCAAATCTTAAAATAAACATACTATCTGGTTAACTTTTAGCCCTGCCTGGAAGCTTGCTTGGTCCTTACTTTTATATCCAGATAACTTCCAAATGAATGAACATTGAGATGTTTGGTAAACGTTATGTGATTAGCAGCATTGGGATATTAAAAGCCAACGATATAGGGGATTGGGACTTATATACCACCTTTTTGAAGTTTTACAACCACACTCAAAGCAGTTTACATACATGTACTTCAAGCATTTTCCTTATATGTGGGCTCATAATCTACCTAGGGCAATGGGGGGAATTAAGTGACTTGCCCAGGGTCACAAGGAGCAGCTGGGGTTTGAACCCACAACCTCAGGGTGGAGGCTGTAGCTTTAACCACTGCGCCACACTCTCCTCCAATATGTAACTGTACAAATAGTTTACAATTTCCACCCCACATGTATTTATCACAATTGAGCTGCTCAGATATTCCCTTTTCTCTTTGAATTTAAGTTTATTTATTCATTTTTTTTTTCAGGTTGTGCGACTTTGGAATAATCTGCCTATCGTCCTGAAATGCAACTTGTCTTACATCTCTTGTTGGAAATGTATTAAACCCCATTTGTTTCAAAAATATGTTTGTCTTATTATTTGTAATTAATGGAATGCTGAGCCATAATATGTTTCACGCGTGCGATTGCTGTTTTTATATTATTTTTATCTTAGCTCTTTTGGACCTTTATAGGCAGTGCATGGTTGCACTGCAATAATTGAAACAACCCCCTCAAAATAGACACAAACGCACAATAAATTGTTGCATTGAATTCTAAGTAGGCAATTCAAGAATTGATTATTTAAGTCTATCGCAAATTATTTTACATAAAACTAATGCAACATGTTTACATTTCAAGTCATAAAAGAGGCATGATATTTTAAATTGTTGGTTTTTTTTAATGCAATCATGTTTCTAGAAATGAACCACTCTTTAAATAACAAGCCACAGATTGGCAGCAATGTTAAAACACTCAATATTACGTCTTCAACCAAAGTTATTTAACAGAAACGGCAAATGCTATTGATTTCATAAATATGGAAGTTGCCCGTCGAAGTCTAAGACTTATCAACCAGTGAAAATTTGAGACTCAAGGGAGACATTTTGGTCTCTAAAACATCAACTTGTGGTTTAATGCAACACATTATTCTTTAAAAATACTACTATACAGAAATCTCAGAAACACATACGAAAACTTTTGAAGGTGGAAAAACACACATTAAGCAGCAAAGACATTTAGAAGGCAAGAGGAGAACGTCTGGATTGCTGAATCACCACTGCCCAAGGGAAGATTAATACATGGACAAATCAGACACAGACCTGGGGCTCAAAATCAAGAGACGGTCCACACGCCTGCCATGTTTTGAGAATGGCAAACTTCCGAGAGATATGAGCCGAGCCCGTTTAAGACTGCCAAGCAGCAATTTTCATTAAAGGAAGCCAGTGCAGGCAGAACCTTTAAATCAGCAATACGACTGCCGGTAATCTGCCCTTATATAACTCCAAACCCTCTTCAGAGCCCCTGAATTCATATCTTCCCTCACTCTGACGGCCTGCTTGCGTCTATTTCTTCTCCTCTTTCACATACCTCTTCTTCCTCCCTATTTCATCGCTTTAAGTGTCCCAGGGAAGCTACAGGAGCTGTTTTTCAGTATGGCAGCAGGTTAAGAGTGAGTGCAAGAACAAAAATTAATGCGCATTGTCCCTTCTGCTTTTGAAGCGGGGACTGTGAGCATACAATTACTCGTTCTTCACGCTCGCTTACAACCTGCCAAATCTAGCACAGCCAGAAGCAGCCCCTACACTTTCTCCTGTGAATAGAGATCCCATAAAAAGTGATTAGAGCCCTCCGACGTATGTTTGCCTAAGACTCAATATGGTTTTAATCTGGATCCGCTTCTGCCGAGATGGGTTCATAGACAACGGCGCGAAAGACAAAGGCGCGCCCAGACAATTGAGCGCAGTGGTGCGTGCCGCACTAAATTACAGTTTTTAGGGGATCCGACGGGGGGGTTTAGTTGGGGAGCCCCCCCAGTTTACTTAATAGACATCGCGCCGGCATTATGGGGGGTTGTAACCCTCCACATTTTACTGTAAACTTAACTTTTTCCCTAAAAACAGGGAAAAAGTGAAGTTTTCAGTAAAATGTGGGGGGTTACAACCCCCCACCCCCCCCCCCACAATACGGCGCGATGTCTATTAAGTAAAGTGGGGGGGTTCCCCCCACGCCCCCCCCGTCGGAGCCCTAAAAAACACGTCGGATCCCCTAAAAACTGTAATTTAGTGCGGCGCGCGCCTCCGCACTGCGCTCAATTGTCTGGGCACGTCTTTGTCCTGGCGCGCTTTTGACCTGACACCGCTGAGATGATTGGAAAGTAGGGGATAATTCTATAAGAACATCAGCATTGCCATTACTGGGTCAGACCGAAGGTCCATCAAGTATCCTGTATCCAGTATCCTGTTTCCAACAATGGCTAACCCAGGTCCCAAGTACCTGGCAGAAACCCAAAGAGTAGCAACATTCTAGAGCTCCTATTACGATGTCATAATGTCTAATTCCACCAATACCTAAGAGCCAAACTCATCAGTGATGTCACAATGGCTTGACTGTCCAATGCTTGGCTCACGTAAGAACATAAGATTTTGTTGTGATAAACACTAAAGAATGACACGGGATGGTTTCTCATGGGGAAGAGGACAAAATCTGTCTCTGTGTCATTCTCTACTTTCTTAGTTGTACATCTTCCTGTAATGTACCGTAGTATAAAGAGGCCTGCAGAAAATGCAGTGGCTTGTGTCACTGTAACAAATCCCAACAGAGTTTGTGTCCGCTTTTGGACCTGATCCCAAATGCCTTTCAAATACGCACGATGAGCTAAGACACTTATTTGGTGTTGAAAAAATAAAGGTCAATCCATTCATAAAAATGTCTCTATAAACTGTGCTCCTAAGGGTTTCTGAGAACCAATCTATCATCTTTCTAGAGTGGCTTTCTGTCACAGATTGTAAAATATCTTTCTTCTAATGACCAAATCATGTCTTATTTAAAGATGCTTCATTAGCATATCTGTGTAGGCACTAAACCAATGCAAAGGCAGTTTTCGGAATGATGGATCACATCACAAAATCACTATTTCCCTTAAAGTGAAGCAGCTGAAAGCTTAGTGCAAATATTTTGATAGCAGTCTACCAGAACAAGAAAAAAAAAAAAAAGCATACTGTCTTAAAGGACCTTGAACGACTTCTCAGTTTTAGAAAAGCAATACAAACAATACCACTTTACCTAAACTCCTGCCTTTCACCTAAGGACTACAAAGAAATGTATATTGGTACCAGAGCCAGTATGTGTCACATAAGGAAAACTTGCATTGTAAAATCTTGCACTGTAACTATGGCAAATTGTAACCCGTAAACTGTATATTGTTGTTAGGTGCCATCAACTTGTGTTTTGAGTCCCAGCGACTTGATGAACTGTGGATCTAAAAATAAATTGGTTTAGTGTTACTCCAGAATGGGTGATGATGTGGAGGAACTGAAAGAATCTCAGTGAATCTGGAAGATGTACTAAGCCAAATCGACAAGTTAAAAAGTGATAAATCACCAGGACCGGATGGTATACATCCCAAGGTACTAAAAACTCAAACATGATTCTGATTCTAGATCCTCTATGTTCATCCCATGCTTTTTTGAACTCCATCACCGTTTTCGTGTCCAGGCATCCACCACACTCTCCGTAAAGAAGAATTTCCTTACATTGCTCTTGAGTCTCCCACCCCTCAGCCTCAAATTGATACGTGATCGGCAGGGCAGGATTAAATCTTTGAGGGTTCCTAGGCACACAAGTACACTGGTATACTAGGCACATGCCTTTAATCTGGCCTTGGTGATCGGTGCCATTTTTGAGGGCGGCTGCCGATCATGGCGCCATTTACACTGGAGATAACGATGGCCACTTTTTAGCACTGCCTCTTAGATTTTTACCCCACTAGGGACAGAACAAAGTACCTGTATATAATATGTAAACCACTTTGGTTGTACCACAGAGAGGCGATACATCAAATGCATTATTCATTTTTAATTTCTCTTGTATATACTGTTATACGTCTTGCTGCTGGGATTCCAAAAGTGATCTACCCAATCAATTAAACAGATTGAATCAAGTTGGGCAGACTAGATGGACCATTCGGGCCTTTATCTGCCGTCATCTACTATGTTACTATGTTAATCATAACAAATATTTAGATATTTTCCATTAAATTGGTTATTTCTTCCTGACAATGAAATTGCAAGAAAGGCAGAATAAAATGGGTAAATCACATTAGTAGGACTACAAATTATTTTCTTCTTGTAATAAAATGTTCTCTCTGAAGTTAATAAAGCTGTATTTTGTCCTATTCAGCTGTTATGTTTATAGAAATTAAAAAGTCATGTCTATTTGTCTTTTGCCAACATGAATTTAAAAACACCTTTAAAAAATAAAAAATCTCATTAACATTGTTTCTTCCCCTTTAGAACATTCAATACAAAAGAGATTACTTCCTGTCCGCAGCAGGAAAGTGCACATAAATTTTTCACACACCAATCTATCTTCAAATTTTATCTCTCCTCATTCCGATTCTAGACACAGAGCTTGCCAGAAAGCGCTGAAGGCTTCCCAAGTGACAGAATTTTGTAGATAATAATGCTGGTGCTATGGACCATATTCTATATATGGTGCCGTTAACTAGAATGGCGCTTAGCGTGATTTATGCATCTGGTAGACTTAGGCTGCCTAAAACCAGGTCTAAATGCTTGGGCCTAAGTTATAACAGATCAGGCATATTCTGTAACAATGTGCCTAACTTTTAGGAACACCCCCGATCCACCCCCCCATCTGCCCATGGCCATGTTCCTCTTTTCAAATTCACGCACTGCATCTGGCGCATAATTTTTATAGAATCATGCTTTCCGAGTTGTGCGCCTATGTTTTCATTAGTCCCATGTGGTAGGCTAGCCTGGCTTTCTAGGAGTAATTAACACACAAACACTTTTCACAGAAACAAAAACACTTTGCTTTATTACATAAGAAGGCTTCCCAAGCCTTACTGGGTCAGACCAATGGTCCTTCAAGCCCAGTAGCCTGTTCTCAGGTCACTAGTACCTGGCCAAAACCCAAGGAGTAGCAATATTCCATACTACCAATCCAGGGCAAGCAGTGGCTTCCCCCCCTGTCTTTGTCAATAACACACTATGGACTCTTTTCCTCCAGGAACTTGTCCAACTAAAACCAACTACGCTATCCGCTCTTACCACACTAGCCAGAGAATATAGCCATGGCTTACCTCAACCAGCTGCTATAGGCATCAGCCTGTTTTCCCAAGGCCTGCCTCTGCTCATGTCTAGGGAAAACTTGAGAGTTCCTCTTTCTCCCTCAGGGACCTCTCTAGAATGAACCCAGCCTGGGTAGAAATACCTCTCTTCTGTGAGTCCCGCCCCCATGACTCAGCACTGAGCCCCAAAGTTCAGAGAATTCTGGGACCTGTAGTCTGTTCTCTTTCAGATTAGTATCTCCTGCTGCCCGGGGATATAATATTTACTGGGGGAGGGAGGGGGGACCATCCCTTAATCTGCCACATCCCAGTATCAATTCCGAGGTATTAATTGCTAATTATTGGCACCAATTAGGTCAATCAATTAATCAGCTAAATAGCTCTGAATATCAAGCTCAGAGGATCCTTAATAAGAAAATAGATGGTATAAAAAAAACAAACCTTAAATGACTGAATCTGTGCTGATGTGTTGAGTGATGCTTATATGGCAACTCTGGCAGCGGGGTAACCGCTCCGACGCTGCCAACGCTAAAACCCGCGCTACACGTTACTAAAGAAGGGGGTAAGATGCTAAAAGTTGGTGAAAAAGAAGTCTCCAATTTTAAAGGCACAAATCCTGCAGTTTAGTTAACAATTGCCTTGACAATTTAACAAAACGCAATTATAACAATTTAGCAAGGTGAACTCCTAACAGAAATAAGGTTAAATTTTTTGCAAGATGAATCATAACATGCAGCTACAAATGATAAGATCTGAACACCAAATTGTTGTGTTTAAATACAATTCATCCCAAATATAACAAAAGGTCAATCAAATGTTAAATATAATAAAACCTTTATAACATGAGATCATGATGAATAACTATATACAAGGACAAACCACTTTTATAATTTCAATGGGAAGAAAAATTGTATTGAAGGGTTTCAAACAATTATTAACCTCTTTTACGCAATATGACCTACAGTTTTTTTGTAATACATTTTTTTTAGTTTATTAATAGATTTTTAATAAATCTTGTATAACTCATTGCAGATTTATCACATTAGAACATAGAAACATGACAGCAGATAAAAGGCCAAATGGCCCAGTCAGCCCATCTGTAGCATCCACTATCTCCTCCGTAGCCTAAGAGATCCCACGTGACTATCCCAGGCCCTCTTGAATTCAGACACAGTCTCTGTCTCCACCACCTCTTCTGGGAGACTGTTCCACGCATCTACCACCCTTTCTGTAAAAAAAGTATTTCCTTAGATTACTCCGGAGCTTATCTATTAACTTCATCCCATTCCCTCTCATTGCAGAGTTTCCTTTCAAACGAAAGAGACTCAACTCATACGCATTTACATTACGTAGGGATTTAAACGTCTCTGTCATATCTCCCCTCTCCTCCCAGACCCCCCCCCCCCCCATCCGCTGGAGGACCAGAGATCGGCGGCTACAGCCGCTGGCTTCGGCGACTTCTATCCACTGCGGCCAACCCTAGTGGAAACAGGAAGTAGTCAGAGAGGGCGGGCCGCAGTGGACAGAAGACAGCAAAGCCAGCGTTAGCGCGGTGCAGCGCTTTTCTCTCCATTTAAAGGCGGGTGAGCCGGCGAGAAGGAGGAGGTGGTGGTTTTGGCGGTGAGTGAGGGCGGGAGGGGGGGGGGGAATTGCCGGCTGTGCTGTGCTTTCGCGATCTGGCCGCCGCATACGCACGGTGACCACGGACCTACGGATCACAGATCACGCAGGCCTGAGTGCGCATGGGCGGCTAGCGTTTTATTATATAGGATGTACACCATCATATTGTGCTCCATTTGACTGAATAAAAGCCTGCTTCACGTACATCTGTTCCGCAGTCTCTCCCTTTCTTCTTTTGCTGTGTATAAAACAAGCCTCCTACACCAATCTTTGGCTATTATATTTCAGTCATTCTATATTAACACCGTTCACTAATGCAGAAATCTTAGCCAATTAAAACATGCTAATGAATTACTTGACTTAACAAAATAAAATTATACAGCTGCCTTTATTTACAAAAGCATAAAGCCAAACTATGGATATCATCAGAAACACCCATAATTCAGCCACAATTGGCCATTTTCATGGTGCTGGAATAAAGGAGTCAAAGCATGCAGTTACTGCTTTGGCTGCCTACCAGCTCTAGAGACCTGCAGCGGATTCATTCCCTATACGACAATGTCCGAAATGAGAGAATCGCATACATTAACTTAGGAGAAGCCTGAAGCTGAAATGCCTGTGAAATACAGCCAAAACTCAAGCGCTACAGTTCCTATCCAAATGTCAATACTGTAGATACTCATAATGGAAGACAGCTGGAACAGAGCAATGAAAAAAAAAAAACCCCAAAACAAAAACCAACCCACTGGTAAAAAAAATAGCAACTTCTGTGCATGAGTCATCAAATCTCACAGAATATTCTCAGCATTATTCTGTTCCTGTGAACTCAAAAATTTCAACAAGCTTATTGAAAAATGTTTCAGCAAAAAATAATACCCCCTTTTCATGAAGCCACGGCAGTAAAAGCTCCGACACTCATTGAATTCCTACAAGGTTCAGAGCTAATACCGCCGCGGCGATAAAAAAGCCCAACGCGGCTTCATAAAAGGGGGTCTAATTCAAAGAAGTCTTCAGACTTGCATTTTGACGTAAATCTCATATGAACAAAATTATTTATTTTCTTCTACCCAACTGATTTTATTTTTATAGATGTACCATATTTTTCGCTCCATAAGACGCACTCCCCCCCCCAAAGTGGGTGGAAATAAGGGTGTGTCTTATGAAGCAAATACCACAAACCACCACCTCCCCCACCAACCTGTTTTTAATCGCTTTGGAGGCCTCATGCATGCGCGCTGGAGGGAGTAGGGGCTGCGGATGCTTGGGACCATTGCCTGGCCGTGGTCGTGCTAGTAGTTATGGCAGCGAAGGTGGTGGATATCAGCGACTGTCCTCAACCAGTGTTTTTTGCTCCACTATCCGGGGATGTCGGCCTTCTTCGAGGTGGCACTGGAGAAGAAACTCTCGGAGCTCAGCAACTTGCAGCAGAGCATGCAAACGCTGTCCCTGTGGCTCATCCACCACCGCAAGCATTCGTGGGTAATCATGGCCAACTGGGAGTAAGAGCTGTGCAGAGATAAGAGGACTATGGGGAGAGGGGAGAGGGAGACTTTGCTGTGAACTTGCCCTACTGTTTTGTCCTTTTGCTGCACCCTTTTTGGACCCTGTGGCCACTTTTATCTCCTGCTCTTCCTGACCCTCGCTTCACCCTGGCAAACATCCGTTACTGGTGTGTATTACCGGCACACCAGTCAAGGCATCCATCTTTCTTCTGTGCATGTGTGGCTTTGCACACATGTACCTTCAGCTTTCTTTTCCGCTGCCGGCAGGTGAAACTCAACAAAGCAAATGGCGTGGCTGCCGGGAGGCCAGCTTACTACGCTGTTCACATTGGGCCTGCCCTACTTCTCCTTCCTTCTGGCAGCCAGCGTATCAAGCTGTTTCTACCGCTTCTTCCCAGAATGGGCTACCTCTGAACTAGACCACAAGCCCCCTCCCTCCCAAAAAAAAAACCCCAAAAGCTGGGCCCAGGACCTCAAGAGCCCTGCAACTCCCCAGGTGGGTAATTAACTTTTAATACCCAGGTGGAGCCGATGTGGGATAGACTCGAGGTAATTGTCCATGGTAAAGGGTGTAGAGTTCTGCCCTTTCAAAATCTGCCCGTCCAACCTGTGGCCATGGGATAAGATAAGATATTCTGTGTTTAAATATACAGTACTTTTTTTTTTGTTTGAGTAATTTTTCAATGCTTGGCTCCCGGTTAACCAAAGGTGATAGCATTTGGGGAAAAAGATGTTCCAGAACATTTTTCTTGCTTAACCTCAAGTGTTCAGAGTAAATTGGAGGTTGCTGCGTTGGTCCTCTGCCAGGTTCTCAAATGCCTCATATGTTCTGCCTGCTATGTCCCAGCCCATCACTAGACCACCAGAGGGGGGATAGGGTACAGAGCTTGGCAAGGAGTGTGGGGGTTGGGTGCAGAGCCTGGCAGGGAGAATTTGGTTCAGAATGGTTTTTTTCTTGTTTTCCCTCCTCTAAATCTAGGGTGCGTCTTATGGTCAGGTGCATCTTATGGGGGGAGGGGAATATGGTAAGTAAACAACGCAAAGAAAACAGCTTAAACACTGCTGTACATAAGTTCAAACAAAATATATCAAGAAGAATAAGGGAGAATTCAGCAAACTGCTTTAGGGTCTTAACATGACTGTTATTTGGCCCTTAATGCAAATTAAATGCTTGAGATAAAATACCGTGATGATACTTAAAGTTGTCACAAGTTAGGCATGTTTTGCATCTCATTACTATGCAAATACCCTACCGCAAGTCGCATTAGTGCCCATAAAGCACAGTAAATTAACCCAGGTTATTTATTTATTTTTTTGCTTGGGTTGTTTCATCATCCAAGTTATAAAGTTATGACTCAATGTTCCTGAGCCTCCAGAGCAGGGTTCCTCTCTCAGCTCAAGCCCCACCCCCTCTCACATCACCCCCCCCCCCCGAATCTCAAGACCCCTCGGACTATGGTTACCATATGGTTCCAGAGAAAGGAGGATGGATTTAGACATCCGGGTTTTACTTCCACTGCTTTCCATGGAAATAAAACTTTGATATCTCTATCTGGCTTCACTGCTTTCAGTGGAAGTAAAACCCGGATGTCTCAATCCATCTTCCTTTTTCTGGAACCATATGGTAACCCTACCTCAGACCATCTTCAGCATCAAGACCCCCTCCCCTCCCCACATAGGGGCTACCTTTAAAATCTGTGTTAGTCGGGGGGGCTGCCCAGTCTGGCACCTTTAGGAAAATGGCATCCCTAGCGGTAGTCTCCTTGCTATAGAATTACCTTTGATACTGTACTGAATCTCGATAAATAATGGTTACTACATACTATTACTACATTTCATTTTTATAGCGTTGCTAGATATACGCAGCGCTGAACATTAAAACATTCATAAAACCATAGACACATAAGAATGTGCCACATCTCTTAGCCTGCCAAGATCTTAAATTTTGTTCCTTTACCCTTTTTTAAGTTTTGGACTTGATCATTGATAAACTATTGCCTTTGACTTTATTTGATGAGCATTTATATGCTATATTTGAATTGGATATACCTGTGTTTTTGTTATGTAAATATAACAAATAAATCAATAAAAAAAAAATAAAGAAACATAGAAACATGACGACAGATAAGGCCAAATGGCCCATCTAGTCTGCCCATCCGCAGTAACCATTATCTCTTCCTCTCTCTGAGAGATCCTACATGCCTATCCCAGGCCCTCTTGAATTCAGACAGTCTCTGTTTCCACTACCTCTTCCGGGCGACTGTTCTACGCATCTACCACCCTTTCCATAAAAAAGTATTTTCTCAGATTACGCTGGAGCCTATCACCTCTTAACTGCGTCCTATGCCCTCTCATTGCAGAGCTTCCTTTCAAATGAAAGACTCAACTCATGCACATTTATATTATGTAGGTATTTAAATGACTCTCCCGCCTCTCCTCCAAAGTATACAGATTGAGATCTTAAGTCTATCCCCATATGCCTTATGACGAAGACCACCGACCATTTTAGTAGCCTTCCTCTGGACCGACTCCATCCTTTTTATATCTTTTTGAAGGTGCGGCCTCCAGAATTGTACCCAATATTCTAAATGAGGTCTCACCAGTCTTTACACAGAGGCATCAATACCTCCTTTTTCCTACTGGCCATACCTCTCCCTATACAACCTAGCATCCTTCTAGCTTTCGGCGCCACATTTTCAACTTGTTTGGCCACCTTAAGATCATCACATACAATCACACCCAAGTTCCGCTCTTCTGTCGTGCACATAAGTTCTTCTCCCCCTAAACTGTACCGTTTCCTCAGTAGAGCTTACAATCTAATCAAACAGACAAACAAGACAAAATAATGGTTCTACAGTAATGCCAAAACAAACGAAAAAGGAGAATAGAAGACATCCATCCCTTTTGCGTGTTCCTAGTTAAGGAAAATTGAGGTGTGATAATCTTATTAACACCTAATCAAGCTGTGACCCAGGTTGTTTAAGGCCCCTCCCACTAAAATGCGTGCAGGCTAAACCGTAGGAAACCAGTTTCGCAGCCGTGTTAAAGTTTTGAAAATCTGGGCCTCAGTATGGTCATAGCACCATGAATCAATGAAAGGTTTATGAGTGGATAAAAAGATTTAAAGCGAGAAGAACAGGTATTTGTATTGGGTTTATTTATTATTTGCCTTGTACAAAGCAAAGCACAAGTGAACACACATAATAAATACACCAACAGTACATAAAATCATACATAAAATAATCTGAAGCAAGACAACATATCACAAGGCATATAGCTGTGGTCATAACCAGTATTGACCACAGTCAATCTCCCTGCCCCCAATCCATCACTCCTCCATCAGCCATACTTCATTTCACAGAAAAGGTGACTTTTTAAACAGTTTTTAAAAATTTCATCAAATCTCCTTGTTGGTATATATACTGTGGAAACTTGTTCCAGGCCTCGATGTAACCAACGAAGGTTGTTCTGGTCGCCCATTAACATCGCGCGCCATGAGCACATTGACAGGGCAGATGCCTTGATTAGAGAAGACCGACGGATAAAGATGTCTCAATTGGCTGCAAATTTGGATATCAGCTATGAATCTGTAATTACTATAATGCATGACAACTTGGGATACAGGAAAGTCTGCGCACGATGGGTTCCCAAACTGATCTGCACAAGCAGCAGTGTGTGGAGGATGCGACCCAGTTCCTGAGACAGTATGAAGAAGATCCGAGTATTCTGGAGAGAATTGTCACCAACAACAAGCAGGGCTGTGGAGTCGGAGTCGAGGAGTCGGAGGAAATTTTGGGTACCTGGAGTCAGAGTCAGAAGTACAAAAAACTGAGGAGTCTGAGTCAGAACATTTATCTACCGACTCCATTTTTGAACTTGGCATACCAATCACGAGCGATTCTTTCAGCTATAGCACCCACTATATACACAGCACAAATGTTGCGAGCAGCTTCTGCGGCCTTAGAACCTTGATTAAAAGCAAAAAGAAGGTGGTGTCGAAAATGCTCATTTCTCTTAACTTGACATTCCATTTTAACGATCTGAAAATTAACCAGTGCTGTGGAGTCGGAGTTGGAGTCAAGGAGTCGGAGGAAATTTCAGGTACTGGAGTCGGAGTCTGAAGTACAAAAAACTGAGGAATCTGAGTAGAGTCTAAACATTTATCTACCGACTCCACAGCCCTGACGACAAGACATGGGTGCCTCAGTGTAACCCGGAGAACAAAAAGACAAAGCACGATGAAATAAAGGAAGCGGTGCTCACGTGGCTTCGGAAGCGCCGAAAAACTCTTCTCTGCAGGAATGCAGAAGCTAGTTGAACGATACAACAAATGTGTCATCTTGCATGGGGATTATGTGGAAAACTGATATGTTCAATTGCTCAGAGTTAGTTCTATTAAAGCAGTAAAATGTATTTTGACTTTACTTTTTGATTTATCCTTGTATTATCCATGGCCAATATACCTTTGATGAATCCATTTGGAGTTGGGTGAATTAGGGTGCCATTTTGAAGAGGCGAACTGTTAAAACATCTATATACGAAATTTTACAGTCAACGTTTATAGCTAAACAGGTCTATAATTCTTTGCATTCACAGATCTCTACCTGATTTTGCAACATCGCAATAATAGCCTCTGTAAAAGATCCTAATCTTTTATGGGCTTGGATAAATGCACTACAGTTGATAGAATTTGGTAATGAGGCCGTCACTCCCTGGGAGTTTCTGCATTTTCAGTGCCTTAATAGCCGCTTGGATCGCTGAAAGACTAATGGGTTTATTCAGATTAGAAATCTGAACGTTAGGACAATGCAGGGTGTGAATAAATTGCTGGATTTGTTCCTCAGTTGCCTGTAAACCAGAACGATACCAAGTTTTATAATAAGTCAAAAATGAGTAGCAATCTCTTCTGATTTCAGAAGTATCTCGTCTTCATGATAGATAGCATGAATTAACGTAGCTCTATGCTTTGCCTTAAGGTAATTGGCAAATGGACCACTAGATTTATTCTTGCCAGAGTAATATCTGGCATGCTCCAGCTGAGCACCAGCTCTTTCACTCCAAAGTTTATTAAATTGAAACTTTAATTTCTGGAGGCAAAAGAGATCCACCCTTCTCCCACTGGAATGAATAAGTTCCAGGTGCTGATTTCCTTGGCAAGACAAGATAATTCAGCTTTCTGCAGGGTAGATTTACACAAACTCTAGGACAGTTCTTCTCAGCCCTTTCCTGAATGCACTCCTAGCCAGCTGTGTTTTCAGAATTACCACAACGAATATGCATGAGAAAGATTTGCAAGTAGGTCTTTGACACAGGCAAATTGATCTCGCATATATTCATCCAGGTAATCCTGAATCCCAGCTGGCTAGGTATACCTCAAGGAGACAGTTGAGAAGAGCTGCTGTAAGCTAGGAAGGGTTGTGGCTCACTGCGCCCAGAGGTTGTGAGATCAAATCCCGGGTGCTGCTCTTTATGACCCTGGGGAGGTCACCTAATCCTCCAGTACCCACTGCCTTGAATGTCAGCTTTGAAATGCCAAAGCAAAAAAAAAAGATGGTATACAAGTTCCTATTCCCCTGTCATTGCAAAATACATTTCCTCTGTTAATTTGTTATGAAAGTATTTTTTTTTTTTTTCATTGAAGGTATTTTCCCATAGCAAAGAAGAACTGAGTTTTCGTAACCTATTATCCATTACTAGATTCCCACATTTCAATGGACGAAGGATCAGAAAGATGTATTGATTCAATCTTTGCCACTTGAAGAGTAGGGACTAGAGCAGTGTATCGCAAACTGTGTGCGCCTCCTGAGATTTCAGGTGTGCCGCCGGCGCTGGCTGACTACCTACAGGAGTCAAAGCAGAGTTTTGCCCTGGTATGTTAGCTGCTGCCACAGAGAAGAGAATTGGGAGGGCGCAGAGCCATTGTTCACCACAGAGGTCTGTCTATTCTTCCTCGCTCCTTGTGTACTCCCTTCTAGTCAGCAGGAGGAGCCAGCGAGCAGGGACTCTTATCTGCTGTTTCCACCTCTGTAGTCAGAATCATTCAAGGCTCCATTTGTGGGAGCTTTATATTTAAATTACAATGAGGGACCCCAACAAACCTGTTTGCCTAGGGCCCAACAAAAAGAGTTAATCCTGCCCTGAACAGGATAACATGCTGAGCTAAACAAAGATGTAGGGGTGGACCCTTGGCCTTTCCAATTGCAAAATGTAGTCAAGAAGTAGTTAAAAGGATTAAATTAAAAAACTGCTTTATTTGACACTAACAATCGTGCAAATATAAAACCACTGGAGATTGCAATTAAAAATATGCAGTGATGAATGCACTCATGAATCCCCCCCAAAAAAACACAACCCAGAAACTGCACCGAAGACACGACATGGGCCCGCTTTTCGGCAGAAACGCTTGCATCGGGAGTCACAGTACCTGAAAAGGTCTTACTCAAGTGTTAATCTTCCTCAATAAATATCGCAGAAGTGCAGTATCGCATAAAAAGTAGCATCAATCGTCAGATTGCCCAAAAATGCACTATCATTCAGCAATGTTTCTCTCCAGTTGCTTTGCCCAGGGGCCGACTTTTCTTTTCTTTTTTTCTTGGTCGTTAACATGCTGAGATGATATATTTGAAACGTACTGTATGACCTTTAAATGGTTCACATGTAAATTGGTTTCTTGCCTGTTGCTGAAATTTCTCAGGAAAGCATTTATGCTTTTAAAAATCTTTCCAAAATAATATAGTACTGGATTGTCTTGAATCTGCAATAGGGGAGTCCGACTAGACTTGAACAAGCAGCAGAAAAATTTACTAGTGCGTTGCAATCCCTGGTGCAAATCATGGGGTTTCATGTGACATGTCAACAGATAAAACCCAAAATGATTTATCCAAGCTGCCCAGCTGGCTTTACTTATAAGTTCCTATGGGGTCCTTTTACTAAGGTGCACTAACCGATTTAATGCGTGCTAATTGCTAAGTCGCCCATAGACTATAATGGCACTCCTATATTTTTATTTGTTAGGATTTGGCTTACACTTTTTCAGTTGTATTTTAAGGCAAGTTAAATTCAGGTTGTACCTAGGGAATAGAGGGTTAAGTGACTTGTCCGAGGTCATTAAATATGATGGGACCCAAGACCGAGCCCTGCACATCTCCACTGATCACTTCCATTTACCACCACCCTCTGAAGTCATACGTAAGTTGTTTTATTTTGTTCAGCTACACAGCATCAACATGTGAACTGTATTACGCTGTATAGTGATTTTCTGCAACCATTAATTTAAAAATGCCATGTCTTCACCATCTTTCCAAAACATATAATTTCACAAAGATATGGCCCTACATAATGTAGAGCAGTCTTCCTCATACATGACAGCCTAATCCTCTCCAAAGATGAAGAGTCAAAGATCACAAAGGCTCATAACAAGTCAACCAACTTGCCAGATAACCTGGACACACCTTTTGTCATCTTTTTGTTCTTTCCCTTTCATATTGTAAACCTTTCCAGCCCCTGTTCGCCTATTTGTGTCCAGTATGTTAACTGGTCCTGGTCTCCTTACCTTGTCTGTCCTTACTGATTTTTAACTTTTGCCCATTGTTTTTAATTTCTGTAAACTGCTTCGGCTTAACTATTCTTCTTAAAAATTGAAGTATATCAAATAAAATAACTAACTGAAATTCCTATGGTGCGATGTTGATTTGCGCTTTATGGCAGCTTAACTTTGCGTATATCTTATTGTTATTTCAGGTTGGTTTCAGAGACCTTGTGATATTCTATAGTGGCTCTTCAAGCTTTATGGACCCCTGAGGCAGTCGTCTTTACACCGAAACATGGCCCACGTCGGGTCCAAGAATAAAGTTTATCCTAGATTTCAGATGACCCTTTGGGCCTCGACTCCTTAAAAAAAACCAACACAATAATTTGAAAACAAGTATGCCATTCTATGGGCAATGTAAATGAAACAAAATAATTGTCACCAAGTCACACTTCTGTGGCTGCCATATCACCTTATTTCACTAGTCCTCTGGAACCCATTTAAAAAAGAAGGCATCTGGCTTTCCTAGTGAATAAATTTAATACTCATTAATCCAATTTTAAGAACGACTCCAAAGCAAGAACATCTTGCTTTTGCTTGGCACAGTTCGATTCATGAACCTTAATAGTAATAACTATAAATATATTTAATATAAAGACAGAGATGTATTAAACAATGCAAGAGAGTTTGAGGCGCTTGACTAGTAAGTCAGCAAGGCATTGCTTAGATTTATTAAGCATTAGAATTATGCACAACCTTAAATATGTTAGGCTCAAAAAATCCGCACCTACATCCCAAAAAATTTATCAGAGTTGGCAGCAGTTCTCTGAATGATTTAAAACCCTCGAGGCTTAATTTATAAAATTGGTACCTGCTACATGAAAAATGGATGCTGCCTTGAAAAAGTGTGATGCACGCACTGTTTGAAGCGCTAACTTCACTTGACAGCCTGTAGACCCTACAAGGTTGATTTTTCTCCCCCACGGTAGTGCACTGGAAAACTTGCTGCTGCCGAGTTAAAAAGATGGCATGTGACATCAAATCAAGACCAACAAGTGCACCTGATCTACCTATTACGCTTTCTCTGCTGCAATACCACAGAGTCCATTTGATCTTTGTATCTTCAGTTTCTTTCAACTCAAGGTCCTCTTTGCTTATCCCAGACTGGTTTAAAGTTACGGCATTACTCGTCTTTTTCAAATCAAGAGTTCAGGGGATGTTCCATTCAGGGACATGAGCTACGAGTGGCCTAGTGGTAGAGCTGCTGCCAGTGGCCTAGAGAGGGCGAGAGGCGCCCCTCCCCCGTCCTCTACCTCCACACGCTCCTTCCCCCCTCCTGCCGTGCACGCACCACTTCCCTTCCCCGTGCCTCTGTAACGTTCATCTTATTTTCTGGACTGGAATGTAAGGAATATTTATGAAACTGTTTAAGTGCACCTTTTTACTCTGGGGGCCAGAGAAGTAAATTTAGAAAAAACAACAACTCATTGGAAAAATCATGATAGGTTAAATTACACATTTTGGTGCACAAATGTATGTACTGTACTACATATAGATTTGAAAGAGTAAACGCAGAACATTCAGGAAGTAGTGTTCTATTTAACAAAATTTGGAATCCATTGGCATTATTGGCGAATTCAAAGTAATAGATAATAAATATATTGTCTTCTGAGTGTTTTTTGGGGGTTTTTTTTTTCATTACACATCTGGGTTGGGATGGGCGTGAGGGTTGGGTAGGGACAGATACTGATTAACATAGATATTGAATCTTCTTAAGATGTTTAATATTGTTAATATCAATAATTGATGGAAGGGGCGGTTATAGTTATGATTCTATACTTTCTGCTTCTAATAGTGTAATATTTTCATGTTGTCAATTTACTGTATTACACTATTGTAATTTAATAAAATAATACAAATTATTTAAAAAAAACAAAAACCAAAAAACTCATTTAAATCACCGAAACATGTGGTGCTTAAACCCCTGGCTATTCATATACCAGTCATCAAAAACAGCTTAGCGCTGAATATGTAGCATCACCACCAAATGCAGAACTTAGGCAGGCTACCTCCCATGATTATTGGGTCCAATGGCTTTGATTCTACATCGGCGGTACCTAGTAGCCGATTTGCACATGAAATTAGCTTAAATGGCGTGATAATCTAAAATGCTATTAAAAGCCAATTAAAAAAAAACAAACAGTAACAAAACCAGTAAAATTCCACATGGAAATCAGCTTGGCACCTTACTGACACTTAAACTTAAACCAAGGCATTTACTGACGCCTACCCAAAAAGTAGGCGTGGTTGGAGGCAGAGAACAGGCGTGGTATGACTTAGGTGTTGCTAGGCATTTGTTTTAGGCATCAGTAAATTAGGCCAAGAAAACCATGGCGCAATATACCAGCACCTATCATTAGGATGTCTACCGATGCCCAAGTCAAGCTACGCATCATTGGGCGCGATTCTATAAACTATAAATCTTTTTAAGGCGCAGCACACTAATCTCGCGCCCGCAGCTAGAGGGCACTCGGAAATGCGTGAACATCAACGCATGCGTGACATCATCCCGCCCATGTCCACACATGCTCGGGTGTCCTCCAGCCACATCCCTGAGCCTCCTATTACTGCCGGTGGGGCAGATGAAGTTTTAATGTGGAAAAGTGCAAAGTAATGCATTTAGGCAGAAAGAACAAGGAACACGAGTATAGAATGTCAGGTGCAACTCTGGGTAAGAGCGAACAAGAAAAGGACCTGGGCGTACTGATAGATAGGATCCTGAAACCATCGGCACAATGCACGGCAGCGGCAAAGAAAGCAAATAGAATGTTAAGCATGATAAAGACAGGAATCACGAGTAGATCGGAGAAAGTTATAATGCCGCTTTATAGGGCAATGGGCAGACTACACTTGGAATACTGTGTCCAAAATTGGTCTCCTAACCTAAAGAAGGATATAAAACTGCTGGAGAGAGTGCAGAGACGAGCAACGAAGCTAATAAAAGGTATGGAGAACTTGGAATACGAGGAACGACTTAAGAGAATGGGATTGTTCTCCCTTGAGAAAAGGAGACTGCGAGGGGATATGATAGAGACTTTCAAAATACTGAAAGGAATTGTAAATCATTTTTTTTTTCCTGCTCTGTTTTGTCAATGTCCAATGTGACACGGACAAGAGGACATGGACTGAAGCTAAGAGGGACAAGTCCAGGACAAATATCAGGAAGTTCTGCTTCACGCAACGAGTGGTGGACGCCTGGAATGCTCTCCCAGAGGAGGTTATTGTGGAATCCACCGTTCCCGGATTTAAAAGCAAACTAGATGCACATCTCCTTACGAGAGGCATAGAGGGATATGGGTGACTAGAATTACGCCAGGTGTCCGCCTGGCTGGGCCTCTGCGTGTGCAGATCGCTGGACTTGATGGACCGATGGTCTGATCCGGAGATGGCAGTTCTTATTCCAAGCAGTGGCTTCCCCCATTTATGTCTCAACAGCAATTTATGGACTTTTCCTCCAGGAACTTGTCCAAACCTTTTTTGAAACAAGCTACATTAACCGCTTTTACCACATTCTCTGGTAATGCATTGCAGAGCTTAACTATTCTCTGAGTGAAAAAGGGAGACATGAATAGGGGTTCCTTCCTCATTTCTTTATAGGTTAGGAATTAGAAAGGTGGGATTTTTTTTCCAATGGAAATGAGGGGAGGGAGACCTGGGGGGGGGGCGCTGGTTTGTATTAAGAAATAAAGGCGATAGCTAGTTTCTATTTCACCTACAGGCCCAGCCTGTTACAAGAGAGCAGCCCCGACTTGAAGTCCACTATCTTTGCCTTCCTGTGGCCAGCATAATAAATTTACCACGGGATGCTGAGATACTGCAGGAGAGTGAATCCTGCCATAAATCTCCCTGTGGCAAAATAACATGTAAATGCGCTGCAAAAACTCCAGGAAATATCATTTCGGAAACAATTATAAGTGCTTCTATTTTTGTTTTAGAAGTTGAGCCATTTCAGAATGGTTATTTCAAGAGGCAGCTGAAGCAATATAAGCAGGAGATGGCGTGCACACGGAATGTCAATTTAGAAGAGATTACAGATATATTATGTGTTCCTGAAGACATGAGTGGGCATGGTTTCTTTCAGCAAGCTGTCCAACAAAGAGCCTGAAATGTGCTCGTTAGGAAATATCTTGGAAGACGTAGCGTACTACATATGTTTAGGTATAATTCTGGCGAGTTATTTCTACTTCTCTGTACGTGAGATACACTTAAACTGTTTCATAAATATTATACTGCCTATAATCCTGCCCAGAAAATAAAATGAACCATAGCAGACTCTTCCTTTAAGTTTATATTTATTTATTGTTTTCTATACTGTTCTCCCAGGGGAGCTCAGAATGGTTTACATGAATTTTTTCAGGTACTCAAGCATTTTTCCCTGTCTGTCCTGGTGGGCTCACAATCTGGGGCAATGGGGGGATTAAGAGACTTGGCCAGGGTCACAAGGAGCAGAGGGGGTTTGAACCCACAACCTCAGGGTGCTGAGGCTGTAGCTTTAACCCCTGCGTCACACTCTCCCTATTCTGTACACGAATTCAAAAGAGGGTGTGCACTCTTTCTCAGCAGTGGAACCCCCCACTCGTACGCAAACCATTAGGCATAATGCAAACTAGTACCCACATCAACAGCAGACGGTAAACCAATGGCAAAAATATATCCAAAGGCAAATGAGGTGCAAATGAAGAGCCTTTATTGGATCAATGACTCGCCACAAGCCATGTTTCGGCTGTAAGGCCTGCCTCAGGGAAGGGGAAAAGGCCTGGGACTTGTATACCGTCTTTTTGTGGCTACGCATTTAATGTAGTTTACATATATACTCGTACTATTTTTTTGTACCTGGGGCAATGGAGAATTATGGCCCTCTTTTACAAAAGCTGATTACTGCGGTGGCCCGCGGTAATCACAACGAAGCCCACTGGGAATTAATGGCTTCTGGTGCCATTGCCAAATGTTTTTTTTTTTTTAAAAAAGAGGAGTAAGCGACTTGCCCAGGGTCACAAGGAGCAGTGCTGGGATCGATCCCCCAACCTCAAGGAGCTGAGGCAGAGGATTCTTAACACATATAAAACCAAAAATTAATAAAAAGGCATGTAAATAACCGGATCCTATATTAAAACATAAAACAGTAAGAGTGCACAAATAGTTACATAAAATTAGGGTTACCAGAAGTCTGAATTTCCCTGGACATATCTGGGGGTCCGGACGGCTTTCCAAAACTTTGTCCATGTTTTGAAACGCTTCCCCCCGAAATTGTGGCGGGCAAGACAGCATTTGCGCATGCCACACAATGACATCACGTGCGAGTGCGTGTGAAGTCAATCGCATCACATCTGAGCATGGGTGGATACCCTCCGTTTGTTTATTTCTCGCCTGCCCTTATCCATGGCGCGTCACATACAAACATACAAAATAAGATTTACATTTATCGTACAAAACACTTCAGAGAAACACTATAACAAATTACATACTTACATATCAAATTGCATTGACGACGGATATCTTTTAAGGCCAAAAAGCACAGTTACTTACCGTAACAGGTGTTATCCAGGGACAGCAGGCATATATTCTCACAACCCGCCCGCCTCCCCGGGGATGGCTTCTATGCTAGTTATGGAACTGAGGACCACGAGGTGGGATGCGCCCTCTAGTGGGCAGAAGGCATGAACATGCGTGGTGCAGTGTGCAAACTTGAAACTTCTAGCAAGTTTGCTTGAAAAGCTGTCCGCGCTGGGGCTCCGTAGATGACGTCACCCACATGTGAGAATATCATGCCTGCTTGTCCTGGGATAACTGGCCAAACCCACACATACATCAAAATATAAAATTCCATACGTCATACAAGATGCCACAATAAAAGACATCAGAAAACCAAATAAAACAAACCAGACCATCGAACACCTCCGTAACCAGTATTCAGCACTCAAGAGTCATCAACCCGGCCAGAGCAAGCAGTGGGGACGGGGCAGGTCTAGGGGATCTGGATTTTACAAATGTAAAATTTGGGAACCCTACATAAAATTAACAGCAAAAAACCATATCTATATCTCCGTGCATTTGTTATCTGCGGGGTTTTTCTTCCTTCTCTTTCCTCTGCAGTGGCGTAGCAAGGGTGGGAGGTGCTCAAGATGGTGGCGACACCCCCGCCCCCCCCACCACACCCCTTCCTCTCCGTTCCCCTGCTCCTTCTGCCCCCACGCCACATTTATGCCCTCCCTTCCCACCCCGTACCTCTTGAAATCTTTTGCCGGCGTGAGCAGCTTCTCATGCCTGCTGCTTGTGCTGGCTTTCCCTCCGACTCAGAAACGAGTGGGGCAGAGAGGTGCCAGCGCCCCCACCAAGACAGTGCCTGGGGCGGTCTGCCCCTCTTCCCCCCTACTATGCCACTGCTCCTCTGTAAACCAGTGCACATGTGCAAACTCAGGAAAAGAGTGCGCCCTCTTTCCTCGCTGCGTGCACTATTACCAAAGAGCAGCTCTGTGATCAAAATGACACAATAGCCAGAAACTCCCCCCCCCCCCCCATTTTAATTTCCATAAACAAGATGGGAAATGAGAATAAACAAAACTTTTCTGGCTGCTCATCCCTGCCAGAAGGGTTAGTCAAGCTACGTAAGGTAACCTTATTACCATAGTATAATTGAAAATAGACACCACCGCTCAAGACAGACCTTCTACATTCAATTTTGTTTATCGCCTAGCTTAGAAAGAAAGTCTCTTGCCTCCAGGGCAGCTTCTGTAGAAACCAGAAGGGCTAGGCAGTGTCGGGGGGGGGGGGGGGGGGAGTGGAATACAGCAATGGCCTTGGGCACCACCAGTCACCCACCTGGGAACCAGTGCTGTTGTAAGGGGAGGATGGTTTAGCTCGTGCATATGCTACAGCACCAAAAACTTTTCTCTTATATACTTTTAAATGAATAAGTAACATGTCTTCCCATGCAAAAGCTGCTCATTTTGTATTTGCTCTATTCAATTTATAGCACTAAAAAGTAAAATATGTGCACTTCAAAAGAAATTATTAAACTAATAATTTAAGCTCTTCACACACAATTCATTGGCGCGTAGATTGAGGGTACTGAAAAAGTATAATACTTGTTTGGCTTCGTTTAAGCTCCAACGAGAGCCTTGTTTCAAGCTCCAACGAGAGCCTTGTTTCGATTGCTGCCTCATGGACGTTATGGGGCTTAAGCGCGCCATCTCGCACTAAAAGGTCACCAGTTGTGTGGCACTGAACAGTTATTGTAATACATATCAGACCGGATTCTACAAATGGGACCTGTATCGGCGACCATCACCGATCAAGTGTCAGTCACACAACAGCGCCGCCTGTGGAATCGCAGCTACCTCAAACACAGGCACTAGAAGCGTAGGCCAGGGGTTTTGAGGCCTACATTTCCGGTGCCTGTGTTCAATGTGAATTGCATCTTTGATGGCCCCTATGAACGTCTAAGGTTGTTTTTGCTGAAAACCACGCCTACTCCAACCCATAGGCATCGGAACCCAGGGAAGGGGGCACAGAGGCCATGGTCTCCCCAAAGATTGGTGGTCTCTTGTCTGGTGCTCGCCCTCCCACCCGCTTCCTGATGTTGTCATTTTAAATCTTCGGGCAGCTGCCACGCAGCGTCAAAGAGCAAGCCTGCTCCGGAGCACTTCATTCTACTTCCGGGGCAGATCTGCTCACTGATGCTGCCTAAAAGATTTAAAATTACAGCGCCGGGAGGAAGTGGGTGGGGAGCTGGGGAGAAGCTGCGACGTAGGTTTCCGCCGGGTCTAGGGGAAGCTCCTGGCCCCCTCCTCCCCTCCATACCAAGCAGCGCTCCGCTGCTTATGCTTCAATCTTAGGCATCCTCTGGGCGCTTACATTTTTGGTTTTAAACAATTTTAAGGGGGTTTTTACAATCCAAAAATTAAAAAAAAACTATTGATTCCAATAGCACGGGGAAATTATGCAGACACTAGAGCGATGACTTTCTGCACTGCTAGTGTCAAAATGTGGACTGCTCTGGTGGGCCAATTGCGACTGTGTGTAAATAAGAAACGGTTAAAAACTCAGCTGTTTGTCACTGCATTTTTGTGATCTATTTGTAGGTATTTGAAGAAAATAATCTGTTTAATCATGTTTGCTATTGTATTCTTGCGATTTATTAGTTGACATCTGCAGAGAAGAAATTGTTCAATTACGTAGATTTTATTATATGGTTTGTTTTTTATTTTATGCATGTTTTAACCGATGTAAACCATTTAGATGTTTTTTGTAAACGGTATATAAAAGTTTTAAATTAATAAAATAAATAAATCAAGAGGTCCTTTTACTAAGGTGCGCTATCCATTTGACCGTGCGCTAAATGCTAACGTGTCCATTATATTCTACGGACGCGTTAGCGTACGCTCAAACGCGCCTTAGCAAAAGAGGGAGTAAGTTAGTTACACAAAAATAAAAATTAAAGTGCCTAAAATAATACTTTTGTGTAAAACGTAAAAGTAACAACAATCACAATGTCTGTTCATCGAGACTTGCTACCAGCTTCAGCTTCATCTCTGCTTTAAAGCGACCCAGTTCAAACCCTGGCAACGCCACCGTTCTTATAGACTATATTCACTGAATAGCAAAATTTAAGACGCATGACAAGGTCTGCAATCGCAAAGTTCTGTTCTCATTATTGCCGTTTCTTTTGGTTTACTTTTAACCGCAAGCGTCAAATATAACTAGGTAAAAGCAGTAAAAACTGGCAAAGTTATTACTTTAGTAAAAGTAATCAATGTTAATCCTGTACTTCTTTACCAGTAAAAGTATCAAAATCTTTAAGTGCGGTAATTAGTTCCATTAACTTACCTCCTCTTATCAAGCTGCGCTAGAGGTTTTTAGTATGGGCCGGCGAGGTAAGTGCTCTGATGCTCCTATGAATGTCGGAGAATTTACCGCGCTGGCCTGTGCTAAAATCCTCTAGCGCAGCTTGATAAAAGCCAGCCTTAGTTACTATCCAACTCTGGCAACGCAAAACCTTAGTGCAGTTCAGTAAAAGTGGTCCAAAATTAATACAAGAGGACTCCTGAAAGACAGTAGGAAGCCTGAAATTGCAGACTCGTATGTGTGCCGAGAGTCACAGGCTTCTTGTGAGAGTTAATTCAACATACAAGAACAGATCTGTCATATTGATCCTCTCCGAAGAAAGCGGTGGAGAATGGCTTTCAACTACTCACCCTCTGCTCTCTGAACTTTGTTTAGCATTAAAGAATTGTACAGTACAGGTGCCTGGATTGCTTCCAGAAAGGAGACAGATTTGAACAGCGGGGCTTTTTTTTTTTAAGCCAGTATATTTTTGTTTTCTGCCTTCCTAAAGCGTTCTAGCCACATCATTATAATTTTCATTCAAAATCTCCCAGTAGGTACACAATCCATTCTCTAGCCTGTGACCCTCAGGTTCTAATCTGATCTAATCTGTTATTTGTGCATTGCGCTATTCCTATAGAGGCTTAAGGCAACTTACAGTGAGAAATGAAGACTACATTAGATCATAACAGAATCTAAGGAGGGCATTGCAAAGGAACATTGCAGGGCATTACAAGAAGACAATACATTAGACATTACATTTTGAAGTTTCTGAATTTTAAGGAGACATTACAGGGATGCATCAGAAGTCAATTAAGACCTTGGGATTGCTTAGGTCAAAGATCTCTGGTCCGAGAGGAGAGGGATGTGCTGTACAGTAATCTGATGGTGTTAGTTTCAAGTGTATTTAAGATTTCATATATCGCCCAGTCAGCCTTCTAGGTGGTGTACAATGTCATAAAAACATGTATTGACTAAAAAACATATTTAAGATAACAGCACATCATTAAAAACAATAATAATTATTAAAAATATTTAAAAACAAACGGGAACAAAAGAGAAAGGGGACCTACAATGATCAAGTAGAGAGAAAAACATATAAGGAAGAAAACAAAGGAAGGACGGCAAAAAATAAAATAAAACTATGTAGCCCTGAAAAGGACATTTAGGTCTCGAAAGCATCAAGGAAAATAAATGTTTTCAACTTCGTCCTAAAATGCTGAAGAATTGATTCTTCCCATAAATGGGCCGGAATATTATTCCAAAGAGATGGAGCGCTGACAGAAAAAATGGTAGACCTCAGAAACGGGATAGATCGAAGATTTTTACATTTAAAGAGCAATTAGGGGAGCAGTAGAGAGCTGCAATTAAATTCAGGATAGGATGACGACATCAAGAGGAGGGATCCGTAACTGTTATTAACTGGTGTACAGTGGCGTGGTAGAAGGAAGAAGGGATTTTAATAGATGGAAGTTGGATGAGTTGCTGTTAGAGCTCAAGGTATCAAAAAGAAGGGTCTTTGGTTTCTTCCGAAAGGCTGTTGCGTTGTTCTCAAAAGGATCAATTTCAAGTGCCTGGGTTCTAGAGAAGTCAAATTGGAGTTGACCAGAAATAGGGCATTTTCTTACATTGGACCAGCTCTTTGGAATTCTTTGTTGGATAGCTTTTATGATGACTTGTCTTATTATGCTTTTTGAAAGTTACTGAAGTCAACTTTATTCCAATAGTACTACGGGTCTGTAAATTGTTGATTTGAAAATTAGGGTCATGATTAAAAATGATGAAGTATTTCTATTTTATATGTAATTTTTATTTATTTATTTTATTGTGGCGTTACTGTTTGCTGTTTTATGCAATGTTATTGTAATTGCTCTAATTGTACTTTTGTAAACCACTTAATACATTTGTAATAATGGTATTTCAAGGATAATAAATCCAATGCCAAGTGTATATACACCCTACAATCATGGCTCTCCTTTGCTCAGAAAGCTTCATTGGCTTCCAATCCATTTTAGAATTCAGTTCAAATGAGCGTGTGATGTTTTCAAACTTCTCTATGGAATATTTGATCCTTTGATCCCTTTACACTGGAATACTCTCAGGTCTTGCTACCTGAGAAACACACAGAGGTATAAATGATTGTTCCCTTCTTTTAAGGGAATCAAATCCGTTGGGAAGCTTAGTCAGTCCTTTGCTTTCATGTTGGTAGAGACTTGGAATGGACTTCCTGACTATTAGATCGAAAGGTCAGCTGCAATGGTTTCGTAAAACCTTAAAAACGTTGTTGTTCTCACAATATCTAAACGGTTTACCTATAGGATCTACTAACTGACAACATAGTAAGATCTGCTACTGATAGACTTAACTAATCCCTTTTCTCTTACCTATTTTTACTCTTAAATGTGTATTCTGGTCTTCTGACCACTTGTAAACAGCGTCAAGCTCCGTTGGGCGATGACCCAGTATATAAACTTAAACTGAAGACTAGACTAGATTTGTGGCCAGAAAAAAAATCATTACTCCTAATCCAGCCCCTCTTCTGTTGGTCCTGACCCACTCATGGCAATCATGCAGTGAGATCTCAGTCATTAATAAACTTGACTTATAGGCAATAAAGACTATATTATATGCACCACTTACGTGCCTGTTTTAAAAAAATTATCCTGCCAAAATAATATCTTCTTCCTTGGTGCTTATTTCAAGGGAGCAGAGTAACCGGGACTTCCCTACTCCAGGATCACCATTTCCTTTTTCTCTTCCCTGCAGGTTGCTTAGAAAGGAGGTGGTACAGCATAATGCCCTCGCTGCACTGGAGTCTAAAACTAACCCCCTCTTCTACGAAACAGCGCTAGCATTTTTTAGTACGTGGAGCCGCACTCAACGGCCCGCGCTGCTCTCGATGCTCATAGGAACTCACTGAGCGTAGAGAGCAGCGCGGGCTATTCAGTGTGGCTCTCTGTGCTAAAAAACAAACAAAACGCTAGCGTGGTTTCGTAGAAGAGGGTGAAACTGTATCCCAGGCTATTCCCCCCCCCCCCCAAATTAAGCCCTGGCTGGGGATAAAGAACTGTTGCTATTCCTCTAGTGACCTGAATTGGCCACCGTGAGAACGGGCTACTGGGCTTGATGGACCATTGGTCTGACCCAGTAAGTATATTCTTATGTCCTTATTTTAAGGGGATATGGCCCCAATGAAGATGCAAAGCTTCTCTCGGTGGATTTGGGGCTCTGTCCACATTTTATTAGTTTCAACGTGGATGTACTACATAAAGGCTTGTTTTGCATTTCCCTCTTATGTGAAACTCAGGTGTTACAGTCAGCCTCTAAAATTAGGCCGTTAGAAACTGTATCCCATGGCAATTAGCACTAATGGACCTTGTTCAAAGGTTTCATCGGATATCGTGTTTAATTGGCTTCATTATAAAA